>NC_059193.1:31024897-31737198 GCF_020615455.1 Coregonus clupeaformis
CTGCCAAAGGTGCTTCAACAAAGTACTAAGTAAAGGATCTGAATACTTATGTAAATGTAATATTTCAGTGTTTTATACATTTGTAAAAATGTCTAAAAACCTGTTTTTTTTTGTCGTTATGGGGTATTGTGTGTGGATTGATGAGGAAAACAAACAATTTCATCCATTTTAGAATAAGGCTGTAACTTAACAAAATGTGAAAAAAACTGTACATATTTTATTTTGTTTCACAGTTTATTTACATATTCTGAGGCAACTGGAACACTTAAATATATTCAGCTAATGGTGTAATGCTGCGACACGTGTCTGCAATCACATAGCCCCAAGGTTATTTGAATGAGTTGCTTAACAATAATAACTCATTCTATTCTCTCCACGGTGTGTTGTGGACTAATGTGTATGAACAGAGCCGCTCTTAAATGGAAAATAAATTGTCTCAATGCTACTTTGCCACATCTGTCTCTCCGCAAATCGTTTTTTAAAGTGGCTGGCAGACAAACCTAGATGATTTGTTTCCTTTTAACCCAAAAGAAAAGCCACAGGGAAATGACTTTGGATTGGATTTCACTTCCAGCTATGTGTACAAAGGGGTGTCCACTCGGACCACATCTCTGTTGCTTTTGATCAATTTCATAGTCATGTCTCTGTCTCATCCTCATCTCACTTGACACTCACCATTTCCTTTGACTCTTTATTCGTCTTGACAGTCAGTTGATTGAATTTTACAGACAGTAGCCTATAACAGACGGGTCTTAACATTGTTCCATAAAAATAGTTAGCTATAAGCAAAAGCTATGCTACATTCTGATACTCAACAACCATTTTGTAATCAATGTTATCTGTTTACTGGTTCAAACAATGCCACTGATTTTAATTGATTCAAACACATCATCAAGATGAAGGTAAAGATGGCTATGGATTGAAGACCATACACTCTCAAACATGGCCCTCTGCTTAATGGAGTTCATAGTAAATGTAGCTCAAGAGTGTGTACAAGCTGTTTGTCCGTGACTAAGAGGTAAACAGCAATCATGTTCTACATTTTTCCACATCACCTCCTAATAGACTTACGCCATCTGTAAACTTTCAGTATACCATTTTCTAGCACTGAGGACAGTCATTATTGTGTATTATGCACTGGGCCAATTTCCGAGCTTAGCCTTTAAATCTGGCATTACAGACACCCAATAGCAACATTGTGTCACTTTATGCTTTGTTTCTCCAAATGAATGTTATTGTCCCATTGTCAATAGATTGCATGTTTGCTAGAAAAATGGAAGTGTGTCTTTAGTGATATTTTGGGCATGAAAGAATGCCTTTCAAAGGGGATTGTGGTTACCAGGCAACAAGGACCAGAACCAATTGGAGGATGAAGGAACAAACCCGTTTTTTTAGTTTGTGTTGTTTTTGCTTCTCTGACTTCCTCTCGCTCACTCTTACTCTCATTCTCCCTCACTGTCTCTCTCTTACACATGTAAGCAACTGCTTCGCCTGGAACCAAAATCCCCTCCCAATCGGCTTTGACCATGGAGAAGAGTATTAGCCCACTTCTTATGCTCACGTGTTGGATTATGTCAAATTGAAATAGAAAAGAGAGCTTATACATACACTTGACAAGGTATTGGGGTACTACCAAAATCCCAAACAGTTTGCTTTGTGGGACTGTAAACCGGCTGGATGCTGTGTTGACCTGATTCAGGAGATATGAATGGTTCAAACACAGTACTAACGGGGTGAGGTGCCCAGGAAGAGGTAAATCGGTCCCTTGCAAGGGAACAAAGGCTGAGTCTTTTAAAATGGGCCGTCAACAAAATTTCACACCCCTTGATAAGGAATTGAGAAAGTGCCTTGGGGGCATCCATCTTAGTCCTTTTCAGACCTCAGCTGCATTCACAAGTCATGGCTAAGCTCTAACATGTAAACACCCTCATCTGTCTGGGCCCAGTTTCCCGATGCATCTTTCCTACAACTGCCGAAGAGCAACATGCGTTTCCCAAAACACCACGTAGAGAGTGCGTCGTTGAGGCATGTGTCGATACTGATAGGATCGAAAGAAAGCCAGCGCTGTTCTCTGAACAGCATTCTCCCTTTCAAATCTTACCTTAACATTATAATTATTTCACAATACTGACATTGGATCAGCTCCTAGTGTCACACCCGCCCCCCCCTCCCTGGCATTAACTATAGTTTTGGCAAGTCGGTTAGGACATCTACTTTGTGCATGACACAAGCATTTTTCCAACAATTGTTTACAGACAGATTATTTCACTTATAATTCACTGTATCACAATTCCAGTGGCTCAGAAGTTTACATACACTAAGTTGACTGTGCCTTTAAACAGCTTGGAAAATTCCAGAAAATGATGTCATGGCTTTAGAAGCTTCTGATAGGCTAATTGACATAATTTGAGTCAATTGGAGCTGTACCTGCGGATGTATTTCAAGGCCTACCTTCAACTCAGTGCCTCTTTGCTTGACATCAATGGAAAATCAAAAGAAATCAGCCAACACCTCTGAATTATTTTTGTAGACCTCCACAAGTCTGGTTCATCCTTGGGAGCAATTTCCAAATGCCTGAAGGTACCACGTTCATCTGTACAAAAAATAGTACGCAAGTATAAACACCATGGGACCACGCAGCCATCATACCGCTCAGGAAAGAGATGCGTTCTGTCTCCTAGAGATTAACGTACTTTGGTGCGAAAAGTGCAAATCAATCCCAGAACAACAGCAAAGGAACTTGTGAAGATGCTGGAGGAAACAGGTACAAAATAATCTATATCTACAGTAAAACGAGTCCTATATCGACATAACCTGAAACGCCGCTCAGCAAGGAAGAAGCCACTGCTCCAAAACCACCATAAAAAAGCCAGACTACGGTTTGCAACTGCACATGGGGAAAAAGATCGTACTTTTTGGAGAAATGTCCTCTGGTCTGATGAAACACAAATATAACTGTTTGGCCATAATGACCATCGTTATGTTTGTAGGAAAAAGGGGGTTGCTTGCAAGCCGAAGAACACCATCCCAACCGTGAAGCACGGAGGTGGCAACATCATGCTGTGGGGGTGCTTTGCTTCAGGAGGGACTGTTGCACTTCACAAAATAGATGGCATCATGAGGAAGGAAAATTATGTGGATATATTGAAGCAACATCTCAAGACATCTGTCAGGAAGTTAAAGCTTGGTCGCAAATGGGTCTTCCAAATGGACAATGACCCCAAGCAAACTTCCAAAGTTGTTGCAAAATGGCATTAAGGACAACAAAGTCAAGGTATTGGAGTGGCCATCAGAAAGCCCTGACCTCAATCCTATAGAACATTTGTGGGCAGAACTGAAAAAGCATTTGCGAGCAAGGAGGCCAACAAACCTGACTCAGTTACACCAGCTCTGTCGGGAGGAATGGGCCAAAATTCACCCAACTTAATGTGGGAAGCTTGTGGAAGGCTACCTGACACGTTTGACCCAAGTTAAACAATTTAAAGGTAATGCTAACAAATACTAATTGAGTGTATGTAAACTTCTGACCCACTGGGAATGTGATGAAAGAAATAAAAGCTGAAATAAATCATTCTCTGTACTTTTTTTCTGACATTTCACATTCTTAAATAAAGTGGTGATCCTAACTGACCTAAGACAGGGAATTTTTACTAGGATGAAATGTCAGGAGTTGTGAAACTGAGTTTAAATGTAGTTGGCTAAGGTGTATGTAAACTTCCGACTTCAACTGTAGGTGTATGTAGCCTATTATGTATTTCTATTTCTAATACAGTCATCTTGATTTTAATTGACTCATCTTTTTATCCTTTGCTTTTAGTAACAATTGCTAAGAAATTGGCAGCTTCATCTGAAGTCACATTCGTTCTGACGTTATCGGCGGTCACAGAAAGACAGATAAACAAAGTGTCGCGGAAGGGCAAAAAAGCATCTAACGACGCACTTCTGTTCTACGAGTGGTCTGAGGCAGTCGTTAAATAACGAGTGTTTTCAATAGCAACTTTAGTAACGATGGTTTTGAAAAACAGCTCTGAGATTTAACGATGCTCCTACAAAGGTTCTAACAATGAACTTAGCCTTAAGATGCTTTTGGGAAACCGGGCCCGGAACAGTTAATCTTTAATGCACTCATTCCTCACTCTCTTCACCCCATATCAGACGTCAAGAGTTTTCACAGGGCTACCGAATGCTGTACAGAGACACAATTCTGGCAGGCGGTGCCCACTTTCCCCTTTTTCCTGTCTATTTTCCTGCGAATTCTGAGGCTTTTTGCAACGTGGGCACAGTAATTTTAACAAAAATTTATAATAATTTATGCAAGACTTCACATGAAAAACACATTGCAGAACTGGAAGAACCCGGTGCAGGCGAGGTGGCATGGCATTTGAATCGAACAGCTATTATGCACATCTAATAATAGCCATTGGAGAGAAACAGAGTAAGGAGGCGGGGAGAAAAACAGTCATTGTATTGTGGACTCAATAAACCGTTGGAACATGGGGTGTAAATTAAATGAGCTTGCTGTCGAAAGTTCCCCATACATGACCGAGAGCCTTCTAGTCCTCAGTTAATTTATTGTGCTGTGTTTGCACATCTTCTCTGTGGGAAGCCGACAGGCCACACCAACCAAACAGGAAACACTGACAGCAAGCACTGACCAACCGCTGAGAAAGGATAATAACTTCCTGTAACATATCTCAAATGTTTTCCCCATGAGATAAGCCTAGAGCTGCTGCTATTGGTGAAGCTGTCCGTGTGAAAATAAGGGCCTATTCAAATTGAAGAGAGTTGTAGAAGAGGCACAGCGACGAGATTTCAATTTACATGAACTTTTCTATTTACATTAGCAACGGAATGTCATGTGCCGAGAGAGGGTTCAGGGGCTTGGCAACAGACATTTACAGTAAATATCCCAGTATAGCCACTAGCAAGCAAAACTATTCAACTATGCAAGCAACTTTTCATCCTTTTCATCCTATCGCTCTTGAAATATTGCAACCAAACCACATTTCACTCTTGAATAACGCAAATAATTCACAAGCATATGCAGACAACTAAAGGGCTTATTTTCTCGTCCTTCAACTCATTACATTTTAGATTCAAGAAAAAAGCACAGTTAATGCTAGCTAGCTAACAGGCTGTTACTGCAATTACTGATAAAAACTCAATAAAACAAGTCTCAAATATAAGGAAAATATCAGTACATTTCAGCTGCCGCAAGGCCCTCCAGAGGGTGGTGAAGACGGCCTGTAAGGGTTGGGTTGAGGTGTGACCTACATTTACATTGACATTTTAGTCATTTAGCAGACGCTCTTATCCAGAGCGACTTACAGTTAGTTAGTGCATACATCATTTTTTTTCATACCCCCTTTGGGAATCGAACCCACAACCCTAGCATTGCAAACGCCATGCTCCATCAACTGAGCTACATCCCTGCCGGCCATTCCCTCCCCTACCCTGGACGATGCTGGGCCAATTGTGCGCCGCCTCATGGGTCTCCCGGTCGCGGCCGGCTACGACAGAGCCTGGATTCGAACCAGGATGCGGTGCAGGATATTCAGTAGGCAGAGATGGTGAAACAAGGATCTTTACTGGTGGTCCCGAAGCCAAAATACAAAATAACGGACTTATCACAATAAAAGAAAGGTTGAGCAAATAAGTCTCCAAAAACCGTCTGACAGTCAAAATACGAAATACTACCTAAGACTGAAACAAATAACGAAACGGGGAGAACACTTCTCAAGTACCTGTACATAGATCTCCGATCAGACACTGAGTAGTACTGCTGGACATGGAGAAACTAGCAGAGAAAACTGAGCAAGGGAACACAGGGAAGTGAGGGCATAAATACACAGGTGAACAGATAGACACAGGTGACACCAATAGGATGATGATTAGTCCAGACTGTGAGTGAGGAGGTGCCTAAGGTTGTTGGAGGATGACACCTAGTGGGTCGACCCGGAACTGCTTCCGCCTCCTGTAACAACGGCCCAGTGCATCACTGGGACCATGCTCCCACCCATCCTGGACATCTACTCAAAACGATGCCTGAGGAAGGCCCGCTGCATCATCAAGGATCCCACACACCTCAGCCTCAAGCTGTTTACTCCTTTACCGTCAGGCAGACAGTATCGGAGCATGAGGTCTGATACCAACAGGCTCAAAGACAGTTTTATCTACAAGCCAGCAGACTGCTGAACACTTGAACTGGACTGACCCCCTGCACTGATTCTCCACATCTTAGCACATATTCACTCACTTGCACTCACACACATACCCACACAGATATACACTCATCCACACACACACACGCGCACTATACATCACAACTGCTGCTACCAGACTCTTATTATGATTACTAAATACTGCACACTTTAAACACTTGCCCCCAAATCCCTCTTCCCCAAAACAAGTGTAAATATTGGACTATAAATTGTTCCTTCTTGTATTATACTTACAGTTGAAGTCGGAAGTTAACATACACCTTAGCCAAATACGTTTAAACTCTGATTTTCACAATTCCTGACGGTCAGTTAGGATCACCACTTTATTTTAAGAATGTGAAATGTCAGAATAATAGTAGAGAGAATTATTTATTTCAGCTTTTATTTCTTTCATCACATTCCCAGTGGGTGAGAAGTTTACATACACTCAATTAGTATTTGGTAGCATTGCCTTTAAATTGTTTAACTTGGGTCAAACGTTTCGGGTAGCCTTCCAGAAGTTGGGTGAATTTTGGCCCATTCCTCCTAACAGAGCTGGTGTAACTGAGTCAGGTTTGTAGGCCTCCTTGCTCGCACACGCTTTTTTAGTTCTGCCCACAAATGTTCTATAGGATTGAGGTCAGGGCTTTGTGATGGCCACTCCAATACCTTGACTTTGTTGTCCTTAAGCCATTTTGCCACAACTTTGGAAGTATGCTTGGGGTCATTGTCCATTTGGAAGACCCATTTGCGACCAAGCTTTAACTTCCTGACTGATCTCTTGTATCAATATATCCACATAATTTTCCTTCCTCATGATGCCATCTATTTTGTGAAGTGCACCAGTCCCTGCAGCCAAGCACCCCCACAGCATGATGCTGCCACCCCCGTGCTTCACAGTTGGGATGGTGTTCTTCGGCTTGCAAGCAACCACCTTTTTCCTCCAAACATAACATTTTTTACATTTTACATTTTAGTCATTTAGCAGACTCTCTTACCCAGAGCGACTTACAGTTAGTGAATGCATACATTTCTTTCTTTTTTTCATTCTTTTTTTTCATACTGGCCCCCCGTGGGAATCGAGCCCACAACCCTGGCATTGCAAGCGCCATGCTCTACCAACTGAGCTACACGGAGCACATAACGATAGTCATTATGGCCAAACAGTTCTATTTTTTTTCATCAGTCCAGAGGACATTTCTCAAAAAAGTACGATCTTTGTCCCCATGTGCAGTTGCAAAATGTAGTCTGGCTTTTTTATGGTGGTTTTGGAGCAGTGGCTTCTTCCTTGCTGAGCGGCCTTTCAAGTTATGTCGATATAGGACTCGTTTTACTTTGGACATAGATCATTTTGTACCCCTTTCCTCCAGCATCTTCTGTATTGATTTGCACTTTTCGCACCAAAGTACGTTCATCTCTAGGAGACAGAACGCGTCTCCTTCCTGAGCGGTATGACGGCTGCATGGTCCCATGGTGTTTATACTTGCGTACTATTGTTTGTACAGATGAACGTGGTACCTTCAGGCATTTGGAAATTGCTCCCAAGGATGAACCAGACTTGTGGAGGTCTATAATGTTTTTTCTGAGGTGTTGGCTGATTTCTTTTGATTGATGTCAAGCAAAGAGGCACTGAGATTGAAGGTAGGCCTTGAAATACATCCACAGGTACACCTCCAATTGACTCAAATGATGTCAATTAGCCTATCAGAAGCTTCTAAAGTCATGACATAATTTTCTGGAATTTTCCAAGCTGTTTAAAGGCACAGTCAACTTAGTGTATATAAACTTTTGAGCCACTGGAATTGTGATACAGTGAATTAGAAGTGAAATAATCTGTCTGTAAACAATTGTTGGAAAAATTACTTGTGTCATGCACAAAGTAGATGTCCTAACTGACTTGCCAAAACTATAGTTTGTTACCAAGAAACGTGTGGAGTGGTTGAAAAACGAGTTTTAATGACGCCAACCTAAATGTATGTAAACTTCCGACTTCAACTGTATGCTCAAATGTTTATTCTATTCTACTGAGTCATTTACTTTATGTTGATATTCTTATCTTTTATTATTTGTTATTGTTGTTGCATTGTCGAGAAGGAACTTGCAAGTAAGCATTTCGTTGGACGGTGTATACCATGGGTATCCCGTACATACAACTAATAAAACGTGAAACTGTTTCAAAAACATTGCACTGCTATTACAATTTTTGTTATGTGATATGTGCAGATTTAATATGAGATGTGATTTTGTCTCACAGAAACAAGTAGACCAAAAGTAAACCACTCTTACAAACCACTCCAGACTGTCATTGTTTTTGGTCATTCTATTCCACACATTTGTTGAAACCTACCTGCAGATTATTTTGTTGGAATATTCTCTCAAGAGCTTCAGAAGCCCTCTTATAAAAATATGAAAATGTATTTTGTGAAAGGATCCTTGTGGAAACCATAATCTAATTTAAAGTAATACCAAAGCTAAGGACCTCTGCCGAAGTGAAGAAAGAAATCGTCCGGAACAAGTCACAAAAAAGAAAACCTGCTCAAAATAAGTATTTTTATTCCCTTTCATTGGCTGGTATAAAGCAACAATGGGTGGCTTGAAAATGTGTGACCTAAAAGGAGCTATGTGAGCACTTATGATCCAAGGCATCAAAAGGCGAGTTCTAGGCTATCCATGTTTTTACTGTACACTACAATATGGGATATAAAAACATTACTGAGCAAAGGGAAGAAACATCGTAGTAGGTATACGATAAGATGCTAAAACAAAAATTATGTCTCATGCCGAATCCCAAATCAACATCTAGCCCCTTCCCTGTTGGAGACCTGAAAGGGATCGATAATGTGGATGTAAGCAATATGGCCCAAAAATATATTTCCACAGAGCTAACACCTACCGATCTTCGAGATAGAATCATGCACTGACCTTGGGGCAGATAGAGGCCAGTCAAAAGCCAACGATGGCCAATGATTTGCGTTGACATCAGCTGAGAACATGTTCCAAAGTAAATCAAGAAAGTAGGTTGAGACACTCATTGGTCTTGACTTAACTGCTATTTTTAGAGGTGAGGGGAGAAAAGCACTAGGAGGGAAATTAGCTTAATGATGGCATTATTAAAGGATGTGCTCTCTGATTAAGAAGGGATGTATTCTGCCAGTCGCAGCAGGAGAAGAAGAGAGCAACTCATCAGGAAGAGATCAGACCCGAACCTCCAAAAGGGCCCAGACATCCAATTACTCAGTATACCAGACTTTTGTAAGTCACACCCATTTAAGGGTTAAGTACCCAACATGCAAGGTATTAAATGTGGGTCACTTTTTGTAAATTCATGATCACACGATATTCAGTCTGGGTTGACAAGTGATTGGGTTGACAAGTCAATCTGATGAATTAAAAGGGATCTAGAATCTAGCATTGCTCAATATTGCTCTCAATATCATAAATCAAGATATCAAAAGAAACTTATTAAAAACAGGTGACATTTTCAATTAACTACTAACCTTCATTGCTTTGTCGTTATCAGACAGCAATTGCTGTAGTGAATTGCTTTTGTTCACTTATTAAATTCTGATATCTTTCAACGACAGTTTGTACCTCAAACTCGCCTCATGAGGTGTCCTACCCAAACTCTACCCATTATATTTTTTACAACACATCTATTAACTATTAATGTCCTCTGACCATGGCATCACTTTCAATGAAGCAACATTGTATAAGCATTATAAAAGCATTTACATTACTATTTTTCGTCCTTCATTTCTTTGTTGTCTATTGCTACAAAAGTAGCTCAAGTTGTCCTCATGCTGGAGTATTCTTTTGGATGCAAAGCTGGTTTCCACTTTCCTTACTGGTCACAATGTGTCATTCATTCCCCTGACATGCAGAATACATAATGCCATCATGGGAAAAATCCTTGTCTGTCTATGAGAAAGGTCATATAAGATACTATTATTCCATTATGGTATGTGGTGAAATAAGTATAGCCAGTTATAATTGTAATGGCTTAGCAGATAATAACAAAATAAGAACAATATTTACATGGCTCCAAGAGAAGGAATATAATATCTATTGTTTACAGGAAACTTATTCAACAATTCTAGATTACGTTGCTTGGAAAAGGAATGGGGGAAATATACTTCTCCCATGGGCAAAGAAACTCAAAAGGGGTGATGATATTAATTAACAGTAATTTCGATCCGAATGTGCAAATTGTCCAAACAGATACGCAAGGTAGATGGATTATTTTAAATATGTTATTGGACCATAAAAATATATGGTTCATTAACCTTTACGGACCAAATAATGATGATACACACTTCTTTGACAATATATATAATAAATTATCAACTCTGCAAGCAATTCAGGACTCGTATTATGGTGGGAGATTATATAATACTGTTTTAAATAGCTCAATGGACCGTAAAGGAAATCACACTACAAACAATCACCCTCATGCTCTTAAGGAAATCGTGAATGTCATGGATACATTAGAACTAGTAGATATATGGAGGCTTAAATATCCTGAACTAGTGAGATATACATGGTGGAGACTCAATCAAGCTAGTCGTCTTGACTTCTTTCTTATGCCATTCTGTCATGAGCCCTCTCACTCCACTGGGTTACCACCTTAAGTTGTTTCCACTCTGCTCACCACTCTCTCTCTACTCAGCCTAACTAGCTACACCTGTCCCTGCTCTGCTCGGCTCTAATTACTCTGCCAGCTGCGCTGCATTACCCACTAACCTCTCCCAGTATTTATAGCCCTGTCTTTCAGCTCTCCTGTGTCAGATCGTCTGCAAAGCTCACACCCGGAACCTGTTTGCTCGCGCTTCTGGCTCACCCTGGTTTTGTGACCCCGGACCTGCCTGGTTTTTGGATACTCTTCTGCCTCAGGAGATCCAGACCTGCTTCTGCCATTACGACTCCTGACTACTCTTCAATCCCGGTAACTCTGACCAGCCTTCTGCCTTGCTACTACGTATTTTGGATTGCCCTTGAACTGTACTGCTGCCTGGTTTCATTCCGCCCCGTTGTGTCTGTGTTTCCTCCCCCCCCCAGGACTTCTGGACCACCAACCACCGGCGTCATCGGACGCATCGCTGCCACTGGGGGGAGGCACAGACCCAGCACATCGGACGGGATAACCCCTGGAGCCTTCACTCACTCCCTACATCCCTTTCCCTTTAAGTTTAAATAAACTTTCTGGTGTGACGCAATTGTGGTCCTCTTGTCGTCTGTCTGAACCGTGACAGTACGATCTGACCATCATGGACTCAGCGCACACTTCCCCCGACATGGAAACCGAAGAGCCTGAGCAACCCACCGCCATGCTACGCCTGGAACACACTGAGAGAGAGCTAGGCCGCATGAGCGGCGTCATCTCCTCTCTGCTTCAGGTCGGCCACCAACAGCATCAGCAGTTCCAGCAGCACCAGCAGCAGTCCCAGCAGCAGCAACAACAACTCGCCATGATCATTCAACTCCTCACCAACCTGACCCCAGCCAGTCTGCCCACCAGCCCTGCCCCCGAGTTACCTGCCCCGGTCATTGCAGCCGCTGCTCGGAACCCAAGATTGGAAACCCAGAGCGGTTCAACGGCGATTCAACCCAGGTCCGGCCATTCCTGACTAGCTGCCGACTTCAGTTCTCCTTGCAGCCAAGGACCTTCGCCACGGAGGGGGCTAAAGTTGGGTATGCCATCACTCACCTGACGGGCCGAGCTCGACTCTGGGGAACAGCAGAGTTCGAACGTCAAACCCCCGCATGTGCAACCTTCGACCTGTTTGCTGAGGAGATGCTGAAGGTGTTTGACCTGGATTCCCCAACCGCAGAGGCGTCTCGTGAACTGTTCAGTATTCGACAAGGCAGACGTACAGTCGCAGACCATTCCATCGACTTCCGAACCCTGGCTAGACGAAGTTCTTGGAACACACCATCGTTGGTGGACGCGTTCTTCCATAGTTTGGCTGACTATATCAAGGACGAGTTGGTCTCCCATGAACTGCCTTCCACTCTTGATGAAGCCATCGCACTGACTGTCAGGATCGACAGTAGGATACAGACCCGTCGTCGTGGGAGGGGCGCCAAGGTCCACCTACTACCGGCATTCGGAGAGATCCGACTGGGCTCCTGTCATCTACTGCCACTCACCCAGGTCAGCTTGATCAGTCTGAGCCTATGGAGATTGGGCGAGCCTCTCTCACTCCTGCAGAGCGCCAGCGACGCTTCACCTCAAACCTCTGCCTCTATTGTGGAGGTGATGGACATCGTGTGGTAACCTGCCCTTTAAAGGGCCGAAGCTCACCGGGCATAGGGGGAGTCCGGTTGAGTTCAATGACCATCCAGTCCTCCGACCGCAAACCCCTGCTGCAAGTTCACCTCCGCCTCCCTGACTCAACTCACACCCTGGCTGCTCTGGTGGATTCTGGCGCCGAAGCCAACATAATGGACATCAAGCTGGCACGCCAACTGGGACTGGAGAACCTCCGTTTGACACCTCCTATTCCTGCCCGGGCACTGGACGGACACTTACTCGGATCGGTCACTCATGTCACGGCCCCGGTCTCGATGGGTCTGTCCGGAAACCATCAAGAAACTATCCAGTTTCACCTGCTCCCCTCTCCAGGCCAACCCCTCATCCTGGGTTACCCATGGCTCCGCCGGCACAACCCTCAGCTCGACTGGGTGACCGGGGTGATCAGGGAGTGGGGAGAGGACTGCCACCGAACCTGCCTGCTTGCCGCCGCACTACCCCCTCGACCAGTACCTACTAACTCCGCTCCTGACCCCTCCAAGGACCCTGTGTCGATTCTGCCAAGTCCCTGCATCGTTGCAGCTCTGACCTGGGCTGTTGAGGAACAGGTGCTGGAGGCTCTCCGTAACCAGCCAGGTCCCAGCACTTGCCCAGCTGACCGCCTTTTTGTCCCCGAAGACCTGAGGTCCCAGGTCGTTCAGTGGGGACATGACTCCCGCCTAGCTTGTCACCCTGGCTCCACCCGCACTTACAACCTGCTCGCCCAGAGGTTCTGGTGGCCCTCTCTGAGGAAGGATGTACGGGAATTCGTCCAAGCCTGCCCCATCTGCAACCAACACAAGTCGTTCTGCCAGCCCCCAGCTGGATTGCTGCAGCCCCTGCCTGTGCCCAGGAGTCCGCTGGTCCCTGCTGCACCTTGTCCTCCTCCTCCACGGCTCGTCGATGGTGGTCTGGTTTACACCGTCCGCCGCCTGCTTCGGTCCAGACGGAGGGGTAGGGGTCTCCAGTACCTCATTGACTGGGAGGGCTATGGACCTGAGGAAAGGACCTGGGTGCCAGCTAGTCGGATTGTGGATAGGACTCTCATCACCGCTTTCCACCAACGGCATCCTGATCAACCTGCAATCCGTAGGGGCCGCCCCAGAGGGATCCCTAACCGTCCTGCCCGCTCGGCTTCCTGTCCTGTGCCTGATCCTGTCTCGGGACCTGTCCCATCTCCCGACCACGGCCCTCCGGCTTCCTCCGAGGATGAGGACGTTCGCTCGGACCGTTCGGAGGAGTTCTAGCCCTCCTCCGGCTCCCCTCCTCCCGCCCGGCGTGGTGTTGCTCTTGGGACTTCTGGGGCCGTCCCTTGGGGGGGGGGTTCTGTCATGAGCCCTCTCACTCCACTGGGTTACCACCTTAAGTTGTTTCCACTCTGCTCACCACTCTCTCTCTACTCAGCCTAACTAGCTACACCTGTCCCTGCTCTGCTCGGCTCTAATTACTCTGCCAGCTGCGCTGCATTACCCACTAACCTCTCCCAGTATTTATAGCCCTGTCTTTCAGCTCTCCTGTGTCAGATCGTCTGCAAAGCTCACACCCGGAACCTGTTTGCTCGCGCTTCTGGCTCACCCTGGTTTTGTGACCCCGGACCTGCCTGGTTTTTGGATACTCTTCTGCCTCAGGAGATCCAGACCTGCTTCTGCCATTACGACTCCTGACTACTCTTCAATCCCGGTAACTCTGACCAGCCTTCTGCCTTGCTACTACGTATTTTGGATTGCCCTTGAACTGTACTGCTGCCTGGTTTCATTCCGCCCCGTTGTGTCTGTGTTTCCTCCCCCCAGGACTTCTGGACCACCAACCACCGGCGTCATCGGACGCATCGCTGCCACTGGGGGAGGCACAGACCCAGCACATCGGACGGGATAACCCCTGGAGCCTTCACTCACTCCCTACATCCCTTTCCCTTTAAGTTTAAATAAACTTTCTGGTGTGACGCAATTGTGGTCCTCTTGTCGTCTGTCTGAACCGTGACACATTCTCGTTGGCACCAAAAGTTAAAAAAGTGTTGATAGGGGACAGAATGCGGTTGGACCATCATATAATTGGCATATACACTGCTCAAAAAAATAAAGGGGACACTAAAATAACACATCCTAGATCTGAATGAATGAAATAATTGTCAGTAGGTGCTGTAGGTGGGTGTGGTGCAGGAATCAGGCGCAGGACGCAGAAAATAAGTCCAAAAGACTTTAGTGAAAGCACACACAAATACACGAGCCAAAAGCCCGGAGGCGAGAAAATCTGCACACAGGCGTAAACAAAAGGGTGCACTAAACATGTGCGATAATACCCTCCTGAACAGAGGAGGAAAGCTACAAAGAGCAAACGGTAAACAGTAGCGCACAAACACGACAGCGAAACAATCACACACAACACCTGACAAACACAACGAGAACTTATAGGACACTAATTAGCGCTAAACGAAAACAGGTGTACATAATCAAGACAAAACCAAACGAACATAGAAACATTCAACGGTGGCAGCTAGTACTCCGGAGACGACGACCGCCGAAGCCTGCCCGAGCAAGGAAGAGAGGCAGCCTCGGCCGAAACCGTGACAATAATCTTATTAAATACTTTTTTCTTTACATAGTTGAATGTGCTGACAACAAAATCACACAAAAATTATCAATGGAAATCAAATGTATCAACCCATGGAGGTCTGGATTTGGAGTCACCCTCAAAATTAAAGTGGAAAACCACACTACAGGCTGATCCAACTTTGATGTAATGTCCTTAAAACAAGTCAAAATGAGGCTCAGTAGTGTGTGTGGCCTCCACGTGCCTGTATGACCTCCCTACAACGCCTGGGCATGCTCCTGATGAGGTGGCGGATGGTCTCCTGAGGATCTCCTCCCAGACCTGGACTAAAGCATCCGCCAACTCCTGGACAGTCTGTGGTGCAACGTGGCGTTGGTGGATGGAGCGAGACATGATGTCCCAGATGTGCTCAATTGGATTCAGGTCTGGGGAACGGGCGGGCCAGTCAATAGCATCAATGCCTTCCTCTTGCATGAACTGCTGACACACTCCAGCCACATGAGGTCTAGCATTGTCTTGCATTAGGAGGAACCCAGGGCCAACCGCACCAGCATATGGTCTCACAAGGGGTCTGAGGATCTCATCTTGGTACCTAATGGCAGTCAGGCTACCTCTGGCGAGCACATGGAGGGCTGTGCGGCCCACCAAAGAAATGCCACCCCACACCATGACTGACCCACCGCCAAACCGGTCATGCTGGAGGATGTTGCAGGCAGCAGAACGTTCTCCACGGTGTCTCCAGACTCTGTCACGTCTGTCTTGTGCTCAGTGTGAACCTGTTTCATCTGTGAAGAGCACAGGGCGCCAGTGGCGAATTTGCTGTAAGCACAACCCCCAGCTGTGGATGTCAGGCCCTCATACCACCCTCATGGAGTCTGTTTCTGACCGTTTGAGCAGACACATGCACATTTGTGGCCTGCTGGAGGTCATTTTGATGGGCTCTGGCAGTGCTCCTCCTGCTCCTCCTTGCACAAAGGCGGAGGTAGCAGTCCTGCTGCTGGGTTGTTGCCCTCCTACGGCCTCCTCCACGTCTCCTGATGTACTGGCCTGTCTCCTGGTAGCGCCTCCATGCTCTGGACACTACGCTGACAGACACAGCAAACCTTCTTGCCACAGCTCGCATTGATGTGCCATCCTGGATGAGCTGCACTACCTGAGCCACTTGTGTGGGTTGTAGACTCCGTCTCATGCTACCACTAGAGTAAAAGCACCGCCAGCATTCAAAAGTGACCAAAACATCAGCCAGGAAGCATAGGAACTGAGAAGTGGTCTGTGGTCAACACCTGCAAAACCAGTCCTTTATTGGGGGTGTCTTGCTAATTGCCTATAATTTCCACCTGTTGTCTATTCCATTTGCACAACAGCATGTGAAATTTATTGTCAATCAGTGTTGCTTCCTAAGTGGACAGTTTGATTTTACAGAAGTGTGATTTACTTGGAGTTACATTGTGTTGTTTAAGTGTTCCCTTTATTTTTTTGAGCAGTGTACATTACTCTTACTGAATTTCCACGTGGGCGAGGATATTGGAAATTTAATCAAAGCCTATTGGATGATAACTTGTTTTTAATTAATTTATAACTTATTTTTTCCGACATAACATAGGTACAGCAAATCCCCTTATTGTATGGGACACCTTTTAAATGTGCCTTTAGAGGCCATGCAATTCAAATCTCGAAAAACAAAAGCAATTTAGGTCAAGAGTCCACACTAACAAAGGAAATAGAAGGTCTAACAGAACAGATAGATATCAATAAAAACTGTAACATAGAGGCTCAGAATAAATTAGAGGAAAAACAAAAAGAAATTGAGAAACTTATTTAAGAAAGATCAAGTGTAATGTTTTATAAAAAATAAAGCAAACTGGATGGAATATGGGGGAAAATTCTTTTTTAAATCTTCAACATAGAAATACTACCAAAAATAATGTATTGAAACTGGTTACAAATGACGGAGTCACCCATGATTCACCAAATTATATTTTGAAGAAGGAAACAAAGTACTTTAAGCATATGTTTTCATTTCAGTCGCCTCCATCTCCTCTAACGGAAGCAAATTGTAGAGATTTGTTTTCTATTGATAATGTAAAATAAACAGCCATACAGAAAGACTCATGTGAAGGTGAAATTACAGAGGAGGAACTTCTGGATGCAATTAAAGACTTTAAGTCCGGGAAAACTCCAGGGTTGAATGGCATACCAGTCGAGGTATACCAAACCTTTTTTGATATACTCAGAGGACCGCTATTAGCATGTTTTAACCACTCCTATGTAAATGGTGGATTATCAGACACTCAAGAAGAAGGTCTGATTTCATTATTACTGAAACAGGATCCAAGTGGAAAATATAAAGATCCAGTCCATTAAAAACATTGGTGGCCCCTTACACTTCAGTGTTGTGATAAAAAAAAATACTAGAAAAATGTATAGGGCATAGAATAAAAAAGGTATTGTCGGACATTATTCATTCTAATCAGACAGCTAACAAAAACATATGGAAATGTCTGACTACCCAAAATTACAACCAAATAATTGCAGCATTACCACAAAAATGGAAAAGGAAAGTGGAAGGGGGAAAAATTAAGGAACTTGTCTGTCGGCCCTTCATTAAAGAATATAATTGGTTAAAGAAAATTGTGATAAATAAAAAAGTATACCAGTTTCATTTAAGGACCAAAGGATTGACAGCCGTCCCATATATGTATTCCCGAGTGGCGCAGTGGTCTAATGCACTGCATCGCAGTGCTAGCTGTGCCACTAGAAATCCTGGTTTGAATCCAGGCTCTGTCGTAGCCGGCCGTGACCGGGAGACCCATGGGGCGGCGCACAATTGGCCCAGCGTCGTCCAGGGTAGGGGAGGGAATGGCCGGCAGGGATGTAGCTCAGTTGGTAGAGCATGGTGTTTGCAACGCCAGGGTTGTGGGTTCGATTCCCACAGGGGGCCAGTATGATTATTATTATTTTTTTTTTTTAAACAAAAATCAAATTATATAAAAAAAAATACTAACATTAAAAAATCTATATAAAAAAATATATATATAAATTAAAATATATATAAAATATTATGTATGCACTCACTAACTGTAAGTCGCTCTGGATAAGAGCGTCTGCTAAATGACAAAAACATTTATTTTTTTTTATTTAAAATATAGATTGATAAATAGTTGGGAAGAGATTTTGACGTACCGATTCAATGGTATACTGTTTATGAATTGATACGCAAAACGAAGCCGGATTCAAAACTTAGAATTTTTCAATTTATTATTATATACAATTCTTGCTACCAATAGAATGTTATTTATATGGGCGATACTATCTTCCCAGCTCTGCAGTTTTTGCTGTGAAGAGACAGAATCATTAGATCATTTGTTTTGGTACTGTCCATTTGTAGCTTGTTTTTGGACACAGGTCCAGGAATGGCTAAAGGTGTTATGATGAGTTTCTAGGGTATCACGTGATTACGAATGTAAGGATGTACTTAGACACTTTTGATGGGGAGTTCATATAAGATATTTAATATGGTACCATGGTTAGTTATAACAGACGAAGGACATAGCCCTGCCTCTGCCATCTTCCTAACTCCAGAACAAAGGTCCACTCTCTCTATATATACACTCTGTTACAAGTCTCTCCACGAACATCTGTTAAACCTCCATGGGCACTCCCTTTCTTTGATGTTATTACTCCATCAGTAATCTCCTTTGACATAACGGAATGTAGACTCTGTGGCAGCAAACCACTTATCTACTAACTCTCCCCTGGTCCATACAATACTATGACATGACATCATTACAAAAGGATTGCAACATTTACTTGGAGCTTACCCTGCAGATAGCACTACTGGGCGATCTGAAAAGTCATAGTCAATCGATCAATAATATAATAATACTTTTAGCAAAAATGTTTATTTTCAATTCACGATCTGTAGAAACAATGAGAATAGAAAGGATCAGAACTTTTGTAAAACATCACAGTACAGTTGAAAAATACATGGCAAATAGAAATCCAATATGGATGGTGTTAAGAGATAGATGGGAGGTGTTGAATGGAACTGAAGGATGGGACTAATACCAACAACTAATAACAACAAGATAACTAATGTAAAGCATACTGTGTCCATAATAAGTATATAGGTTATAGGTTGAGAGCTTTTGTGAAAGAGCACAGTTAGAAAAATATGGCATATAGAAGCAAACCAGATGGACATCATGACAATGACAGGAGGAAGTTCAGGAGTAAAAACAAACAAAATATAATTATTCTAGAATTTGACTGTCCATAAAATGTATATAGTATGTATGGGCTGGAAGTAGCATTGTTGTTCACTAGTTTACTCCAATTGGGGAAGGGGTGGTGGGGTTGGAAAGTAATGAAGGGAAATATCATTTTAAAAAGGATATGTGTGTGTGTATTGATGTATGTGTATATATATATATATATATATATATATATATATATATATATATACAGTGGGGGAAAAAAGTATTTAGTCAGCCACCAATTGTGCAAGTTCTCCAACTTAAAAAGATGAGAGAGGCCTGTACTTTTCATCATAGGTACACGTCAACTATGACAGACAAAATGAGAATTTTTTTTCTCCAGAAAATCACATTGTAGGAATTTTAATGAATTTATTTGCAAATTATGGTGGAAAATAAGTATTTGGTCAATAACAAAAGTTTCTCAATACTTTGTTAAATACCCTTTGTTGGCAATGACACAGGTCAAACGTTTTCTGTAAGTCTTCACAAGGTTTTCACACACTGTTGCTGGTATTTTGGCCCATTCCTCCATGCAGATCTCCTCTAGAGCAGTGATGTTTTGGGGCTGTCGCTGGGCAACACAGACTTTCAACTCCCTCCAAAGATTTTCTATGGGGTTGAGATCTGGAGACTGGCTAGGCCACTCCAGGACTTTGAAATGCTTCTTACGAAGCCACTCCTTTGTTGCCCGGGCGGTGTGTTTGGGATAATTGTCATGCTGAAAGACCCAGCCACGTTTCATCTTCAATGCCCTTGCTGATGGAAGGAGGTTTTCACTCAAAATCTCACGATACATGGCTCCATTCATTATTTCCTTTACACGGATCAGTCGTCCTGGTCCCTTTGCAGAAAAAACAGCCCCAAAGCATGATGTTTCCACCCCCATGCTTCACAGTAGGTATGGTGTTCTTTGGATGCAACTCAGCATTCTTTGTCCTCCAAACACGACGAGTTGAGTTTTTACCAAAAAGTTATATTTTGGTTTCATCTGACCATATGACATTCTCCCAATCCTCTTCTGGATCATCCAAATGCACTCTAGCAAACTTCAGACGGGCCTGGACATGTACTGGCTTAAGCAGGGGGACACGTCTGGCACTGCAGGATTTGAGTCCCTGGCGGCGTAGTGTGTTACTGATGGTAGGCTTTGTTTCTTTGGTCCCAGCTCTCTGCAGGTCATTCACTAGGTCCCCCCGTGTGGTTCTGGGATTTTTGCTCACCGTTCTTGTGATCCTTTTGAACCCACGGGGTGAGATCTTGCATGGAGCCCCAGATCGAGGGAGATTATCAGTGGTCTTGTATGTCTTCCATTTCCTAATAATTGCTCCCACAGTTGATTTCTTCAAACCAAGCTGCTTACCTATTGCAGATTCAGTCTTCCCAGCCTGGTGCAGGTCTACAATTTTGTTTCTGGTGTCCTTTGACAGCTCTTTGGTCTTGGCCATAGTGGAGTTTGGAGTGTGACTGTTTGAGGTTGTGGACAGGTGCCTTTTATACTGATAACAAGTTCAAACAGGTGCCATTAATACAGGTAATGAGTGGAGGACAGAGGAGCCTCTTAAAGAAGAAGTTACAGGTCTGTGAGAGCCAGAAATCTTGCTTGTTTGTAGGTGACCAAATACTTATTTTCCACCATAATTTGCAAATAAATTCATTAAAAAATCCTACAATGTGATTTTCTGGAATTTTTTTTCTCAATTTGTCTGTCATAGTTGACGTGTACCTATGATGAAATTTTTTCCCCACTGTATGTATGTGTGTGTATGTATGTGTATATGTGTGTGTGTGTGTGTGTGTGTGTGTGTGTATATATATATTTGCGAGAAGAAAAAAAA
Source organism: Coregonus clupeaformis (assembly GCF_020615455.1). Classification (NCBI taxonomy): domain Eukaryota; kingdom Metazoa; phylum Chordata; class Actinopteri; order Salmoniformes; family Salmonidae; genus Coregonus; species Coregonus clupeaformis. Next base: position 31,046,031 of record NC_059193.1, read on the forward strand.
ACATATGGGGGATTGGAAGTGATGCAGACAATTACATTGATGGAAGTTACAATCTATCTGAATTATTAAAGCTGATCTACCCCCTATTTTTTTGTTTTTTTTAAATGAAAAGATACTATGATCTGTGAACATGAAAACCTCTACTGACGCAAGACAGTGATGATTGACGACAGCATGTGACAGTAACACTTGCTAATAATGACCTTCACTTTTTCACCCTTCAGTTTATTTTCGCAGTGCAGTTTGTGGATAGACATCATCACTTCTACCTCCACTTATTGCATCTACCTTTTCCATTTTTTATTTTATTGAGATACCCATTAGCCGACGCCAATGGTTTGAAAATTTGCAGAGAAAAACAATGCAACAATACAGTATATGGTGACTTCAGGGTACTAGATTGGCATGGAAAGTGGTACACGATGAAACGGCAATCAGAGAGAGTGAAAAAACTGCTAGCTGGAGCTCATCTGAGTGGTCGGCTCTAAATGCCCTCACCTGCTACTACTTAATGCTGATTGTTAAGGTTCTGACTCACTTCAGGCTGTCCGGCAAAAACAAGGCAGATGTGTCCATGTCTAGAGTTTTATTGGCTCTTGGTCACCACCACACAAGTGAGCTTCATGGTTTCATTGGATCTTTACATATCCTAATAAATTGCATGGCATTACAACATAAAACATCAGAGATATTCACAGTCCTATAGATGTAAACATCTCAACAGAAAGAGACTAATCACTGATGAGGCTGACAGTCAGGATTTATGACCCTGTCTCTCCTGCCAGCTAGAGATCTTATCAGATCTAAGGAGAAACCATTACTAGGTTACAAGACCGTAAATCAAGGGCGCATGAGTGAGCGCACCAGGCCATCTCGAATCTTCAACTAACTTACTACCTTAGCTTTAACATAACACAGATTATTATGGAAGTAGCATGCACATAACACTCATAATACTGGCTACAAACGTGCAATGATTACAGTGGCTGGCAATCTGGTAATTAGGAGATGATATGCATTGGCTAAACAGGTAAACAATGCTACCAGCTGACGACAGTACACCTTTTTTACAGCGAGCATGTGGCAAGAGCACCTGCTGCAGCGCACTTTGATGAATATCTCCCTGTCACCAGCACAGCCCTGCAGGACAGAATAATTACAATGCTTTAATTTCCTCCATCTTGACAGTACCGCTGAGCCCAGGGTCAGTTCAGATTCATCACACGCTTATTACAACAGGTCATGGCTGGTGCCCTGTTTCAATGCCCGTCTTCGCTCCCTCCCTCCTTTTACATGGCTGAACAGTAACGGTAATGTGTGTATCTAAAGTAGCAGATTATTTCCTAATTGAAAAATGATTTGTGTGACAATAATAAAAGGGTGCATTGAAGAGGCATGAGTCCCCTCTGTATTTTAGTTTACTGTTTAGTAAAGTGTGTGTGAGAGAGAGAGAAAATGGGGGGTAGAACAATGCCTTCTTCTGGCAGACAACCCATATAGTAATTATTATATGGGTACTCCTGAAACATGTAAGGAACATTTATATGGTATATGTCTTATATGTTGTCATATGCACTACTAGTACCGGTACTCATTCCAGGGTTTTTCTTTATTTTTACTTTTTTCTACATTTAAAAAAAATTGTGAAGACATACAAACTATGAAATTACACATATGGAATCATGTAGTAACCAAAAAAGTGTTAAACAAATCAAAATATATTTTATATTGGAGGTTTTTCAAATAGCCACACTTTGCCTTGATGACAGCTTTGCACACTCTTGGCATTCTCTCAACCAGCTTCACTTGGAATGCTTTTCCAACAGTCTTGAAGGTGTTCCCACATATGCTGAGCACTTGTTGGCTGCTTTTCCTTCACTCTGCGGTCCGACTCATCCTAAACCATCTCAATTGGGTTGAGGTCAGGGGATTGTGGAGGCCAGGTCATCTGATGCAGCACTCCATCACTCTCCTTCTTGGTAAAATAGGCCTTACACAGCCTGGAGGTGTGCTGGGTCATTGTCCTGTTGAAAAACAAATGATAGGCCCACTAAGCCCAAACCAGATGGGATGGCGTATCGCTGCAGAATGCTGTGGTAGTCATGCTGGTTAAGTATGCCTTGAATTCTAAAAAAATCACAGACAGTGTCACCAGCAAAGCACCCCCACACCATAACACCTCCTCCTCCATGATTTACGGTGGGAAATACACATGCGGAGATCATCCGTTCACCCACACCGCGTCGCACAAAGCCATGGCGGATGGAACCAAAAATCTCAAATTTAGACTCCAGACCAAAGGACAAATTTCCACCGGTCTAATGTGTCCTTTAGTAGTGGTTTCTTTGCAGCAATTCGACCATGAAGACCTGATTCACACAGTCTCCTCTGAACAGTTGATGTTGAGATGTGTCTGTTACTTGAACTCTGTGAAGCATTTATTTGGGCTGCAATTTCTGAGGCTGGCAACTCTAATGAAATTATTCTCTGCAGCAGAGGTAACGCTGGGTCTTCCATTCCTGTGGCGGTACTCATGAGAGCCAGTTTCATCATAGCGCTTGATGGTTTATGAGACTGCACTTGAAGAAACTTTCAAAGTTCTTGAAATGTTCCGTATTGACTGACCTTCATGTCTTAAAGTAATGATGGACTGTCATTTATCTTTGCTTATTTGAGCTGTTCTTGCCATAATATGGACTTGGTCTTCTACCAAATAGGGCTATCTTCTGTATACCCCCCCCATATTAATTGAAATGCATTCCAGGTGACTACCTCATGAAGCTGGTTGAGAGAATGCCAAGAGTGTGCAAAGCTGTCATCAAGGCAAAGGGTGGCTATTTGAAGAATCTCACATTTCTTGATTTGTTTAACACTTTTTTGGTTAGTACATGATTCCATATGTGTTATTTCATAGATTTGATGTCTTCACTATTATTCTACAATGTAAAAAAAATTGTAAAAATAAAGAAAAATCCTTGAATGAGTAGGTGTTGTCGTGACGTGACTTTCATTACTGTGATGACTACTATTTATCGAATAATTACCTACTATGTTTAATTGTTACTAGATTAAATTAATTATGTAACAATTAACTCATTCTCATCGACGGGGCTGTAGTGGAGCAGGTTGAGAGCTTCAAGTTCATTAGTGTCCACATCACCAACAAACTATCATGGTCCAAACACACCAAGACAGTCGTGAAGAGGGCATGATAAAGCCTATTCCCCCTCATGAGACTGAAAAGATTTGGCATGGGTCCTCCGATCCTCAAAAAGTTATACAGCTGCACCATCGAGAGCATCCTGACTCGTTGCATCACCGCCTGGTATGGCAACTGCTCGGCCTCTGACCGCAAGGCACTACAGAGGGTAGTGCGTACGGCCCAAAACATCACCGGGGCCAAGTTTCCTGCCATCCAGGACCCCTATACCAGGTGGTGTCAGAGGAAGGCCCTAAAAATTGACAAAGACTCCAGCCACCCTAGTCATAGACTGTTCTCTCTGCTACCGCACGGCAAGCGGTACCGGAGCGCCAAGTCTAGGTCCAAAAGGCTTCTTAACAGCTTCTACCCCCAAGCCATAAGACTCCTGAACAGCTAATCATGGCTACATGGACTATTTTCATTGCCCCCACCCCCACCCCCTCTTTTACGCTGCTGCTACTCTTTTTATTATCTATGCATAGTCACTTTAACTCTACCCACATGTACATATTACCTCAATTACCTCGACTAAGTGGTGCCCCCGCACATTGACTCTGTACCGGTACCCCCTGTATATAGCCTCCCTACTGTTATTTTATTTTACTGCTGCTCTTTAATTATTTGCTATTTTTTACTTGTCTATATTTTTTCTTCAAAACTGCATTGTTGGAAAAGGGCTTGTAAGTAAGCATTTCACTGTAAGGTCTACACCTGTTGTATTCGGCACATTTGGCAAATACAATTTGATTTGATTTGGGGCACCATGGGAAAAGTTGTTTAACGAGTTACCGTTTCCTGAATTAACTCTAAAAATATCTAGATATCTCGTCATTTAAGTGTCATTTATTAATAATTTACCTCATATCAGTCTCATTCTGAAAGTCGTAGACTCTTTAAGTCTGCATGAACCCGGGTCTTACTGATCATTCCGTACCACACAAATGTATTTAATTATTTAAATGTATCCCCTGTAGCTCAGTTGGTAGAGCATGGCGATTTCAACGCCAGGGTTGTGGGTTCGTTTCCCAAGTGGGGCCAGTATGAAAATGTATGCACTCACTAACTGTAAGTCGCTCTGGATAAGAGCATCTGCTAAATGACTAAAATGTAAATTTACTAACTAATTAAAAATGATAACACAAGATACAAACACGTACACAGTATATGTAGGGATTAGAAACTTAATACAATGAAAACGGGTCCCTAGCTGACTAACACAATATGACACTTGTTACAAAAGATGGTGAGTTAAAGAGAGGGAGAGAGAGAGAAAGAAAACACTTGGATACACATGGACCTCCGCTCACAGTAATCCTAATACCTTGCCCCGAACTGCCGCCTGTTTGGTAAGAAGTAATGCATGTATTTATGTGTTGGAGGTCTTAGTTGTGTATCTCTGTTGGACCCAGGCCTTCGTGGGAAGGGGTCGATTGGGGCTTCTCTTTCGGATGGCCTTTTAGATGTAAGGCTCAGATTGTCCACAAGAGGTCACAATGTCCTTCTTCTTAGTTGTCTGCTTACTTTCACTCATTCTGGAAGTGGTCTTCTGAGGACAGCTAATCAGCCGTGTCGATGATCCCCTGTGAGGTGATGAAAGCAGTGTAGTAGACGATGGTTTGAAGAGAGTAACAGGATGGTCCCACTTAAATTCACCTTCTTAGATACAGTACTTAGAACAGCTACTCAGCCGTAACATTGATTGTTAGTGGAGGCAACTTTGTCGTCTTCACCTTGTGTTGATTTTCTGGGTCGGGACTGCAGCTTGAGGTCCGTCTAGTCTGATCTAATAATTCTTAACTCAATCTTTTATGCACTCTGGTAAAGAGGGGCGTTTCCGTCATACTGACACGCTCTCTGAGCTCACTCAGGTGTGGCTAGTTACGAGACAAAAGTATTATCATCACTATGATCTTGTTAGAAAGCTAAAATCACATTCCTATCTTCAGGAAAACATTGTCTTCCTCCTTGATATTTTCTACACAAGGTGAAGGATGTAATCCTGATATACACAGTGTAAAAGCTCTTCAAGTCACAATGTTTTCGTTATAACGCCTTTATACCATTTTTAATGACATCACAAAATAGACATTCATTTTCCATATCCAATTTCTCATCATTCCAAACATTTGGATGTTGAAACATATTGTCCCAATGTTCATTGTTGGATGTTGAAGTTTTTTGGCGGCAAAAAGTCTCTGAAACAAAGGCATTCCTTTCAAAATACTAGAGGGCCAGAGATAGATTATCCTCCTCTCTAATTTATGGCAGTGTTAAGGTGTCAAGACCGGCACAGCCGGGTGGCAAAGTCATCGCTGGGCTATGGTTACATAAATGTATCACAGTATGTCCTTCATTGTGTTTCCAGGAATGGGTTTATTCAATATCCCCCACAGTGGCGGCTCCTGAAAAAATTCTCAGGAGGGGCAATTTTTCTGATGATTTAGGTGACCTACACACATTTTTAAAAAGATATGTCCAGCAACAACATGAAGACAGGGGCAGCATATAAGTCAATACCAGAAGCATTTATTGACTGATCTGGGGAGATGGATTCCAGTTTCTGTGACAGATTATAAATAATCTCTGATGCCTTTGTTATATTAGCTTTTGGTTGAATGTACTGTCGTAGTAAATATATAATGTTATAGCTTGGTCTGACTAAAATCTTGTGCATGACCCATTTTGTGTTGGGTGTTTGTTTTCAATCAATGCTGTTCCTATCCTATAACAATGGACAAAAGAGTCCTATCTTGTCAGCCTTGTCAGCAGGTGGCCAAGGACAACACCCACGCCATAGGTCTCTCAGTTCTTCCAACTCACGAGTTCTTGCTCTGAGGACACACACACACACACACACACATCATCACTGATAACACACACACACACACACACATCATCACTGTTAAACACACACACACACACACACACACACAAAAATCCCCTCTCTTTAGGCTGAACATTTGAAGACAGAGAACCCGACTCAGAGCCAATGCAACAGTGGAGGGGACCTCGCCCAACTCATCAGGACCAATCAGAAGATCAGAACTACTAGATTCAACCTACATCATTTATTGTATAAAATGTCTGCACACAATGTTTTCGGGGCTCTCTTCTCCCTAAGAGTTTGACGAACGAGTCCGTGCACGCGATTCCAGATATCTTTACCTCTGAATAAACTGCCTTTATTATACCATATCCACCCTGTCCAAAGTCTCTACTTGGTCTCAGTTCTCCAGTAAACTTGTGATTATCAACAGTACACAACGGTAACAAACAATTGGGGGGAACTCACGGGGCAGATAGTAAGGTCGCAATGACACAGAAAGCAGTTCAATGTCGGGGTACAGAGTCGCTCTCTTACCAGGATCGCGGTCCGCTCTGACCAGGGTGAAGCCGGCCGGCTCCACTTCTCTGTCCGGGACTCTGTCATCCAGCCAAGTCTCCCAGCTGTATTGGATTCCGCTGCCAGCAGCGTTTTCATTATTTAGTCCGTTCGTAGCGGGTATGTACACGATCAACAAGATCAGTCCAAAACCCACCACTGGAAATCCATGGTTGGCAGAATGTTTGTAAACTAAGTCTACAAATTAAAAACATAAAATAACGCCACACTGCATGTTGCAACAGAGACGCTGCTAGCCGCTATTGTCTTAGTTACGTTCATGGTTACGTCACGTATGACGAAAGCGCGTAAGTGCAAGCCCACAGACACCCATAGAGAATGTATTGAAAGCTTTGAAATTTGAAAAAAATAGATTTTACATGACAGGCTATGAGAGACTTCTGGGCGATTTTCAACCTGACTGAAATCGCCCCAAAAACGGGCGGGGCCATTTGAAGCACGACTTTAGCCTGATTTGACATTTAGTGGCTGACAGATCAGACGTGAACACTGATAACTACTGTTGCCGTGATATAATTGATTAGAAAAAAAATCCCTTCCTTTTCCCGTTTGGCAGTGCGTCGCCCATATCGCCCTATTGAACAGGCCGTCCCTGATCCCCCACAATATATAGGCATTGATTGAATGTTAAATATAAAAATCTCCCTACCATCATATCTAAGCTAATATGACACCAATCTCGATTGGAGGTGCACAACACACTCCCCACCTCTCGTCAAATAGGTCCGTCCGTTACCGAGAACCACATACCGGATTTTTAACAGGGTCATTAGCATTAGGAAACAAATACAATTTCTTGCCCAGTACTAGCTCAATATCTAGGCGTTGGATAAGAACGAAACTACAGCGTCCATAAAGTGACCATTAGACTTGCCCTTGCCACCTTTCGGACTGTATAAGTTTGTAGGGGCTACAGTTTTGATTAAATATATAATTTAATCACTATCACCTGCACATTTCCATTCGTTAAGAAACAACGATGTGCTACCTTTTTGTAGCATTTCTGACAATGCTAACATATTTTCAGCCAAATCTCAGAGTTCTATATAACCAGGTCAGCAACTCGGTTGCTTGGCAACAACACAGCTGCTGTTAGCTAATGTTAGCTTGCTTGTCCAAAGTCCAGCAGCTAGCATCTGTAGCTAGCTAGCTAACACCAGTCAGCTGAATGCTAGCTAGCTATCTAATGAACAGGCAAAGAAAGGTAGTTAGCTATATTTGTTTATGGAAGGTTTTTTACACAAATAACTTCAGCCATTAGCTAGCTAGCTAGCGCCAAACAGTTGACCTCGACACCAAAGCTAGCTAATGATAGCTGGTTCATGTGCAAATGCCAGTCCTACATTTCTCCAAAAAACATAGCTAGATAGATATGGTTCAGTTCAAAACCAACACCAAACTTTGGGCAAATGTTCAGGGTGCTACCTTACTATTCATGCAATGGGCTTTTGCAACAGTAGCTAGCTAGCTACTCCATAGTCCAAGCTACAGTAAGAGCAAGACTCATTTCACTGTCAGACAGGACAACTCAAACTGCTGAGAAATAATTTGCTAGCTAATGTTAACAGCGCCTCTGGCTCTGTTGTGCACTGACTGCAGTGTGCAAATGCATCAGAAAAACTCACCAGTTTAACATCCATAATACATTCCGGTACACTTATTTGCCTGTCTTCTTGACATTTTAATGCAAATGTGTGCTGATCAACAGTGTCAACCTAACAACTCTGCCATGTGTTGGAATTTTGTCAGGAACTCTGCCGTGCACACCTGTGTGAAGCTAGCCACAATAAGGATTAGCCACAATAGTGGAATTTGCAGTTCACCTTAAAAATAAAAGTCCCCCATTGAAAGGGAATCAAACTGATACAAATAGTGATATCATGCCATATTTGGACTAGATAACGCTAAACAAGGTTGGGATGTTATATAAATTCAACAAAAGACAATAACAATCATTTGAAATTGCACTGTGGATGTAATATACTTTAGAATTGCATTAGGGACATACTTATGCTGTACAACCTAACCTATGGATCGTGCACCCATGAAATGGGGTATCAGCCTACTCAGTGACACTCACAGAACACAACTGTGTAGAGTTTACACAAATATTAGTGTCTTAGCTGCAGGTAGCCTGGTGGATAGGAGCGTTGGGCCAGTAACCGAAAGGTTGCTAGATCAAATCCCAGAGCTGACAAGCTAAAAATCTGTAGTTCTGCACCTGAGCATGGCAGTTAACCCACTGTTCGCCATGCGTGGATGATGTGGATGTCAATAAAGGCAGGACCCCGTACCGCTCTGATTCAGAGGGTTGGGTTAAATGCGGAAGACACATTTCAGTTGAATGCAATCAGTTGTACTACTGACCAGGTATCTTCCTTTCCCTTAGATCTTATTGCAGGACTTTAACTGTGAGATATCACCTTTTCCAGTCAGTCTATTGTTTGTATTGGACATTCATATTGCACTATACCACCTAACCTATGGATTGTGCACCTATGAAATGGGGTATCAGTCTACTTAGTGACACTCACAGAACACAACTACAGTTGAAGTCGGAAGTTTACATACACCTTAGCCAAATACATTTAAACTCAGTTTTTCACAATTCCTGACATTTAATCCTAGTAAAAATTAACCTGTCTTAGGTCAGTTAGGATCACCACTTTATTTTAAGAATGTGAAATGTCTGAATAATAGTAGAGAGAATGATTTATTCCAGCTTTTATTTCTTTCATCACATTCCCAGTGGGTCAGAAGTTTACATACACTCAATTAGTATTTGGTAGCATTGCCTTTAAATTGTTTAACGTGGGTCAAACGTTTCGGGTAGCCTTCCACAAGCTTCCCACAATAAGTTGGGTGAATTTTGGCCCATTCCTCATGACAGAGCTGGTGTAACTGAGTCAGGTTTGTAGGCCTCCTTGCTCGCACACGTTTTTTCAGTTTGGCCCACAAATGTTCTATAAGATTGAGGTCAGGGCTTTGTGATGGCCACTCCAATACCTTGACTTTGTTGTCCTTAAGCCATTTTGCCACAACTTTGGAAGTATGCTTGGGGTCATTGTCCATTTGGAAGACCCATTTGCGACCAAGCATTAACTTCCTGACTGATGTCTTGCGATGTTGCTTCAATATATCCACATAATTTTCCTTCCTCATAATGACATCTATTTTGTGAAGTGCACCAGTCCCTCCTGCAGCAAGGTACCCCCACAGCATGATGCTGCCATCCTTGTGCTTCATGGTTTGATGGTGTTCTTCGACTTGCAAGTCCCCCCTTTTTCTGCCAAACATAACGATGGTCATTATGGCCGAACAGTTCTATTTTTGTTTAATCAGACCAGAGGACATTTATCCAAAAAGTACGATCTTTGTCCCCATGTGCAGTTGCAAACCGTAGTCTGGCTTTTTTATGGCGGTTTTGGAGCAGTGGCTACTTCCTTGCTTAGCAGCCTTTCAGGTTATGTCAATATAGGACTCGTTTTACTGTGGATATAGATACTTTTGTACCCGTTTCCTCCAGCATCTTCACAAGGTCCATTGCTGTTGTTCTGGGATTGATTTGCACTTTCGCACCAAAGTACATTCATTTCTAGGAGACAGAACGCATCTCCTTCCTGAGCGGTATGACGGCTGCATGGTCCCATGGTGTTTATACTTGCGTACTATTGTTTGTACAGATGAACGTGATACCTTCAGACATTTGGAAATTGCTCCCAAGGATGAACCAGACTTGTGGAGCTCTACAATTTTTTTTCTGAGGTCTTGGCTGATTTATTTTTATTTTCCCATGATGTCAAGCAAAGAGGCACTGAGTTTGAAGGAAGGCCTTGAAATACATCCACAGGTACACCTCCAATTGACTCAAATTATGTCAATTAGCCTGTCAGAAGCTTCTAAAGCCATGACATCATTTTCTGGATTTTTCCAAGCTGTTTAAAGGCACAGTCAACTTAGTTTATGTAAACTTCTGACCCACTAGAATTGTGATACAGTGAATTATAAGTGAAATAATCTATCTGTAAACAATTGTTGGAAAAATTACTTGTGTCATAAACAAAGTAGATATCCTAACCTACTTGCCAAAACTATAGTTTGTTAACAAGAAACTTGTGGAGTGGTTGAAAAATGAGTTTTGATGACTCCAACCTAAGTGTATGTAAACTTCCGACTTCAACTGTATGTGGAGTTTGCACAAATATTAGCATCTTAGCTCTTATTGTGCTCCTCCGCTTCCCGTCATTGAATGGGGCTCTGTTGTTTCATCGCCCCAACGCATTCAAAGGATCACGTCCGTTTGAGACTGAAAAGCCCTATACGTACTGACCAACTATGGTTTGCATGTCCTGCTGAAGGACCCTATCATGCAGAATAGGTGGTTGGAGATTGTTGGTAGCTAGCCCATAGACTGCTGGTTATGTATCTGGTTATGTATATTTGAAAAGTTGTATTCAAAAATACTTGGCTTGATAAACTAGTAAGCTAATTCCACAGCCAAGCAAATATAACTAGTAGAATAATTTTGGTTGTGAAGTGCATTAGCAAAAAGCTTTGTCCTTTCTTTAGAATAAAATGCAATTTACCACTTGGCTCTCTATTATATCACCCTGTCACACGACATCCCAGTCAACACCACCTCATAAGATTGCCTGCTGCAGTTGTTCGAGAGATGTCCAGTTTGCAGCCAAACATGCAGCATAGAGAAGACCATTAAGGGGGCCCTCATCAGTGTGTGTGTTTGTGTGTGACCTACCAGTATATTTGATGAGGGTCCAGGAGCTGATCTACGCTGCTATGCCCATCGATGGGGCTCTGGTAATGACCTCACCTCCAGCCTCACCTCTTGCCTGCTCTCCAACAGTCGTTAATGGGGAGAACATAATTAGGTAGGTTTAGTCTGACCAGTTCAAACTTCAACATAGTATATGTTTGTGTATCAGATATCACCTATCCCTAACTGATTTTGGTAATAGAACAGTGACTGTGTGTATGTGTTCACAGATGCATGAAATGCAGAGAGACCTGGCACTCAACACATCCACAATGAGATGATTACTAATAATACAGTACAGTACAAATGTCCAGTAGTATTAACACTCTTTTCATTCCATGTGTCACTGCTGAACTCTGCCTCAACTCTGTGTATTTCTATAGATGGACTGGAGATGCTTTTGCCAGACAGCAGCCTCAAAAGTTTGATAGGGTGACCATAATTGGGTAGGTTTTATCTAACCTGTTCAAACATCAACACAGTACCTGTCTGTGTATCAGATATTACCCATCCTAAATGCCATAGGCCCCGTGTAGCTCAGTTGGTAGAGCATGGCGCTTGCAACGCCAGGGTTGTGGGTTCGATTCCCACAGGCGGCCAGTATGAAACTCACTAACTGTAAGTCGCTCTGGATAAGAGCGTTTGCTAAAATGTAATGTGACTGTGTACTGTGGCTTGCGAAAGTATTCACCCCATTGGCATTTTTCCTATTTTGTTGCCTTACAACCTAAAATTATAATGTATTTTTTGGGGGTTTGTATCATTTGATTTACACAACATGCCTACTACTTTGAAGATGCAAAATATGTTTTATTGTGAAACAAACAAGACATTTTGAGCGTGCATAACTATTCACCCCCCCCAAAGTCAATACTTTGTAGATTCACCTTTTGCAGCAATTACAGCTGCAAGTCTCTTGGGGTATGTCTCTATAAGCTTTGTACATCTAGCATCTGGGATTTTTGCCCATTCTTCAAGGCAAAACTTCTCAAGCTCCTTCAAGTTGGATGGGTTCCGCTGGTGTACAGCAATCTTTAAGTCATACCACAGATTCTCAATTGGATTGAGGCCTGGGCTTTGACTAGGCCATTCCAAGACATTTAAATGTTTCCCCTTAAACCACTCGAGTGTTGCTTTAGCAATATGCTTAGGATCATTGTTATGATGAGTTTCTTAGGTATCAAGTAATTCATGATGCAAGAAGATATTTAACACTTAGCTGGGGAGTTCATATAAATATTTAATAGGTACCATGGTTCACATAACAAACAGACAGTGCTTTGCCTCTTGCCATTCTGAACTACTGAACAAAGAAACCTTCTCATTTATATACCCTCTGTTACACGTTTCGTCAGCCACATCTGGTAACCATCAGTGGGCACTCCCTTCTCTGATGTTATCCCCCTCTACCCAAGTCAATATATCATATCCATCAATCATTCTACAATAAACATCAGTAATCTCCCTTGACATAATGGAATGCAGACTCTGTGGCACCAAGCCACTTATCTACTAACTTTAACCTGGTTCACACAACACTATGAAAACCTCATAACAATCCTCCTTTTTTCCAACTTTTGTGGTATGTAACCTTACTCAGATATAACATTACTTAACCCCAACAATTCACCTATAACCTGATATAAAAAAAAATCTCAAATCAGTAGTATATACAGTGGGGAGAACAAGTATTTGATACACTGCCGATTTTGCAGGTTTTCCTACTTACAAAGCATGTAGAGGTCTGTAATTTTTTATCATAGGTACACTTCAACTGTGAGAGATGGAATCTAAAACAAAAATCCAGAAAATCACATTGTATGATTTTAAAGTAATTAATTTGCATTTTATTGCATGACATAAGTATTTGATACATCAGAAAAGCAGAACTTAATATTTGGTACAGAAACCTTTGTTTGCAATTACAGAGATCATATGTTTCCTGTAGGTCTTGACCAGGTTTGCACACACTGCAGCAGGGATTTTGGCCCACTCCTTCATACAGACCTTCTCCAGATCCTTCAGGTTTCGGGGCTGTCGCTGGGCAATACGGACGTTCAGCTCCCTCCAAAGATGTTCTATTGGGTTCAGGTCTGGAGACTGGCTAGGCCACTCCAGGACCTTGAGATGCTTCTTACGGAGCCACTCCTTAGTTGCCCTGGCTGTGTGTTTCGGGTCGTTGTCATGCTGGAAGACCCAGCCACGACCCATCTTCAATGCTCTTACTGAGGGAAGGAGGTTGTTGGCCAAGATCTTGCGATACATGGCCCCATCCATCCTCCCCTCAATATGGTGCAGTCGTCGTGTCCCCTTTGCAGAAAAGCATCCCCAAAGAATGATGTTTCCACCTCCATGCTTCACGGTTGGGATGGTGTTCTTGGGGTTGTACTCATCCTTCTTCTTCCTCCAAACGCGGCGAGTGGAGTTTAGACCAAAAAGCTCTATTTTTGTCTCATCAGACCACATGACCTTCTCCCATTCATCCTCTGGATCATCCAGATGGTCATTGGCAAACTTCAGACGGGCCTGGACATGCGCTGGCTTGAGCAGGGGGACCTTGCGTGTGCTGCAGGATTTTATTCCATGACGGCGTAGTGTGTTACTAATGGTTTTCTTTGAGACTGTGGTCCCAGCTCTCTTCAGGTCATTGACCAGGTCCTGCCGTGTAGTTCTGGGCTGATCCCTCACCTTCCTCATGATCATTGATGCCCCACGAGGTGAGATCTTGCATGGAGCCCCAGACCGAGGGTGATTGACGTCATCTTGAACTTCTTCCATTTTCTAATAAAACTTCTCACCAAGCTGCTTGCCTATTGTCCTGTAGCCCATCCCAGTCTTGTGCAGGTCTACAATTTTATCCCTGATATCCTTACACAGCTCTCTGGTCTTGGCCATTGTGGAGAGGTTGGAGTCTGTTTGATTGAGTGTGTGGACAGGTGTATTTTATACAGGTAACACGTTCAAACAGGTGCAGTTAATACAGGTAATGAGTGGAGAACAGGAGGGCTTCTTAAAGAAAAACGAACAGGTCTGTGAGAGCCGGAATTCTTACTGGTTGGTAGGTGATCAAATACTTATGTCATGCAATAAAATGCAAATAAAATATTTAAAAATCATACAATGTGATTTTCGGGATTTTTGTTTTAGATTCCGTCTCTCACAGTTGAAGTGTACCTATGATAAAAAATTACAGACCTCTACATGCTTTGTAAGTAGGAAACTTACTTGCTTGTTCTTCCCACTGTATATTAAGAATTATTACTCTTAATGCCTTCCTGCATGTCTCTAATATTTCCCATAGCTTTAGTTAATTTCCCCAAGACCTTTCTAATCTTGATGGCCAGCATGTACAGCATGTATCCCCTATATAATCAAATACATTCCCCCTCTATCTACTATAATAGCATCCAATGCTATGTCATTATCAATTGCATAGTCTAATGAGTAACATCTCAAACCCAATTTCTTGAAAACCCATGATTGTTAAAAGGTACCATGTTCAACTCTGACTTTGTTATCCTAATATGCCTGAGATAGATATACAGTATTCACTCTGTTTTCAGTCCCTGTTAAATCAGTACATCCTTGAACTAGTTAGGATTGAAGAATTCAACCACGATCTAATGAAAATAGCATAAACATTCCTATTTCTCAAATACCAAAACTCCATGATAGGAACCAGTTAGGTTCTTGCCTAGCAACATAGATATGTACCACTCTAAACATCCATATCAATACCACCCAATACTCCAAATGTATATAATGACTCATATGTTAATACGTTAACCCAATTAATCAACATATTCATGATTTCAGTCACAATCCTCACATTAACTTCCATGTTTCAAACAGTATGATTCAACAATGTCTACTCAAAATAAATCATATAAGTGTATACTAAGATATTACCATAATGTATCACTGTTTTAACCTAATACCTATATAAGACAGTTCTCAATTGTACAAGCAATATCCTTCATCTTGAAAATATTTATACTAATACATACTAATGATTTACTTAAATCACTCAGTCATCTTATAAATTATAACCCAAAACCAAATGACTTAACTCAACCAAATTTAGAATGACAATTCTCATTGATTCAATTGGTCCTTATCAATGAAAGTTAAATCCCTTAACTTTATCACCCATTACAACTATCATAATATTCACTTATATTAACATACAGTATAATTATCCATAATTCTATTATGACCTTCCTCATTCTGATAATATATACAGATAATCCTCTCAATGCATTCTTAATACTATTAATTTAGCAGTGTATATACCTACTACCCAAATTAGCAAATTTAGATAAATCCAATTTTTTATTAACACAGCTAAGCAACCCCTTTTTTCTCCCGGCACTTAAATCTTCTGGGGTCTCTCCATTATGTTCTTTAGACAGCTTCATAGTTGAAAATGAATTGCCCATGACAATGTCACAACTACAATGTCTCATCCGAGTCCCCAGCATCTCTACACCCCATTGTGTCTTATCCATTTGCCAACCATTATGCCCACAACATTAGAAATGTTGTATCCAAACATATATTTCTTCCTTCTCACTCAATGGTGGACTCCTGTCCCACTCCCTTGAGATAAAACATGATACAATCTGTTGATAGCTTCGATTGGCTGTTGTAGACCAGTTGCATGTAGAAGTGGTACTTTACAGAAACATCTTCAACGCCTCTGATATTCATTTTCAGCCGCTTCATAGGTTGTTTCTTTTATTTAGGTTCACACCGTTCTAGGCCAAATTATCCCTGCTATGCATCAAGACACCATCTGTATTTACCTCACTAGAAGACAAAACATAACAGTTGAATTGATTTCATTTCTAATACAAGAAATCCATACAAGCATTAACTACATGACAAATTATTATGTTTTACAATTATTCCTAATACCAATTTCTAATATACTCCCCAATTTATAATAGGTAAACCCTCCAAATACATAGAACTGAATGGTGTGCTAGTAAGGTGCTTCTTGAAATTCTGGAAGATCTTGAAGTTCTTGGAGGTATGTAGGTCTGTCCCTCCACCGAGGAATCAGCCCGAACACTTAGCCCATCATTAGCATTTTCATTGACATCTTATTCCATCAACTGATCCTTGTCAGCTCCAGCATCCTCAACTCCCTCATCTCTAGGTTGTCTGTTCCTCGTAGTACTCTGTTACAGTGGTTTACATGATACCAGGTTGATCTCCCCTCTATCCATACCTCCGTTGGTGTAGACTGGGTGACTATGTATGGTCCTGTTATCTCTGAATCTTCTTCCGTCACTATGGTCTCTGATCATCCATAGTCCTTCTCAATTTATCAACATCGCTCTGTTGAGTGTGTCCTTCTCGCATCTTACCAATAGGGAAGTTGAGATTCACTGCAAAAACACACAGACACAAACACAAAAACAATGCTCCGCAGTGGCGATGCCATCTTCCTCCTCTGAGTTAGAATGGTCTCATAGATCTAGGAATCTGTCTCTGCTACTTTCCCCTCCATCGAGGAAGCCAGCAACACCTATTACTGACCTCTCCACCTAGATTCTGTCCAGCTCTTACTTCTGTAATCCTTTACTGCCACATAGTCTCCATGGCGCAAAAAATGCCCAGATTCTCTTGTTAGTTATAGCAGAGAAGCCTTCATCCTTTGAAATAAATCTTCAGAACATTGTTAGGTGAGACACAGTATTCAACTTTACCCTGTCTTCTTATCAGTCAGGAGAAGCCTTGAGATTAGGAAGTGCACATTCTTGCAGCTTGCTGCAGTCATCAGTTTCATAGACAGGCCCTCTCTACATCCTGCCTTATACCACAAATACATTTTCACCTAAAACATTTAATCTAACCCATAACACATTAATTACTACTGCTCATATTCTTACTATAATTTGCATATTTACCAAAATTCCTCATGCGATCAGTACTTCCCCCCTTTTGTACACATGACTCACTTCATGATTAATGCGTTCAAAACAAAACAATGACATTGTTTGTTAAACCAAAATAATAAATGAAATTAAAATGACAACATTTGATAATACCTTAACTTACTTGTATCCCATAAAGTAATTCAAGTAATATCCACCATGACTAGCTCCAGGTATCCCTCATTCAGGGATAGCGCTCTCACTCTTTCCTTTACATGATCCTAATCATATATATGAGTATTGCCAAATTATAAACTTCTTCAGAATTATCAGTATTAGAAATTACCCTCAACTCGGTAAAATAAACTACCTTAAGTTCCTCATCCCATGCCTCTAGGATTTCCAGTGTAGGTGATCAATTCACACTAGAAAGTCAGGACAGAGTTCAGAGGTCATTGAAATCCTTCAACGAAGTGTTCCATTCTATGGTAGACTAATCATTACCAACAGTCAAAATATTTCATAAATGTTACTTATCCCAAGTGTATATTAAGTCCTCATGACATTTCTTCTCAAAATAAATCACGTATTTACCCAAAACTTACTCATAAAAGAAAATAAAAAAAACGTAATAAAGCTCCATGGGTGTGCTCCTTTAAGACGTATCACCTTTGACCTGTTAAAACCCCCTAAAATCAAAATAACAACCATTTATAAACCTTGTAATAGGTGGGTTGTATGTGGTTATATGAAAAACCCAATTGAAAACAACAAACAAAAATAGCCAGGCCTTATTTAATTTAGTAGCTCCCTTTTACGACCTAATAATTGTAATGAATACTCGGACAGAGTGGTAAGATCCAATCGCAGAATAGCGATGCTTTATTAGAGTACAGACAAGGGAATAGCTTAATCGTGGTCGGGCGGGCTGTGGTCAAAACCGGGCCAGGCAGAGACAGGTAGAGGTACCAAGGGAGCGGGCTTAGTCGTAGTCGAGGTCACAGGCACAGGATCAGAGAACGGTAATCACTGGGGTAGACAAGTAGAGGATTAAGCAATTTGGGGAGTCAAACAACAAGGCACAGGTCGGATACACAGGTAATCAAAAACAACAAACTCTCTCTCTCTCTCTCGGAACAAAACGCTTAGCAAGTCACAATGGAACAATACCTCGCACCGACTGAACTTCTGAGCACACCTTATATCCTACCCTAATTACGGACAGGTGTGCTCAGAACTCAGGTGAACCAGATCGAGTCTGATGACTCCCCCTCTCTGTAGATCGGGGAAGTGTCAGACTCTGTCTAGACCCAGCCAACCCCCGATCCCTTACAGTATCCCCCTCCCCAGGGCCGGCTCCTGACGGCCTTCTACCTCTACCGGGTGGTCTTCCTCTGGGTCGGGGTCCGGGATGATCTGGGTGTTCAGCGTGGAAAGTGGCCTTGAGAGCGGGGTCTAGTATGTCCTTAGCAGGGACCCAGGACCGTTCCTCCGGTCCATATCCCTCCCAGTCCACGAGATATTCGATGCCCCCTCGTCTCCGTCTTGACTCCAGTATCTCGTGGACTGTATAGGTGGTGTCCTGTTCATCCTCCAAAGGTGGTGTAGTAGGTTGTTGAGCGATTGGTGGGTACATCGGGCTATAATGGACAGGTTTCAACAGGGAGACTTGGAACGTAGGGTTTATCCTGTAGTGTCGAGGGAGTAACAGACGGTAGGTGACAGGGTTAATACGTCTCTGTACCTTGAAGGGACCAATGTACCTGGGTTGGAGCTTCTTGCAGCTCCGTCGGATCCGCAGGTCTCGGGTAGACAGCCACACTCGCTGCCCGGGTTGATAAGTGGGAGTAGGTCTCCGGCGTCGGTCGGCGTAGGTCTTTTGCTGTTGTGAGGCTTGACTGAGATGTTGATGGGCCGTCTCCCAGACCTGCGCACTCCGACGGAACCACTCGTCCACCGCCGGTACCATCCCGGGTGCGGTATCCCACGGGAACAGGGGTGGTTGATACCCTAGAACACACTGAAAGGGCGTTAGATGTAGGGAGGTGTGAATGAGTGAGTTCTGAGCATACTCTACCCAAGGAAGGAATCTACCCAAGGAAGGAATCGGCTCCACTCTTGCGGCTGCCGCGAACATTGTTGCCATAGATACTTCCCAATTTCCTGGTTGAGCCGTTCTGTCTGCCCATTGGCCTGGGGATGATATCCGGAGGTGAGGCTCACCGAGATGCCCAAGCGTTCGCAGAAGGCCTTCCAAACCCGGGATACGAACTGGGGTCCCCGGTCGGAAACAATATCCTCCGGAACACCAAACTGCCAGAACACCTGGTTAAACATAGTCTCCGCCATCTGAGTGGCGTTAGGTAAACGGGTCATGGGTACTAACCGACACATCTTGGAGAATCGATCGATGACCACGAGAATTACAGTATGGCCCTCTGATTCTGGTAGGTCGGTAACAAAGTCCATAGCAATGTGCGACCAGGGTCGTTGAGGAGTTGGCAATGGCATCAGCTTACCCTCCGGTAGTGCTCGAGGCGCCTTGGACTGAGCACATACTGGGCAGGATAATACGTAGTCTCTGACGTCATCTGTGAGGGAATCCCACCAGTATTTTCGACTGATGAGTCGTGTAGTTCGAGTGATTCCGGGATGACCAGATCCTAGCGACGTGTGGCACCATTCCATCAGTTGAGGTCGAAGCGGAGCTGGTACAAACACCTTCGACACCGGGGTTTCTGGAGGGGCTGGTTCCGCTTGTAGGCTCTCCTGAATCGTGTCATCGATAGCCCACCTCACAGGACCAGCACGGCAACTCATGGGGAGGATAGGTTCTGGTTCAACCGGTCTGTCAGCGCGCTCGAACCGTCGGGAAAGCGCGTCCGCCTTACAATTCTTGGACCTGGGAATATAAGAGACAGTGAATTGGAAACGGTTGAAGAATAAAGACCACCTTGCCTGTCGGGAGTTCATTTGTTTAGCACTGTGAAGATACTCCAGATTGCGGTGGTCCGTGAGCACTTGGAACGGATGAGCTGCTCCCTCCAGCCAATGTCTCCACTCCTCCAGTGCTAACTTCACCGCCAGTAATTCACGATTTCCCACGTCGTAGTTCTGCTCGGCCGGATTCAGTTTCTTAGAAAAAAAAGCACAGGGTCGTGATTTGGGCGGCTCACCTTGGCGCTGGGATAGCACGGCTCCAACTCCAACCTCCGAGGCGTCCACCTCCACGATGAACGGCAAGGTAGGATCCGGCTGACATAAAATGGGAGCGGTGGTAAATCGTTGTTTCAATGTCTCAAAAGCCCGCACTGCCCCCCTCCGTCCATTTCAGACCACGACCCTTGTGGCTGGTCATCGCCGACAGGGGGAGCTGCGGTTGTGCTGAAATACCTTACGAACCGTCTATAGTAATTGGCAAACCCTAAGAATCTCTGGAGCTCTTTCACCGTCTGGTGTTGAGGCCAGTCTCGTACAGCTTGCACCTTGGATTCATCCAGTTTTACCCCGTCGGGACTGAGTATGGCCCCAAGGAAGGAAATCGTCGTGACATGGAATTCACTCTTTTTGGCCTTCACGAACAGAGAGTGTTGTCGGCGTCGGTCCAGAACCTGGCGTACATGGGACACATGTTCACTCAGAGAGTTAGAGTAGATTAGGATGTCATCAATGTACACTATGACAAAGCGATCAATCAAGTCCCTGAAAATGTCATTCATGAACGCCTGGAACACAGAGGGCGCGTTAGTAAGTCCATAGGGCATGACACAATATTCATAATGTCCTCGATGGGTGATGAAGGCGGTCTTCCATTCATCCCCTTCTCTAATGCGCACCAGATTGTATGCACTCCTGAGGTCCAGTTTACTGTAGATGGAGGCCTGCCCCACCTGCTCGAGGGCTGCTGGAATCAAAGGAAGGGGGTAACAATTTTTAATGGTAATATCGTTCAAACCTCGATAGTCTATACAAGGACGCAGTCCGCCATCCTTTTTCTTAACAAAGAAAAAACTGGATGCGGCGGGAGACGTAGATGGGCGAATGGCCCCTTGCTGTAGTGCCTCATCAATATACTTGCTCATTGATTCTCGTTCCGGCTGTGACAAAGGGTAGATTCGTCCGCGGGAGGTGTAGCCCCGGATAGCAGATCAATTGCACAATCCCAGGCCCGATGCGGTGGTAACACGGTAGCCCTCTCCTTGGAGAACACCTGCGCGTAATCCTGGTACTCTGTAGGAACAACAGTAGACACCGCACCCTTCGCATCCTCCACAGTAGACGTTTTGCAAGGTAAAATGAGGCACTCTGCCCTACATACCTCACTCCAAGCCGTGATCTCGCCAGATTTCCAGGAGATGACCGGATCATGGGTAACGAGCCAGGGGTGGCCGAGGACTAGCGGCTCCCGTGGAGCGTAGATGACGAACAGAATGATGTTCTCATGGTGCAGGGAGCCCACTTGTAACTTGATTGCCTCGGTACGGTGCGTAATGAACCCAGTGCCCATGGGCTCACCGTCTAGCGCGTTGACTCGCAGGGGGGGTTGAATTGGGATAAGTTGAACTCCCAACTCCTCAGCAAGACCCATATCCAGAAAGCTGGCAGCCGCTCCGGAATCAATAAGTCCTTCCAACCTGCCACTCTCTCTCCGACAGATAAGGTAACTGGCACATACATTTGTTTAGATGTAATGTTCAAAACTGGAGTCTCACTCACCGGTTTGGCAGTTCCGAGGCGATATCCTGGGGTACGGTTTGGTCGTACCGGACATTGACGAACGAAATGACCCGACTGACCACAATACAGGCATAGTCCGTCTTGCCGACGTTGTTGTCTCACCGACCCTTGTAGAGGTGACCGTCCCAGTTGCATAGGTTCCTCCTCAGATTCTCTCCTCCGCTCTGTCGATTGCTTAGGACCAGTGATCGAGGGCTCCCGGACTGTGGATACCTTGTGTTGCACTATCAGATTATCAATAGAGATGGCTATTTTGATAAACTCATGTAGCGCAGTGATATCTCCTCGACAAGCCAACTCAGTCTGTACGTCTTTGCGCAGCCCTCTTCGGAAAACCGTGAGCAAGGCCGTCTCGCTCCATCCGCTACCGGCTGCTATAGTACGGAACTCTAAAGCGTAGTCGGCTACGGTGCGACGGCCCTGCTGAAGTTCGCATAG
Organism: Coregonus clupeaformis; assembly: GCF_020615455.1. NCBI lineage: Eukaryota > Metazoa > Chordata > Actinopteri > Salmoniformes > Salmonidae > Coregonus > Coregonus clupeaformis. The sequence goes on from NC_059193.1 coordinate 31,068,467, forward strand.
TTGGTCTCCCACACTACGCCCAGATACTGGGTGGTCGAACACCTCCTGGAACAGTCTCTTGAACTGAGCTTCCGCATTCAACTCGGGAACCTCAGCTGCCCAAAGCGCAGTAGCCCAATCCAGTGCTCTTCCCGTTAGTAGAGAAATCATGAAATCCACCCTGCTACGGTCATTGGAAAACATTTACACGATTATACGACATATACAGGGACGTCTGAAGTAGAAACCCCTGACATTTGCCAGGTTCCCCATCGTACCTAGTCGGTAGAGAAATCGGAGGTGTAGGACGAGGACTGTCCGTGCTCGGGGTGGTGCCTTCAGCCGCACCAGTGTTGAGTAGCTGCAGGAGTTCATCCATCCGTTTCTCCTGTATCTCCCATCGCCTCTGTAATTCCGCTGGATCCATGGTAATGGTGAGGTATTCTGTAATGAATACTCGGACAGAGTGGTAAGATCCAATCGCAGAATAGCGATGCTTTATTAGAGTACAGACAAGGGAATAGCTTAATCATGGTCGGGCGGGCTGTGGTCAAAACCGGGCCAGGCAGAGACAGGCAGAGGTACCAAGGGAGCGGGCTTAGTCGTAGTCGAGGTCACAGGCACAGGATCAGAGAACCGTAATCACTGGGGTAGACAAGTAGAGGATTAAGCAATTCGGGGAGTCAAACAACAAGGCACAGGTCGGATACACGGGTAATCAAAAACAACAAACTCTCTCTCTCTCTCTCGGAACAAAACGCTTAGCAAGTCACAATGGAACAATACCTCGCACCGACTGAACTTCTGAGCACACCTTATATCCTACCCTAATTAAGGACAGGTGTGCTCAGAACTCAGGTGAACCAGATCGAGTCTGATGACTTCCCCTCTCTGTAGATCGGGGAAGTGTCAGACTCTGTCTAGACCCAGCCAACCCCCGATCCCTTACAATAATAAAACTGCCTAATTTTACTAACTTCTCAACCTAGCTCTGGGAAACATTCCAATGAGATAAGGAAATCCCCTTTCTCCTGGAAGATAAATTATACATTTTGTTAACATTCAATTAGAATCAGTAATCCAAAGATACTAATTACACACAAAACATGATACAGATATACACTTTCCTATCTCATCAATAATCGTTTGTATCAATCTAATTCCTCATAACTACTCCATAAGAAGATGATATAAAATCTCTCAAAATATGAAAACCACTCAAAGTTCTTTGAGTTAATAATGAGTATTTTTAATTGATTACTCTTCAGACTTCATCCTCTGTTATTCTCAAAATGATTATTGAACCCCTAAATCTGCTCCCTGTGATCCCATATCAAATTATCCTAGTATCGTTACTTGATCAACAATATGGGAAATATCTGTTTCCCCTTATATTGTCACCCCTCTAAATGTCATATTTCATTCATTTGCCAATATAATCACTTACTCCGCGTAAGTCGTGATATTTTATCTCATGCATTTATTAAAAATGTTGTTTGAGATGTTGTCTCCTACTTTTCCCTTAACATAATACTGTAAGAGACTTCCATCAATCCTGGAAAAAAAACGTCCACTCAAAACACAGCAGATAATACCACGTTTCATTAATTTCACTACACCTTCTAATATACCTATAACCCTTGTTTGGTAATGTAATCATCTCCACTTGTTGCATTAATGTTTTAAAATAACAACCTATTGTTTAATAACTTAATAACTTACAAACAATTTTTTACTACCCCATCAGCCTAATAGTAAAAACCATCTCCCATTGTACAACATACCATAAACAGATTATTGTTTTTATAATTAAATAACTATCTGCATAACTCACCGTTGTCTAAACAAACTATATAATATAATAATAATAATTAAAAATTGTCAAAGAACGTTCCATATTCAACTATCTAGACATGTTCTCCACATTATCCTAATGCATCCTTTATATCTCAATATAGCCCAACGATCACTACTCTTTTTCACCCTCTTACTAAATCATGTCATTAGTAAATTGTATCCACAAACCACTACTACCTAATAACATATTTTAATTCACCTAAATATAAATAATTATTTTAATACCAGTCTATTAAACAATCCAAATCAATATTTCAAATCTCCCAATTAACCTACTTATTCTTCTTTAAACAATCCAATTCAACATTTCTCATCACCCAATTAACTTACTTACTTTGTAACATAGAAAACCCTCTACAATATCTATAATTCACTACCACTGTCTTTCCATCTAACGGTACTTTAACATATGACAAATTATTGTGAAGTTATGGTCAAAACTAACAAAATATCTATTCACAGCTTTAATTACTATGTTATACTATCCGCTATGGGTTGGTAAGACAATCTCTTTCGTATAATTGTATCAATTAAACCAGTAATCCACGTCAACATCATCAATGTAAGAGTTTTGCTTCCGTCCCTACCTGGGCTTGAACCATGGACCCTCTACACACATTGACAACAATCACCCTCAAAACACCATTACCCGTCGCTCCACAAAATCCGCGGTCCTTGCAAAGCAAGTTAAACAACTACTTCCACGTCGCAGAGCAAGTTTCGTCACCACTCTAAACGCCACTAGTTTGCACCACTAACTAGCTAGCCCTTTCACACCGGAAACATTCAACCCCTTTGACTTCCTTCTCCGCAGCAACCATTGATCCTTGTACACCAAACGTAACCTATAATGTCCCTTACAGCTCTCTCACGTTTCAGCGAACCCCAATGTTTAAAACCCGCAGACAAAAATATTGAAACTTCATTTTTTTTACTAGTAGACCAAATAAAACACATTTTCAAACAGCGCTCTGCATTTACCTCTATTGTATGGTTTAAAAACGAACTTAACAACATTAACAATCCTAAATTGCTGTAGTAACTTCATGTTTGGTTCAGTTTATCTGTTACGATATTGTGTCAGTAATACTTCTGTAGTGACATCAACCAAAGTTGCTATAGTCAATGTTATCTTTCATACTCTGCTTCCTTCCAACACTGCTTCATTATTCCTGGTGTTTGTTTCTAAGATCTTAGCCACAGCTCTTCTGAAACCACCAATCCGCCATTAGTAGAATACAGCAGATCTAGGTAACTGTCCTTTCTAAGTAGGCTACAAGTTAAACCAAACACTTTTTCTCCTTATTACTTATATTTCCTTGCCATCGTGCGCTCATTAAATCGCATGCTTTATACGCCTCTTCCATATAATGTAAATCCCATTTCATGTTGCTTACGACGATATTGTCAATGACATATTTTCGTGCTATTTTTTTTTTACCTTACTCATTATCTGTCCATGCTGATAAATCATTAAGATATGGTTCCAAAAATCCAAATTTACTTAACATCTATTACTTTTACCAGAGACTTATTCTAAATGCGGATTTGCCTGTAATAATTTTGTCATTTCCTGTCTCTCTCTTCGAGTTAAATGAAGCTCTGCTTTACTCTTAATGTTGACTGTTTTTCCAGATACCGGTCTACTAAGCTGGCCATTCATTACTGCTATTAGTTCATGCAATATTAGTAATTAAATACTTAAATCAAATCCCCATCCTGATCTGTATAAAAATGTAATTTGCCTATTTTGTCTTTGGTGCTATGATTCAATATGTTACATTGTTTCTGCTCCATCTCCTGGCCATTTTGAGTACTTCTTTCTTCTTTTTATGATGATTTACCACATCAAAGTTCATTAACCTATTCCTTTTATAATGCCTTATGTAACAGATGTATATCGTACTCTCCTTGCGTTATGTTTTCTCCTAATAAATCACATCAGCCAGTGGTCCCAGTTGAGCATCATTTATTTATGTTGTTAAATGGGAAACAGCACGTTAGTTGTGCAGAGCTTAACGATATGGATGGTTGTCGATTGCAAAATCTGTAGCATGAAGGCAACTGTATTAGCAGTGGGCTTATGTGACCATTACTTCGGTGTATGCTAGCTAACACACTTATCTACAGCAATCATATGCCAAAGCACATCCCAGAAAGCCCCTCAATCCCTAACAGGTACCGTATACCCACACATGTATAAATCAGTAACGTACAGCAACCTTGTACACATTGTAAAATATAAAACAGTATTCAGAACATGACCTACCCCTTGCATCACATTTTCATACTGGGAAGACCTGACGTTCGCGATCTCCCCCTAGCTGCAAGCGGGGCCAATCACAACACGCCTTATTGTCATCAGAGTTGAACCAACCAATAAGAATGCTTGAACATTAAATACACATTTCTTTAGAGGCAAGTGGAAACATAACCAACCCTGTCACACTTACACACTACGGGAATAAAACCCAATCTCTTTATAATGTACTTTACATTAAGGGAATAACACCCACTCTCTTTATGATGTACTTTACATCAAGGGTGACCTGCGTTCATTCTCTTTTATCATGTACTTTTACATTAAGGGAATAACACCCACTCTCTTTATGATGTACTTATATGATGTACCTATATATATTATATGTACTTGACATCAAGGGTTACCTGTGCCCACTCATTTGTCCTCTGTTGCCTTTACTCATTACTTCGAAAACATCCTATTTTGAATCATTGCACCATGTCATTGTCCAATTTGATATTCTCCTTACATCTCACTAAATAACTCAATACCACTCATTGTCCCCCTCTAAAATATTGAATTTTAAAAGTTCGTTACAGCTCAGCTTCACCACAGATAAGCAGAATTTGACATAATCAAAAAAATGAAAGTCTGCTTACTTGTTAGTTCGGCTGTAAACTACATCATGTTCGTTCAGACACCAATCTGTTCTGATGAGTTTCTCGGGTATCAAGTAATTCATGATGCAAGAAGAAATTTTAGCACTTAGCTGGGGAGTTCATATAAATATTTAATAGGTACCATGGTTCGCATAACAAACAGACAGTGCTTTGCCTCTTGCCATTTCAAACTACTGAACAAAGAAACCCTCTCATTTATATACCCTCTGTTATACGTTTCTTCAACCACATCTGGTAACCATCAGTGGGCACTCCCTTCTCTGATGTTATTCCCCTGTACCCAAGTCAGTATATCATATCCATCAATCATTCTACAATAAACATCAGTAATCTCCCATGACATAATGGAATGCAGACTCTGTGGCACCAAGCCACTTATCTACTAACTTTAACCTGGTTCACACAACACTATGAAAACCTCATAACAGTCATTGTCCTGCTGGAAGGTGAACCTCCATCCCAGTCTCAAATCTCTGGAAGACTGAAACAGGTTTCCCTCAAGAATTTCCCTGTATTTAGCGCAATCAATTATTCCTTCAATTCTGACCAGTTTCCCAGTCCCTGCCGATGAAAAACATCCCCACAGCATGATGCTGCCACCACCATGCTTTACTGTGGGGATGGTGTTCTCGGGGTGATGAGAGGTGTTGGGTTTGCACCAGACATAGCGTTTTCATTGATGGCCAAAAAACTCAATTTTAGTCTCATCTGACCAGAGTACCTTCTTCCATATGTTTGGGGAGTCTCCCACATGCCTTTTGGCGAACACCAAACGTGTTTGCTTATTTTTTTATTTAAGCAATGGCTTTTTTCTGGCCACTCTTCCATAAAGCCCAGCTCTGTGGAGTGTACGGCTTAAAGTTGTCAATAATGCTGATGTGGATGCGGTGGTGAAGTCAAGCGCAGGACACAGAGGATAAGTCAAGACGACTTTACTAGCAAACTCAATACGCACAAAATAAACGGCCTCCAAACACAAGAGGCGAACAAATACGCGGAGTGCGTAATCAACACGATAAGCCAAGATACCGAACCAATACATCAAAGACAAGCAGACAATAACATACAAAGGCAAACATAAAACAGGGGAACTTATAGGTGACATAATCAATACAGATTACGAAACAGGTGTACCAACTAGACATGACAAAACAAACATCGAAAACATCAAGCGGTAGTAGCTAGTACTCCGGGGACGACAAACGCCGAAGCCTGCCCGAGCAAGGAGGAGGAGCAGCCTCGGCGGCATCCGTGACAGTACCCCCCCCTTGACGCGCGGCCCCAGCCAGGAGTACGCGGAGCAGGGCGCGTGGGATGACTCCGGTAGAACTCCGTCAGGAGGGAGGGATCTAAAATGTCCCTCCTAGGCACCCAGCACCGTTCCTCCGGACCGTACCCCTCCCACTCCACGAGATACTGCAGATCCCCCATCCGACGTCTTGAATCCACGATGGACCGGACTGAGTATGCCGGAGAACCCCTCGATGTCCAGTGGGGGTGGAGGAGTCTCCCGTATATCACTGTCCTGGAGTGGACCAGCTACCACCGGCCTGAGGAGAGACACATGGATCGAGGGGTTAATGTGATAATCATTAGGCAGTTGTAACCTGTAACATACCTCGTTCAATCTCCTCAGGACTTTAAATGGCCCCACAAACCGCCGACCCAGCTTCCGGCAGGGCAGGCGAAGGGGCAGGTTTCGAGTCGAGAGCCAGACTCGATCTCCACGTGCGTACACTGGACCCTCACTGCGGTGGAGATCGGCGCTCACCTTCTGCCTACGGATAGCCGGCTGCAGATGTACATGCGCAGCGTTCCATGTCTCCTCCGAGCGCCGAAACCACTCATCCACCGCAGGAGCCTCGATCTGGCTCTGATGCCATGGTGCCAGAACCGGCTGATACCCCAACACACACTGGAAAGGGGTCAGATTAGTAGAGGAATGGCGAAGAGAGTTCTGGGCAATCTCTGCCCAGGGGATATACCCCGACCACTCCTCCTGCCGGTCCTGGCAATAAGATCTCAGAAACCTACCCACATCCTGTTTCACTCTCTCCACCTGCCCATTACTCTCAGGGTGGAAACCCGAGGTAAGGCTAACCGAGACCCCAAGCGTTCCATGAACGCCCTCCAGACTCTAGAGGTGAATTGGGGACCCCGATCAGACACTATATCCTCGGGTACCCCGTAGTGCCGGAAGACGTGGGTAAACAAAGCCTCAGCAGTCTGTAGGGCAGTAGGGAGACCCGGCATTGGGATGAGACGACAGGCTTTAGAGAACCGATCCACAACAACCAGAATAGTGGTATTCCCCTGGGAGGGGAGAAGGTCCGTGACAAAGTCTACCGAGAGGTGAGACCACGGCCGTTGTGGAACGGGTAGGGGTTGTAACTTCCCCCTGGGCAGGTGTCTAGGCGCCTTACACTGAGCACACACCGAGCAGGAGGAGACATAAACCCTCACGTCCTTAGCCAATGTTGGCCACCAGTACTTTTCACTAAGGCAGTGCACTGTTCGGCCAATACCAGGGTGTCCAGAGGAGGGTGACGTATGAGCCCAATATATGAGACGATCACGAATCTCGAGCGGAACGTACGTCCGCCCCACTGGACACTCTGGAGGAGTAGGGTCGGTGCGTAACGCCCGCTCGATTTCCGCATTGACCTCCCACACCACCGGTGCCACCAGACAAGACTCCGGCAGTATGGGAGTGGGCTCAATGGACCTCTCCTCTGTGTCATATCGCCGGGACAGGGCGTCTGCCTTACCGTTCTGGGACCCTGGGATGTAAGTGAGCTTAAAAACAAACCGGGCCAGAAACATGGTCCACCTAGCCTGACGAGGGTTCAGTCTCCTAGCTGCCCGGATGTACTCCAGGTTACGATGGTCAGTCAGAATGAGAAAAGGGTCTTGAGCCCCCTCAAGCCAATGCCTCCACACCTTTAGGGCTTGAACCATGGCTAGCAGCTCCCTGTCCCCCACGTCATAATTACGTTCCGCAGGGCTGAGCTTCTTAGAGTAAAAAGTGCAGGGCCGGAGTTTAGGGGGCGTGCCTGAGCGTTGAGACAGTACAGCCCCAATACCGGCCTCTGACGCGTCCACCTCCACCTGGAACGCTAAAGCGGAATCCGGATGCGCCAGCACCGGAGCCGAGGTGAACAGGTCCTTCAGTTTTCCAAACACCCTGTCCGCCTCAGCCGACCACTGCAAACGCACCGGGCCCCCCTTCAGCAGGGAGGTGATGGGAGCTGCTACCTGTCCAAAACCCTGGATAAACCTCCGGTAGTAATTGGCAAAACCCAAAAACCATTGCACTTCCTTAACCGTGGTTGGAGTCTGCCAATTACGCACAGCTGAAACGCGGTCAATCTCCATCTCCACCCCTGACGCGGACAATCGATGGCCCAGGAAGGAGATGGACTCCTGGAAAAACAGACATTTCTCTGCCTTGACATACAAGTCATGCTCCAACAGCCTACCCAACACTCGACGCACCAGGGCTACATGCTCGGCTCGTGTAGAAGAGTAAACTAGTATGTCATCAATATACACCACTACACCCTGCCCATGCAAATCCCGGAAGATCTCGTCCACAAAGGATTGGAAGACTGAAGGAGCATTCATTAACCCGTATGGCATGACGAGATACTCATAGTGACCCGAGGTGGTACTAAATGCTGTCTTCCATTCATCTCCCCTCCCTAATGCGCACCAAGTTGTAGGCGCTCCTGAGATCCAGTTTTGTGAAGAACGCGCTCCGTGTAATGATTCCGTCATACTCGCAATCAGAGGGAGTGGATAACTGTATTTAACAGTGATCTGATTGAGACTACGGTAATCAATACACGGGCGCAACCCTCCATCCTTCTTCTTCACAAAAAGAAACTCGAGGACGCAGGAGAAGTGGAGGGCCGTATGTATCCCTGTCTCAGAGACTCGGCTATGTATGTCTCCATAGCCGCCGTCTCCTCTTGAGACAGAGGATACACATGACTTCTGTGAAGTGCAGCACCTGCCTGGAGGTCTATCGCACAATCCCCCTGTCTATGAGGTGGCAATCGCATCGCCCTAGTCTTGCTGAACACGAGTGCCAAATCATCATACTCAGGAGGAATGTGCAGTGCGGGCAATTGGTTCGGACTTTCCACCGTGGTCACCCCTACGGAAACACCTAGACATCGCCCAACAAACTGGTCAGACCACTCCTTGAGAGCCCTCTGTTGCCACGAAATGGTGGGGTCATGGGCGATTAACCAAGGAAGCCACAGCCCCACGGGATACGCAGGAGAGTCGATCAGATATAACTGAATGATCTCTTCATGACCCCCCTGCGCCTTCATCTTTAGTGGCGCTGTGACCTCCCTAATCAACCCAGATCCCAACGGACGGCTATCTAGGGCATGAATAGGAAAAGGCACATCTACTGGTAGGAGGGAAATCTCTAACTTAACACAAAAATTACGATCAATAAAATTCCCAGCTGCGCCTGAATCGACTAGCGCCTTATGCTGGGAATGAGATGCAACCTGGGGGAAGACTACTGGTATACACAGGTGAACAACAGAGAGCTCTGGGTGAGTTGGGCGACTACTCACCTGGAATGACTCCCCAGTGCGTGACCTGTTGCCTCGATCCCCTGGAGGCCCTCCCCAGCACCGAACCGCAGTGTGTCCTCTACGGCCACAGTTGGTGCAGGGGACAGCCTCCCTCCGGATCTCTCTCCTCCTCTCTCTAGCGCCAGCACCCCCCGAGCTCCATAGGGCTCGGCTCGGAGGTGCTGGGGGATGGAATGGACGGCCCCAACTCCGGACGTCTGCGGGTAGCCAGCAGGCTATCCAGACGGATTGACATGTCCACCAACTGATCGAAGGTTAGATTGGTGTCCCTGCAGGCCAACTCTCGCCGAACGTCCTCTCGCAGGCTGCACCGATAGTGGTCGATGAGGGCCCTCTCATTCCACCCCGCATCCGCCGCTAGAGTCCGGAAGACCAGGGCGAACTCCTGTGCGCTCCTCTTCCCCTGTCGGAGGTGGAACAGACGCTCCCCCGCCGCTTTACCCTCTGGGGGATGATCGAAAACAGCCCTGAAGCGGCGGGAGAACTCCGCGTAGCTGATGGTGGCGGCGTCTATTCCCCTCCATTCGGCATTGACCCACTCCAAAGCCTTGCCGGATAGACAGAGAGATGAGGGCGGAAACGCTCTCGTATCCTGAGGGCGCCGGGTGTATGGTTGCCAGGTAGAGTTCCACTTGAAGTAGGAACCCCTGACACCTGGCTGCGGTGCCATCATATGCCCTCGGGAGTGAGAGCCGAATCCCACTGGACTCCGGAGCTGGTATGATGGGGCTGGCCGATGGTGGTGGTAAGGTAGGAGGAGGTGTGGGCAAGCCTCCTCTTTCCCATCGGCGCAGGGTGTCCATCACGTCTTGCATGGTGGAGCCGAGTCGCTGGATCATGGCGTCCTGGCTGCTGACCCGATCCTCCAGTGACTCGGTCACCGCCGCTGCACCTGCTGACTCCATGGGTGGTATGTTATTCTGTCAATAATACTGATGTGGATGCGGTGGTGAAGTCAAGCGCAGGACACAGAGGATAAGTCAAGACGACTTTACTAGCAAACTCAATACGCACAAAATAAATGGCCTCCAAACACAAGAGGCAAACAAATACGCGGAGTGCGTAATCAACACGATAAGCCAAGAGACCGAACCAATACATCAAAGACAAGCGGACAATAACATACAAAGGCAAACATAAAACAGGGGAATTTATAGGTGACATAATCAATACAGAATACGAAACAGGTGTACCAACTAGAAATGACAAAACAAACATCGAAAACATCAAGCGGTAGTAGCTAGTACTCCGGGGATGACGAACGCTGAAGCCTGCCCGAGCAAGGAGGAGGAGCAGCCTTGGCGGCATCCGTGACAAAAGTGGTCCTATGGACAGATATTCCAATCTCCGCTGTGGAGCTTTGCAGCTCCTTCATGGTGATCTTTGGTCTCTTTGTTGCCTCTCTGATTAATGCCCTCCTTGCCTGGTTCGTGAGTTTTGGTGGGCGGCCCTCTGTTGGCAGGTTTGTTGTGGTATCATAGTCTTTCCATTTTTTAATAATGGATTTAATGGTGCAAGTTATTTTTATCATTCCACTTCACCAATTTGGACTATTTTGTGTATGTCCATTACATGAAATGCAAATAAAAATCATTTTAAATTACAGGTTGTAACGCAGCAAAATAGGAAAAACGGCAAGTGAGATGAATACTTTTGCAAGGCACTGTATGTGTTCGCAGAAACATGTATGGAGCCAGCACACAGAGATTTGCAAGATGATGCAATGAAATCCAGACTGACAAATGGGCTTGGTACTGATGTCTCTGAATAGAGAGAGTCCTGGTCCTGGCATTAACGTTTATACTAGACACAACATTTACTTGTATTGTCTTTTTTTATTATTGAATTGAATGTCATCAGTCAATATGGGGAGGGATAAACTGTGTGTATTCTGCACCAGGATCAGGGAACTCCTGTTCAAAATGGGACACCACACAGGAAGGTATGACCACTCTGACACGGTACCAAGGTAGCCCCATTACCACCAGACAAAATCCCAATAGTCACACTATCTGTATCGACTGGGAATAACAATGAAAGGTGCATATTGTTAAATTAGCAGAACACTGCTTCTATGCAGTGGAGACTCCTCAGAGGAGGAAGGGGAGGACCAGCCTCCTCAGTGAAATGTCCTTTTTTTTTTTTATAGTGAAACACTAAAATAAGTTATCCTTTCTAGATAAAACTATACTATATATGTCACCAAATAACTGATTAAAACACACTGTTTTGCAATGAAGGTCTATAGTAACTTCAATAGCACTCTCTGGGGTAGCACCATGGTGTAGCAGGAGGACAGCTAGCTTCTATCCTCATTTACATTTACATTTACATTTACGTCATTTAGCAGACGCTCTTATCCAGAGCGACTAACAAATTGGTTCATTCACCTTATAGCCAGTGGGATAACCACTCTACAATCTTTTTTTTTCTTTTTTTTTTTTCTTTGGGGTGAGGTAAGGGGGGATAGAAGGATTACTTTATCCTATCCCTGGTATTCCATAAAGAGGTGGGGTTTCAAGTGTCTCCGGAAGGTGGTGAGTGACTCCGCTGTCCTGGCGTCGTGAGGGAGCTTGTTCCACCATTGGGGTGCCAGAGCAGCGAACAGTTTTGACTGGGCTGAGCGGGAACTGTGCTTCCGCAGAGGTAGGGGGGCCAGCAGGCCAGAGGTGGATGAACGCAATGCCCTCGTTTGGGTGTAGGGACTGATCAGAGCCTGAAGGTACGGAGGTGCCGTTCCCCTCACAGCTCCGTAGGCAAGCACCATGGTCGTGTAGCAGATGCGAGCTTCAACTGGAAGCCAGTGGAATGTGCGGAGGAGCGGGGTGACGTGAGAGAACTTGGGAGGTTGAACACCAGACGGGCTGCGGCATTCTGGATGAGTTGTAGGGGTTTAATGGCACAGGCAGGGAGCCCAGCCAACAGCGAGGTGCAGTAATCCAGACGGGAGATGACAAGTGCCTGGATTAGGACCTGTGCCGCTTCCTGTGTAAGGCAGGGTCGTACTCTCCGAATGTTCTAGAGCGTGAACCTACAGGATCAGGTCACCGCCTTGATGTTAGCGGAGAACGACAGGGTGTTGTCCAGGGTCACGCCAAGGCTCTTCGCACTCTGGGAGGAGGACACAACGGAGTTGTCAACCGTGATGGCGAGATCATGGAATGGGCAGTCCTTCCCCGGGAGGAAGAGCAGCTCCGTCTTGCCGAGGTTCAGCTTGAGGTGGTGATCCGTCATACACACTGATATGTCTGCCAGACATGCAGAGATGCGATTCGCCACCTGGTTATCAGAAGGGGAAAAGGAGAAGATTAGTTGTGTGTTGTCTGCGTAGCAATGATAGGAGAGGCCATGTGAGGATATGACAGAGCCAAGTGACTTGCTGTATAGCGAGAATAGGAGAGGGCCTATAACTGAGCACTGGGGGACACCAGTGGTGAGAGCACGTGGTGCGGAGACAGATTCTCGCCACCCCACTTGGTAGGAGCGACCGGTCAGGTAGGACGCAATCCAAGAGTGAGCAGCGCCGGAGATGCCCAACTCAGAGAGGGTGGAGAGGAGGATCTGATGGTTCACAGTATCAAAGGCAGCAGACAGGTCTAGAAGGACAAGAGCAGAGGAGAGAGAGTTAGCTTTAGCAGTGCGGAGAGCCTCCGTGACACAGAGAAGAGCAGTCTCAGTTGAATGACCAGTCTTGAAACCTGACTGGTTTGGATCAAGAAGGTCATTCTGAGAGAGATAGCAAGAGAGTTGGCTAAAGACAGCACGCTCAAGAGTTTTGGAGAGAAAAGAAAGAAGGGATACTGGTCTGTAGTTGTTGACATCAGAGGGATCGAGTGTTTTTTGAGAAGGGGTGCAACTCTCGCTCTCTTGAAGACGGAAGGGACAAAGCCAAATCAAATCAAATCAAATCAAATCAAATTTTATTGGTCACATGCGCCGAATACAACAGGTGCAGACATTACAGTGAAATGCTTACTTACAGCCCTTAACCAACAGTGCATTTATTTTAACAAAAAAGTAAAAATAAAACAACAACAAAAAAAGTGTTGAGAAAAAAAGAGCAGAAGTAAAATAAAATAACAGTAGGGAGGCTATATATACAGGGGGGTACCGGTGCAGAGTCAATGTGCGGGGGCACCGGCTAGTTGAGATAGTTGAAGTAATATGTACATGTGGGTAGAGTTAAAGTGACTATGCATAAATAATTAACAGAGTAGCAGCAGCGTAAAAAGGAAGGGGTGGGGGGGCAGTGCAAATAGTCCGGGTAGCCATGATTAGCTGTTCAGGAGTCTTATGGCTTGGGGGTAAAAGCTGTTGAGAAGTCTTTTGGACCTAGACTTGGCACTCCGGTACCGCTTGCCCGTGCGGTAGCAGGGAGAACAGTCTATGACTAGGGTGGCTGGAGTCTTTGACAATTTTGAGGGCCTTCCTCTGACACCGCCTGGTATAGAGGTCCTGGATGGCAGGAAGCTTGGCCCCAGTGATGTACTGGGCCGTACGCACTACCCTCTGTAGTGCCTTGCGGTCGGAGGCCAAGCAGTTGCCATACCAGGCGGTGATGCAACCAGTCAGGATGCTCTCGATGGTGCAGCTGTAGAATTTTTTGAGGATCTGAGCACCCATGCCAAATCTTTTCAGTCTCCTGAGGGGGAATAGGCTTTGTCGTGCCCTCTTCACGACTGTGTTGGTGTGTTTGGACCATGATAGTTTGTTGGTGATGTGGACACCAAGGAACTTGAAGCTCTCAACCTGTTCCACTACAGCACCGTCGATGAGAATGGGGGCGTGCTCAGTCCTCTTTTTTTTCCTGTAGTCCACAATCATCTCCTTTGTCTTGGTCACGTTGAGGGAGAGGTTGTTGTCCTGGCACCACACGGCCAGGTCTCTGACCTCCTCCCTATAGGCTATCTCATCGTTGTCGGTGATCAGGCCTACCACTGTTGTGTCGTCTGCAAACGTAATGATGGTGTTGGAGTCGTGCCTGGCCATGCAGTCATGGGTGAACAGAGAGTACAGGAGGAGACTGAGCACGCACCCCTGAGGGGCCCCCGTGTTGAGGATCAGTGTGGCAGATGTGTTGTTACCTACCCTTACCACCTGGGGGCGGCCCGTCAGGAAGTCCAGGATCCAGTTGCAGAGGGAGGTGTTTAGTCCCAGGATCCTTAGCTTAGTGATGAGCTTAGAGGGCACTATGGTGTTGAATGCTGAGCTGTAGTCAATGAATAGCATTCTCACGTAGGTGTTCCTCTTGTCCAGGTGGGAAAGGGCAGTGTGGAGTGCAATAGAGATTGCATCATCTGTGGATCTGTTGGGGCGGTATGCAAATTGGAGTGGGTCTAGGGTTTCTGGGATAATGCTGTTGATGTGAGCCATGACCAGCCTTTCAAAGCACTTCATGGCTACAGACGTCAGTGCTACGGGTCGGTAGTCATTTAGGCAGGTTATCTTAGAGTCCTTGGGCATGGGGACTATGGTGGTCTGCTTGAAACATGTTGGTATTACAGACTCAGTCAGGGACATGTTGAAAATGTCAGTGAAGACACTTGCCAGTTGGTCAGCACATGCTCGGAGTACACGTCCTGGAAATCCGTCTGGCCCTGCAGCCTTGTGAATGTTGACCTGCTTAAAAGTCTTACTCACATCGGCTACGGAGAGCGTGATCACATAGTCATCCGGAACAACTGGTGCTCTCATGCATGCTTCAGTGTTGCTTGCCTCAAAGCGAGCATAGAAGTGGTTTAGCTCGTCTGGTAGGCTTGTGTCACTGGGCAGCTCGCGGCTGTGCTTCCCTTTGTAGTCTGTAATAGTTTTCAAGCCCTGCCACATCCGACGAGCGTCAGAGCCAGTGTAGTACGATTCAATCTTAGCCCTGTATTGACTCTTTGCCTGTTTGATGGTTCGTCGGAGGGCATAGCGGGATTTCTTATAAGCGTCCGGGTTAGAGTCCCGTTCCTTGAAGGTGGCAGCTCTACCCTTTAGCTCAGTGCGGATGTTTCCTGTAATCCATGGCTTCTGGTTGGGGTATGTACGTACGGTCACTGTGGGGACGACATCATCGATGCACTTATTGATGAAGCCAGTGACTGATGTGGTGTACTCCTCAATGCTGTCTGAAGAATCCCGGAACATGTTCCAGTCTGTGCTAGCAAAACAGTCCTGTAGCTTAGCATCTGCGTCATCTGACCACTTTTTTATTAACCGAGTCACTGGTGCTTCCTGCTTTAGTTTTTGCTTATAAGCAGGAATCAGGAGGATAGAGTTATGGTCAGATTTGCGAAATGGAGGGCGAGGGAGAGCTTTGTATGCGTCTCTGTGTGTGGAGTAAAGGTGGTCTAGAGTTTTTTTTTCCTCTGGTTGCACATTTAACATGCTGGTAGAAATTAGGTAGAACGGATTTAAGTTTCCCTGCATTAAAGTCCCCCGCCACTAGGAGCGCTGCATCTGGATGAGCGTTTTCCTGTTGATTTATGGCCTTGTACAACTCATTCAGTGCAATCTTAATGCCAGCATTGGTTTGTGGTGGTAAATAGACAGCTATGAAAAATATAGATGAAAACTGTCTTGGTAAATAGTGTGGTCTACAGCTTATCATAAGATACTCTACCTCAGGCGAGCAATACCTCGAGACTTCCTTAGTATTTGATTTTGTGCACCAGCTGTTGTTTACAAATATACACAGACCGCCACCCCTTGTCTTACCAGAGTCAGCCGTTCTATCCTGCCGATGTAGCGTATAGCCCGCTAGCTGTATGTTATCATTGTCGTCGTTCAGCCACGACTCGGTGAAACATAGGATATTACAGTTTTTAATGTCCCGTTGGTAGGATAACCGTAATCTTAGGTCATCCAATTTGTTATCCAGTGATTGAAGATTGGCTAATTAGATTGATGGAAGAGGCAGTTTACTCGTTCGCCGTCGGATCCTTACAAGGCACCCCGATCTACGTCCACGATATCTCCGTCTCTTCCTCACGCGAATGACGGGGATTTGGGCCTTGTCGGGTGTCTGCATGATATCCTTCGCGGCCGCCTCATTGAAGAAAAAATCTTCGTCCAATACGAGGTGAGTAATCGCTGTCCTGATATCCAGAAGCTCTTTTTGGTTATAAGAGACGATGGCAGAAACATTATGTACAAAATAAATTACAAATAACGCAGAAAAACACACATAATAGTACAAATGGTTAGAGGGCTGTAAAACGGCAGCCATCTTCTCCGGCGCAAGGATGAGTTGATGAGTGAGGTGAGGTAAGGGAGAAAGTCACCGGAGATGGTCTGGAGAAGAGAGGAGGGGATAGGGTCAAGCGGGCAGGTTGTTGGGCGGCCAGCCGTCACAAATCGCAAGATTTCATCTGGAGAGAGAGGGGAGAAAGAAGTCAAAGCATAGGGTAGGGCAGTGTGAGCAGGACCAGCAGTGTCATTTGACTTAACAAACGAGGATTGGATGTCGTCAACCTTCTTTTCAAAATGGTTGACGAAGTCATCCACAGAGAGGGAGGAGGGAGGGGAGGGGGAGGAGGATTCAGCAGGGAGGAGAAGGTGGCAAAGAGCTTCCTAGGGTTAGAGGCAGATGTTTGGAATATAAAGTGGTAGAAAGTGGCTTTAGCAGCAGAAACAGATGAAGAAAATTTAGAGAGGAGGGAGTGAAAAGATGCCACGTCCGCAGGGAGTCTCGTTTTCTTCCATTTCCGCTCGGCTGCCCGGAGCCTTGTTCTGTGAGCTCGCAATGAGTCGTCAAGCCACGGAGCAGGAGGGGAGGACCGAGCCGGCCGGGAGGATAGGGGACATAGAGAGTCAAAGGATGCAGAAAGGGAGGAGAGGAGGGTTGAGGAGGCAGAATCAGGAGATTGGAGGGAGAAGGATTGAGCAGAGGGAAGAGATGATAGGATGGAAGAGGAGAGAGTAGCGGGAGAGAGAGAGCGAAGGTTGCAACGGCGCATTACCATCTGAGTAGGGGCAGTGTGAGTAGTGTTGGAGAGCGAGAGAGAAAAGGATTCAAAGTAGTGGTCAGAGACATGGAGGGGAGTTGCAGTGAGATTAGTAGAATAACAGCATCTAGTAAAGATGAGGTCAAGCGTATTGCCTGCCTTGTGAGTAGGGGGGGACGGTGAGAGGGTGAGGTCAAAAGAGGAGAGGAGTGGAAAGAAGGAGGCAGAGAGAAATGAGTCAAAGGTAGACATAGGGAGGTTGAAATCCCCCAGAACTGTGAGGGGTGAGCCATCCTCAGGAAAGGAACTAATCAAGGCGTCAAGCTCATTGATGAACTCTCCAAGGGAACCTGGAGGGCGATAAATGACAAGGATATTAAGCTTGAATGGGCTAGTGACTGTGACAGCATGGAATTCAAATGAGGAGATAAACAGATGGGTCAGGGGAAAAAGAGAGAATGTCCACTTGGGAGACATTCTCCTCTGGGTACATTGACTTCAATACAAATCCTAGGAGAATCGTAGGCCTTACCCCGTTCCATAGACCTACATGGTAATTATGACGACTTCCGGAGGACGACCATCCAATCATAGGATTAGGATCAGAGAATGAACCTTGTGTGTTGTATTGTGGTTTTGCCGCAGAGCATTATGTGTTGAGAAGCTTGGTGAGTTGGTGACATTATTGGATAGAGATTGAAAAGTGATAGTTGAGCATTTTTTGGATGTTATTCCAATCAAAATAGTTTCTTCAAATTACAGGAGCCGTAAGAGGTAGAATATAAATTGTTCTCTTGGCTTTAGAACTTTATATTTGTGCCCAGTTAGTACAATTTATTTCAATTTGCCTTGCTAACTTCAGTAGTAAGTAGCAGTAGCTAGCTAGCTAGCTACCAGCTTGAGTGTGCAGTTTTCGCTGCCAACACTACCAACAATTTTGTTGACTTTTTGTTGAAGAACCCCTTTCATTCTCTGGGGTACACGGAAAAGGTGCGAAATAAAACCGAGGGTCGACCTGTGCCTGAGATCAGTTTCATGAAGAAGGATGAAAAGGTGAGGGCGTTCAATACCAACTGGTATCAAAAGTATAGATGGTTAACAGGGAGCCTTTCATCAAGCCGCCTGTATTGCTGGCCTTGCCTGCTTTTAGGAGAGGGGTTGTAAAGTGGCCTGAAGAACATCCATCATTCAGCTAAACTGCAAAACAAAACAAAAGCAGGAAGCATATAAATGCCCACATCAGATTTAAGCTTCTGGGAAAAAGCCACATCAATCATGATGAAGGACTGCGTATTCAAACTGTGCAACACAATGAGAAAGTAAGAAGAAACAGGTATGTTCTCAAGCGGCTTATCAACACCACTGCGTTTTTGGGCATGCAAGAATAGGCTTTTAGAGGACACGACAAGAGGGAAGGTTCCACTAACAAGGGCAACTACAAGGAGCTTGCAGCGGTAATTGCACATTACGATGCTTTACTTGATGAACATATGGAACTTTCAACTGTCTTTTCTGGGACGTCGAAATCAATTCAGAATGATTTGATAGCTTCCATCATATCATCCATTAAAAGTTAGATTAAAGAGACAGGTTGATGCAGAGCATTTTTTCGCGCGCTCAAGTAGGCTTTCCACTTTCCGCCGGTATTTATTTAGCAAAGATGATAACACAAAATCACTCTGGACAGACACAAGCAAAAACTCATTACATAAATGTTGCAGCAACCTAGGCCACACCTAAACATTAGAGATCTGACATGCTGTATGGGATGAAAACAATACTATCTTTCAGTCTGATCAACTGTAGGCTACTAATAAGTGCAGCTGCATACAGCGTATGTGCGTTGTCCATTTGGTCAGGGTAAACTAATTGGTAACTTTATATATTTAAAGTCAATTTGTCAATACTCCTGAGTGGCGCAGTGGTCTAAGGCACTGCATCGCAGTGCTAACTGTGCCACTAGAGATCCTGGTTTGAATCCAGGCTCTGTCGCCGCCGACTGGGAGACTCATGGGCGGCGCACAATTGGCCCAGCGTCGTCCAGGGTAGGGGAGGGAATGGCCGGCAGGGATGTAGCTCCGTTGATAGAGCATGGCGTTTGCAACGCCAGGGTTGTTGGTTCGATTCCCACGGGGGGGCAGTATAAAAAAAATATGTATTCACTAACTGTAAGTCGCTCTGGATAAGAGTGTCTGCTAAATGACTAAAATGTAAAAAAATGTTGTGTGTCAGGAGAAAATGTGAATGTGAACAAATTTGGTTTATATTCAAAATTGAGCTGGCTAGGCTGCCTATACTTTTTAAATCCAAAATTATTAACTGGAATGAATCAATCAACATAATAGTGACGACAGATATGAGTTAATTTTTTATAAGGCCTACAGTTGCATAGGCCTGCATGATGCAAACATTCATAAAGCAAGCTCAGCCCTGTGAGTTCTATTGTATAGCAGTTGTTGTCTCTGTGTCTGGGTAGAATAAATCCCCCTCCTAATCTAGTCTAAATAAAATGAATATGAACAAGTATAAGGTTGCTCCAGTTTGACAGGGTTTTCAGTTTTTTTTAAACCATGTAACCTGATTAGGAAAAACTGGTCCCATCATAGCCCTTATAAAACCTTTTTACAACTGATGAATCACTGTCATACATTTACATTTACGTCATTTAGCAGACGCTCTTATCCAGAGCGACTTACAAATTGGTGCATTCAACTTATGATAGCCAGTGGGACAACCACTTTTACCTTATAGGGTCCAGAGCTTCCCTGGTTAGGTTAACAGATAAGGATATACTCCAGGCCCCAGGGGGTAAAAACTGCCCCCCCACTCTGGGACCTATGGTGCCACCAGTCTGCTTGCAGTTGTCAGTTATCGTCAGGTATGTGGATGATCAGGGCTTTATTCAGGAACGTTTCCTGGGCTACTTTGATGTGTCAAGTGGGCGAGATGCGCGGTCTGTTTCACTTTGTGAATTTTGAGATGTCTGAGTTTAACTTCATGGAAAAACTTGTTGTTCAAACCTACGATGGCGCAGCTGTAATGGAATGTGTCTGCTATTTGTATTTACAGCTAAGTCCCCTCCTGTTCCCTGATTAAGAGGTGATGACCACTCCACTACCATTGTCAACTCTCTCCTGACATGAACTGAAGCCACGTCTAATGTGCCCTCTCATCCACTGGCACATTGAATGTTTCCTCTTCAAGCAACCTGCATACAAAGTTTGAAGTGCAATACCTACTGTAGTAGGTCAAAGCTGTGTGCTGGAAAACCTTGGTAGAGCATGGATAGAATAGGCATCCATGTTATCTAATAAAAACAAACAATATTTTAAGTGAAGTAGGCATTGGTCTGAAGCTGAAAAAGAATGAAATTCACATGAGCACCACAGCTCATGTGAATTTCATTCTTTTTCAGCTTCATACCAATGCCTGCTTCACTTAAAATGTAGTTTGTTTTTAATAGATAACATGGATTGAAAAGCAAAGGGGAACTCTGAACACATGGCTGGTATTGTGCACTAATATTAACAAACACCAAACAAATTCACAAAAAAAGTTGACCTTTCAAGCAAAGTATGTGCTGTTAATATTACAGGTACTAGGATAGGAAAGGGTCAAGAGACCTGAACTGGGTATCAGAATGGAATGCACACAACACAGGGATGTCAAAAATATAGTTTTATTACAAAGATCTGGTTAAAATGTACTAACAGGGCTGTACTGGGTGTGCTTGGAATCGCACCAAAATGGCAAGTTACAGTGCATCTCAGTCTTCAGTACGATAATTTAGTGGTTACATGCAATGTTCAAGTATCTTAGTCAGAACAGCAAACAGGTTCTAGTGGAAAGCACAGCAAACCTCTCACAGTATTCAATAAGGATAAAATATCAAAATGTCTTAGCAGACTAAAGTGCACATGCAATAAATAGGGAAGCCCTTAAATGTAGCAATAGACAATAGATACAAAACAATAATTATCTCACTGTCTTCAAGGCCACACAGACAAACACAAGTGTACTCAGGATATTTACAGCTAATACATTAACACAGAGACTGCATCAGTGGAGGCTCATCATAAGAGGAAGGGGAGGACCAACCTCCAAAGTGAATTTCATAAAAATAAAAATAATGAAACATTTAAAAAGTTATCCTTTTTAGATAAAACTATACTAAATATGTTCACCTCACCAAATAAATGATTAAAACACACTGTTTTGCAATGAAGGTCTACAGTAGCCTCAATAGCACCATTGTGTTATTAGTACAGCTAATTTCCGTCCTCCTCTGGGTACATTGACTTTTTCAATAGACTTACACAGTAATTATGACAACTTCCAGAGGACATCCTCCAACCTATCAGAGCTCTTGCAGCATGAACTGACATGTTGTCCACCCAATCAAAGGATTAAGAGCATCCTGTTGGGCTGTATCACCGCCTGGTACGGCAACTGCACTGCCCGCAACCGCAGGGCTCTCCAGAGGGTGGTGCAGTCTGCCAAACGCATTACCGGGGGCAAACTACCCGCCCTCCAGGACACCTACAGCACCCGATGTCACAGGAAGGCCAAAAAGATCATCAAGGACATCAACCACCCGAGCCACTGCCTGTTCACCTCGCTATCATCCAGAAGGCGAGGTCAGTACAGGTGCATGAAAGCTGGGACCGAGAGAATGAAAAACAGCTTCTATCTCAAGGCCATCAGACTGTTAAATAGCCATCACTAGCACATTAGAGGCTGCTGCTGCCTATTGAAATCACTGGCCACTTTAATAAATGGAACACTAGTCACTTTAATAATGTTTACATATCTTGCATTACTCATCTCATATGTATATAGTTATTCTATAATATTCTACTGTATCTTAGTCCATGCCACTCTGTCATTGCTAGTCCATAATATGCATATCTTCATAATTGTTAAGAGAATTTCTATCTCTAATTCAACCTAAGCTTGAATCATTACCAGAGGTTGTAAGGCTCTGGTTTTAATCATAAATGATTCAAGGTCCACAACCAGCAAGAATGATCTGTATTTTTATTCATGGAGAGCTCTGGCGCCAAAACCCATACACTCCTGTTTTATACCCCTTGACACACAAAGGCACTTTGCTCCGCCCACCTTTAGGAGGCTTTCTTAAACAGTTTCCACCTTCTCCTTCACCCTGGAATGTTTAGTCCCGCCCCCCTCTGTTAGTGGGTTGACACTACATTATAATTCTAACACAGTTTACACATTTATACTGTATTTGGGGTGAAATCCTTTAGTCATTTTTCTTCAAATACAAATTAATCTAACAATAATTTAATTTCTTACTTAGATTTGTGTGTATTGGGTTTATGTTGTGAAATTGTTAGATATTACTGCACTGTCGTAGCTTGAAGCACAAGCATTTCACTACACCTACAATAACATCTGTTAAACACGTGTAGGTGACAAATACAATTTTATTTTATTTGATAACAGCAGCGAGTAGAGATGATGACGCTCTGGCAGTGGATGATGCCCACTCCCCCCTAGATCATTAAAAAAAGAAATATACTTAAAATGTATTTTTAGAAAATAATAGAAAAAATGAAATCATAGACAGTATAAAAAACATTAGCTGTAAGCATAAAATCATTCACATGAAACACCTTGCATTTCTATAAAACACAAAGGGCATATTCTACTTGCCGTTGCAGTAAGAAATAGATTTCACACAAAGTTATAGAAAATAAGTATTAACAGGTGTGATTCCTACCACATCCTGTATTAGGAGGAAACTCACAAAAAAAAAAAAATTGTCTGCAAGACAATAATACTCAATTGTCCTATTGGCAAGGTATTCATTTACAGAGTCCTTTAAGAGTGACCAGCTGTTCCACACCGGTATCAGTCCCAAATAAATAACTATTAGAGAGTATCTTCTGACAGCCTGCCGGTAGTGAGGAATTCTTCTTCCATTCCATTGGTTGATAAGGACATCTCTAATGAACACTTCACCAGTGATCTTGTATTGTTTCAGGTACAGGCCTTGGGTCAAGGGATATTGATGCAGCTTCAGACGGTAGATTCTCATAACCTGTAACGGAGGGCAAAAAGTGAAAGTTAACATGTCCTGGTTTCAATAGAAAATGATATTTCACTTAGATTTCCAAAAGTAAGCATGTCCCGATTTTCAGGAAAAAGTGGACATTCCACCTAGATATCCCTAATATGATGATTGCTGTGTTCAACATAGAAGCTTATCAGGTTCTGATCATCTTACTATGCTTCTGCATTGTGTATTTATCTTAGAATATTCTTACACTGCTTCAACAATTTGCACTGCCTCTGCATAGGAGACCTTCTCGACAGCCCTGATCCTTCCTACTTTGACCTCCCTCACAATTGCAACACTGTGCATCCTCAGACTCTTCAATAATGATATTCAGTTTGCAAACACTTGACACGTGGCCAAACTCTTTACATTATCACATTGAAGTGGCTTTTGTACATAAGCTTGCACCACACATCGCATGTATCCCAGATTTACATAGGTCAGGAGAACTTCTTCATCAAACATCAATAATACAGAAAGGCTTTCCTCCTTCTTTCCATTCAGCGGTACATTCTCCTGAGGTACTTCTGCAACCAATCATAAAACTCATACAATTAATTCAAACAGACCAATAGGAAAGCCTACGCTTTGTTAAAACAAATAATGGAGAATTTGACTACAGAAGCAGTTGAAAAGTATGATTGGAATAATTCATACTTTTCAACTGCTTCTGTAGACAAATTCTCCATTATTTGTTTTAACAGCCTTCATTTTCTGCTGAAGCACACTCACTCATCACACATTGTGGGCTAAGCAAGATAGAACCAAAGATGAAAGGGACTTAGTTAAGCAGGTCTGTGCACGGCCCTGAGGTAAATTAATGTAATACAATCTTACAATTCAGTGTAATTAAATAGTGTTTCATGTTCTTGGCTTTACAAACGTTGCACCATTGCAATTACAACATCAATCTAGCCTTGAGTCTTAATTCTTCAGAGACCAATGATTCAGGTTGAGTCAAAAGAGAAGAATTTGCGATCCATTGTGAGATGCATTGGGAATAAACAATTCTGAGTGTTTTCTGGGTGTTTTTGTGCTCAACTCTGAAGGAATAGATACAAAAGACGGAGTAATTATCAGTTCCTCCTTAACCCCTAGATGAGAGTACAAAGGGTCAATGGGCAATGAACCACGGAGGTCCCCTGTAGCTCAGTTGGTAGAGCAAGGCGCTTGCAACGCCAGGGTTGTGGGTTCGTTTCCCACGGGGGGCCAGTATGAAAAATGTATGCACTCACTAACTGTAAGTTGCTCTGGATAAGAGCGTCTGCTAAATGACTAAAATGTAAATGTAATGCTCATGATTATATGACTACCTGACAGCAGAGAATGTCACCTTTCCTCTAGGCCCTCTACTCTTTACCAATGACCTGCTACTGGCATTAAACAAAGCATGTGTGTCCGTGTATGCTGAGGATTCAACCGTGTACGCATCAGCAACCACAGATAGTTACTGTAGGTCACTGAAACCCTTAACAAAGAGTTGCAGTCTGTTTTGGAATGGGTAGCCAGTGATAAACTGGTCCTGAACACCACGGAAACTAAGAGTATTGTATTTTGTACAAATCATTCCTTAAATTCTAGACCTCAGCTGAATCTGCTAATGAATGGTGTGGCTGTTGAACACGTTCAGGAGACTAAATTAGTTGGTGTTACCTTAGATTGTAAACTGTCATGGTCAAAACATATAGATTCAATGGTTGTAAAAATGGGGAGAGGTCTGTCTGTAATAAAGAGATGCTCTGCTTTTTTGACACCACACTCCACAAAGCAAGTCCTGCAGGCTCTAGTTTGATCTTATCTTGATTATTGTCCAGTCATATGGTCAAGTACTGCAAAGAAAGACCTAGTTAAGCTGCAGCTGATCCTGAACAGAGCGGCACGTCTTGCTCTTCAATGTAATCAGAGGGCTAAAATTAATAATATGCATTCCAGTCTCTCTTGGCTAAGTTGAGGAAAGAATGACTGCGTCACTTCTTGTTTTTATAAGAAACATTAATGTGTTGGAAATTCAATTTTGTTTGCATAGTCTACTTACACACAGCACTGACACACACACTTACCCCACAAGACATGTCACCAGGGATCTTTTCACAGTCCCCAGGGCCAGAACTAATTCAAGGAAACGTACAGTATTATACAGAGCCATGAGTGCATGGAACTCCTTTCCATCTCATATGGTGCAAGTTAACAGCAAACCTGGTTTCCAAAAACAAATAAAGCAACATCTCACGGCACAACGCCTTTCCTCCATGTGACCTACTTGTTGTGTGTATGTACTGACGTATGTGTAACTGAAAGAAGCACACACACACACACACTAAATATTAATGTTTTTAAATGTTTGTAAATTGTAAAGTATTTTGTCTGTAATGTATTTTTTTGTTATGTATCAGACCCCAGTAAGACTAGCTGTCGCCAATGGTGTTAGCTAATTGGGATCCTAATAAATAAAATAAAAACACATACAATCCCTGGCTATTATGGCCACATTCCTATAGGCCTGAATGATGCTGTTTAGCTCTAGATTTAGTGAATGAGATTCATTTAGAAAACATCTGCACTCTGGCATTATCTTCCATTACAACCGTGAGAGCTGGAACACCTCCAATTGAATGTGTGATCAGTGCTTGTGCCCAAACATAATTGGTAGTTCTCTCCTATGGTGATTATCTAAGGATTTGCATAAGGGATAGAATATGCTGTATTCCTTGATGAACACTTTCTCTCTTGGCTCACTCTTGACCTCAATTTTAGGTTTTAAAGTGTAGTGCACCTTTCCTCTGTCGACACACAGTTTTTTTTTGTAAGTACATCAGAGGAAAACAAAAGGTCACTTGAGAGAAAATTTGTTTTATATATGTTGCACAAACGCAGGCATCTATTTTGTCAATTGATGGAATTTAACCTTTGATGGCAGAAATAGATAACATAAAAGTGTTTGTTGTATTGCATGATATTTATTTTCTGTCATGGAGACAGTCTTCCAGGAGAATTCTCTGTTGGCATGGAGGGATGCCTTGATGGCCAAATGATTGGCTGGCTTGGAGAGAGGATGGGAAGTAAAGTGTTTTCTGAACCTGTTGGCTCCTGAGGGGACCATGCCTCCCCAGTGAACAAGTCACAAACACGCTCCTTTAAAAATAATAATAACCGCAGGAACGAGACAACAATTATCTTTCTGCAGTGTACTATTTTGTGTCTATAAGTGCAAGAATTGACATCATACAACATTATAACGTTACACATTTATAACGATTTGTGATCACAGTATTGGTATTTCGATGTTAGAAGTCATTTTCAATCGAGCAATGTCATTTTCATGTTAAACCAAGATAAGAAGTTGATGCTGCCATAATGTTGCCGTGATGTACCATTAGATAAAAGTCCAGACAGATATGCATCGTATTAACCAGATGGATAATAATAAATTTCCAATTTGATTAATTTCTCTAAACTCTGAATAAAATAGGAATGGAGTTATAGGCAGACTATCACATTCAACTTATAACGTAGTAGACCATATAGCCCATCTATCCCATTTGGTTCTATTTCAACAGATTTATTAGTGAAACCAAAGTGCACACACCAAAACTTTTCAAATGTTCAAATCAAAAGGCTATTGCACAGAAAAATGTGGACTGTCGGGTGCATCGCAAATTCAGAACCACTGGACAGTAACATAATAAACTAAAGCACTGATCATTGGGAATGAGATCAGAATGACTGCTAAGGCTTGATACATTAATTAAATAATTAAACAGGTAGCCTAGCCCAGCCAAGGGGTTCCCAAACCTTTTCACTCAGGCCCCCCTTCCAGCATTGGGGAACATTATGACCCAGCATGACATCCGAGCGTTTAAAGTATACTCGATTTTCGAAACGTCACATACTATTATTTATTGTTTAGTATATACTCTAACGGCCTACTTTTTAGGACACAATTATGGTTATTCGGACAAGGCCAGTACCCTCTTTGACCCTGCTCTCCTCGCCATTGATATTTAGCACAAAGGTTGTTGTTTTTTATAAGTCAGACTTGCAAACTCACAGACTTTTGCTAATATGTTCTCCCCAAAAAGTGAGTCCATTTCATGAAACCTCCATAACACTTATTAGCTTTATTTCTTCAACATGCCAATATTTAGAAGTCTGCTTTTTTGGGTATACACTCCCCCCAAGGGGTACTATAGACACACACACATCAAATGTTTCATTTATATTTTGTTTGTCCATACTGTGATACATTAAAGTTGTGATTTTGCATGCAAATCTAATGTCCACAACGCTGGAATCACCCACTAATGTTCACGGTTTCATCCCGTTTCAGTCCTTGTACGAAGCCCGTCCCTTTCGATTTCTTTCTGAGTAAGTGTAACAGGAAAAGGCCTCGAGTCGAATGGCAAGATAAGTCGACGCCGTACAGAGTCAGTAAAACTCTGTTTTCCAGCCATACAGTCGATGTGTGGAAGTGTTGTGGTGCACTGTGCAGAGGGATAGCCTCTCTGATCAACACAACAGGGATTATCCTCACTAGTCTGGGCTGATTCCTGGACTGGCCTGAGGGACGAGAGAGAAACTGAAGATGCTGCACAAAGACCAAGCTTGGGCTGTTGTGTGGTCTGGGGTTGACACAGCATTTTGCTGATGGACACTCTTCAGGAACTTCAAAGATGACACAGAGGATGAGAGAATAGTGGTCAAAGTGAGGATTGAAGATTGTTAGAAATTAACACACATTGTTCACACACACATAACTACAGAGAGAGAGAGACACTCCCACACACACACACACACACACACACACTACTCATCGCATATCCCACTGACCTGCAGACTTTTTGCCCTCCATAACTAGCTCCGAGACTATTGCAGCTCTGTGGGTGTAACATTTATTGATAATCTTGATACCTTCTGGAAACAAAGCTTGTATTATAAGATGGATCCGTTCACAGCATTATGTAACGATCCCGGCTGTCTGAGTCGGGTCCTGGCTGGTGACTAGTGTTCCTGTTCGTAATCTCCAGTTTCCCGAGGGTTCGGGAACGCTCCGGGGAGCGCTCTTGTGTTCCGCACCTGCATCCCATCAGCAATCTGCACACCTGGTCCTGATCATCACCCTTCTTAGGCTCTGGCCTAACATCCAGTTCCTGCCGGATCGTTAGCTATGAACAGTATGTTTGTCAGCGTATCAGCCTCTGAGCCATTAGTGTTAGTTTTATTGTTTTGCACCTTGTGACTTGCTGTGTACTGACCTCCGTTTTTGTTCTGTCTGCAGTCTCTCACCCGGAACCTTCACCCAACCTCTGCCTGATGGTCGGCGGCTGCCGAGCCAGTACCGGACCAACCACTGCACCCTCAACAACCCATCCACGCCACCCGCTCTGTTCCCTGGATTATTCAGCCTCACTCGGAATCGATTAAATAAACACTCACCTTTCTCTCTACGTACCTTGTCCTGGTCTGCTTCTGGGTTCGGGCTTAGTAAACCGTGACACATTATAAGGCTGCGTTGAGACAATGACTTATCAGTGACCCAAGCCCAGCTCATTTAATCCCTACCATTGTGTTTCTGAGTTGTCATAATGCTTCAGCAAATGTACATTATCCCAAGGGCGCTGGAAGACACAATGTAAGTAACCTAATTTATGTCCCTCTTACTGCCCTGAATGCCTCTGCTGATCCTAAAGCTATTGTATACAGTAATCATGTGCCTATGAACCAGAGTTATACTGTTAGCACTGAGGTGGTGTGCCCTAGCAGGAAGTCCACTGTGTGCAGCTCACCCTGCACTAACATAAATAACATGAGCATGTCTACCTCTGCTTTCCAGTAAAGAAATAAAAGCAATCAAGCATCCCAGAAAAGTGCTAAAAATAGCCAACATTAACATATGTAGCTTAAGAAACAAGGTTCATGAAATAAATAATTGTCTAGTAAACAGATGACATTTATATTCTGACAATCTCTGAAACTCACTTAGATAAAACCTTCGATGATACAGTGGTAGCAATACATGGTTATAAGATCTACAGAAAAGACAGAAATGCCAAAGGTGTGCCATTTATATTCAGAACCACATTCCTGTAAAGCTTAGAGAGGATCTCATGTTAAATACTGTTGAAGTAATATGGCTACAGGCAGTGGTGTTAAGTACTTAAGTAAAAATACTTGAAAGTACTACTTAAGTGTCACGATCGAGGTAAGGAGTAGACCAAGGCGCAGCGTGATGAACAAACATACTTTAATTAGTTAAAGCATCAAAATACAAAACAAAACACGACTCGTGACGTCCACGGTATCAATGACCGAACACGGAACAAAAACCCACAACCACAAAGGGAAAACATACAGTTTAAATATGGCTCCCAATCAGAGACAACCAGCCAACAGCTGACACTCGTTG
Source organism: Coregonus clupeaformis (assembly GCF_020615455.1). NCBI lineage: Eukaryota > Metazoa > Chordata > Actinopteri > Salmoniformes > Salmonidae > Coregonus > Coregonus clupeaformis. Next base: position 31,098,254 of record NC_059193.1, read on the forward strand.
CCTCTGATTGGGAGTCACTCAGGCAAACATAGAATACAACAAACTAGAATGAACACCAACATAGAAATACACACATAGAAATGAACACACCCTGGCTCAACATAATGAGTCCCAGAGCCAGGGTGTGACAGTACCCCCCCCTAAAGGCGCGGACTACGACCGCGCCTCAACTAAACAAACCAAGGGAGGGCTGGGTGGGCATACCTCCTCGGCGGCGGTTCTGGCTCCGGCCTTGACCACCACCCTCCAATACACCCCCCATAGTACCCCTGGTCCAGTCTGGCCCCGCCGGCTGGAGCAGGACTGGACTTAACAGGAGCGATCCTTACCAGGCTGTCGACTCGCACCCCTGGCTTGGTGCGTGGAGGAGGAACGGGCCTTACCAGGCTGACGACGCGCACCCCTGGCTTGATGCGTGGAGGAGGAACGGGCCTTACCAGGCTGACGACTCGCACCCCTGGCTTGGTGCGTGGAGAAGGAACAGGCCTTACCAGGCTGACTACTCGCACCCCTGGCTTGGTGCGTGGAAGAGGGACGGGCCTTACCAGGCTGACTTCTCGCACCCCCTGGCTTAGTGCGAGTGGCAGGAACAGGCCGGACCGGGCTGGCGACGCGCACCGTAGGTTTGGTGCGAGTGGCAGGAACAGGCCGGGTCGGGTTGGCGACGCGCACCGTAGACTTGGTGCGGGTGGCAGGAACAGGCCGGACCGGGCTGGCGACGCGCACCGTAGGTTTGGTGCGAGTGGCAGGAACAGGCCGGGTCGGGCTGGCGACGCGCACCGTAGACTTGGTGCGGGTGGCAGGAACAGGCCGGGTCGGGCTGGCGACGCGCACCGTAGACTTGGTGCGGGGTGGCAGGAACAGGCCGGACCGGGCTGGCGACGCGCACCGTAGGTTTAGTGCGTGGAGCAGGGACAGGCCGGGCTGGGCTGTCGACGCACACCGTAGGCTTGGTGCGTGGAGCAGGGACAGGCCGGGCTGGGCTGTCGACGCACACCGTAGGCTTGGTGCGTGGAGCAGGGACAGGCCGGGCTGGGCTGTCGACGCACACCGTAGGCTTGGTGCGTGGAGCAGGGACAGGCCGGACTGGGCTGGCGACGCACACCGTAGGCTTGGTGCGTGGAGCAGGGACAGGCCGGGCTGGGCTGTCGACGCACACCGTAGGCTTGGTGCGTGGAGCAGGGACAGGCCGGGCTGGGCTGTCGACGCACACCGTAGGCTTGGTGCGTGGAGCAGGGACAGGCCGGACTGGGCTGGCGACGCACACCGTAGGCTTGGTGCGTGGAGCAGGGACAGGCCGGGCTGGGCTGGCGACGCACACCGTAGGCTTGGTGCGTGGAGCAGGGACAGGCCGAACCGGGCTGTGGAGACGGATAGGAGGCCTGGAGTGAAGAGCGGCCACCACCCGTCCTGGCTGAATGCCTACCCTCACACACTCTGTGTGAGGCATCCGCACAGGACGTACAGGGCGGTGAACCCCTGGCCTGGTGGCCTTCTGGATCCGCCCCCTTTTCTCCTCCGTCAGCCCCGTCGTCCATGCCGTGTGCCCCCCTAAAAATTTTTCTGGGGTTGCCTCACGACCGTCCGACGACGACCCTGATCACGCCGTTGCTCCTCTCTCCGTCGCCTCTCCACCGTCTCACTCCATGGCCGGCGATCCATCCCGGCCAGGATTTCCCCCCAAGTCCAGGACCCTTTACCGTCCAATATCTCCTCCCATGTCCATGCTGCCTGCTCCTGGACACGCTGCTCCTCCTTCGCCAGGGCCTTTCCCGGCGCTTCCTCCCATGTCCACCCCAAGGGCTGCCCCTGGACACGCTGCTTGGTCGTTGCATGGTGGGTTTTTCTGTCATGGTCGAGGTAGAGGTAGACCAAGGCGCAGCGTGATGAACAAACATGACTTTAATTAGTTAAAGCGTCAAAATACAAAACAAAACACGACTCGTGACGTCCACGGTATCAATGACCGAACACGGAACAAAAACCCACAACCACAAAGGGAAAACATACAGTTTAAATATGACTCCCAATCAGAGGCAACGAGTGTCAGCTGTTGGCTGGTTGTCTCTGATTGGGAGCCATATTTAAACTGTATGTTTTCCCTTTGTGGTTGTGGGTTTTTGTTCCGTGTTCGGTCATTGATACCGTGGACGTCAGGAGTCGTGTTTTGTTTTGTATTTTGACGCTTTAACTAATTAAAGTCATGTTTGTTCATCACGCTGCGCCTTGGTCTACTCCTTACCTCGACCATGACATTAAGTAGTTATTTTGGGTATCTGTACTTTACTTTACTATTTATATTGTTGACAACATTTACTTTTACTTCACTACATACCTAAAGAAAATTATGTTCATTTTACTCCATAGATTTTCCCTGAAACCCAAAAGTACTCATGACATTTTGAATGCTTAGCAGGACAGGAGAATTGCCTAATTCACACACTTATCAAGAGAACATTCCTGGTCATCCCTACTGCCCCTGATCTGGAAGACTCACTAAACACATGCTTCATTTGTAAATGATGTCTGAGTGTTGGAGCATGCCCCTGGCAATCCATCAATTTTGAAAAAGAAAGAAAATGATGCTGTCTAGTTTGCTTAATTTAAGGCATTTGAAATTATGTATACTTTCACTTTTACTTTTGATAAGTATATTTTAGCATTTGCATGTAGTTTTGATACTTAAGTATATTTAAAATCAAATACTTCTAGACTTTTACTCAAGTAGTATTTTACTGGGTGATTTTCACTTTTACTTGAGTAATTGTCTATTAAGGTATCTTTACTTTTACTCAAGTATGACAATTGGGTACTTTTTCCACCACTGGCTACAGGGTCATCTTCCTCACCTAAAGCCAATTCTAGTGGGAAGTTGCTGTAGACCACCAATTGTTAACAGTCAGTATCTGGATAACGTGTGAAATGCTTGATAATATAAACTACCAGTCAAAAGTTTGGACACACCTACTCATTCAAGGGTTTTTCTTAATTTGTACTATTTTTTACATTGTACAATAATAGTGAAGACATCAAAACTATGAAATAACACATATGGAATCATGTAGAAACCAATAAAGTGTTAAATATATCAAAATATATTTTATATTTGAGATTCTTCAAATAGCCACCCTTTGCCTTGATGACAGCTTTGCACACTCTTGGCATTCTCTCAACCAGCTTCATGAGGTAATCATCTGGAATGCATTTCAATTAGCAGGTGTGCCTTCTTAAAAGTTAATTTGTGGAATTTCTTTCCTGCTTAATGCTTTTGAGTTGTTACAAGGTAGTGGGGGTGGGGATACAGAAGATAGCCCTATTTGGTAAAAGACCAAGTCCATATTATGGCAAGAACAGCTCAAATAAGCAACGCAAAATGACAGTCCATCATTACTTTAAAACATGTAGGTCAGTCAATACGGAACATTTCAAGAACTTTTAAAGTTTCTTCAAGTGCAGTCGCAAAAACCATCAAGCGCTATGATGAAACTGGCTCTCATGAGGACCGCAACAGGAATGGAAGACTCAAAGCTACCTCTGCTGCAAAGGATAAGTTCATTAGAGTTACCAGCCTCAGAAATTGCAGCCCAAATAAATGCTTCACAGAGTTCAAGTCACAGACATCTCAACATCAACTGTTCAGAGAGGACTATGTGAATCAGGGCACCAATAAGAATAAGAGACCTGCTTGGGCCAAGAAACACGAGCAATGAACATTAGACCGGTGGAAATTTGTCCTTTGGTCTGGAGTCCAAATTGTAGAATTTTGGTTCCAACCACCATGTTCCCATCGTAAATTATGGAGGAGGAGGTGTTATGGTGTGAGGGTGCTTTGCTGTTGACACTGTCTGTGATTTATTTAGAATTCAAGGCACACTTATCCAGCATGGCTACCACAGCATTCTGCAATACGCCATCCCATCTGGTTTGGGCTTCCTGGGACTATCATTTGTTTTTCAACAGGACAATGACCCAACACACATCCAGGCTGTGTAAGGCCTATTTTACCAAGAAGGAGAGTGATGGAGTGCTGCATTAGATGACCTGGCCTCCACAATCCACCGACCTCAACCCAATTGAGATGGTTTGGGATGAGTCGGAGGGCAGAGTGAATGAAAAGCAGCCAACAAGTGCTCAACATATGTGGGAACTCCTTCAAGACTGTTGGAAAAGCATTCCAGGTGAAGCTGGTTGAGAGAATGCCAAGAGTGTTTAAAGCTGTCATCAAGGCAAAGGGTGGCTATTTGTTTAACAATTTTTTGGTTACTACATGATTCCAAATGTGTTATTTCATTGTTTTGATGTCTTCACTATTATTCTACAATGTAGAGAATAGTAAAAATAAAGAAAACCCTTGAATGAGTAGGTGTGTCCAAACTTTTCACTGGTACTGAATGTGATATCAACAGAGAGGTATATTTTCAAACTGTACAGTGGCTTGCGAAAGTATTCACCCCCCTTGTCATTTTTCCTATTTTGTTGCCTTACAACCTGGAATTAAAATTGATTTTGGGGGGGGTTGTATCATTTGATTTACACAACATGCCTACCACTTTAAAGATGCAAAATATTGTTTATTGTGAAAAAAAAAAAAAATAAGACAAAAAAACAGAAAACATGAGCGTGCATAACTATTCACCAACCCCCCCCCCAATACTTTGTAGAGCCACCTTTTGCAGCAATTACAGCTGCAAGTCTCTTGGGGTATGTCTCTATAAGATTAGCACATCTAGCCACTGGGATTTTTGCCCATTCTTCAAGTCAAAACTGCTCCAGCTCCCTCAAGTTGGATGGGTTCCGCTGGTGTACAGCAATCTTTAAGTCATACCACAGATTCTCAATTGGATTGAGGCCTGGGCTTTGACTAGGCCATTCCAAGACATTTAAATGTTTCCCCTTAAACCACTCAAGTGTTGCTTTAGCAGTATGCTTAGGGTTATTGTCCTGCTGGAATGTGAACCTCCGTCCCAGTCTTAAATCTCTGGAAGACTGAAACAGGTTTCCCTCAAGAATTTCCATGTATTTAGCGCCATCCATCATTCCTTCAATTCTGACAAGTTTCCTAATCCCTTCCGATGAAAAACATCCCCACAGCATGAAGCTGCCACCACCATGCTTCACTGATGTTCTCGGGGTGATTAGAGGTGTTGGGTTTGTGCCAGACATAGCGTTTTCCTTGATGGCCAAAAAGCTAAATTTTAGTCTCATCTGACCAGAGTACCTTCTTCCATATGTTTGGGGAGTCTCCCACATGCATTTTGGCGAACACCAAACGTGTTTGCTTATTTTTTTCTTTAAGCAATGGCTTTTTTCTGGCCACTCTTCCGTAAAGCCCAGCTCTGTGGAGTGTACGGCTTAAAGTGGTCCTATGGACAGATACTCCAATCTCCGCTGTGGAGCTTTGCAGCTCCTTCAGGGTTATCTTTGGTCTCTTTGTTGCCTCTCTGATTAATGCCCTCCTTGCCTGGTCCGTGAGTTTTGGTGGGCAGCCCTCTCTTGGCAGGTTTGTTGTGGTGCTTTATTCTTTCAATTTTTTAAATAATGGATTTAATGGTGCTCCGTGGGATGTTCGAAGTTTCTGATATTTTTTCATAACCCAACCCTGATCTGTACTTCTCCACAACTTTGTCCCTGACCGGTTTGGAGAGATCCTTGGTCTTCATGGTGCCGCCTGCTTGGTGGTGCCCCTTGTTGCAGACTCTGGGGCCTTTCAGAACAGGTGTGTATATATACTGATATCATGTGACAGATCATGTGACACTTAGATTGCACACAGGTGAACTTTATTTAACTAATTATGTGACTTCTGAAGGTAATTGGTTGCACCAGATCTTATTTAGGGGCTTCATAGCAAAGGGGGTGAATACATATGCACGCACCACTTTTCCGTTATTTATTTTTTAGAATTTTCTGAAACAAGTTATTTTTTCATTTCACTTCACCAATTTGGACTATTTTGTGTATGTCCATTACATGAAATCCAAATAAAAATCAATTTAAATTACAGGTTGTAATGCAACAAAATGGGAAAAACACCAAGGGGGTTGAATACTTTTGCAAGGCACTGTAATTAGTGCCTGCAACCTGGTTCAGGTTATCAGTCAACCTACCAGGGTAGTTACAAACAGCACAGGAATGAAATCATCAACATGTATTGATCACATCTTTACTAATGCTGCAGAAATTAGCTTGAAAGCAGTATCCGAATCCACCGGATGTAGTGATCACAGTATAGCAGCCATATCTAGGAAAACCAAAATTCCAAATGCTGGGCCTAATATAGTGTATAAGAGGTCATACAATAAGTTTTGTAGTGATTCCTATGTTGTTGATGTAAAGAATATGTGTTGTTCCGTGGTGTGTAATGAGAAGCAAACAGACGCTGCACTTGACACATTTTATGAAATTGCTTATCCCAGTTACGAATAAGCATGCACACATTAATAAAATGACTGTATAACTGTTAAATTCCTGTGAAAAATGGTTTGGTTGAGAGGAATGAGGCAAAGGAAATGGCAAATAAGTCTAGCTGCACAAGCGCTTGGCAAATGTACTGCAAATTGAGAAATCGTGTGGCTAAACTGAATAAAAAGTAACTATACTATGAAACAAAGATAAATGACATAAATCTTTGGAGCACCTTAAATGAAATTTTGGGCAAAAAGGCAAACTCCGATCCATCATTCATTGAATCAGATGACTCATTCATCACAAATCCGAGTATATCTGACCAGATTATGAAAGACAAGCATTGTAATTTTGAATTCCGTAAAGTGAGTGTGGAATAGATTTAAAAAATATTGTAGTCTATCAACAATGACAAGCCACCTGGGTCTGACAACTTGGATGGAAGATTACTGAGGATAATAGCTGACGTTATTGCCACTCCTATTTGTCATATCTTTAATTTAAGCCTACTAGAAAGTGTGTGCCCGCAGGCCTGGAGGGAAGCAGGTGAGGTCTCTCAGAGGAGGTGAGGGCTCTCGCAGCGTGGTGTCAGGAAAATAACCTCTCACTCAATGTCAAAAAAACTAAGGAGATGATCGTGGACTTCAGGAAAGAGCAGAGGGAGTACCCCCTTATCCACATCGACGGGACAGCAGTCGAGTACGTTGAAAGTTCCTCGGCGTACATATCACTGACAAACTGAAATGGTCCACTCACACAGACAGTGTGGTGAAGTAGGTGCAACAGTGTCTCTTCAACCTCAGGAGGCAGAATAAATGTTGCCTGTCACCTAAAACCCTCAAACTTTTACAGATGCACAATTGAGAGCATCCTGTCAGGCTGTATCACCGCCTGGTATGGCAACTGCACAGCCCACAACTGCAGGGCTCTCCAGAGGGTGGTGTGGTCTGCACTACGCATCATTGGGGGCAAACTACCTGCCCTTCAGGACACCTACAGCACCCGATGTCACAGGAAGGCCAAAAAGATAATCAAGGACAACTACCACCCGAGCCACTGCCTGTTCACAACGTTATCATCCAGAAGGTGAGGACAGTACAGGTGCATCAAAGCTGGGACCGAGAGACTGAAAAACTGCTTCTATCTCAAGGCCATCAGACTGTTAAACAGCCATCACTAGCACAGAGATGCTGCTGCCTACATACAGACTTGAAAATCACTGGCCACTTTAATAAATGGAACACTAGTCACTTTAACAATGCCACTTTAATGTTTTCATATCTTGCATTACCCATCTCATATGTATATACTGTATTCTATACTATCTATTGCATCTCACGACCTACAGGTGGTAAGTGCGGACCATGCATGCCTGTTGGTTCCCCTCCAGCTAGAACCCAGTCTATGGAGACTGATCCCTGGGGAGGAGACCCTCCTAACACACCCTTACACTGGATGGTCCGACGGGTCAACCTGGAGTTCTTCCCTAGAGGACACAGCTACTGGGACAGGTTCCTAGTAGGAGGGTATCTATCCTGCCAGGCGATGGTGAGCATGCTCAGTAAGGCTGGAATGGAAACCATGAACTGGCCGTCTCTCTCCTCTACTCTTGACTGTCTGGTCTGGCCTGTCCTCGGGGGGATGAACTGAAACTTGACTCAGCTGACCAGGGGGTCCGACGCACCATCCTCAAAACCCTCAAAGCCGTCTGTCGACACTGTCCCGCCCTGCGACCCCTCACCGCTGCACCACTGGCCAACCTCATCCTCCACCTCAGTGACAAGGACGTGGATTAGTCGGAGGGTTGTCTGAGTGGGCGGTTCCAGCAGTGCGTGTGGGAGCTGATAGGCTATCTGGAGCAGGGGGTGTTAACCAGCTACTTCAAGCCCAGTGATAATATGTTGAATGGAGTGACGGAGGAGGAGATCGATCAGATGGGGTTTATGTTGTACTGCGCTGTCTCTGAACCTGAGATTCTGCTAATATAGAAATATATCTATGTATATATATATATATATATATATATATATATATATATATATATATATATATACAGTGGGGAGAACAAGTATTTGATACACTGCCGATTTTGCAGGTTTTCCTACTTACAAAGCATGTAGAGGTCTGTAATTTTTATCATAGGTACACTTCAACTGTGAGAGACGGAATCTAAAAAAAATCCAGAAAATCACATTGTATGATTTTTAAGTAATTAATTTGCATTTTATTGCATGACATAAGTATTTGATAAATCAGAAAAGCAGAAAAGCAGAACTTAATATTTGGTACAGAAACCTTTGTTTGCAATTACAGAGATCATACGTTTCCTGTAGGTCTTGACCAGGTTTGCACACACTGCAGCAGGGATTTTGGCCCACTCCTCCATACAGACCTTCTCCAGATCCTTCAGGTTTCGGGGCTGTCGCTGGGCAATACAGACTTTCAGCTCCCTCCAAAGATGTTCTATTGGGTTCAGGTCTGGAGACTGGCTAGGCCACTCCAGGACCTTGAGATGCTTCTTACGGAGCCACTCCTTAGTTGCCCTGGCTGTGTGTTTCGGGTCGTTGTCATGCTGGAAGACCCAGCCACGACCCATCTTCAATGCTCTTAATGAGGGAAAGAGGTTGTTGGCCAAGAACTCGCGATACATGGCCCCATCCATCCTCCCCTCAATACTGTGCAGTCGTCCTGTCCCCTTTGCAGAAAAGCATCCCCAAAGAATGATGTTTCCACCTCCATGCTTCATGGTTGGGATGGTGTTCTTGGGGTTGTACTCATCCTTCTTCTTCCTCCAAACACGGCGAGTGGAGTTTAGACCAAAAAGCTCTATTTATGTCTCATCAGACCACATGACCTTCTCCCATTCCTCCTCTGGATCATCCAGATGGTCATTGGCAAACTTCAGACGGGCCTGGACATGCGCTGGCTTGAGCAGGGGGACCTTGCGTGCGCTGCAGGATTTTAATCCATGACGGTGTAGTGTGTTACTAATGGTTTTCTTTGAGACTCTGGTCCCAGCTCTCTTCAGGTCATTGACCAGGTCCTGCCGTGTAGTTCTGGGCTGATCCCTCACCTTCCTCATGATCATTGATGCCCCACGAGGTGAGATCTTGCATGGAGCCCCAGACCGAGGGGGATTGACCGTCATCTTGAACTTCTTCCATTTTCTAATAATTGCGCCAACAGTTGTTGCCTTCTCACCAAGCTGCTTGCCTATTGTCCTGCAGCCCATCCCAGCCTTGTGCAGGTCTACAATTGTATCCCTGATGTCCTTACACAGCTCTCTGGTCTTCGCCATTGTGGAGAGGTTGGAGTCTGTTTGATTGAGTGTGTGGACAGGTGTCTTTTATACAGGCAACGAGTTCAAACAGGTGCAGTTAATACAGGTAATGAGTGGAGAACAGTAGGGCTTCTTAAAGAAAAACTAAAAGGTCTGTGAGAGCCGGAATTCTTACTGGCTGGTAGGTGATCAAATACTTAAAAATCATACAATGTGATTTTCTGGATTTTTGTTTTAGATTCCGTCTCTCACAGTTGAAGTGTACCTATGATAAAAAATTACAGACCTCTACATGCTTTGTAAGTAGGAAAACCTGCAAAATCGGCACTGTATCAAATACTTGTTCTCCCCACTGTATATATACCCTAACCTGGTGTACATGTCACAGAAGAAGAGGACCTGTATGAGATTATAGAATACAGACCACACTGACTTCTATGTATGAGTTATTCCATATACCGCTCTACTGAGACCTGGACATATTGTTCAGATATAATAATATGGATATGTATAACAGTGTACTGGCATGTAGGTACTTCATAGTACCAGATCTACTGGGCTCCGTCCCAAATGGCATCATATTCCCTATATAGTGCACTACTTTAGACCACTGTGGGCCCACATAGGGAATATGATGCTGTGGGCCTGGTCAGGAGTAGTGCCCCACATAGGGAATATGATGCTGTGGGCCTGGTCAGGAGTAGTGCCCTACATAGGGAATTTGATGCTGTGGGCCTGGTCAAAAGTAGTGCCATTTGGGACACACACTGAGTCATATAGCTCCTTCATATACACCTGGGGCTGACAGACCGGTAGACAGACTGACAGACTGACAGACCGGTAGACAGACTGACAGACCGGTAGACAGACTGACAGACCGGTAGACAGACTGACAGACCGGTAGACAGACTGACAGACCGGTAGACATCCTGACCGGTAGACAGACTGACTGGTAGACAGACTGAAAGACCAGTAGACAGACAGACAGACAGACTGTATGTAACAGAGATATATCATCTACACATGTATGACCAGTATGAAAATGTATGCACTCACTAACTGTAAGACGCTTTGGATAAGAGCGTCTGGTAAATGACTAAAATGTAAATGTAAAAATGTAAATCTTAGACTATGCCACTCTGATAATGATAATGACATTGCTCATCCATATATTTATATATTCTTATTCCATTCCTTTACTTAGATTTGTGTGTATTAGGTTTTTGTTGTAGAACTGTTAGATATTCCTTGCTAGATATTGCTGCACTGTCGGAACTATAAGCACAAGCATCTGATAACCATGTATATGTGACCAATACATTTGATTTGATTTGAAGCAAAAGTCATTGCCCTACCTAAGAATAGCAAAGCCCCCTTTACTAGCTCAAATAATCAACCAATAAACCTGATACCAACCCTTAGTAAACTCTTGGAAAAAATTGTGTTTTGACCAAATACAATGCTATTTTATAGTAAACAAATTGACAACAGACATTCAGCACGCTTATAGGGGAGGACATTCAACAAGCACAGCACTTACACAAATGACTGATGATTGGCTGAGATATTGTGGGGGCTGTTTTGTTAGACTTCAGTGCGGCTTTTGACATTATCGATCATAGTCTGCTGCTGGAAAAATCAGGAATTCCCCAGGGCAGCTGTCTAGGCCCCTTAATTTTTTCAATCTTTACGAACGGCATGTGTTGAGGAAATTGAACAAGTTGAGCTGACTAAACTTATTGGAGTAACCCTGGATTGTAAACTGTCATGGTCAAAACATATTGATACAACAGTAGCTAAGATGGGGAGAAGTCTGTCCATAATAAAGTGCTGCTCTTCCTTCTTAACAGCATTATCAACTAGGCAGGTCCTACATGCCCTAGTTTTGTCGCACCTGGACTACTGTTCAGTCGTGTGGTCAGGTGCCAAAAGAAGGACTTAGGAAAATTGTAATTGGCCCAGAACATGGCAGCACGGCTGGCCCTTAGATTTACACAGAGAGCTAACATTAATAATATGCATGTCAATCTCTCCTGGCTCCAAGTGGAGGAGAGATTGACTTCATCACTACTTGAATGCACCCAGCTGTCGATTTGAACTACTGGCACACAGCTCGGACACCCATGCATACCCCACAAGACATGCCACAAGAACAGACAATGGGAGGTGCACAGTACTACATAGAGCCATGACTACAAGGAACTCTATTCCACATCAAGTAACTCATGCAAGCAGTAAAATTAGATTTAAAAAACAGATAAAAATACACCTTATGGAACAGCGGGGACTGTGAAGCAACACAAACATAGGCACAGACACATGCAGACAAACATACAATAACATACGCACTATACACACACGTACACATGGATTATTACTTTTTTATATGTGGTAGTAGAGTAGGGGCCTGAGGGCACACACTTAATGTGTTGTGAAATCTGTTGTGAATGTATTGTAATGTTTTTAAAATTGTATAACTGCCTTAATTTTGCTGGACCCCAGGAAGAGTAGCTGCTGCCTTGGTGATCCATAATGCATACAAATACCTGCCATTTAGGTAAGCATGTTTACAAAGTTTAGTCACAAGGCGTTTACACATTCACAGCTACTTGACATTCATAGATTATGCTCAGGTCTATACAGTATATACAGGGCACCACAGTTATGTTGCAGATGTAAAGGCTTTCAAAGTGCATTAAGACATACATGCTTTTCCACTGTCTTTTTTCTCTCCCGTGAAGTGACAATGGGCTATATATGAATAGATTAGGAGCCTATGCAGTGAACACCGCCACAGGTTCCAAATAGGGGGGAAATGTGGCCGTGTTGTTGTCAATGAATCTGACATATTGCCGATTATCTAGCTTGATATGCTAGATTGGTTTAAGCATGACTTGAGATACACACGTGACAGAAATATTCCATTGGTGTCATTGGCGACCATAGGACTCTGAATGCCCATAATCACAAGTTGACTATCATCTGAATGCGTAAATGACCATGGTTTTCAAGTATGGTTTTCTATTGAAATGGGAATGAATGAGAACACTTACATGATCACACATCACAATGTAACTTTGTCAGTTGTATGCACATGCAGAGCATTCAAAATTAAAATATGATCTTTGACCGTATGAATAGGAGAAAAACCAAGGACATGTCTTAATGAAAGCAAACATATAACAAACACAGCAGCGTATAACACAGCACTGTTTGACGTACATTATTATCTACCCACACACACAAATCTAATTTGAACTCAAGTAGTGATTTCCATTGTGTTATCAAGATGCCTTAAGCTACCTGTCCACCAGATGCGTCAAACTCTTTGCGTTCCGGCGGAAGTCATTCATTTTCAATGGAGTAGTCCGCAACATTACGTTTGGCATGCTGCACTAGGCTGCAGTGCGTTCTGTTTACCGCATGCGGTCAGTATTTTCAACTTGTGAGTGGCATTACCATGTGGTGGTACAAACGGAAGTTCGTAGAAGTTTTCATAGCGGGGGTGGCACCCTATAGAGGCCAAATTATGATGACTATTGTGTAGTTAGAGAGGAGAGGATACCGGCTGAACGATTGCAAATTTGTCTCAGGTAAGAATAACACTGGGAAAATTCATCATTACTACACTTGGGTAGTGCGCCCTGTTGGCTAGTTTTCACGTAACCAGCCAACAGAATGGCATGCAAAATTAATATGCACAGAACTGTTCTTTGCGTAATTTAACATGCCATCATGCAGGGCGAGCTAATGATTTGAAATCAGTACTCAATTTATTGATGTTGCTAGAGATGAGTGACAGAAGAATAGAAACAAAATAGATAAATTGTTGTAATGCTCCCTTGTGCGCGCCAGTCTGTTGGTAGCTCTGCCAGCCTATGAAACCAGTAGGTCGATAGGAGAATAACTTTCATCTGTTGTAATTATTAGTTTTGGTCGAACAGGGCGAAAATGATCAAACCATTCTGCAGCCTTGCGAAACACATGTGCATCAAGTACATATGCATCAAGTGGAAATATGGCATTAGTCAATCGCATCCCATCTCTAATGCACATTGTGACTAGAGGCTCAACAATATAGTACATGTGACAGGGAAGCTATTGTCAAGGAATCATATCATCTCAACGTTTGTGTCAGCGAGCAATGTAGAATGCCAAATAAGTAGCGATGTCATGATTTATTTTACATGGGCTCATGCTGCAAATGTGTCAGATGGAACTCGAAACTTGAAAGAAAAGAGATAAACTGGACATATCCAATCGCACCATGAGTCAAGACTTCCAAGAATCTCGCCACATGAGGCGTTGCCTTGATTAATATTTTATTGCAGAATTTATATGTTGTTCAACTGCATTGAAGATTTTCTATGAAACAAGTAAGACATCCCAAAGCAATACAAGAGGCTTCTTCGTAGAGTAGCACACTCTACCTACACTCTTAGAAAAAAGGGTTCCGAAAGGGTTCTTTGGCAGTCCCCATAGAAGAACCCTTTGTGGTTCCAGGTAGAACCCTTTCGTGTTACATGTAGAACCCTCTGTGGAAAGGGTTCTACATGGAACCTAAAAGGGTTCTACCTGGAACCAAAAATGATTATTCAAAGGGTTCTCCTATGGGGACCGCCAAAGAACCCTTTTAGCCTCTAGATAACCTTTTTTTCTAAGAGTGTAGCCTGGTCCCATATCTGTTTGTACAGTCTTAAAACATATTTGGCATGACAACAACCATAGGAATTGGTTATACAGCATGACCTACGTATAAATAGGATTAATTAAAAAGCCCAAACTGTGTAGCTTACAATCAAATCTCGGTTATCTATATACTTTTGTTCAATGAACCATATGATTTCCCCTCTGACAGGTTTCTCTCTGTAGCAATGGATGATACATGGATTGCCTTATGATTGCATAATGACCTTACAAAGCTCTTACAGAACTGCTTTTTAAAGACGTGATAAACTGATAAAGGGGGAGATACATTTACCATATACTTTTAAAGTGGATTTAAAGAGCTGCCTTTTAGCCTCAAAAAGACCTCGCCAGACAGATCTAAAGGTTTAACACTAACCCAGTGTTTCCCAAACTCGGTCCTGCGGACCCCAAGGGGTGCACGTTTTGGTTTTTGCCCTAGCACTACGCTTAATGATGAGTTGATTATTTGAATCAGCTGTGTAGTGCTAGGGCAAAAACCAAAACATGCACCCTTTGGTGTCCCTTGGACTGAGTTTGGGAAACACTAACCGTTTTACTCAGAGATAGCCAACCCAGACAAGAAGCACACTTTCTTTGGCCTTTCCTGTTTCTCTTTGTAACCAGTTCACAGAAGGAAGATGCTGCTGGATTAAAAGTGAATGGCACCTTTGTGTGTGATTCTGAAAAGGCCAAGGACAGGGAGCAGTGGCAACCCCAGTTCTTGGTCTACTTGTCCTTTTCATCTGTTTGTGGTAGGAGAGAAACACAGATGCTGCCCCCATAGCTCCATGGGAGCAATCTCTGGTTCTCCGTTGGACCCAGCTGCACGCTGACAGAAACAGCTCCCTGGTAGCTCCCTGGTAAGTATGTGAGCAGAGCATACAGTGAAACCTTTGACCAAGTCTGTCCACACACACCGCTTTGCCAGCATCTTTCAATTAAGCCTCTCGAAAGACACTTCATAACTTATCTCCCTCATTGCCTACATGGGAAGAGATGCAATAAAGACAAGAGTGCCCCCACCTGGTCTTCTGAGGTACTACACCTCATGTTTTCTCTCCTTTTTGGCTCATGGAAGGCTGGATATGGGAGCGAGTGTCAGAACATGCTTGAGGTGATTTTTGAGGATTAGCAGACAGTTGGCGTGTGGGCAACATTTGTTGCAGGGTCTGCACAATGCTAAAGTTGCTAACAAGGTGTTCTGGGCTCTGAAAGAATTGGATCTGCCCCACAAGTAAGAGGTTAATGCTGACAGTGCAAAATGAGGATACTTTTAATTCCAGTAGGAAATAGCATCGGAATGGACTCAGATGAGCACTTTCGCAGCATCTGCATGTCCAATGGGTGAGTTAGGCTTACATAAAGTCAGAAATTATATGAAAATTGTGTTTTGAAA
The DNA here is from genome assembly GCF_020615455.1 of Coregonus clupeaformis. Classification (NCBI taxonomy): domain Eukaryota; kingdom Metazoa; phylum Chordata; class Actinopteri; order Salmoniformes; family Salmonidae; genus Coregonus; species Coregonus clupeaformis. The sequence goes on from NC_059193.1 coordinate 31,114,024, forward strand.
TATCAATATATGGGGTGATATTATATACAGTAAATTACTGCATTTTCCCGCACAGGCAATTCATTGAACAGTGCTGTTCTCTGTTGCTGTAGATGACATTTGAAACATAGCCAAGCAATGTAATGCCCCATTTGACAAACAGCATGAAGTCATTTTCCTCAAACCGCATGAGTGAGGCATGTTTTGCAATCACATAAAAGCTGCCACTGTTCCCACAACAGGATGTGGCAAAATGTAGCAAAACATTTTGCTACAGAAAATCGAAAATGAGTGTTTCTTATTGGAAGAGTTCAGATAGGACCTCCCTGATTCACTCCGCTTCGGAATGTTTCCTTCCCTTTCATGCCTATTGATTGCGACCCTGAATGGTTCTTTCCCAGCCAATCCATAATCCCAGCAATCAGCACATGTCAACACCATGCCATGTGTGTCCACAGATCTGTCATTCTCTCATGACTGTTTCTCTTATGTCACCTTGCAAGATTTCACCCAGCATCTTGGCTGACAGCATTTCTAAAGTGTTGATCACCAAGGTTGAGACCAACTGAAATCGCAACCCAAAACTTTCTTGTGATTAGTTATTAGTGAGGTCTTGTCACTCATGGTTCTCGCTCTCCGTGCCACCCAAATAACCTCCCTCACACCCTCCTCTCTCTCTCTATCCCTCTTCATATTCTGTCTGTCTCTGCTAAGCCGTTTGATACGGAGCTCTCTGCTCCCTTCTGCTCCCTTTGATGATCCAACACTGTCTACCTCGCCTCCAGTTTCCCTCCAGCACCATGTGGCTGGCTTGCCATGCACCGAGAGAGAGCGTTGTCACAAGGTACCAGCCGGGAACGCTCTCAACTTCCAGTAACTTTTAATTTTGGGGGATTTAGAAACATAAGCATTTCGATACACCTGCAATAACATCTGCAAAATATGTGTACGCAACCAATAACATTTGATTTGACAGTGGTGTTACACATAAGTGCACTTGACAAGGCATAGGTTTTTCTACTGTATATCTAGGATGGATGAATGGATGGATGATCAATTGATCGACACCTACCTACTGTGAGAGCTGCTGCTCCCCCTTTTTTACGAGAGTTTACAAAGAAGGATTATCTATTTGCCATCACATAGTAAAGCTGACTGCTCAAGCTATGAACAAACACTACCCAGCCTGCCATGATTGTCCATCTATTGAACTATTTGTTGCATTTAATTATTTATTTTGCTTAAAGCACTTTGAGAATGTAATGAAAAGCACTATAAAAAAATATACATTATTATTATTATTATTATTAAATTAAGGCTGGGTATGAGCTTGACATACAGTAACTGTCAAACTGCCAGATTTGAACGCAGTCCTCTCATCTCACAGCCTCACTATCTACAGTGGGGGGAAAAAGTATTTAGTCAGCCACCAATTGTGCAAGTTCTCCCACTTAAAAAGATGAGAGAGGCCTGTAATTTTCATCATAGGTAAACGTCAACTATGACAGACAAAATGAGAAGAAAAAAATCCAGAAAATCACATTGTAGGATTTTTTATGAATTTATTTGCAAATTATGGTGGAAAATAAGTATTTGGTCAATAACAAAAGTTTCTCAATACTTTGTTATATACCCTTTGTTGGCAATGACACAGGTCAAACGTTTTCTGTAAGTCTTCACAAGGTTTTCACACACTGTTGCTGGTATTTTGGCCCATTCCTCCATGCAGATCTCCTCTAGAGCAGTGATGTTTTGGGGCTGTCGCTGGGCAACACGGACTTTCAACCCCCTCCAAAGATTTTCTATGGGGTTGAGATCTGGAGACTGGCTAGGCCACTCCAGGACTTTGAAATGCTTCTTACGAAGCCACTCCTTCATTGCCCGGGCGGTGTGTTTGGGATCATTGTCATGCTGAAAGACCCAGCCACGTTTCATCTTCAATGCCCTTGCTGATGGAAGTAGGTTTTCACTCAAAATCTCACGATACATGGCCCCATTCATTCTTTCCTTTACACGGATCAGTCATCCTGGTCCCTTTGCAGAAAAACAGCCCCAAAGCATGATGTTTCCACCCCCATGCTTCACAGTAGGTATGGTGTTCTTTGGATGCAACTCAGCATTCTTTGTCCTCCAAACACGACGAGTTGAGTTTTTACCAAAAAGTTCTATTTTGGTTTCATCTGACCATATGACATTCTCCCAATCCTCTTCTGGATCATCCAAATCCACTCTAGCAAACTTCAGACGGGCCTGGACATGTACTGGCTTAAGCAGGGGGACACATCTGGCACTGCAGGATTTGAGTCCCTGGCTGCGTAGTGTGTTACTGATGGTAGGCTTTGTTACTTTGGTCCCAGCTCTCTGCAGGCCATTCACTAGGTCCCCCCGTGTGGTTCTGGGATTTTTGCTCACCGTTCTTGTGATCATTTTGACCCCATGGGGTGAGATCTTGCGTGGAGCCCCAGATCGAGGGAGATTATCAGTGGTCTTGTATGTCTTCCATTTCCTAATAATTGCTTCCACAGTTGATTTCTTCAAACCAAGCTGCTTACCTATTGCAGATTCAGTCTTCCCAGCCTGGTGCAGGTCTACAATTTAGTTTATGGTGTCCTTTGACAGCTCTTTGGTCTTGGCCATAGTGGAGTTTGGAGTGTGACTGTTTGAGGTTGTGGACAGGTGTCTTTTATACTGATAACAAGTTCAAACAGGTGCCATTAATACAGGTAACGAGTGGAGGACAGAGGAGCCTCATTTTCAATTTTCAATTTTATTTTATATAGCCCTTCTTACATCAGCTAATATCTCGAAGTGCTGTACAGAAACCCAGCCTAAAACCCCAAACAGCTAGTAATGCAGGTGTAGAAGCACGGTGGCTAGGAAAAACTCCCTAGAAAGGCGAAAACCTAGGAAGAAACCTAGAGAGGAACCAGGCTATGAGGGGTGGCCAGTCCTCTTCTGGCTGTGCCGGGTGAAGATTATAACAGAACCATGCCAAGATGTTCAAAAATGTTCATAAGTGACAAGCATGGTCAAATAATAATCAGGAATAAATCTCAGTTGGCTTTTCATAGCCGATCATTAAGAGTTGAAAACAGCAGGTCTGGGACAGGTAGGGGTTCCATAACCGCAGGCAGAACAGTTGAAACTGGAATAGCAGCAAGGCCAGGCGGACTGGGGACAGCAAGGAGTCACCACGGCCGGTAGTCCCGACGTATGGTCCTAGGGCTCAGGTCTCTCAGTTGGCTTTTCATAGCCGATCATTAAGAGTTGAAAACAGCAGGTCTGGGACAGGTAGGGGTTTCGTAACCGCAGGCAGAACAGTTGAAACTGGAATAGCAGCAAGGCCAGGCGGACTGGGGACAGCAAGGTGTCATCATGCCCGGTAGTCCTGACGTATGGTCCTAGGGCTCAGGTTCTCAGAGAGAAAGAGAGAACGAGAGAATTAGAGAGAGCATACTTAAATTCACACAGGACACTGGATAAGACAGGAGAAGTACTCCAGGTATAACCAACTAACCCCAGCCCCCCGACACATAAACTACTGCAGCATAAATACTGGAGGCTGAGACAGGAGCGGTCCGGAGACACTGTGGCCCCATCCGAAGAAACCCCGGACAGGGCCAAACAGGAAGGATATAACCCCACCCACTCTGCCAAAGCACAGCCCCCGCACCACTAGAGGGATATCCTCAACCACCAACTTACAATCCTGAGACAAGGCCGAGTATAGCCCACAGAGGTCTCCACCACAGCACAAACCAAGGGGGGGGCGCCAACCCAGACAGGAAGATCACGTCAGTAACTCAACCCACTCAAGTGACGCACCCCTCCCAGGGACGGCATGAAAGAGCACCAGCAAGCCAGTGACTCAGCCCCTGCTCATAAAGTGACTCATAAAGAAGAAGTTACAGGTCTGTGAGAGCCAGAAATCTTGCTTGTTTGTAAGTGACCAAATACTTATTTTCCACCATAATTTGCAAATAAATTCATTAAAAATCATACAATGTGATTTTCTGGATTTTTTTTTCTCATTTTGTCTGTCATAGTTGACGTGTACCTATGATGAAAATTACAGGCCTCTCTCATCTTTTTAAGTGGGAGAACTTGCACAATTGGTGGCTGACTAAATACTTTTTTTCCCCACTGTACATGACCACTCATATTACCAATTTAGGGATCAACTAAATTCATAATTTATTTTAAAGTGGATTTCTTATGAGTATTACACTGATAAGCAACGGAATTGTCACATATAGTCGTCAATTAATATGTCATGCTACCTACAGGTGTTTAATCACATAATTCACATAATTGTTCCCTTTCCTTTAAGTTTGAAGGTCCACTTTCGCTGATCCATAATCCTTGGATTTCCCTATGTCAGTGCATAATATACATTTCTCCTCACACATTTTTAGTAAAGGATTATCTGCAATGTCATTTGAATGTGAATCGTCAGAAATCAACAATAGGTTGCACTCTCAAATCTACCCCATTCATAGACGCTAACTGCTTTAGTGCCTATTGACCAGTGGAGGCTCCTCAGAGGAGGAAGGGGAGGACCATCCTGTTCAGTAGATTTCATAAAAATAAAAATACTGAAACATTTAAAAGTTATCCTTTTTAGATAAAACTACAAAATCTATTCACGTCACCAAATAATTGATTAAAACACGCATTGAAGGTCTACAGTAGCCGCAACAACACTCTGTAGGGTAGCACCATGGTGTAGCTGGAGGACAACAAGCTTCCGTCCTCCTCTGGGTACATTGACTTCAATACAAAACCTAGGAGGCTCATGGTTCTCACCCCCTTCCATAGACTTACACAGTAATTATGAAAACTTCCGGAGGACATCCTCCAACCTATCAGAGCTCTTGCAGCATGAACTGAGACATTGTCCACCCAATCAAATGATTAGAGAATGAATCTAGAACTGAAAGCATAAGCTACAGCTAGCTAGCACAGTGCATAAAATGTTGTGAGTAGTTGACTCAAAGAGAGAGAAAGACAATAGTTGAACAATTTAGAACAAATTAATTTCTTCAACAATGAAGGAGGAGCAAGAGAGAGAGAGAGAGTTAGCTATATTTCCTCTTCTTTTTTTCACTTTCACTTACTAAGCTAGCAAATGCAGCCAACTAGTTTAGCCTACTCAAACACATGGCTCAAACAGAGGGATGCTAGGTTAGCTAGCTGGCTCTGACTATCCAACAATTCCAAGTCAAGGTAAGCTTTTGGTTTGACTAATTTATTGCCACCGGGGCCCGCCGTTGTAACTGCTAAACTGCTTACTACACTGTACTGCATGACTGTAGCGGGTTTACTAATTAGTTCTATTAGCTCTGTTGACTATGATGTTAGTTTAGCTAATATGGTGACAACGATGTAAGCTGTGTGTAGCAGTTATGATATGAAGGTTTGGCTTGGAAAGGTTTTTTCGCCTGGTCACAGACAGCTGATGTGTTGTGCATTGAAGTCCACAAGCGAAGGGAAAAGGTGAGAGGAGGAGAACGCGTAGATGCGAGAAGGAATACAATGAACTGTTTCTATGTGGCTCTGAAAGTGAACTGTTTGCGTGTAATCAGGGGTGTATTCATTCCGCCAATTCTGTTGAAAAACATTTCTTAAAACGGAAGCAAACGGAACGGGGATAATCATACCTGAATTTGTCCAATAGAAACTCTTGTTGTAACTGTTTATCTATTGATTACACCATAGATCAGCTAGATGCAGGCAAGAGTGTGCAAGGCGGTATTGAATGTGTCACTGTCTGTCACGACATATCTTTCTTTCGACCTGTGTGCACCTATGTTGTAAACATTCATTCATAGGCTAGGGAATAGGGAACATGTGAGTATCATGTAGTAGTCGAAAACTATCGATGTTACATTGAACTGGGTAAATGGAATATGAATGACAGTCATCCAATATGCTGTTATAGAAATAAGGCCATGCTCATAAAATAAGTATCATCCTCCCTCAACTTAAACGGCACCGACCGCCACTGCTATTGACCTTAGTCGTTTCTGATGGAGGGCATTTTGTTAAGAGCCCTGACTTTAGTCTAAACATTAACAGGCATTTATTTTTTTGGAAACACAAGGAAAGTATCTTTCATCCCAACAAAGGGTAAATGACTACACACCTTTATAGGGTTAGGGTTAGTGTTCCCACACGACCATATCTCCATATTACATCGCTTGTTTAGGAAAGACTGACGGCCATCTGTGCTATCTAGCGTGCTCCGAAGACCGGTGTGTAAGCATAACTGGGAAGGAAGTGTAGTTCATCAGCTGGAAGCACACACAGCTTGTGGATCTGTGTAAAACCGGTACAGTAAGTGTATCTTTTTTATTTTAAAGATAATTTCTCTCTGATATGATAGATACCCGAAAACCGGTTTGAAAAAGATAATTGACATTTCTAAACATTAAAACAAAGCCTCGGAATTGTAGTTCACAGAGGCTATGGTGAGAAACTGTAACTGCTGAAAACCCTGCATATGGAGAAGAAGGGTTTTCGAGAGCCATCTCAAACCCACAGCATTTTTCTAAATATCAGAAGGTATGCTTTCATCCAAGAAAGCATGCATGAGAAGGGGTTGTAACCAAAATTATTTTAAAATCAATTCATTCTGAACAGAAATTTGTTTTTGTTTCGTTCCACTGTTCCGACCAGCAAAATAAAGTTCTGAACTGGTTCGAACCAAAAATAAGTACTGGTTTATATTGTTCATTTTTTAACCTGTGTGATCCACAGCTTTTTACATTAAGCTCATTAAATGACTTCACCAATCAGTGTGTTTAGAGCAGGCAAGCTAGTTGCTTACATGTGTGATGGACAGAAAAGTGTAGCCTATGGCGCAATACGCAACAGAAATTTTGCGAGTGGGGAGAGAGCGAGAGAGGAGGAGGCTTGAAGTCCTGGGCATCTTGTTATGACATGCATTATATGAATTTGGTCCACAGAATTATACCTAGGAGGAGCAGAGTCTATGGAGGAGCTTTGAATGTCCTTAGAGCTAGCTAGCTAACAAGCTTGAACTAGCTAGCTAGCTAACAAGCTTGTGTGCTGAGCGGCACCAGAATTAAAAACACGTCTTACTTTTTTATCCAACATGAAACGTGATAACTAGCCATATAGTATCCTTAACTATCATTGAAAAAGTTCATCCATTCTTCTCTAGCTAATAAAAAAATCTCTCTCCCTATCTTCTGAATCAAGCTTGTAACATCAGCACAGTACCCTATGCTTCAGAGGGGGGATGGGCAGGTAGCCTAAACACACACAGGCAAAGATTTTCAGCTTGCAGGCAGACACTGGAATATATTTATTAGTGACAGAGTGAGGGCTTTGCGTAGGCGCCTTGTTACGTTTTGTTGTGGGACCCAAAAAAATGCCTGAAACGAATAAAATAACATTATTAACCGGTTCCCATGCTTTTAAAAAGAACGGTTTTGTTCCGGAACAGTATGGATCACTTTCGTTCCAGGTTCTGGCTCTGTTCCTTGAAAATGTTATGTTCAGGTTCTGTTCTGTGAACCGGTTCCAACCCCTGTGCATGTGTGAATGTTCAAAATATACAACCGTAGATTATACAAACGGTTAGCCCCTTATGCGAAATGTGAACTGTGATTCATCCTACTGCTATTATATAAATTGATTACAGTGATTGAAATTACACAACCACTAATAGGTTTGGCTAATTTTGTCCATAAATGCAAATTACGCATATCATATGACCTTGAGGTTAGGTTGAGTCATTAAAGCTTCTCAATTATCAAGCTTACGTGCACATCCATACATGCAACAGCCCCAGGTCAATCCAACAACCCCTTCGCCGATTGTCCAGCAAATCCCAAAATATGTATATAATTCTCAAGGACAATCGGTTATGTAGAGACTGCACCTTTCGATCAAACAGGGACGAATAAATTGGGTGGCCAGGGTATATGAGGAACCATTTTGCAGCCAAATTGGAGCTCATCGGCCATTGAAAAAGGCTTGAAAAATGCCCTTGTGCTCCAGCCAGGTAATGGTTCACCAGCCTCCTTCTGCTGTGATATTAGCTGTCATTTGGGGCAATGGGGGAGCAGCAATTGCCCTTGTGTTTATGTCTAGGCCACTCTAGCCAGCTCTAATACTGCACCTCTCGCTGGCCACTGCGTTTACAATGGGGACTTCATCACACACCCACATACACATCCTCTAGACTCGATCACAGCTCCTGACCTGCCCCCCCCCCCCCCCACCCAACAAAAACCCAGCCAAAGGCTAATAGCAGCAGCTGGCTGGGAGTCTGGATGACCTGGCTGTCAGACACACACGCTCATACTCAAAAAGGTATGCACAGTGCATACACAGCCTTACACACACAGACATAAACATGTGTGTGGGTGTATATAGTACATTCAAAATGAATGGCCTCGCTGATGACAGGTTCTTAGGATCTGGGTTGAGCAGGTAGCGTGAAGTAGAGGCAGACAACAGTGGACCAGTTGAAAAATGTATTTAACCCATTACAGTCTAAGCCGGGGGAAGGGTTCTACTAAGCTACATGGAATTGTTTTAAGAAGGTCATACCAAGGATCTGAGAGATATAAGAAAGATGTATTTAACCCCTTATTTCTGGCACTAAACAATCTCCATTTATGCTTCCATTTTATTTTTCAGCTTTCAGACAAGTCTTGTGAGGCCAGTGGGCAAACCGTTTGCACGCTGCAGACAATTTTGTGAGAACACCTATTTTCGGGATGTCTCATGGCCTGACAAACACCGCTCTAGCTTTGTCACCTTTCACAACAGATGCGGAAGTGCGACATCGGCGGATGCGGTGAATTGAGACGCACACCGCCCCCGAAAAAAATAGATATCTGTAGTTTAAACTGACTTATTTTTATGGGGCTTTTTAAATTATGCTAATTAGATTTCTGCTGGGGGAGCGGACATCGACTCTAGGGAGTTAAGGCATGTTTTTTCCATAACTGCACTCAAGAATCAGACCATTCTCCATTATTTTACGTTGTATCAAATAAGTTTGTTTAAAAACCATGCAAGATTAAAAACATACTAAAACATACCATTACGAAGAAAATAAACAAAAAGCACAGGAAGTGGTGCAGCCCAGGAGGCAGGTGTCCATTTTCTTTAAGTTAAAGGCGCTGTATGGTCAATCCAACTTCTGCATTGGCCATACAGCATTTACTCCAATGCGGCCCCTGCAGAAGTCAGAGCAAACATACTTTTTGCGCTTCGCGGAGCAGCGCAGAGCTGTTGTGAAAGAAGTTGTCAATGAAGTGAGTTGGTGTTTGTACAGTACCTCCTCCCAACTTCACCTACCATCAACGAATCATGTCAATGCAGAGCTATACGGAGCCCTCCACATTGTTAAAGAATTTCAGAGACACACAGCGATGCGGTATGGAGCTCAATTACGGAGTCTCCGACCACATTTTCGGATCAAGCATGAATTGGCTCTTAATCTCACAATCCTCAGTAGCCATGTGCTCTCATCAAAATGCTGCACAAAGGATCCATCATGCCTCGGGACTGCATTCACTTCCTGCGGGTTGCCACACCTCAACAGAAAAAACTGGGTTTAACGCCGTGTTCACGTCATGTCAGAAACTCGGGAACTCAGAGTTTGAATGAACGCATGCATTTGCGTAGCGCTTCCTATTGGTTGATTCTGGTGGGGATACTCGGGATCCGACTACGTTAGCAAGTCAGAAATGTCAGAGTTTCCAACACGACGTGAACGTGCATTAATACATGCCAAGTGTAAAATCAATCATTCCAATATCCAATCAAATTGCTTTGTTTAGTCAATGAGGCAATTAGTCACACCTGTGAGGCTGTGACACCAGGGGCGGCCTGTTCAATAGGGCGATATGGGCGACGCACTGCCAAACGGGAAAAGGAAGGGATTTTTTTTCTAATCAATTATATCACGGCAACAGTAGTTATCAGTGTTGTAATCTATACGTCTGATCTGCCACAGTGCCACACTGCCACTAAATGTCGAATCAGGCTAAAGTCGTGCTTCAAATGGCTCCCCCTTTTGGGGCGATTTCAGTCAGGTTGAAAATCGCCCAGAAGTCTGTAATAGACTCCCATGTAAAATCTATTTTTTTCAAATTTCAGAGCCTTCAATACAATCTCAATGGGTGTCTGTGGGCTTGCACTTACGCTTTCGTCATACGTTACGTAACCATGAACGTAACTGAGAAAAGAGTGGATTGTTTGAAAGAAGTTCCTTTTTGTCGGCGATTCGGCGAACAAATGAAGATAAATTGGCAACGAAACAATTAGGACCTCCCAGACCAAATTTAATAATTCAACAGGTTTCTACTAAAGGCGGAAAGTCCTACACCCGAGGATTTTCCAAAAAATTGGTACGAACGAAAAAAGACATTGCCACTCACTCAACTGGATGACGAGGGATACAGGCTAGCTGTCCGCCGCCACAACGATGAGGTTAGTGTTGATAATCACAAGTTTACTGGATGTGGATATGGTGTAATAAAGGCAGTTTATTCAGAGGTAAATATATCTGGAATCGCGTTCACGGACCCGTTCGTCAAACTCTTAGGGAGCTATAAATTAAGCCCCATTACTTACCATATCAGATAAGAGAAATTGCTGCAGCTACATATATTTTACATCCTGGCCCTACATAGTTCACTATTTGCATCACTTACCAAAATATTACATGTGGTCATATATGCTTGGAAAGTGGAGATGCCATAGAACGTCAAAAAAGTAAACATTGCTGGAGACACATTGCCGTTTTGGAGAAGACATCGCGTTTGCTAGCGAAGAGATTTGTTGTGGCAAATGAACTTGGGCTGGGAATTGCCAGGAACCTCACGATAAGATATATGCATCAGCATTGCGAGTCTCATGATTCTATACGTATTGCGATTCGATACTGTGATTTTATTGCGCACCATATGTCTGTTGCAGAGGGGATCAGAAAGCCATGAGAACGAGTTTTGATCAGTCATGGAAATAAAAGTGCTGAAAACAAATTTGCTCCCAATGTGAAAAGATTGAGAACAAGCTATGAAGGAACAATAATGGTGTTTTGGTGCAGGTACAGCCAACTAGCGCTAAAATATTGCGATATTGTCAATACAGTATATCGTAAAGTATCACTATGTAACTCGATTTCTTTCACCCCAATCCCTCAAATTAACGGTAAATAACTGAATTGTTTGCCCCACATTTAGCTAAGATGATTAGCTAGCCAGCTAAAATGTTTTATTTAGTTAGCAGTCGCATCTACAATAGTTTACTGTCAATAACATGTCTCCAAAAATGACGTGGTGTCTCCAATTGTGTTGACATTTTACAATTGCAATGCGCATCCATGAGTATCCACTTTCTGTAGCTCAGCTGGTAGAGCATGGTGCTTGTAACGCCAAGGTAGTGGGTTCGATCCCCGGGACCACCCATACACAAAAATGTATGCACGCATGACTGTAAGTCGCTTTGGATAAAAGCGTCTGCTAAATGGCATATTATTATTATTATTATTATTATTATTATTATTATACTGAAGAGAGCCCCGAAACATTGTGTGCAGACATTTTATGCAATAAATGAAGTAGGTTCAATCTAGTAGTTCTGATCTTCTGATTGGTCCTGATGAGTTGGGCGAGGTCCCCTGCAGGCTACTGTCACTGTTGCATTGGCTCTGAGTCGGGTTCTCTGTCTTCAAATGTTCAGCCTAAGAGAGGGGATTTTTGTGTGTGTGTGTGTGTGTGTGTGTGTGTGTTTAACAGTGATGATGTGTGTGTGTGTGTGTGTGTGTTTAACAGTGATGATGTGTGTGTGTGTGTGTTTGTGTGTGTGTGTGTCCTCAGAGCAAGAACTCGTGAGTTGGAAGAACTGAGAGGCCTATGGCGTGGGTGTTGTCCTTCGCCACCTGCTGACAAGGCTGACAAGATAGGACCCTTTTGTCCATTGTTATTGGATAGGAACAGAACTTATAACCAGCTCCTGACCTAAATAGATCTTAGCACAACATTTTACTCAACATATCATATTCCATATTCACTATAACAAATATATTTACTACGACATTAGCAAGAACCGCCACATCCTCAGCCGGCTAATCCAGTGTGTGAAGTTTTGCGGAGTGTTTGAGTTAGCTTTGCGAGGCAAAGATGAAACTGAGGGCTCCACCAACCCTGGTAAGCCAACACTTTTGAGATCAGTCAATAAATGCTTCTGGTATTGACTTATATGCTGCCCCTGTCTTCATGTTGTTGCTGGACATATCTTTTTTTAAATGTGTGTAGGTCACCTAAATCATCAGAAAAATTGCCCCTCCTGAGAATTTTTTCAGGAGCCGCCACTGTGTGACACACACACGTGCACACACATGCTGTAGAAAATAATCAATGAACTACCTATAGGACAAAAAGGACACAAGCTCCATCATTTGCCACATATACAGCTCAAAATAGTTTCCAAACAATGGACAGAACAATGACTGTGTTACCTGATAGACAGAATCAAAACACTTCCTAGGGTTAGTAAGAAACAGACAGAAAGACATCTTCGTAAGAGGTTTTTCCTTCTGCCTGTACCCCTGTTAGTGTCTTTCACTCACATCCCATGTAGCTGTCAGTCAACCTTCCTAAACCCTCTACTCGCTGCCCCCTCGGGTCTGTTTCAGGGGAAAGATTGAGACCCCAGTTTTCACCAGCCTCTATACGATGATTGGCAGATGTCAGGGTGTCACCATAGCAACCACTCCCTATGTAGTGTACTACTTTTAACCAGGGCCCATAGGGAATAGCCTACCATTTGGGACGCAAACCTTATCTGTTCTTGTGCAGTGTGGGAGTCAAGAAGCCCATGCGAAAATATCCTGTGTTTCTGAATGGCTTTGTGTAGAGGGAAATACAGTCTGGCATGAGAGGGATTATTCCATAGCAGGGGGTCTAGTTCATCCGTCTCCCTCAGGCACTATCAACTGACTCCACTCTATGGTTATTGAGTTGCAGGTTGCTATCATGCTATTATGGTCACCCCCAAGTCATGGGAAGCTAAGATAACGAATGGCTTCCCATTGAACCTGGCCCCGTCACTGAAAGCCCCTGGATTGAGATGCACGTTATCTACCATGAGATAGAGGGAGCAGTGGGGTGTAGTGCGTTGTGATTTGGTTATGTGACAGAAGACATAAAATGTAAACTCTTGCTCTACAGTAGAAGATAGATTAGAGTCGGCGGTAAAATGCAAAGCTGTGCAGAGAAATTTGGGGAGTTTCTCCCATTCTTCTCTGCAGATCCTCTCAAGCTCTGTCAGGTTGGATGGGGAGCGTCGCTTGCCAGTTATTTTTAGGTTTCTCCAGAGATGTTCAGTCAGGTTCAAGTCCGGCCTCTGGCTGGGCCACTCAAGGACATTCAGAGATTTGTACCGAAGCCACTCCTGCGTTGTCTTGGCTGTGTGCTTAGTGTCGTTGTCCTATTGGAAGGTGAAACTTCACCCCAGTCTGAGTTCCTGAGCGCTTTGGAGCAGGCTTTTATCAAGGATCTCTCTGTACTTTGCTCCATTCATCTTTCCCTTGATCTAGTCTCCCAGTCCCTGCCGTTGAAAAACATCCCCACAGTATGTTGCTGCCACCACCATGCTTCACCGTAGAGATGGTGCCAGGTTTCCTCCAGACGTGACGCTTGGCATTCAGGGCAAAGAGGTCAATCTTGGTTTCATCAGACCAGAGAATCTTGTTTCTCTTGGTCTGAGAGTCTTTAGGTGCCTTTTGGCAAACTCCAAGCGGGCGTTCATGTGCCTTTTACTGAGGAGTGGTTGTCCTTCTGGAAGGTTCTCCCATCCCCACAGAGGAACTCTGGAGCTCTGTCAGAGTGACCATCGGGTTCTTGGTCACCTCCCTGACCAAGGCCCTTCTCCCTGATTGCTCAGTTTGGCCGGGTGGCCAGCTCTAGGAAGAGTCTTGGTGGTTCCAAACTTCTTCCATTTAAGAATGAGGGAGGCCACTGTGTTCTTGGGGACCTTCAATGCTGCATACATTTTTTGATACCCTTCCCCAGATCTGTGCCTCAACACAATCCTGTCTCGGAGCTCTAAGGACAATTCCTTCGACCTCATGGCTTGGTTTTTGCTCTAACATGCACTGTCAACTGTGGGACCTTATACAGACAGGTGTGTGCCTTTCCAAATCATGTCCAATCAATTTAATTTACCACAGGTGGACTCCAATCAAGTTGTACAAACATTTCAAGGATGATCAACGGAAACAGGATGCACCTGAGCTCAATTTTGAGTCTCATAGCAAATGGTCTGAATACTTATGTAAATACTTGCAAAAATGTCTAAAAACCTATGTCATTATGGGGTATTGTGTGTAGATTGATAAGGGAAAAAAAATAATTTAATCAATTTTAGAATAAGGCTGTATCGTAACAAAATGTGGAAAAAGGAAGGTGTCTGAATACTTTCCGAATGCACTGTACATGTAAGTCAGTTCCTGTGATATTAGCGATTGATAAAACAGGAGGTATTTTAAAAACGGTCTTTACAAATAGCTTTCATTGCAAAGTCTTACTTTACACAATAACCCAGTTAACGTTCATGTCATATGGTTGACAGGAGCAATGACAAGAGTGTTGCTAACTACTTTTTATTGGCAGAAAATCATGGGCCTTTACATTTACATTCATAAAACAATTCCTACAGGGCCTAGTTTTATCACACCTGGACTATTGCCCAGTTATATGGTCAAGTGTCACAAACAAGGACATAGGCAAATTACAGTTGGCCCAGAACAGAGCAGCATGCTGGCACTTAAATGTACACGGAGGGCTAATATCAATAACATGCATGTCAATCTCTCCTGCCTCAAAGTATATGAGAGATTGACTGCATCACTAATTGTCTTTGTGAGAGGTATTGATGTGTTGAATGATAGGAGAGACTATGTGAAGATATGACAGAGCCGAGTGACTTGGTTAGTAGAGAAAAGAGGAGAAGGCCTACAACCGAGAACTGGGGGACACCAGTAGTGAGAGCATGTGGTGCAGACACAGATCCTCTCCACATCACCTGGTATGAGCGACCAGCCAGGTAGGATGCAGTCCAGGAGTGTGCAGAGCCTGAGACGCCCTGCCCTGAGAGGGTGGAGAGGAGTATCTGATGGTTCACGGTGTAGAAGGCAGAGGAAAGATCTAGGAGGATGACAACAGAGGAGAGAGAGTCAGCTTTGGCAGAGAGGAGAGCCTCTGTGACACAGAGGAGAGCAGTCTCAATTGAGTGAGCCGTCTTGAGGCCTGACTGGTTAGGGTCAAGAAGATCGTTCTGAGAGAGATAACGAGAGAGTTGGTCTTAGACAGCACGCTCAAGTGTTTTGTAAAGAAAAGAAAGAAGGGATACAGGTCTGTTGTTTTTTCCGTCAGAGGGGTCGAGTGTTCGTTTCTTGAAGAGGGGAGCGACTGGCCATCTTGAAGTCAGAGGGGACGCGGCCAGTGTTCAGGGATGAGTTGATGAGGGAAGTGAGGATAGGTTATCCTAGTCTGGAGAAGGGAGGAAAAGATGGGGTCAAGCTGGCAGGTTGTCAGGCAGCTGGATATCACTAGTTGCAGGATTTCATCTGGAGAGAGAGGGGAGAAAAAGATCAAGGCGTAGGGAAGTTCTGTGTGAGGGTGACCAGTGGACTCAGTAGGTTGCACCGCCCTCAACCGCAGGCCTCTCCAGAGGGTGGTGCGTTCTGCCGAACATATTATCGGGGGCACACTACCCGCCCTCCAAGACACATACAGCACCCGATATCACAGGAAGGCCAAAAAGATCATCAAGGACATCAACCACCCGAGCCACTGCCTGTTCACCCCGCTATCATCCAGAAGGCGAGGTCAGTACAGGTGCATCAAAGCTGGGACTGAGAGAATGAAAAACAGCTTCTATCTCAAGGCCATCAGACTGTTAAATAGCCACCACTAGCACATTAGAGGCTGCTGCTGCCTATTGAAATCACTGGCCACTTTAAGAAATGGAACACTAGTCACTTTCATAATGTTTACAGTCACTTTAATAATGTTTACATATCTTGCACTACTCATGTATATACTGCATTCTATTCTATAATATTCTACTGTATCTTAGTCCATGCCGCTCTGTCATTGCTTGTCCATATATGTATATTTTCTTAAATTCCATTCCTTACTAGTTTTGTGTGTTTTAGGTATGTGTTGTGAAATTGTTAGATATTACTTGTTAGATATTACTGCACTGTCGGAGCTAGAAGCACAAGCATTTTGCTACACCTGCTATAACATCTGCTAAACACGTGTATGTGACAAATACAATTTGATTTGATTTTAAATGAAGAGCGGATGTTGTCAACCTTTTTCAAAGTGGCAAAGAGGGAGGAGGGAGGGGGAGGAGGTGGAGGATTAAGGAGGGAGAAGAGGGTGGAAAAGAGTTTCCCAGGGTTGGAGGCAGAAGCTTGAAATTTAGAGTGATAGAATGCGGCTTTAGCAGTGGATACAGATGAAGAGAAGGTAGAGTGGAGGGAGTGGAAAGATGAGAGGTCCTCCAGAAGTTTCATTTTCCTCCATTTTCGCTCAGCTTGCAGTGAGTCACTCAGGCCCGAGGGGAGGGTCGAGCCGGGAGAAAAGGGGACAGTGAGAGTCAAAGGATGCTGAAAGGGGGGAGAGTAGGGTCGAGGAGGCAGAGTCAGGAGACAGGAGGGAGAAGGATTTATCAGAAGGGAGAGATGATAGGATAGAAGAGGAGAGAGATGGTAAGGACCTGCGATATCTTCCACCAGCCCTCATATTTTCTCAAAACTTACATTTCAGTTAAAGCGCTATCCCAATAAATCCATATCAACTCAATCAATGACTTTCTCTACATGCAACAGTCATCACATACACTAAAATGCATAACTGACTCTGCATGCATTCTAAAATGGTCTATCAACCGATACGTTTCCTAAATTATCGCTGCTTCTTCTGGTCGTATACTTCATTGAAAGACAAACCACGGGTGGCATTTCAGCTAATCCATGTCAAACATTAGCATACATGCATAATGCATGGAGAAAACGGCATCCCTGGGAGAGAGTCCAATAAGAGGGATCTATTTTTAGTATGCACCTAGAGACCGGGACCGCCCATCTTGAGATCCTGGAGTCAATTACGAACGCGGTGCAGTACAGCTGAAGAAGTGATGTGAATGGTGAGATGTGTTTTTAAACTTTTAACTAGACTACTAATAAGACCGCGGTTACACAGACAGCCTTATTCTGATACTCTGCCACTAATTGGTCTTTTGACCAATCAGATCAGATCTTTTGTAAATAATAGGGCAAAATATCAAAATTGGGATGCCTGTGTAAACACAGCCTAAGGCTTTAGTATAGGGTAAAATGGGTTCCTTACGATTCACTTTTTTTTTTTTGTAATATGGCTGCATTTACACAGAAAGCCCAATTCTGATATTTTTTTCAGAGCTGATCTGATGCGTCCTTTTTTATCTATGCCAAACATGGTGCAAAACCCCGCCCACGAGAAACCTAGCAACATTCAAAGCAGCGCTGATTGGTCAGAGTTTGGTTGTTCCCTGTGACAAAGTAAAGGTGCGTGAGAAGGTAGAACGCAAGAGATGGAATCCCTACCAAAACAAAACATTGCATTTTCCAGAATTTTCCAGAATTTGGATATGAAGATGCGTTAAACTACGTAGTTGGATAATGGCGCTGGAGGAGATGGCTGCCATTTAACGGGCTCCTAACCAATTGTGCTATTATGTGTGTTTTTTCGTGTTATTTGTAACTTATTTTGTACATAATGTTTCTGCCACAGTCTCTTACGACCAAAAATAACTTCTGGATATCAGGACAGTGATTACTCACCTCGTACTGGACGAAGATTTTGTCTTCAACGAGTCAGACGCGAAGGATTTACTTCAGACACCCGACAAGGCCCAAATCCCTGCCATTCGCAGGAGAAAGAGACAGAGATATCGGGGACGTAGGTCGGGGTGCCTTGTAAGGATCCGATGGCGAGTGGGTAATCTGCCTCTTCCATCAGTCCTATTAGCCAAAGTAAAATCATTAGATAACAAAATTGACGAGCTATGATCACGAATATCCTACCAACGGGACATTAAAAACTGTCATCTTATGTTTCACCGAGTCGTGGCTGAACGACGATATGGATAACATACAGCTAGCAGGGTTTACGCTGCATCGGCAAGATAGAACAACGGCCTCCGGTAAGATAAGGCATGGCGGTCTGTGTATATTTGTTAAAAACAGCTGGTGCACAAAATCTAATATTAAGGAAGTCTCAAGGTTTTGCTCGCCTGAGGTAGAGTATCTCATGATAAGCTGTAGACCACACTATTTACCAAGACAGTTTTCATCTATATTTTTCGTAGCTGTCTATTTACCACCACAAACCAATGCTGGCACTAAGACCACACTCAATGAGCTGTATAAGGCCATAAGCAAACAGGAAAACGTTCATCCAGAGGCAGCGCTCCTAGTGGCAGAGGACTTTAATGCAGGGAAACTTAAATCCATTTTACCTCATTTCTACCAGCATGTTAAATGTGCAACCAGAGGGGAAAAAAAACAGTGTTCCGGGATTCTTCCGATGGCATTGAGGTGTACACCACATCAGTCACTGGCTTCATCAATAAGTGCATCGATGACGTCATCCCCACAGTGACCGTACGTACATACCCCAACCAACTGTAGCTCAATTGGTAGAGCATGGTGCTTGTAACGCCAGGGTAGTGGGTTCGATCCCCGGGACCACCCATACGTTAAAATGTATGCGCACATGACTGTAAGTCGCTTTGGATAAAAGCGTCTGCTAAATGGCATATTATTATTATTATTATTATTATTATTATTAATATTATTAATTACAGGCAACATCTGCACTGAGCTAAAGGGTAGAGCTGCCGCTTTCAAGGAGCAGGACTCTAACCCGGACACTTATAAGAAATCCCGCTATGCCCTCCGACGAACCATCAAACAGGCAAAGCGTCAATACAGGACTAAGATTGAATCGTAATACACCGGCTCCGATGCTCGTTGGATGTGGCAGGGCTTGCAAACTATTACAGACTGCAAAGGGAAGCACAGCCGCGTGCTGTCCAGTGACACAAACCTACCAAACGAACTAAATTACTTCTATGCTCGCTTCGAGGCAAGCAACACTGAAGCATGATTGAGAGCATCAGCTGTTCCGGACGACTGTGTGATCATGCTCTCCATAGCCGATGTGAGTAAGACCTTTAAACAGATCAACATTTACAAGGCCGCAGGGGAAGACGGATTACCAGGACGTGTACTCCGAGCATGCGCTGACCAACTGGCAAGTGTCTTCACTGACATTTTCAACCTGTCCCTGACTGAGTCTGTAATACCAACATGTTTCAAGCAGAACACCATAGTCACTGTGCCCAAGAACACTAAGGTAACCTGCCTAAATGACTACAGACCCGTAGCACTCATGTCTGTAACCATGAAGTGCTTTGAAAGGCTGGTCATGGCTCACATCAACACCATTATCCCAGAAACCCTAGACCCACTCCAATTTGCATACCGGTCAACAGATCCACAGATGATGCAATCTCTATTGAACTCCACACAGCCCTTTCCCACCTGGACAAAAGAAACACCTACGTGAGAGTGCTATTAATTGACTACAGCTCAGCGTTCAACACCATAGTGCCCACAAAGCTCATCACTAAGCTAAGGAACCTGGGACTAAACACCTCCCTCTGCAACTGGATCCTGGACTTCCTGACGGGGCACCCCCAGGTAGTAAGGGTAGGTAACAACACATCTGCCACGCTGATCCTCAACACAGGGGCCCCTCAGGGATGCGTGCTTAGTCCCCTCCTGTCCTCCCTATTCACCCATGACTGCATGGCCAGGCATGACTCCAACACCATCATTAAGTTTGCCAACGAAACAACAGTCGTAGGCCTGATCACCGACAATGATGAGACAGCCAATAAGGAAGAGGTCAGAGACCTGGCTGAGTGGTGCCAGGATAACAACCTCTCCCTCAACGTGATCAAGACAAAGGAGATGATTGTGGACTACAGGAAAAGAAGGGCCGAGCACGCCCCCATTCTCATCGATGGGACTGTAGTGCAGCAGGTTGAGAGCTTCAAGTTCCTTGGTGTCCACATCACCAACAAACTATCATGGTCCAAACACACCAAGACAGTCGTGAAGAGGGCATGACAAAGCCTATTCCCCCTCAGGAGACTGAAAAGATTTGGCATGGGTCCTTCTTATTCTTATTCTTAGTTCTTATTGGCAGACTAAATAGCCTTGGTTTCACAAATGACTGCCTCGCCTGATTCACCAACTACTTCTCAGATAGAGTTCAATGTGTCAAATTGGAGGGCCTGTTGTCTGGACTTCTGGCAGTCTCTATGGGGGTGCCACAGGGTTCAATTCTCGGGCCGACTCTATTCTCTGTGTATATCAATGATGTCGCTCTTGCTGCTGGTGACTCTCAGATCCACCTCTACGCAGACGACACCATTTTGTATACATCTGGCCCTTCATTGGACACTGTGTTAACAAACCTCCAAACGAGCTTCAATGCCATACAACACTCCTTCTGTAGCCTCCAACTGCTCTTAAACGCTAGTAAAACTAAATGTATGTTCTTCAATTGAACCCTGCTTGCACCCGCCCGCCCGACTAGAATCACTACTCTCGGCGGGTCTGACTTAGAATATGTGGACAACTACAAATACCTAGGTGTCTGGTTAGACCGTAAACTCTCCTTCCAGACTCACATTAAGCATCTCCAATCCAAAGTTAAATCTAGAATCGGCTTCCTATTTCGCAACAAAGCCTCCTTCAATCATGCTGCCAAACATGCCCTCGTAAAACTGACTATCATACCGATCCTTGACCTCGGCGATGTCATTTACAAAATAGCCTCCAACACTCAAATTGGATGTAGTCTATCACAGTGCCATCCGTTTTGTCACCAAAGCCCCATATACTACCCACCATTGTGACCTGTATGCTCTCGTTGGCTGGCACTCACTACATATTCGTCGCCAAACCCACTGGCTCCAGGTCATCTATAAATCACTGTTAGGCAAATCCTCGCCTTATCTTAGCACATTGGTCACCATAGCAACACCCACCCGTAGTATGCGCTCCAGCAGGTATATCTCACTGGTCATCCCCAAAGCCAACACCTCCTTTGGCCGCAATTCCTTCCAGTTCTCTGCTGCCAATGACTGGAACGAACTGCAAAAATCTCTGAAACTGGAGACTCTTATCTCCCTCACTAACTTTAAGCATCAGTTGTCAGAGCAGCTTACCGATCACTGCACCTGTACACAGCCCATCTGTAATTAGGTCACCCAACTACCTCATCCCCATATTGTTATTTATTTTGCTCATTTGCACCCCAGTATCTTTATTTGCACATCATCTTTTGCACATCTATCACTCCAGTGTTAATACTAAATTGTAATTATTTTGCACTATGGCCTATTTATTGCCTTACCTCCATAACTTACTACATTTGCACACACTGTATATAGATTTTCTATTGTGTTTTTGACTATACATTTTGTTTATCCCATATGTAACTCTGTGTTGTTGTTGTTTTTTGTCATGAATCCCGCTTCCTGAGTCTGTTTCTGCCTGAGTTGCCTGTTTTCTGTCTTGGAGTCTGTTTCCTGAGGTTCCTGAACGCTCCCTGTCTGGTTGCCGGGCGACGAGGCTAGGCGGGAGATCTCTCGATTACCCGCACCTGCATCTCATCAGCTATCTGCACACCTGGTCCTGATCATCACCTCTCCACTACATAAGCTCTGACCTGACATCCATTCCCTGCTGGATCGTTAGCCATGAACAGTATGTTGTGTCAGCGTATCAGCCTCAAGTTTACTAGAGTTAGTTTTGTTGTTCTGTACTTTTTGCTTGCCGTGTACTCACCTCTGTTTACTCTGTCTACAGTCATTCTCCCGGAACATTCACCCCACCCCTGCCTGGTCGTCGGTGGCTTCTGTGACACCATTGGATCTGCCTATTCACTCCCACCAACTCACCTCTGCTGCCCGCTCCGTCTCCTGGATTATTCTGCTTCCACATTTGAATCTGTAAATAAACACTCACCTTCGTTCTACTCACCTTGTCCTGGTCTGCTTCTGGGTTCTGCTTTAGAGAATCGTGACAGTTTTTATCGCACTGCCTTGCTTTATCTTGGCCAGGTTGCAGTTGTAAATAAGAACTTGTTCTCAAATGGTTTACCTGGTTAAATAAAGGTGAAATAAATCAAATAAAAAATAAAAAACATTTGCACTAGTTGGCAACTAAAATAGATGCTGCATATCTAGCTCTAGCTGAATGGGCAAAGCAAGCTCCATTGATTCACTATTACTGAAAATCATGTAATGTTAGCTATCTACAGAGTAACTTGTTGCTTGCCTTTCGTTTAGCTCTTTTCAAACGAGGCCGCGAAACTGCTTATCTCCCGCAGTTCGTGGCATGGAGAACTCAACTCCACGTTCACGGGAATTCCCTTTCTAGCATTTGTCCTCTCTCATGCTCATTTACTGCATCACAGGGAACGTCTGAACTCTGACCAATCAGCGCGGCTTTGAATGTTGCTAGGTTACCCATGGGCGTGGTTTTGCATCAAGTTTGGCGTGGATAAAAAGGACGCTCATCTGACTGGTCAAAAGACCAAATAGTGAAAGAAATAGCAGAATTGGGCTACCTGTCTAAACACAGCCTTTCTGTCACTCAAAGAAAAGAGTGCTGTATTATAGTCCTGTATTAAATTAAAATCTCCCTACCATCATACAGTGCCTTCAGAATGTATTCACACCACTTGACTTTTTCCACATTTTGTTGTTACAAAGTAGGATTAAAATTGATTTAATTGTCTTTTCTTTTCAATGATCTACACAAAATACTCTGCAATGTCAAAGTGGAAGAAATAGAATCACCTTTGGAAGCGATTACAGCTGTGAGTCTTTCTGGGTACGTCTCTAAGAGCTTTACACACCTGGATTGTTCAACATTTGCCCATTATTACTTTGTTCAAGCTCTGTCAAATTGGTTGCCGATCATTGCTAGACAACCATTTTCAGGTCTTGCCATAGATCTTCAAGCAGATTTAAGTAAAAATGCTAACTCGACCACTCAGGAACATTCACTGTCTTCTTGGTAAGCAACTCCAGTGTAGATTCGGCCATGTGTTTTAGGTTAATGTCCAGCTGAAAGGTGAATTCATTTCCCAGTGTCTGGTGGAAAGCAGATTGAACCACTCTAGGATTGTGCCTGTGCTTAGCTCCATTCCATTTATTTTTTATCCTGAAAAACTCCCCATTCCTTAACAATTACAAGCATACCCATAACATGATGCAGCCACCTCTATGCTTGAAAATATGGAGAGTGGTACTCAGTAATGTGTTGTATTGGGTTTGCCCCAAACATAACAGTTTGTATTCTGGACAAAAAGTGAATTGCTTTGCCACATTCTTTGCAGTATTACTTTAGTGCCTTGTTGCAAACAGGATGCATGTTTTGAAAAAAATAAAAATTCTGTACAACCTTCCTTCTTTCACTCTGTCAATTAGGTTAGTATTGTGGAGTAACTATAATGTTGATCCATCCAGTTTTCTCCTATCACAGCAATTAAACTCTAACTGTTTTCAAGTCACCATTGGCCTCATGGTGAAATCACTGAGCGGTTTCCTTCCTCTCTGTCATGGTCGTCTATGTCGTCCAAGTATGACCAAGGCGCAACGTGTCCAAGAAACATGACTTTATTAATCAAAGTAACCAAATACAAAACAAAAGACGACTCAAATGAAGTCCACGGTACAACAGACCGAAAACGGAACAAAAACCCACAAACACACAGTGAAACCACAACAGTTTAAATATGGCTCCCAATCAGAGATAACGAGCCGACAGCTGTCACTCGTTACCTCCGATTGGGAGTCACATGAATAATCAAGAACCACCACAACATAGAAGTGAACACCTAGAAACCAACATAGAAATACACCCAAAAGAAAATGAACAACCCTGGCTCAATAATCAAAGTCCATGGAGCCAGAGTGTCACAGTACCCCCCCCTAAAGGTGCGAACTCCGGGCGCACCAGCATACAGTCTAGGGGAGGGTCTGGGTGGGCGTCTGTCCATGGTGGCGGCTCTGGCACTGGTCGTGGTCCCCACCCCACCATAGTCACTACCCGCTTACGTAGCCTCCTCCAAATGACCACCCCCAACTAAACCCCACAGGATTAAGGGGCAGCACTGGACTAAGAGGCATCACCGGACTCAGGGGCAGCACCGGACTAAGGGGCAGCACCGGGCTAGGGGCAGCACCGGGCTAAGGGGCAGCACCGGACTAAGGGGCAGCACCGGGCTAAGGGGCAGCACCGGACTAAGGGGCAGCACCGGACTAAGGGGCAGCTCCGGACTGAATGGCGGATCCTGGCTGGTTGGCTCTGGCTGATCCTGGCTGGCTGGCGGATCCGGGCTGGACGGCTCTGGCGGATCCTGGCTGGACGGCTCTGGCGGATCCTTGCTGGACGGCTCTGGCGGATCCTGGCTGGACGGCTCTGGCGGATCCTGGCTGGACGGCTCTGGCGGATCCTGGCTGGACGGCTCTGGCGGATCCTGGCTAGACGGCTCTGGCGGATCCTGGCTAGACGGCTCTGGCGGATCCTGGCAGGACGGCTCTGGCGGATCCTGGCTGGACGGCTCTGGCGGATCCTGGCTGGACGGCTCTGGCGGATCCTGGCTGGACGGCTCATGGCTGGCTGATGGATCTGGCTGCTCATGGCTGGCTGACGGATCTGGCTGCTCATGGCTGGCTGACGGATCTGGCTGCTCATGGCTGGCTGACGGATCTGGCTGCTCATGGCTGGCTGACGGGTCTGGCTGCTCATGGCTGGCTGACGGATCTGGCTGCTCATGGCTGGCTGACGGATCTGGCTGCTCATGGCTGGCTGACGGGTCTGGCTGCTCATGGCTGGCTGACGGATCTGGCTGCTCATGGCTGGCTGACGGATCTGGCTGCTCATGGCTGGCTGACGGATCTGGCTGCTCGCGGCTGGCTGACGGATCTGGCTGCTCATGGCTGGCTGACGGATCTGGCTGCTCATGGCTGGCTGACGGATCTGGCTGCTCATGGCTGGTTGACGGATCTGGCTGCTCATGGCTGGCTGATGGTGCTGGCTGGGCGGCTGGCGGTGGAGGCGGACCCCAGCCTCGGATTGCGGTCATCACCTCCAGCAGGGCGGCTCCCATCTGCAGGAGCTGCTCTTGCTGGCCCCCGAACCTGGGCTTCCAGTCTAGTATGGGCTGCGTCGGCTCCTGCTGATTCCATAGCTGGTGTATGATTCTGTCTGGCGGAAGGCTCTAGCGGCTCCTGTCTGGCGGAAGGCTCTAGCGGCTCCGGTCTGGCGGACGGCTCTGAAGGCTCATGGCAGACGGGCGGCTTTGCAGGCTCAGTACAGACGGGCGGCTTATGCAGCGCTTGGCAGACGGGCAGTTCAGACGCCATAGGGCAGACGGGCAGTTCAAGCGCCGTTGGGCAGACGGGCAGTTCAGGCGCCGTTGGGCAGACGGCCAGTTCAGGCGCCATTGGGCAGACGGCAGACTCTGGCCGGCTGGCGACGCACCCGTAGGCTTCGTGCGTGGAGCAGGAACAGGCCGGGCTGGACTGGTGACGCACCCCGTAGGATTCGTGCGTGGAGCAGGAACAGGCCGGGCTGGACTGGTGACGCACCCCGTAGGATTCGTGCGTGGAGCAGGAACAGGCCGGGCTGGGCTGGTGACGCACCCCGTAGGATTCGTGCGTGGAGCAGGAACAGGCCGGGCTGGGCTGGCGACGCGCACCGTATCCCTGGTGCGAGTGGCCGGAACAGGCCGGGCCGGGCTGGCGACGCACATCGTGGACCTGGTGCGTGGAGTAGGAACAGGCCGGTCCGTACCGGGAACACACACCACTGGCCTTAACTGGGGATCAGGAACGGGCCGGACCGGACTGGTAACACACTTCAGTCTCTCACGCCGTGCCACAACAACTTCCCTCCCTCTACTCGCCAATGGCTCCCGTAATCCGATAGCCTTCTCTCCACATCTCCCTGTGGCAGCCTCCTGCTGCCCAGGCGCCCTAAGCCATGTGCCCCCCCAAAAAATTTTTTTGGGGTTGCCTCTCGTCCTTCCGACGATGGCCCTGCTGATGCCGTTGCTCCTCTCCTGCCAGGTTCTCCCCCTTCATCGCCCTCCGGTACCGGACGGCCTCCTCCTGCGTAATATGTCCCCAGCCGAGGAGGACATCCACCAGCGTTCTCTCCATACCTGGCGCTTCCTCCCCAAGAAATTCTTGGGTAGTACTCTCGGGCTTCCAGCCTTGCCTCCGTGCTGCCTCCTCATATCGCCGCCTCTCGGCTTTAGCTGCCTCCCGCTCTTCACGAGGACGGCGATATTCTCCCGGTTGATTCCAAGGCCCCTTACCATCCAGAATCTCCTCCCATGTCCATGAATCCTTTATGGGAGTCCATAAATCCTGTGTAGGTAGGTCCTGTTGCCGCTTGACACGCTGCTTGGTCTTTTTGTGGTGGGTTTTTCTGTCATGGTCGTCTATGTCGTCCAAGTATGACCAAGGCGCAACGTGTCCAAGAAACATGACTTTATTAATCAAAGTAACCAAATACAAAACAAAAGACGACTCAAATGAAGTCCACGGTACAACAGACCGAAAACGGAACAAAAACCCACAAACACACAGTGAAACCACAACAGTTTAAATATGGCTCCCAATCAGAGATAACGAGCCGACAGCTGTCACTCGTTACCTCCGATTGGGAGTCACATGAATAATCAAGAACCACCACAACATAGAAGTGAACACCTAGAAACCAACATAGAAATACACCCAAAAGAAAATGAACAACCCTGGCTCAATAATCAAAGTCCATGGAGCCAGAGTGTCACACTCTCCGGCAACTGAGTTAGGAAGGAGGCCTGTATCTTTGTAGTGACTGGGTGTATTGATACACTAGCCAAAGTGTAATCAATAACTTCACCATGCTCAAAGGGATATTCAATGTCTGCTTTTTTTTACCCATCTACCAATAGGGGCCCTTTGTACAGCATTGGAAAACCTCCCTGCTCTTTGTGGTTGAATCTGGGTTTCAAATTCACTGCTCGACTGAGGGACCTTACAGATAACTGTCGTTCAAAAATTATGTTAAACACTATTATTGCACACAGAGTGAGTCCATGCAACTTATTGTGACTTGTTAAGCACATTTTTACTTATTTAGGCTTGCCATAGCAAATGGGTTGAATACCTATTGACTCAAGACATTTCAGCTCATCATTTTTAATTAATTTGTAAAATCTTCAACAAAAAAAAACATCATTCCACTTTGACATAATGGGGTATTGTTTGTAGGCCAGTGACAACAAATCTCAATTTAATCCATTTTAAATTCAGGCTGTTATAGTAGAACAATTACAAGATTATGTTTAATACTGTTTATGCATCGAATGGATGTTTTATGCAATATAATAGGGTTTTTAGAACTCTCTCATCTGTGTCTGTGTGAACTGAGAGGAGCCTCTGAAGCTTGGGCTGGCAATTGATTTATGATGACTTGGTGATAAAGGTGATAAAACCAACAGCCACATTCCATTCTATGATTAGTGGTGCATGTGTGGGAGATGTCTCCGGTCTGACTGAGCCTGCATGTTATAGACTGAATTGGTGTCTGTGTGTGTAAGGTACCAGGGACGAGATCTGTTATGAATAGTTGATAAGAACCTCGTCTTGGGGGTTCTTATCAACTATGGAACTCTGGTTCCATACAATAGGAACAGTCTTCACAGCAGATACTGTCTGCTGTGAATTATTCATTTCTTTCATACAAATCCTAACCTTTTGACCCATTCCACACATCTGCTGTTTGTCATATAGACATATAGACTAAGAGGGTGTATCTTTGCTATAAAATAGCTTTGTATTCTTTGTATGTCAGAGCTCTCGGCCCAACAATCAAGAGTGTTGGGTCGACCAGCCTCATTATTGCAGAGCACTCACTCTATTCACGCGTGTGTGTGTGGTGTGACCTGCTGCCTTATTAATACGTTTTGAATACAGTAATATCCTGATTGGTGATTGACCTTGTCTCTCCTCATTATTGATTAGAATCTCCACGACACTGTAACACAACAAAATGTGGAAAAAGTCAAGGGGTGTGAATACTTTCTGAAGGCACTGTAGCTACTATAGTAGGTCAAAACTGTGTGCTGGAAAACCTTGGTAGAGCATGGGTGATGTACGCATTGTGGTGGTTGTGAATTTCCTTTCTTTTTCAGCTTCAGACTAATGCCTACTTCTCACTTAAAACATCATTTTTATTAATAGATATAGTATATAGTGTAGAAGATGGTGTGATTGTTCATCATTGTTTTGTGTTGGGCCTCAGAATGGCATATCAATTAAACATCCAGCAGCAGAATTTCTCTCTTCTGATTAAATTAGAACAATTCAATTGAAACAGAATAGCATTGTTTATCGTTCAGACCTGAGTCCTGTCACATTTATTTTCCTTTTCCTCTCGTTATTCCTCCAGCAATGTGCACTGAGTAACAATACATCCACTTTTGGCTCAGACACATTTTGCTACAAAAAACTATTTTCAGCTATCCTACTTTACTGTATGGCTTTTATACAGGAGCAACTGTTTTAGGTCATATTGACCACTTTCATGGCAGTTTTAGGGCCGTCAAACTAGACCAACCAAAAAGGACTGCTACTTTTGACTGAAGTTATCTTGAACCAGCACAAGTCCTCTAACTGCAGTTTAGTGCTGAATTCTGGTGTTCCATTCTAACCATTTTCTTGAATTTGCAGCAACATTTAAAAAAAACGTGATATCATTTTGGATAGTTCTAAGTATGTAGTATTTCTTTGCACTTGTTGACTACTAGATGCATGGACGTGAGTGGTGTAATTTGTGGTATGTGTAATTTGTCATATGGCCTCTTCAGTAGGGAGGCAAATTCAGATATCTATCTCCTTGAAGGATTGCCTAGTGTGCAGCTTTAAAATAATGTTACAGCATTCTTTGGATTGTTACATGGTATAGTATTATTTCCTTTGGAATGAGTTCTGCACTAGTTTTGGTGTTTGCAATAATGTACATGCAAAAGCGCATAAACACATACATGTAAACAGGCGTTTGTGTGTGTGTGTGTGTGTGTGTGTGTGTGTGTGTGTGTACTAATGCTTCCCCTGTTACCTCTTCCAGGCATACTGTATTGACATTTGCATCAATTAGGAGCCTCATTTTGTTAAAGCACCACACCAGCGAAAATGACCATGATGTTGCATAACGATTTAAGTCAATAAGTCATTGATTTAGTCAAAGTATTATATATTTGGGCATGAAGTGGTAAATCTGAAGTGGAAACTATGTGTAAATATGTGTCAATGCCGTGTCTTTCCCTGATAAAATGATGTGTAAATTATATCTATCCTACGTGTCAGTTACTAGGGCTGGTTTGAGTTAATCTGGAAGAAATAACAAAGAGCTAACAGGTGTCCCATATGGAAAATAATAATGAAAAACAAATAAGGATCTTGTAAGGCAGAAGAAGATTATTTGTACAAAAATCTAATTACTAATGTAATTAGTATCTGGTGAGATGTTGTATGTTTTGCATTATATGTCAGTAGTGTATTTGTATATGTGTTAACTTGTATACCTTTTATGACATACACAATTCACTAAATGATTGATGTGAATTTCCTACATAGATATGGTATGACATATTTGAGGCAACATATATGAATATTATAAGAAAAGTGTATGTTCTGACAATGTAACCTCTACAAAATAAATGCTTTCCTTATAGGATTCACATTGTAAGTCAACATATAAAAAACCATGACAATTACTGCAAAAAAAAAATACAATATTTGTATATACTGTACATTTTCAGGAATAAGTTTCCATGATTAAGGCTGGGCAGCACCTCCTACAGGACAGTTGATTCACCTACAGCTATGCCGTTCGTCTCCCATCCAGGGTTTAAAGCAAGCCCAGCCATACTTAGCATTGATATGTGTCACTGACTACTGCCAATGTGCTATCGTGAGAATGATTGTTGAGGGATCTCCACTTAATAATGAAATAGATTCACTGCTGCTATCAAAGTCATTCCTCCTCTCCTCGTCCCCCTCCTTCTTCCCCTCTTTCTCCCCCTCTTTCTCCTCCTCTCCTCCTTTCCTCTCCTCCTCCTCCTCTTCCTCCTCCTCCTCTCCTTTCCATCTTTCTCCCCCTTCTCTTCTCTCATCCTCCCCTCCCCCTCCTCCTTCTCCTACCCCTCTTCCTTATCCTCTCCTTCTCTCCTCCTCCCCCTCCTTCTGCTTTCGCCCTTCCTCCTCCTCCTCTTGCTCCTCCTCGCGGCAGACTTTGTTTCTTTCTTCAATAAGTGTGATGTTGCGTGCATCAATGACGTCAGACAGTGGTATGCAAGTGCTTTGAAATTTGAATGTGATCTTAGAAGGCTCTTGTATGTATTTTATATTATATGTGCAGAAATTATTTGGTTGTGCAAACCCACAGTTTCATCAGCTGTCTGGGTGACTGGTCTCAGACGATCCCACAGTTGAAGAAGCCGGATGTGGAGATCCTGGGCTGGCGTGGTCTGCAGTTGTGAGGCCGGTTGGACGTACTGCCAAATTCTATAAAACAACATTGGAGCCGGATTATGGTAGAACAATTAACATTCAATTCTCTGGCAACAGCTCTGGTGGACATTCCTGCAGTCAGCATGCCAATTGCATGCTCCCTCAAAACTTGAGACATCTGTGCCATTGTGTTGTGTGACAAAACTTCACAATTGTGACTTGTATTAGGAAACTAGGCGTATGTCGCGCATCACTACTTCACAGGAGAGGCCTTTGAACATAAACATTTTCTTTTTTTATCAAAATGTGTTTTTGGCAGAAATGCCTTCTGGAACATGTGAACTTTCATGTGCCTTAATAACAAACGTGTATGCCATCTGTAAATACAAATAAAATTGTTATATTACGAGCCTAGTTGGTTTAGCCACAGAAAAAGACAGGAACTTCCCACTAGCCATGATTGGCTGAAATAATGGATGGGCTGGACATGCCGAGAGATGAGTTCGGATTGGTCTGCCATGTGGCATGCTTCTGTCTATAACATGAGCTGCTCAGTATGTGTAGGTAATCCTTTATAATGCAGCCTTTTTTAAAGATATCACGAGGAACTGCAAACGTGTTGCTAATGCTCTCCACTTTCTGGACGACCGAGTTTTGAAATCAGTGGAATGTCCGGTGGAAGCAGAGTATGATAGCTAAGGAGATGGAGAAAATTCTGGCGTTGTATAAAATACCTGTCTCCGGATTAGCAACATCTTCAAACTAAGGGCAACCATGGCATCTGTGGCAGAGAGGGAGAATATTATTCATATCTCAGAGCCATTTGCGTTGCTAGTAATATCCTAATTTTAGCTAGCTAACTAACATTGAACCTAGTTGGTTAACTTTAGCTACCTTCAGATTCATGCAGGGTATTAACGTTATGAGTTGGGATTATAGTTAATTGTTTAGCTAGCTAGCTGGCTAGCTACATGTCTAAACAAAATACTCCACTATGCAAGTAACCATTTCACTGTACTGTTTACACCTTCTGTATCCTGTGCATGTGACAATAAACTTTGATTTTATTTGATCTAGTGTGTGTTTACCAGAGACAGTAATGTGAAGAACAACATGACCTGCACCAAAGTCAAATTAGGATATAACGTTAGGCCAACGAGACAGTGTCCAAGTTAAAAAATTATCCGGTAGAATGCCCTGATTTTATTTTTTCACACTCACAACTGTAAGCTATTTTCTGTAATTAGCTCACCATTAACTTGTAAATAATTATCTTGTTGTGAGTTTATTTTCCTGTAATAATGAATACAAATTAGCTAAAGTTAAGACCTTGTCAGCTATTTGATATGGTCATTATTTGAACTGGCTAGCCAGTTAACATAATGTTAGCTAGCTAGCTAACAAGCTAGAAACAAAGCAAAACATTGTTTAGAACGTTGCTTTTAGTTGCCTGGTTTGCTAGATTGACATATACTAAATTCATTTTTAAACGGATGGGTTTATTGGTGTTAAAATACACCAGTTATGCTTTTTTGGACCACCAGTATACATTTTGTGTTTATACTTTTTCATAACGACAATGACAAGTTTGATGTCGGACATCAATAGAATGTTCATGATGTCACTGCGACAACTGTCTACAGACATCTCGATAGATGTAGTATAAACCAGCCTTTAGTCTTAAAGTCTTTGGTTGTTTATCACACTACCATACTCACTCTGTTTAGCACATGGCCTCATGTGAATCCTTAAATAGATGAGTGGGGCTAAGGCTTAAGAGGGTGTGAACGATGCTGAATGGGTGTAGAGAAAGAAGAGGTCTCCAGTAGGTGTACCAAAATATTTAAGGGATATTTTCTCAAAAGTGGGGTTACAAGTTTATCAGAATTACTTTCCCATTGTTCCTCAACTGTAGTGTATGATATACCATTTTCTAGCTCTGAGTCTCTACTCTTATCCACAACTAAAAAACACAATTTCAAATGTTGCTACATAAGACCAAATCGAGCCAGTTGGTCACATTTTAGAGTGGCCTTTTATTGTCCCCAGCACAAGGTGCACCTGTGTAATGATCATGCTGTTTAATCAGCTTCTTGATATGCCACACCTGTCAGGTAAATTGATTATTTTGGCAAAGGAGAAATGCTCACTAATAGGGATGTTAACAAATTTGTGCACAAAATTTGAGAGAAATTAGCTTTTTGTGCGTATGGAAAGTTTCTGGGATCTTTTATTTCAGCTCATGAAACATGGGACTAACACTTTACATGTTGCATTTATATTTTTGTTCAGTGTATTTTCTATTAACTGTTTGGGCGGGAGAAGCACGGATCCACTCCGCAATGGATCTCAGTGTATGATTGTACAATCCACAGTCAAACCTCAAATTGTTCACCTCACAGCGGAATCGGGGGCTCTGACCTATGCGGAGAAGAGGATCAGCATCTACCCAGATCTGAGTGCCGAACTGCTGAAATGGAGGTCAACCTACAACGAAGTGAGATCCCAGCTACGCAAGCTAAACCTGAGATGTGGCTTCATCCACCTGGCAAAACTCATCTTGACCTTCCAGAATACAACACACACATGTTCCACTGCCAAGGAGGCTCAAGACTTCTTCGATAAGCACATCAAAATTACTGTCTTGGGTAAAGGCGAAGACCAAGAAGTCAGAATCACTTTCCCTAAATGTATTCATAATGGAAAGAAAATATTATAAGAAAAACAGCTGAATGGTAGCTAGCATAGTTACTGGTATTCTTACGCTATGCTTGAAACAACTTTGGAAACAATTACTGTATCCACAGTTGCTAATAGTTACGGGTAGCTACCTGACTAGTTAGCTAGCTAGCTTTATTGGTCCAAGGAGTAGGTTAGCTAGCCTCTAGCTTTACTGGTAAAACTCCAGTATTGCCGCTAAACTCTGTATTCGTCCTTGATCATTCAACTCCGTTGCAGAAGAGGGAGCAGGAGAGTGGATGGTCCTCCGCCTTGTCGTAGCTAGCTGTGCTGTGCTCCGTGGCAATTAGCAAAGCTACCCTGAGTGACTGTCACCGAAGTGCCCATGTCCGGCTTTTGGTTTGTTTACAATCGATGACTGCGTATGCTGCTGATCTATTTACTAATTGACCCTGTTTGGTGGGAAATTAGAAGGTTTCAGTATTCTGGCATCGCTAAATAACACTTTTACTCAGAATACTGTGTATTAAACTACTGTAGTTGGTTAGCTAGCAGTATTTGAGCATGGCAAGAGAGAGGCCATGGAGAATGTTCCAAAGCAGGGCTGGGGTCAATTCGAATTGAAGGCAGTCAATTCAGTAAGTGATTTTAATTCCAAATTGAAAAACTTTGAAATAAATAGCTTCTACTCCAATTCAGGAAGTCATTGAAAATAGATGCAGTTTTTTTTATTGGTTTTTAAGTTTACTTCCTGAATTGACTTGAACATGATTTTAAAAAATATTATGATAAGTCCAAGTGTGGACCAACATAAATAATGTTAACTTCCCAACCACCTATATGTAACCAAAAATCCTTCCTTGTTAGAGAAATTGAGAAACTCAAATTCCTGGATGGGTTGGAATATCTGGTCACGCTGAGGCCTCCGCTCCCTTGTTGTGGGGAGAACTGTTCGCACGCAATTAGTCTAAGTTGATAGCACAGCAATTGATAGCACAGCAAAACAACTGTCCCCATTTAATTCCTGGATAATGACTTTGCAATTAAGTGGACCCGTGCCTCTAGAGGTGTAGTGCAGGAAAAATCTAATTATGTTTTTTTTTTTGTATTTCACAAGCATCCCGCTCTTATCTGCTGACTGATTAAAAGTGCACTGAGGGAAATTTTGTACACATGTAACACACACAAAATCTCAGCGGGACACCTCCTGAGATATGCAAATCATTCTATTTTACAGTGGTGAGTGAAAGGATGAAGGAGGAGTTTCACGAGACCTGTGTTCAAATACTATTTGAAATCTTTCAAATACATCTAGCGTTGGCTTTAGCCTGCCTGGAGTGCCAGGTAAGCAGGTTTTTACAGTTTTGCAACTATACTATTGGTTCTATTGCGCCAGACAATCTAAATTCTTGCTAAAGTATTTTAAATATTTCAAATAATATTTAAACCCAGGTCTGCGTTTCATGTTCGATTTTGGCCTGAAAGAATGCTAGTGATCAAATTCCAGACCAAAATGGCTGCTTGTTGTTTTTCTGTTCCCTATCCTGGTCAATAATGAATCCATAACATTAATGATTTATGCTCGGTGTGGTTTGAAAATGTTTGTTTCAGCATGGGCCAGGTATTGATTCAGTGTATTGACTGGGGACAGCGGTGTCAGGCTCAATTGGGGAAACTATGGGGGTACCTGTATCAATGTACACTGAACACAAATATAAAACGCAACATGCAACAATTTCTAAGATTTTACTGAGTTATAGTTCATTTAAGGAAATCAGTCAATTGAAATAAATAAATTATGCCCTAATCTATGGATTTCACATGACTGGGAATACAGATATGCATCTGTTGGGACAGATACCTTTAAAAAAAAGGTACGGGCGTGGATCAGAAAACCAGTCAGTATTTGATGTGACCACCATTTGCGTCATGCAGCACGACACATCTCCTTCTCATATAATTGATCAGGCTGGTGATTGTAGCCTGTGGAATGTTGTCCCACTCCTCTTCAGTTGCTGAATATTGGTGGGAACTGGAACACGCTGTCATACACGTAAATCCAGAGCATCCCAAACATGCTCAATAGGTGACATGTCTGGTGAGTATGCAGGCCATGGAAGAACTGGGACATTTTCAGCTTCCAAGAATTGTGTACAGATCCTTGCGACATGGGGCCGTGTATTATCATGCTGAAACATGAGGTGATGGCAGCTCATGAATGGTACAATAATGGGCCTCAGGATCTCGTCACGGTATCTCTGTGCATTGAAATTACCATTGATAAAATGCAATTGTGTTCATTGTCCGTAGCTTATGCCTGCCCATACCATAACCCCAAAGCCACCATAGGGCACTCTGTTCACAATGTTGACATCAGCAAACCTCTCGCCCACACAAAGCCATACAAATTGTCTGCCATCTGCCCAGTACAGTTGAAACTGGGATTCATCCGTGAAGAGCACACTTCTCCAGCATACCAGTGGCCATCGAAGGTGAGCATTTGCCCACTGAAGTCCATTAAGACGCCGAACAGCAGTCAGATCAAGACCCTGGTGAGAATGACGAGCACGCAGATGAGCTTCCCTGAGACGGTTTCTGACAGTTTGTGAATAAATTATTAGGTTGTGCAAACCCACAGTTTCATCAGCTGTCCGGGTGGCTCGTCTCAAACCATCCCGTAGGTGAAGAAGCCGGATGTGGATGTCCTGGGCTGGCTCGGTTACACATGGTGTGCGGTCACGCAACATTTTCTAAGACGACATTGGAGAGAAATTAACATTCAATTATCTGGCAACAGCTCTGGTGGACATTCCTGCAGTCAGCATGCCAATTGCACGCTTCCTCAAAACTTGAGACATCTGTGGCATTGTGTTGTGTGACAAAACTGCACATTTTAGAGGGGCCATTATTTGTCCCCAGCACAAGGTGCACATGTGTAATGATCATGCTGGTTAATCATCTTTTTGATATGCCACACCTGTCAGATGGATGGATTATATTGGCAAAGGAGAAATGCTCACTAACAGGGATGTAAACAAATTTGTGCACAACATTTGAGAGAAATAAGCTTTTTATGCACATGGAAAATTTCTGGGAACTTTTATATCAGCTCATGAAACATGGGACCAACACTTTACATGTTGCGTTTATATTTTTGTTCAGTGTAGTTTGGGTTTTAAGTTAAATCCCTTATGCATATGATTCCATTGTTTTCTAACATGTAGGTACTAGCATATTAAGTAAACAGTACATGTATAGTTGCTGGGAGGTTGGTGGCATTGGTTAGCATGCGTACTGTGTACATATTAGGAAAGCTACACGTTGGCAGTGGATGAAGTGTCATCTACTTAAGACAGGAAGTAATTTGAGACTCAGTGAAAAGCGCTGCTAGACAATGCAATCCATTCTCACTATGTTTTCTCTAGAGCAACACAAGTGAGAGTTGCTGACACATGGATCAACAGCACAAAATACGAGTCACCATCTGTTGCACAACTCAAGTATCATCACTTTAACTACTGTAAGCAAATCTTTTTAAGTATGCCAAATTTATTTAATGTGAGACGCCGGCTGAAATATATTTGTATTTTCTCTTCTACTTGATGATGCTGCAGTATGCTTTGCTTCGCAGGGTAACTAATTGCCAAGGGTTTATTGCGGCTATAAATAAGTAAAGAGATATCTGGTGCTGATATTTTTGTTTTTTATTTCCAGGGTGTGGAAGTGAAAGAATCTGATTCAAGTCTTCATCGACTTGGATCGGCTATTCTCAGAAGAGATTCTTATCGGGAAGCCCTGGGGCACCAGTGTTTATCCCAGGGAAAAGATGACATCAGACAGAAGCGGAGCGAAGGATTATGGGGGCTTGTAGGACGTGCTGCTCAGCTGCCACTCAAGGCGGCCGGGTTCGGAGGGTTGGGGGGGAGTCTTCAGAGGAGACTGCCAGGTGAAAGCGAACATAATCCCAAAAAGCCATGATGGAGTGGGACTAGTGGCTTACCCATGAATTAACCATTGTGAGTATATTCTCCCCTATTGCCAAAATACAAGGCAGCCAACCCAGCAGCACCTCCAGAGAACCATGACAACATGAAAGGTTTCACATCCATTTTAATCGGCCAGACCGGAACAAGTTAAAGTTTGAGAATCTTTTTTTTTTTTACAGTCCCTACTGACAGTGTCTATAATTAAAATTAATGTACAGATTATTAACGCAATGTACAGAAAAATAGAGTGCTCAGTATGTTGTCCCTACCCCCTCTGGCCTCTTGCACCAAATACTCCATTACTCAATCTTTAACAAAAGCACTGAGGGGCGCAATCACGTCCCTAGAAATCTGAATTAAAATTCCCCCCATGAAACTGATTTAACTGGCAGGGGCACACATGTCGTTAAATGTTTGTGCCTTTGTTTTATTCTAATTACAAATTAATGGGCCCACACTGGTTGCATTTTGTCACAGAGAGAGCAGGCAGTAAGTAAGGAAGACTCCTAAGGAGAACATCTAGGGAGATTTTTCTTTACTTTGTGCTTATTGATGTAATTATGTGAAGACATCTCCACAAGTCAACTCACAGTAGGGCTTTGGCCAGTCTTTTTTATCAAGCCTCAGGTGCAATTCCATATAAACAGAATGATGCTGAAAATTGTACGAAAACACATTTAGTTGAAGAGCAGTGCAGATGCAACATTTGGAAACAGAATGACCGTTTGCGCTGTTTGTTCTGTCATTCTGTTACCAAACTTTGTATCTGCACTGTTTGTACTTTGTTTTTGTAAAATCTTCAGTGGAGATTGTTAAAAGTCGTCCTTGTGCATAGAGTTGGATGGTTTGTTTAACTTTGCAATCATTGGTTTTTGTTGGGCATACATTTTAAAGTGAAAAATCTAAGTCTCAGTATCACTCTGTTACTGTGGAATTGCCCCTCAACAATATTGATAATTCCACATTTCATTTGTTAGATGTCTTTCTGAGCACACAATGTCACCATACAGTGCCTTCAGAATGTATTCACACCCCTTGACTTTTTCCACATTTTGTTGTATTACAGCCTGAATTTAAAATTGATTAAATTGAGATTTTGTGTCACTGGCATACACACAATACCCCATAATGTCAAAGTGGAATTATGTTTTTACACATTTTTACAAATTATTTACAAATGAAAAGCTGAAATGTCTTGAGTCAACAAGTATTCAACCCCTTTGTTATGGCAAGCCTAAATAAGTTCAGGAGTAAACATTTTCATAGCAAGTCACATAATTAGTTGCATGGACTCACTCTTTGCACAATAACAGTGTTTAACATGCTTTTTGAATGACTACCTTATCTCTGTACTCCACACATACAATTATCCGTAAGGTCCATCAGTTGAGTAGTGAATTTCAAACACAGATTTAACCACAAAGACCAGGGAGGTTTTCCAATGCCTCGCAAAGAAGGGCACCTATTGGTAGAAGGGTCAAATAAAAAAAGCAGATATTGAATATCCCTTTGAGCATTGTTAAGTTATTAATTACAGTTTGGAGGGTGTATCAATACACCCAGTCACTACAAAGATACAGGCATCCTTCCTAACTCAGTTGCCGGAGAGCAAGGAAACCGCTCAGGGATTTCACCACGAGGCCAATGGTGACTTTAAAAAAGTTACAGAGTTTAATGGTTGTAATAAGAGAAAACTGAGGATGGATAAACAACATTGTAGTTAGTTTCTTATTTTACAAGAGTGAAAATAATAAGAACAAATTCTTCCAAAACATGCATCCTGTTTGCAATAATGCACTAAAGTAAAACTGCCAAAAATGTGCCAAATAAATTAACTTTATGTCCTGAATACAAAGTGTTATGTTTGGGGCAAATCCAACACAACACATCACTGAGTACCACTCTTCATATTTTCAAGCATGCTGGTGGCTGCATCATGTTATGGGTATGCTTGTCATCGGCAAGGACTAGGACCATTTTTTT
Organism: Coregonus clupeaformis; assembly: GCF_020615455.1. NCBI lineage: Eukaryota > Metazoa > Chordata > Actinopteri > Salmoniformes > Salmonidae > Coregonus > Coregonus clupeaformis. The sequence continues at coordinate 31,153,350 of NC_059193.1, forward strand.
GGATAAAAAAATGAATAGAGCTAAGCACAGGCAAAATCCTAGAGGAAAATCTGGTTCAGTCTGCTTTCCAAATGCACCTTTCAGCAGGACAATAACCAAAAACAAAAGGCCAAATATACACTGAGACTACATTGAATGTTCCTGAGTGGCCTAGTTACAGTTGTGACTTAAATCGGCTTGAAAATCTATGGCAAGACTTGAAAATGTTTCTTCCACTTTGACATTACAGAGTATTGAAATCCATTTTAATCCCACTTTGTAATTCAACAAAATGTGGATTAAGTCAAGGGGTGTGAATACTTTCTGAAGGCACTGTAAATCAAGTACAATAAATAATAAGAGATGAGGTGAAAGGTGCAGCAGACATATACACGAATAGGACAGCACATCGTGACACATAAGTTGTGATTCTAACTCTTCACAATACTTTTCTGTCTGATTGTACTGAGTATTAACAATCCACAATTGTATGTACACAATATGAATACTTTGTCCTATTATGTACCAATGTACACAATAAGTATCCTTGTCCTCTTATGTTTCTCCTGCAACGATTAATAAGAAAAAGTTACTGTTACCAAAGCAACATTGATTGTCAAAATAATCAGAGTAGGTGCACTTCACATCCAATAAGTATTGAGTTAGAATTATTAAAGGTTATTTACTGTAACAAGTGGTTAATTGATTGAGTTTTAAGTCGCGTATGCGGTCAAAGTAAACACAGGGGTCCCCACATGAAAAAATACTATAGTATAAATTCTATTCTATTCACTAGTGTTTTTGTGCAGTTTACTGTAGTATACACTGTAGTGTTTTTGCAGACTATAGTATTTACTATAGTGTTTTTGTTTTATCATCTTTGACACAGAAGTGGATGCTTTCTCCTTCAGGAAATCTACTGGGGAAATACTAAAAGTGCAAATGTTAGGTAGGACTGCTCTTTTCTATAACCTGTGGAATGTATGTTTCTCACTTATGGTTGGCACAAATTGCGATATGGGGAGGGGAATGGGCAGGGTATATGTAAATTAAATATTGTAGTATTTACTATAGTTTAAAAAGTTAGTTTTTTGCGGACTGTAGAGTTTTTGTGGAAATTGTGTTATTTTGTGGATAATACTGTAGTAAGTAGTACACATGATCGAGGGATACTACAGTGTGTAGTATAGTATTCTACAGTATACTACAGTTTACTATATAATTTTATAGTAAGTACTGTAGTATTTTATAGTAAACTGTGGTATTTTTTCATGTGGGTCTGAAAAATCGATTATTTCCAGCATGGTATCATTACTTAAGGAAAGGTGAATTGGAACCAATTCCTCTTCTACTTAATGATGATTCAGGTATGCAGCTGAACGAGAAACAGCTCAAGGTTTGGCTGGCTGGGTTGACTGCTGCCAAAAAACGTATTTGTTCAGCGCTGGTTGCAACCACATGACTTTCATATAAGGGGGAAAATGGTATTGTTTTTTTATTGATTGCATTGGTTTTGATGTGATTCAATAAAAACTATTGTTCACAAAAAGTAAGGAAGGGCGAAACACGTTGTCCTCGCAACCTACTTTACAATCTCTTACAGGAATGGAGCTCATCCAAACCTGTGTACTTCTGCATGAGTGAACCAAAGATGTGTCTGTGTGTGTTTGCACGTGCATGTGTGTGATTGCTCTGTCACCTTTAATCACTTCCTCCACCTTTCAACATAGGGAGGGCAGCCAAAAGCACCCTGCCAGGCCTCGTCACGGAGCTGCGCCATGGGGCCAGCCAGGCCTCGTCACGGAGCTGCGCCATGGGGCCAGCCAGGCCTCATCAAGGAGCTGCGCCATGGGGCCAGTCAGTCATCCGAGACACAGCGTGGACCCAAATTGATTTCAAAAGCCAAGGGACTCACACGTTTACCTCGTCAAGAGAGGGCAAAGAGCATGAAAAAAATGAAGGGGAAAGCAAAACAAAGGAGAGGAGAGGAAAGAGTTATGTGGGGTTGTGTGGGGTCCTACGATAATGACACTCTCTCCCTCCCAGCTGCACCTTGCCAGTTTTCATATCCCCCTTATCCGAGACGGGCAAGGGCCGTAAAGGGGCCACCGACTCATACAATTCCTGGCACACCTTTTAGTCCATGCAATCATTCCTCCCTCTAGCGGCGGATGTGAGTTGCCTTAATAAGAGGCTTCTTTCCCCCCCCCCCACCCCCCTATAGATTGGGCTCCCAAGGCTCCCTGGTGGCCCCTGTAGCCCGGCTCTGTCAGAAATCAGCCCCTGGCTTTACTTGCATTATCTGGGTGGTTGATGCAATCTCTTTCTTCAAGATTGCCCCAAAACGGCTGAAGGTATGACTTCAGGGATCTCGCGGTGACTCCAGATGACTCTAAATTTCCAGATTTGACTGAGAACTACAAGAAGGTGAGAGAGAAAAAAACTTGTAACAGTTGTGTCTAAGCCAAAGGAATTTGAACAATTGCTGCAGGCTTGGGAAATAATAGATTGTGTGTGTATCTATTCAGGTGTGTAGGTGTGTAGAGTAGTAGTCTTTGCATTGCCATTTTAAATGTAAGAATTAATCAACCATTCACCTTGGCATATTGGATAAAGTTGTTCTACTCTTGCATCATGAGGAAGTTTAAAAGTGATTGCAAAGTAGTCTACAAAAATGGGTATGAGGGAGGTTGTGTGGCTTGTTCTTGTCAAAGGAGACCTCATCAAGACAAACTACATACTGCAATTTCCAACCAAATCGTTCTTATTTTGGATACTCAACATCAAGGTTCACAAATACGGTTTATTAAATATGATAATCCATTACTACTATTAGAAATAACACTTATGAAAGAGGTCACAATATTTTGTATTTGTATCAAAAACACCAAACAGATGAGTATGTAAATAGACAATGTTCTAATAGCTAGTTTTGTTGCTGTTTTGATGTCCTTGGGGAAATGTAATGGGCTCCAAACAGTGCAAAAAACTTCCTTGAAATCCATCATGTTGCGTCTTCGATGTTAATCTGACTAAGCACCCATTTACACACAACAAAGGCAGAGCTGGCTATCACTTTTGTTTTTGTATCAAATTTCCACGCCGCATGTTAAGAAAACATAATGACACCACACCATTATCTAGGCCGTGCAAACATTGGGACAGCTTGATAATGTTGTATTACCCTCGCTAAGACCTCTGCTCAAAATGTATTTCCAAATGAGAATCGAGCCACTCGTATGAAAGCCACACAAGATTAACTCACTAATTTTTAAAAGAAGCCCAGACAATGTGGTCGTGCTTTGTCTGCGCAGCCTGTGCAACTTCGTCGGCCTGTAGTATTTATTTCCGTGACCGTTGGCTGTGGTAGGGCTTGTTTCTGTATTATTAGGGTTCTTTCAGTGCAGTGCTTGCGCACATGACAGTTCATTTTCTGCATGATCTCACAAAAGTCGATACCATCTTGTAAAGACAAATACCAGATATTGCGGGCTAACTGATGCAGTTTGGGGGAAGACCATTAATCATGTGTTTCTTGGATGGGTTGGGAGGATATGAGGCCCGCCTAGCTCGTCTTCATGCATTAATAAAAGCCTGAGATGATCTATGAATGGGTTTACAGCAGGTGGTGCCTTCATTAACCATAGATCCGGCCTGGCCCTGTATAAAAAAAGCGTAAAGTCTCATTCAACAAGACATTCTGTCTATCTAATTTGCTGGATAAAAAAAAATTGTTGACCTGCACTTTATTTGAGCATGATGTAGTTTCCATGTGTATTATGATAGCAACCTTCAATTACTTGAGCATATTAAGTGCCACATCTGTACAATGTTGTGCATTGCATGTGATACATGTTGTATTTTTGTTAACTTCGGGCTGCAAAAAAAAATAAATCTAAACTGAATTTAACATCCATTACAATTAGAGTGAAGAAGGCAGGGAAAATATATAATCTGCCATTAAAAGCAGCCATCCCTTGCCTAGCAGCCAACTGAGAAATGCAAAGACAACCATTAGTTTAGTAAATCGCCTGATTAGAGAAAAACAACATCCAACGAACTTCCTAATAGGGTAGATGTTTTAAGCTTGAATATTTTAGTGGGTCGCAAGAGTTATTTCCTTCTGAAGTTAAGTGAGCTAAGCACAGATTGAAAGCTTGAGTGAGTCTGTTATTTTCTTTTTACCTGACTTTGTTAAAAGATCCTGAGCTAAGTGTATGGTGTCCATATTAGCTTCAGTCTCACACACCACACCGCCGTGCAAGTGGCATACAGCAACATGTTGGCAGGGAAGATACAAGGTGATAATGATCTAGATTTATCGCAATACAGTTCTGACTGAATCGATTTCTTTAAATTATGCACAGTACACTGTCAACAACATGAATGTTTGATCATCCTTTTATAAAAATCATATTCTAATGTTACAGTACCCACTGATGCCTCATTGTCTTGATAACTGTGTGGTTTGATCAAAAACGAGACCTTTCATGGTTCCGTATAAGCCCTCAAATCTAAAATGTATATTCTATCGGACCACTCTAATGTATGGGAGGTACACTACATGATTAAAAGTATGTGGACACCTGCTCATCATTCCAAAATCATGGGCATTAATATGGAATTAGTCTTTTGATGCTATAACAGCCTCCCCTCTTCTGGGAAGGCTTTCCGCTATATGTTGGAACATTGCTGCAGGGACTTGCTTCCATTCAGCCACAAGAGCATTAGTGAGGTCAGGCACTGATGTTGGGCGATTAGGCTTGGCCCACAGTTGCCGTTCTAATTCATCCCAAAGGTGTTCAAAGGGGTTGAGGTCAGGACTCTGTGCAGGCCAGTCAAGTTCTTCCACACACGATCTCGACAAACCATTTCTGTGTGTACCCCGCTTTGTGCACGGGGGCATTGTCATGCTGAAACAGAAAAGGGCCTTCCCCAAACTGTTGCCACAAAGTTGGAAACACAGAATTGTCTAGAGTGTCATTGTGCGCTTTAGCGTTAAGATTTCCCTTCACTGGAACTAAGGGGCCTAGCCCGAACCATGAAAACAGCCCCAGACCATTATTCCTCCTCCACCAAACTTTACAGTTGGCACTATGCATTCAGGTAGGTAGCATTCTCCTGGCATCTGCCAAACCAGATTCCTCTGTTGGACTGCCAGATGGTGAAGTGTGATTCATCACTCCAGAGAACGCGTTTCTAATGCTCCAGAGTCCGATGGCAGCGAGCTTTAAAACACTCCAGCTGACGCTTGGCATTGCGCATGGTGATCTTAGGCTTGCGTGCGACTGCTCAGCCATGGAAACCCATTTCATGAAGCTCCCGACAAACAGTTATTCTGTTGACGTTGCTTTCAGAGGCAGTTTGGAACACAGTAGTGAGTGTTGCAACTGAGGACAGATGATTTGTACGCGCTACGCGCATCAGCACTCGGCGGTCCTGTTCTGTGAGCTTGTGTAGCCTAACACTTCGCGGCTGAGCAATTGTTGCTCCTAGACGTTTCCATTTCACAATAACAGCACTTACAGTTGACCAGGGAAGCTCTTGCAGGGCAGAAATTTGACAAACTGACTTGTTGGAAAGGTGGCATCCTATGACGGTGGCACATTGAAAGTCACTGAGCTCTTCAGTAAGGCCATTCTACTGCCAGTGTTTGTCTATGGAGACTGCATGGATGTGTGCTCAATTTTATACACCTGAAATAGCTGAATCCACTCATTTCAAGGCGTATCCACATACTTTTGTATATATACCCAGTGTCCCTACATCTCTGCACTGCAGCCAAGTTATTAGCATGAGATTATTCTTAGGGAAGTGCCACTGGTCACGTTATCAAGATGTCTATGAATGAATGGGCCCAGTCCTGTAAGAAATGTTGTCTGTAAAGGGCCGTTAAGGCTGAGTCCCTCTACTGGCATGCTGTCTGAGAGTTGTTTATGCATCACATGGGGGATATTACAGGGATGTAATGACTTATTAAACGATAGCTTCAGTCATTTATCATGGACAGGTGTCTGAAATAACTGCCTGCATAGGCAAAGACAGATCAATTCTACTTCCTACGTGGATTGTAACAACACTAAATAAAATCTGGTCATGGGTGGAGATCACTGGCGTAGAGGCCGGGGCTCTTGGGGCCCATGCGCCCATATCTCACAGCTATGTCTACATTTTATAAATGTTTTTAATAAGTAATTTTGACAGTAACCCTCTTTTTTAAATTTCCACATGTAGCAAGCAAAGTGTTTGTGTTGTCCAATCTACATGGAGAGTAGGTGAGTCAGACAGGCAATATAGTTGTCATGCATCTAATTTGTCTATTTCTCAGCGGCACCGACAGCAGCCCGCCTCCTCACCTAATTGCCTATCAAGTTCAAAAAGGTTAGGTGAATCAGGTCGGACTCGGATGGAGAATGAGTGTGTTGTTCAAGCTAGTACTTCTACTTATGCAGCAGCTAGCACTAGCAGCCTCCCAGTCCCGACAGACCTCACTGCCCAGGCAGTGGCCTTGTTCCTCCCCTTTTCTTCCCTCTAGTGAGAGTGCTGGCCCACCTCCTCCACCTCTCCCAGAAAACCAAGCTGATGACTGCCAGAGAGAGCGACCCCACTTCTGTGAACACTGGTAACCCTACGAGTGACGAAACGAATAGCCCCGACAGCGTGGAGTCTGAGTTCCAATGTGTATGTAAATAGGCTACCAGCTAAATACTGTATATAGCTATAGATAGGCTAGCAGGCTAGACTGCATTATCTGCATAATGAAACAATCCCTAGTAAGATTTGATTTGATTTGATTTTAAGCTATTGTTTTGACGGTGGACTGATTGTTTTATTTGGCATTAATAGACTGGTTTTACCTAGCACATACTTTCTATCCAAGCTGGGAGAGAGCGTGAGGAAGGCTAAGGTAGGCTATAGGGCTACAGAACAGTTGTATATAAAAAATAAAAGGTAAATACATTGCAGTCAGCCAGCATTCTAAATAGCAACATTGCGACACCTTAGGCCTATAGCTTTGTGAAAAATAAACGTTAGGCTTAACAAGAGAAAATGACGACCAAATAAAACTAAACATGTGTCCATTAAAGCAAAGCTATTGGCTACTACAAGCACCACATGATCTGATTTGATAGGCAGCCACATAGACATCGCAATTTCAGAACCATGGACAGCGATCGTTTGTGCATGGCTGACGCAAGGGAGGGTTGGTTGGTCCAAAATCTGACTTTGCAGGGGTGTCCAGAGAAACTGTGCTATGCTAGTGGTTGAGATGCAACTGCATGATATATATCGACCATATTCTGCAGCGTTTACCTCTCCCCACTTATACAGTAGGTGTTGGATCTTAACTTGATCTCTCTTATGTTGCAGAGAATTATTCTGCTGCATCAGGAAATTCAAATGAGCCTTGTGAGTCCCTGAAAAAGAGCAGTTCTCTTTCTTTCCATGCGGGGGCAGTTGAGCATTGGGATCAGGGCTTGGTACTATCAAAATAATTGTATCTCTCGCTCACTCAAACACTAGGCCAAGGTCATATTACTGCAGAAAAATGCATCTGAAATGCAACACATCAACAACCGTCATTTTAGATAGCTTAATAACACGAGATAGATATTGGTCTCTACTAGGCTACGACATAAAAGTGTCAAGTGTATGCTAAGGTCAAAATTGAGTTCAATCATGGGCTGGGGTGGTTTAGCGGTTAGGGCCGCGGCCTACGGTGTTGGCGTGGGTTCAATTATGGCCCAAGTCCTTCTGGCACTAATAACTCAATCCGTCCAATTGACTAGATTTATTTACACAATAAAAATATGGACAGTCCAGAGATATTTTACCCACGATCATGATAAGAAATGACCATGCCAGACACTTTTGGATAACATAAATAGGAAACAAGGCATTATTATTTATATTGTAAGGAATGCTTGTCATAGAGAAATCGCCCTCAGTCTGATCAAAAAGGACTAAATTGTACCAATTACAATACCAACCAGACGGCGAACATATCTTGAAAGTCTTTGGTTGCAAGCAGGACTAAGGTAACAACGACATCATCTTTTAGGGAGCGGTAATGAGGTGACCAATAATGGTTGCAATTGAGATCAGCTGTAGGCCTACTGTAGAACGATTAACTTTCCATCAGTGTGGATGCTCGTCCACGTTTTATAGGTAGGTTATGTATAATTTGTCAATTTAGTTCTAGTCTTTGGTGTGGATTGAAAGCCTGTATTGTGTGTCTTTAATATTTCATTTCGTGAAGCTGTCAAGATGTTTATCCATTTGAGCCTATCCAAAGATGATGTTGTTGAGCTGAGACACCTTTCTTTGATGTGTAAATTATCAGACTGGTTTTAATTCTTAAAAACATGCAATTAACTTGTCGGCATAATGTAGGCTCAGGCTTGGAGCACGCTGCTTAGACCACTATGCTACTGGCAGTTCACAATAATCTAGCAAGCACCAGGAATACTATGAATACTAAGAGCCAGATCAAAATTTACTGGGGGGAGGGGTGATCCAAAATAGGGGAAGGTTGTTAAACTTAATTTTTTTTTAATTTGGGGAGGGTTTGTATGTTTTGGGGGGTTTCACAGGCGTGAGTAGTGCATTTTTTCCCTGGTTTACATTCACTCGTCTGCTTGTATTTTCCATATAAAAAATGGCTTGACTTACTTTTGATATTACCCTAATAAAGTTTAGAAAGGTTTGTGAAGGTTTGGTATGGTGTGGCTATTATTAAGCTTTAGCTACTACAGGCCTATGATATGAAGGCAGTGTGCCCCGGCGCTCCAACTGACTCCGACAGTTGAACTTGAGGTGAGGAAGTCTGTTTCAGGCCGACAAGAGATACTCCTATAATCTAACAATATAATGCTTATCTTTAAACAAAATATTCTGATAAAAATTAATTAATTAGCCTCCTTCTGTACGTCTATGTCTGCATAGTAGACACAGTAGCCTTCTGACATAAATAAATGCATGTTTGTGTCGTAGCATTCCACCGGCATATCTCTTTCTCTCCGGGGTTAGGCCTAAGCTTCTCATCCTTTAAATAGGCTAAATATACACTACAAGTCAAAAGTTTAGACACACCTACTCATTCAAGGGTCTTTCTTTATTTTTACTATGTTTTACATTGTTTACATTGTTTACATTGCCTTGATGACTACCTCATGTTGGCATCATGAGGTAGTCACCTGGAATGCATTTCAATAAACAGGTGTGGCTTCTGAAAAGTTAATTTGTGGAATTTCTTTCCTTCTTAATGTGTTTGAGCCAATCAGTTGTGTTGTGACAAGGTAAGGGGGGTACACAGAAGATAGCCCTATTTGGTAAAAGACCAAGTCCATATTATGGCAAGAACAGCTCAAATAAGCAAAGAGAAACGACAGTCCATCATTACTTTAAGACATGAAGGTCAGTCAATACGTGAAATTTCAAGAAATTTGAAAGTTTCTTCAAGTGCAGTCACAAAAACCATTAAGCGCTATGATGAAACTGGCTCTCATGAGAACTGCCACAGGAATGGAAGACCCAGAGTTACCTCTGCTGCAGAGGACAAGTTCATTAGAGTTACCAGCCTCAGAAATTGCAGCCCAAATAAATGCTTCAAAGAGTTCAAGTCACAGACACATCTCAACATCAACTGTTAAGAGGGGACTGTGTGAATCAGGCCTTCATAGTCGAATTGCTGCAAAGAAACCACTACTAAAGGACACCAATAAGAAAAAGAGACCTACTTGGGCCAAGAAACATGAGCAATGGACATTAGACCGGTGGAAATTTGTCCTTTGGTCTGGAGTCCAAATTGGAGATATTTGGTTCCAACCGCCGTGGCTTTGTGAGATGCGGTGTGGGTGAACGGATGATCTCCGCATGTGTAGTTCCCACCATAAAGCATGGAGGAGGAGGTGTTATGGTGTGGGGTGCTTTGCTGGTGACACTGTCTGTGATTTATTTAGAATTCAAGGCACACTTAACCATCATGGCTACCACAGCATTCTGCAGCGATACGCCATCCCATCTGGTTTGAGCTTAGTTTGACTATAATTTGTTTTTCAACAGGACAATGACCCAACACACCTCCAGGCTGTGTAAGCTCTACTTTACCAAGAAGGAGAGTGATGGAGTGCTGCATTAGATGACCTGGCCTCCACAATCCCCCGGTCACAACCCAATTGAGATGGTTTGGGATGAGTCGGACGGCAGAGTGAAGGAAAAGCAGCCAACAAGTGCTCAGCATATGTGGGAACTCCTTCAAGACTGTTGAAAAAGTATTCCAGGTGAAGCTGGTTGAGAGAATGCCAAGAGTGTGCAAAGCTGTCATCAATGTAAAGGGTGGCTATTTGAAGAATATAAAATATAACATATTTTGATTTGTTTAACCCTTTTTTGGTAACTACATTATTCCATATGTGTTATTTCATAGTTTTGATGTCTTCACTATTATTTTACAATGTAGAAAATATAAAAAATAAAGAAAAACCCTTGAATGGGTAGGTGTCCAAACCTTTGATTGGTATTGTATATATAGAAACTGAACAAAGATATAAATGCAACATTTAAAGTGTTGGTTCCATGTTTAATGAGCCAAAATAAAAGATCCCAAAAATCTTCCAGACACACAAAAAACGTATTTATCTACATTTCTTTGCACAAATTTGTTTACATACCTGTTAGTGAGCATTTCTCCTTTGCCAAGATAATCCATCCACTTGACAGGTGTGGCATATCAAGAAGCTGATTAAAAATCATGATCATTATACAGGTGCACCTTGTGCTGGGGACAAGAAAAGGCCACTCTAAAATGTGCAGTTTTGTCACACAACACAATGCTACAGATGTCTCAAGTTTTGAGGGAGCGTGCAATTGGCATGCTGACTGCAGGAATGTCCACCAGAGCTGTTACCAGAGAATGTAATGTTCATTTCTCTACCATAAGCCATAGTTTTAGAGAATTTGGCAGTACGTCCAACCGGCCTCACAACTGCAGACTACGAGTAACCACGCCAGCCCAAGACCACCAAATCCTGCTTCTTCACCTGCGGGATTGTCTGAGACTAGCCACACTGACAGCTGAATGAACTGTGGGTTTGCACAACCAAATAAATGTTGCACAAACTGTCAGAAAACTTCTCAGGGAAGCTGATCTGCATGCTCGTCATCCTCACCAGGGTCTTGACCTGACTGCAGTTCGGCATTGTAACCGACTTCAGTGAGCAAATGCTCACCTTCGATGGTCACTGGCACACACTGGAGAAGTGTGCTCTTCACTGATGAATCCCGGTTTCAACTGTACCGGGATGATGGCAGACAGCGTGTATGGAGTCGTATGGGCGAGTGGTTTGCTGATGTCAACATTGTGAACAGAGTGCCCTATGGTGGCGGGGGTGTTATGGTATGGGCAGGCATAAGCTACGGACAACGAACACAATTGCATTTTATCGATGGCAATTTGAATGCACAGAGATACCGTGACAAGATCCTGAGGACCATTGTCGTGCAATTCACCTGCCTCCGTCCCCTCATGTTTCTGCATGATAATGCAAGGCCCCATGTCGCAAGGATCTATACACAATTCCTGGAAGCGGAAAATGTCCCAGTTCTTCCATGGCCTGCATACTCACCAGACATGTCACCCATTGAGCATGTTTGGGATGCTCTGGATTGATGTGTACGACAGCATTTTCCAGTTCTGCCAATATCCAGAAACTTCGCACAGCCATTGAAGAGGAGTGCGACAATGTTCCACAGGACACAATCAACAGCCTGATCAACTCTATGTGAAGGAGATGTGTCGCGCTGCATGAGGCAAATGGTGGTCACACCAGATACTGACTGGTTTACTGATTCACGCCCCTACTTCTTTTGTAAGGTATCTGTGACCAACAGATGCATATCTGTATTCCCAGTCATGTGAAATCCATAGATTACGGCCTAATTTATTTATTTAAATTGACAGATATCCTAATGTGATCTGCAACTCAGTAAAATCTTTGAAATTCTTGCATGTTGCATTTGTATTTTTGTTCAGTTTATATTTATTAAAAGCCTCTAGGACTTTCCATGCAATGCCCTGATATATTTAGTGGTCAAATCTCTGACAGCTGAACCATGAAGTGTACAATTATTGAATGTAGCCACCACCCCAAAAAATAGGCTGTAAAGTTTTGCATATGCTACACATCGAAACACAAGGAATAGTGTTTTTGTAATTTGTTATAGGCTGTTTTTAAGGACACATAAATGTGGCTCATTTCGCCAACATCCCTCATTTATTGACGGGCGCTGGCTGTGCCAGGTTGGATCTGAATGCATATGGATGTCCATAACATTTCTGAAAAATCCGGTAAATGTAACCTTCACCTGTCATGTTGTCCTGCACAAAAGTTTCCTAAAAATTCTGAAATGGCATATTATTTTTTGAAGATTTTAGAATATTCACATTAAAATCTGTCACCAATTGGATGGAAACCTAGCTATAGACACCCTAAAGACTCTGGCAAGTGTGCTAGTCCAGTGGCACTTTGATTATTACATTTACATTTAAGTCATTTAGCAGACGCTCTTATCCAGAGCGACTTACAAATTGGTGCATTCACCCTATAGCCAGTGGGATAACCACTTCACAATTTTTATTTTTATTTTTATTTTCTTATTTTTTAGGGGGGGGGGGTGTAGAAGGATTACTTTATCCTATCCCAGGTATTCCTTAAAGAGGTGGGGTTTCAAATGTCTCCGGAAGGTGGTGAGTGACTCCGCTGTCCTGGCGTCGTGAGGGAGCTTGTTCCACCATTGGGGTGCCAGAGCAGCGAACAGTTTTGACTGGGCTGAGCGGGAACTATGCTTCCGCATAGGAAGGGGAGCCAGCAGGCCAGAGGTGGATGAACGCAATGCCCTCGTTTGGGTGTAGGGACTGATCAGAGCCTGAAGGTACGGAGGTGCCGTTCCCCTCACAGCTCCATAGGCAAGCACCATGGTCTTGTAACAGATGCGAGCTTCAACTGGAAGCCAGTGGAGTGTGCGGAGGAGCGGGGTGACGTGAGAGAACTTGGGAAGGTTGAACACCAGACGGGCTGCGGCATTCTGGATGAGTTGTAGGGGTTTAATGGCACAGGCAGGGAGCCCAGCCAACAGCGAGTTGCAGTAATCCAGACGGGAGATGACAAGTGCCTGGATTAGGACCTGTGCCGCTTCCTGTGTAAGGCAGGGTCGTACTCTCCGAATGTTGTAGAGCATGAACCTGCAGGATCGAGTCACCGCCTTGATGTTAGCGGAGAACGACAGGGTGTTGTCCAGGGTCACGCCAAGGCTCTTCGCACTCTGGGAGGAGGACACAACGGAGTTGTCAACCGTGATGGCGAGATCATGGAACGGGCAGTCCTTCCCCGGGAGGAAGAGCAGCTCCGTCTTGCCAAGGTTCAGCTTGAGGTGGTGATCCGTCATCCATACTGATATGTCTGCCAGACATGCAGAGATGCGATTCGCCACCTGGTTATCAGAAGGGGGAAAGGAGAAGATTAGTTGTGTATCGTCAGCGTAGCAATGATAGGAGAGGCCATGTGAGGATATGACAGAGCCAAGTGACTTGGTGTATAGGGAGAATAGGAGAGGGCCTAGAACTGAGCCCTGGGGACACCAGTGGTGAGAGCACGTGGTGCGGAGACAGCTTCTCGCCACGCCACTTGGTAGGAGCGACCGGTCAGGTAGGGACGCAATCCAGGAGTGAGCCGCGCCGGAGATGCCCAGCTCGGAGAGGGTGGAGAGGAGGATCTGATGGTTCACAGTATCAAAGGCAGCAGACAGGTCTAGAAGGACAAGAGCAGAGGAGAGAGAGTTAGCTTTAGCAGTGCGGAGAGCCACCGTGACACAGAGAAGAGCAGTCTCAGTTGAATGACCAGTCCTGAAACCTGACTGGTTTGGATCAAGAAGGTCATTCTGAGAGAGATAGCAAGAGAGTTGGCTAAAGACGGCACGCTCAATAGTTTTGGAAAGAAAAGAAAGAAGGGATACTGGTCTGTAGTTGTTGACATCAGTGGGATCGAGTGTTGGTTTTTTGAGAAGGGGTGCAACTCTCGCTCTCTTGAAGACGGAAGGGACATGGCCAGCGGTCAAGGATGAGTTGATCAGCGAGGTGAGGAAGGGGAGAAGGTCACCGGAGATGGTCTGGAGAAGAGAGGAGGGGATGGGGTCAAGCGGGCAGGTTGTTGGGCGGCCTGCAGTCACAAGTCGCAAGATTTTATCTGGAGAGAGAGGGGAGAAAGAAGTCAAAGCATAGGGTAGGGCAGTGTGAGCAGGACCAGCAGTGTCATTAGACTTAACAAACGAGGATCGGATGTCGTCAACCTTCTTTTCAAAGTGGTTGACGAAGTCATCCACAGAGAGGGAGGAGGGGGGGGGGGGGGATTCAGCAGGGGGGAGAATGTGGCAAAGAGCTTCCTAGGGTTAGAGGCAGATGCTTGGAATTTAGAGTGGTAGAAAGTGGCCTTAGCAGCAGAAACAGATGAAGAAAATGTAGAGAGGAGGGAGTGAAAAGATGCCAGGTCGGCAGGGAGTTTAGTTTTCTTCCATTTCCGCTCCGCTGCCCGGAGCTCTGTTCTGTGAGCTCGCAATGAGTCATTGAGCCACGGAGCTGGAGGGGAGGACCGAGCCGGCCGGGAGGATAGGGGACACAGAGAGTCAAAGGATGCAGAAAGGGAGGAGAGGAGGGTTGAGGAGGCAGAGAGAAATGAGTCAAATGTAGACGTAGGGAGGTTGAAATCCTCCAAAACTGTGAGGGGTGAGCCATCCTCAGGAAAGGAGCTGATCAAGGCGTCAAGCTCATTGATGAACTCTCCAAGGGAACCTGGAGGGCGATAGATGACAAGGATATTAAGCTTAAATGGGCTAGTGACTGTGACAGCATGGAATTCAAATGAGGAGATAGACAGATGGGTTAGGGGAAAAATTGAGAATGTCCACTTGGGAGATATGAGGATTCCTGTGCCACCACCCCGCTGACCAGATGCTCTCGGGGTATGTGAGAACACATGGTCAGACGAGGAGAGAGCAGTAGGAGTAGCAGTGTTTTCAGTGGTAATCCATGTTTCCGTCAGCGCCAAGAAGTCGAGGGATTGGAGGGTAGCATAGGCTGGGATGAAGTCTGCCTTGTTGGCAGCAGAACGGCAGTTCCAGAGGCTGCCTGAGACCTGGAACTCCAGGTGAGTGGTGCGTGCAGGGACCACCAGGTTAGAGAGGCAGCAGCCACGCGGTGTGAGGCGTTTGTGTAGTCTGTGCGGAGAGGAGAGAACAGGGATAGGCAGAGGCATAGTTGACAGGCTGCAGCAAATGGCTACAATAATGCAGAGGAAATCGGAATGAAATGAACTAAACATCTGGGAAAGGAGAGAGCGGGCCTCCCTCACCACAACTCCCAAATATAACTCTCCCAACTTCCACCTCAGAAACTATAATTGTTGTAAACTACAGCGGTTCGATGTTTCTATGAATAGACTAACTCAGCTAGCTAACTAGGCGCAGCACGAACGGCACAAACACACAGAGAGAGCCAAACTAACGTTAACTAGTCACCCATGTCCCGAATTCCCTGAACGACTCGGGCTATCAATATGTAAAAAACAAAACACAAATGTAGGTTATGACTTACCCCTAGCAGCTACTGTTAGCTAGCCAAGTGCAAAGCTAGCCACTGAATTGACTCAGCCAGTTCGCGTCTGTTCGCTAGGTCGTTCCAGCTATTGTTTACTAGTAGCCATCCAGGTAGCAACAAGCTAGCTAAATTTCAAGCACAGTAGCCACTTGCTACCTAACGTTAACGGTTCAGACATGAGGTTAGAAAACAGCTGAATGGTAGGCAAGTATTGTATGTAATCATTGTAGGCAGCCAGCTGGCATAACCACAGGCACTCCCAGGCGTGAAATAACTATACCGTTGCTAATTGCTACTCGCCAGCTAGTCCAGGTGGAGGGTTAGCCAGCTAGCTTCGTGCTACGCCCGGCGCCGCCGAATACAATACTAACCTACAATAATTACATACAACAACCCACGATAACTACCAACAATACCTAACTACAATCTAAATACATATGTAGGTTATGACTTACCCCTAGCAGCTACTGTTAGCTAGCCTAGTGCAAAGCTAGTCACTGAATTGACTCAGCCAGTTCGGTCGTTCCAGCTATTGTTTACCAGTCAGCGTTAACGGTTCAGACAATGAGGTTAGAAAACAGCTGAATGGTAGAAAACAGCTGAATGGTAGGCAATTATTGTATGTAACTATTGTAGGCAGCCAGCTGGCGTAATTACAGGCACTCTCAGGCGTGAAACAACTATACCGTTGCTAATAGTTGCCAGTAGCTATCCGCCAGCTAGTCCAGGTGGTGGGTTAGCCAGCTAACTTCTAGCTTCAGCCGAATACAGCTAGCTTCGTGCTCAGCCGAATACAATACTAACCTACAATAATTACATACAACAACCCACGATAACTTCCTACAATACCTAACTACAATCTAAATACATAGTTTTAGCCTTACTCGACAAAGCCCAAACTATGTATAAAGCCAAGCTTACCCGACGACCTCACCCGACCTCACCCGTCCGTACCTAGCTGTTCAGAAAAGCTTTCGAAGCAAGGCTATCGATTATGCCTGCACATAATGTTTCACCAGCAGCCCCAAACATCTATAGAATAACCTACCAGCCAAACAAGCTGGTAAGAATTGTACTTAAAGTCCCCCCTCATTCTCATCTAGAGGTTAAGCATTTTTTCTCTGTATCTCTGTAATGTGTCTGTATCTCTGTAATGTGTCTGTATCTCTGTAATGTGTCTGTATCTATGTAATGTGTCTGTATCTATGTAATGTGTCTGTATCTATGTCATGTGTCTGTATCTCTGTAATGTGTTTGTATCTATGTAATGTGTCTGTATCTATGTAATGTGTCTGTATCTCTGTACTGTGTCTGTATCTCTGTAATGTGTCTGTATCTATGTAATGTGTCTTTATCGCTGTAATCTGTTTGTATCTATGTGATGTGTCTGTATCTATGTAGTGTGTCTGTATCTATGTAATGTGTCTTTATCTATGTAATGTGTCTGTATCTATGGAATGTGTCTGTATCTATGTAATGTGTCTGTATCTATGTAAATATGTCTGTATCTATGTAAATATGTCTGTATCTATGTAATGTGTCTGTATCTATGTAATGTGTCTGTATATATGTAATGTGTCTGGATCTATGTAATGTGTCTGTATCTATGTAATGTGTCTTTATCTGTGTAATGTGTCTGCATCTATGGAATGTGTCTGTATCTATGTAATGTGTCTGTATCTATGTAAATATGTCTGTATCTATGTAAATATGTCTGTATCTATGTAATGTGTCTGTATCTATGTAATGTGTCTGTATATATGTAATGTGTCTGTATATATGTAATGTGTCTGGATCTATGTAATGTGTCTGGATCTATGTAATGTGTCTGGATCTATGTAATTGTTAATGTATTTATGTATAAAATAGGGACCAGAATGGAAATAAGTCCTGACTTTATTGTGCAATCCTGGTCACTTAAAAAATGATTTGTGTATATACAGTTCCGTCGGAAAGTATTCTGACCCCCTAGCTTTTTCCACATTTTGTTATGTTACAGCCTTATTCTAAAATGGATTAAATAAAAAAAATTCCTCATCAATCTACACACAATACCCCATAATGACAACTGAAAACAAACAGGTTTTTGCAAATGTATTAGAAATAAGAAACATAAATACCTTATTTACATAAGTATTCAGACCCTTTGCTATGAGACTCGAAATAAAGCTCAAGTGCATCCTGTTTCCATTGATCATCCTTGAGATGTTTCTACAACTTGATTGGCGTCCACCTGTGGTAAATTCAATTGATTGGACATGATTTGGAAAGGCACACACCTGTCTATATAAGGTCCCATCATGCTGTTTTTCAGCGGCAGGGACTGGGAGACTACTCAGGATCGAGGGAAAGATGAACGGAGCAAAGTACAGAGAGATCCTTGATGAAAACCTGCTCCAGAGCGCTCAGGACCTCAGACTGGGGCGAAGGTTCACCTTCCAACAGGACAACGACCCTAAGCACACAGCCAAGACAACGCAGAAGTGGCTTCGGGACAAGTCTCTGAATGTCCTTGAGTGGCCCAGCCAGAGCCCGGACATGAACCCGATCGAATATCTCTGGAGAGACCTGAAAATAGCTGTGCAGTGACGCTCCCCATCCAACCTGACAGAGCTTGAGAGGATCTGCTGAGAAGAATGGGAGAAACTCCCCAAATACATGTGTGCCAAACTTGGAGCGTCATACCCAAGAAGACTCGAGGCTGTAATTGCTGCCAAAGGTGCTTCAACAAAGTACTGAGTAAAGGGTCTGAATACTTATGTAAATATATTTATACTTTTTTTATTCTAAAAAACTGTTTTTGCTTTGTCATTATGGGGTACTGTGTGGAAATTGATGAGGGAAAAAACAACAATTGAATCCATTTTAGAAAAAGACTGTAACGTAACAAAATGTGGAAAAAGTCAAGTGGTCTGAATACTTTACGAATGCACTGTATGCATTTTTTTTAACTGACAAATAAAATCAGTCAATCAATTCAAACTGTGTAGCGGCCAATTGATGGATGGAAAGAGACATCTCTTACAAAACACCTAAAAGTTGAATGATATCCGGAGATTGTTGGTGGAAAATTCATTGCATATTATTATTATTATTATTATTATTATTATTATTATTATTATTATTATTATTATTATTATTATTATTATTATGTAATTATAAATATGGCATCAAAATGTTGAAAATCTGATTCCTCCCTAGCTGATCATTGTCTGCAGCCGGCTCTGATCGTAGTGTAATGAAACAGGCAGGGAGATTGACCTTGTCTGTGGTGGTCGGCGAACCCTCAACCTTCTGGGCCATAGCCCTGAGTGGCATCGACCGTGCCACAAAGGCATGCTGAAGTGGCAAAGTCGATGTCCACGTTTATAAACAACACAGGGTCACTACAGTTATTGGTATTTGTGGTCATAAACATTATTTTGAGTTAATTCTATGAGGGGGGAGGGTGTTTAATTTATTTTACAGTACAAGGGGAGGAGGGTGAAAATATTTAGAACCTTGGGGAGGGGGGTGAATATTTTTTTATGACACCTTGAGTTGGACCAGCCCATTCCCCCCAGTACATTTCGATCTGTCCATAATGATACACAGGTGCATAGTTTTTTATTATTTTGTTTTAAGCCTTTCCCAAACCATAGCCCTAACTTTAACCACTTGGAATTAATGCCTAAACTGTTAACCTTTGAGTTGTTTCTGTTTGAACCCTGTAACCACACGGAATTAACTCTGTAACCACACAGAATTAATAGACCTTCTTACATGACTCAAAGGGCATATGTGTGCTGGGGTCAGTGGCTGTAACCACTGGACCACACAGGCACTGATGAAACCAGTCATTTATTTGGCCTATTGCTTGACTTCAACATACAATAAAATATTTTTTTTAAACAAAACAGATTTTCCCTAACGAACAATGCATCTACCCCCTACAAATATGTCAATGTATTATTATCCACATAAGAATTCACACAAGACATGCTGTAGCCTGCACGTAGCCTACATAAGGTACAATGTAGGTGCCGTGTGCATTGTATACAAACACCACTTCCAGCTGCCCCCTGGTGGAGATTCTAGATATTTCTTCAGATATTCAAATCCTCCTGCTGCAGGATTATTTTCCTCCTGCGACAAAAGGGGTCAAATTATGATCCGACATCTGTACAACTACAATCATCAGGGTAGGCTGTATCAGGACTATTTAGTGTTGTGAATTCAATGCTTCATTTGTGCCTAAAATTGATTGTGCCTAAAATATGCATTTTACTCATAGCTCTTACAGAATCTAATCTAAACAACACCCTTAACTACTCAGAAGGCAAGGGTGTGGTAGTAATAGTAGCATGGTACTAAACACATACTATCAGCAGATATTAACTCACAATAATACAAGTTCAAGGTACAGTACAATGAATCCCCACACAGGACAACTGAAAAAAGTTTTGGGATTACATTCTTTGAATAAAATATCACTTTCCGGACTCCTTGCCCTGATTGAATGCTTGACGTACTGTAAATAGCCAGCACCATATTGCCTATCACTGGTGATATTGAATGCTCTATCAGTCGGCTATGGGCACTGAAAGGACATTTCTTCCTCAGACAGATAAGCATTATAGCATGAGATGAGAATGACTGTCTCCATTCTGGAAGTGTTAAATCACCCAAACGCGACTCCTAATGTGGGTGACTCATGGTATGGATGGTGATATGATTTATAATGAAGTCTTGATAAGAATTAAGCTGTCTCAGCGTGGACCCTCAGATAAAGTAGGGCAATCAGAATAGGGAAACGGAAGAACACAAAGACATCGTCGTACCAGACTAGCATGGCTTTTCATTTTGCTGTTTTATATCTCTATCTGAACTACAATGGATATGTGAGAAAAAGAAGGAAAGAGAATACTGGGAGGGCAGTTAAGTTGTCAAAAAGTGTTTTGCTCTGTTTATAAATAAATGGCTTTGCTTGGTTAAAGATGAATATGGTGTACTGGAAGATGAAAATAGGGAACATTTTGTGTCTCTGGTCTCCTCGCCCCCATGTGTTTTTTGGACAACAGCATTGGGGACAGCTGTCACAAAGATTCTCCTCAGAACCAATCTTTTTTTAATTTGTCAAATTATGAGATATGGTAATTCGCCTGAGGTCACACCAAGAAGAATAATAAATAAATGAAGAATAAATGCTAAATAATGATCATGCCATGTTTTTGCATAAACTTGTCCTAATGCTACCTTGTACCTCATAGATACAGTCCAAATGTCTCTCAAATCATTCTGTTCTAGTTAAACCTTCATCAGTTAGCACTTCTCAATCTATGCCCCCCAGGGTGCTTTAGTCCATTCACAGAAGAAGCATGTCGCTATTGCTATTCAGTGGTTTATGTGCTTTTGGTAGAGCTCATAAAAAAAGGCAGCCTTATCTCTGAAGGGCTCCTATCGTTTGAAATATGCCTTTTGTTGAGAGAAATCCCAATTTAGCCGTACATTTTTACAACACACTCCACCACACACGCTCTCTTTCTTTTTCCTCAATCTCACTCCCTCCCCTCTCAGAGAAGTGTGATCACCATCATCGTAAGTGACTAGTTCGACATCCTGAACAATGAAGACTTGTTTTTTTCTTCTTGATATTCTTGCAATACTGTACATGCAAATACACAACTCCCAAAACACCCCACCTCGTCATCACTTCTATAAAAACTGTACAGCCAGAAACATCCATACAGAAGTGAATGGTAGTTCAAAAGCTATAACCATGTCCGTATTTACAGCATACAGCAGTTATCATAATTTGTGCAGCGGCACAGACAGGAGTGTTGTCTCTAGGTAAATAAGCTCTGGCTAACTTGTCTGTGTATAGTCCTACTGTGGCAATTACTTCCTTATTACCTCACACTGAAACATGCCCATGGTGGGTTTATGTGTATGTGTGTATGTCATTACAATTATTGCTTCTCATCACTCTTCCAGGCTGCAATCCTTGTTATCCCCAGTATGAGTGGAAAAGGAGAAGTTATTACCATGCTTAGAAACTAAGCTAACCAGCTTGCGGACACACAACTTTAACTATATTTACATGTAAACGTGAGAAGTTAAGTTGCTAGCTAGTGGTTAGGACTATGGGGATTGGGTAAGATTAAGTTGAGGCATGCTAGTGAGTAGCCTCTGGGCACAAATGTCAGTTCAACGTCTAGTTTTGATTTACATTTGGTGAATTCAATGCAAAATAAAAATTTAAATTCACCATGTCATTGGATTTAGGTTAAAAGTTGGCTGAAAAAAATACGAAATTCCCTTACGTTGATTACTTTTTAAAATCCAAGCAGTTTTCCACTTTGATTCAACGTCATCACATTGCATTTTTGGGTTGAAATGTTGTGGAAACAACGTTGATTTAAGTCATAGTCAGTTGATCAATAATATAATAATACTCTAAGCAAAAATGTTGATCTTTAATTTACAATCTGTAGAAACTATGAGAATAGAAAGGTTCAGAACTTTTGTGAAACCTCACAGCACAGTTGAACAATATATGGCAAATAGAAATCAACTGGATGGTGTTCAGATATAAATGGGAGGGGTTGAGGGGAGCTGAAGGGTGGGACTAAAACAAACATAAGATAACTAATGTAAAATATACTGTATCCGTAAATGTATATAGTATGTATAAGCTGGAAGTAGAAGCCTAAGTGTTGTTGTCCATTAGTTTACTCCAATTAGGGGAGGGGTGGTAGGGTTAGGGGAAAATAATAAAGGTAAATATATATATATATATATATATATATATTATATTATTTACTTACGTTTTATCTAGAATCTCCAGTTGAAACTAGCTAGCCAGCTAACTAGCTACTTGCTATTAGCCACCATTAGCGGTTTTCACCCAAAACATCGGATTTTCTGCCGGAATAACTGAATCACTGGACCTTAACACCGGATCACAACCAGCTAGCCGCAATCGAATGGATGTTGCTGTTGGCTAATCACCACTGCCCCCGAAGCAAGCACCAATTAGCCTTGAGCTAGCCTCGAGCCAGGCCCATATCCCGACTATCTACCTCTCTGTCTACCGGACGGGAGTAGCCAGCTAACTAGCTACTTGCTATTAGCCACCGTTAGCAGTTTTTTCACCATTGTCCGTGGCCTGCACTACCTACCAGCCAGCTCTAGCCTGGACTATTATCAGCCAGTCTGCACAGCGCATTATCGACCCAGAACATATCAGATTTTCTGCCGGAATCACTGAATCACTGGACCTTTAACACCAGATCATCGCAACTAGCTAGCTGCAACTGAATGGATGTTGTGGTTGGCTAATCAGCCTTGAGCTAGCCTCGAGTCAGGCCCATCTCCCGGCTATCTACCTCTCTGTCAACCGGACGGGACCTCCAAGTGTCGACACGGAGCCCCGCCGATCCATCACGACTGGTCTGCCGACGTAATCGTCTGTGGTTTCAACAGGCTTCCCGTTGCGATGACCACAAAGATCCATCTGCTAGCCCCGGCCCACTAGCACACGCAATTCAACAGCCGTGCTTCCTGATCGCCTGTGCTGTAGCACCAATTCGAACTGCTCTCGGACTCACATTGCTGTTCACTGGACCTTATGATCACTCAGCTGCACAGCTGATGCCTGCTGGACTGTTCCTTTACACGGTACCCTGTCCTGTTTTATCTGTTTAGCCTCAGCCCAAACTTTCATCGCCATTACCAGTTGTTGTCTTAGCTCTCTCGAATAACACCTGTGATTGCTTTATGCCTCTCTCCCATGTCAATATGCCTTGCCTATTACAGTTAGTTCTTATTATACAATTTCACTGTAGAGCCCCAAGTCCCTCTCAAACTGCCTCAAATAGCTCCTTTGTTCCACCCCCCATACACGTGGAGACCGGCTCAATCGGCGCCTCCAGTGATGCTATCTCTTTCATTGTTACCCAACGCTTAGGTTTACCTCAACTGTACTCATATCCTTCCATATCCTTGTCTGTACATAATGCCCTGAATCTATTCTACAACGCCCGGAAATCTGCCCCTTTTATTCTCTGTACCCAACGCACTAGAAGACCAGTTCTTAAAACCTTTAGCAGTATCCTTATTCTAGTCCTCCTCTGTTCCTCTGGTGATGTAGAGGTTAACCCAGGCCCTGCAGCCCCCAGTATCACTCCTACTCCCCAGGCGCTATCATTTGTTGACTTCTGTAATCGTAAAAGCCTTGGCTTTTCGCATGTTAACATCAGAAGCCTCCTTCCTAAGTTTGAGTTATTCACTGCGTTAGCACACTCCGCCAACCCTAATGTTCTAGCAATGTCTGAATCCTGGTTTAGGAAGGCCACCAAAAATTCAGAAATGTCCATCCCCAACTACAACATTTTCCATCTAGATAGAACTGCCAAAGGGGGTGGAGTTGCAATCTACTGTAGAGATAGCCTACAGAGCTCTATTATACTATCCAGGTCTGTGCCCAAACGGTTTGAGCTCCTACTTCTAAAAATCCACCTTTCCAGAAATAAGTCTCTCACTGTTGCCGCTTACTACAGACCCCCCTCAGCCCCCAGCTGTGCCCTGGACACCATATGTGAATTGATTGCCCCCCATCTATCCTCAGAGTTTGTGCTGCTTGGTGACCTAAATTGGGATATGCTTAACACCCCGGCCATCCTACAATCCAAGCTAGATGCCCTCAATCTCACACAAATGATCAAGGAACCTACCAGCTACAACCCTAAATCCGTAAACATGGGCAGACTCATAGTTATCATTTTGACTAACCTACCCTCTAAATACACCTCCGCTGTCTTCAACCAGGATCTCAGCGATCACTGCCTTATTGCCTGCGTCTGTAACGGGTCCACGGTCAAACGACCACCCATCATCACTGTCAAACGCTCCCTAAAACACTTTAGCGAGCAGGCCTTCCTAATTTACCTGACCCAGGTATCCTGGATGGATATCGATCTCATTCCGTCAGTAGAGGATGCCTGGTTGTTCTTTAAAAGTGCTTTCCTCTCAATCTTAAATAAACATGCCCTATTCAAAAAATTCAGAACTAAGAACAGATCTAGCCCCTGGTTCTCCTCAGTCTTGACTGCCCTTGACCAGCACAAAAACATACTGTGGCGTACTGCATTAGCATCGAATAGCCCCCACGATATGCAACTTTCAGGGAAGTTAGAAATCTATATACACAAGCAGTTAGGAAAGCAAAGGCTAGCTTTTTCAAACAGAAATGTGCATCCTGTAGCACTAACTTCAAAACGTTTTGGGACACTGTAAAGTCCATAAAAATAAGAGCACCTCCTCCCAGCTGCCCACTGCACTGAGGCTAGGAAACACTATCACCACCAATAAATCTACAATAATCAAGAATTTTAACAAGCATTTTGCTACGGCTGGCCATGCTTTCCACCTGGCTGCCACTACCCCGGCCACCAGCTCTGCACCCTCCCCCCCAACTTGCCCATGCTCTGCACCCTCCGCTGCAACTTGCCCATGCCCCCCCCCCCTTCTCCTTCACACAAATTCAGACAGCTGATGTTCTGAAAGAGCTGCAAAATCTGGACCCCTACAAATCATCTGGGCTAGACAATCTGGACCCTTTCTTTCTAAAATTAGCAGCCGAAATTGTCGCGACCCCTATTACTAGCCTGTTCAACCTCTCTTTCGTAACATCTGAGATCCCCAGAGATTGGAAAGCTGCCGCGGTCATCCCCCTCTTCAAAAGGGTGACACTCTAGATCCAAACTGTTACAGACCTATATCCATCCTGCCCTGCCTTTCAAAAGTTTTTGAAAGCCAAGTTAACAAACAGATCACCGACCATTTCGAATCACACCGTACCTTCTCCGCTATGCAATCCGGTTTCCGAGCTGGTCATGGGTGCACCTCAGCCACGCTCAAGGTCCTAAACGATATTATAACCGCGATCGATAATAGACAGTACTGTGCAGCCGTCTTCATCGACCTGGCCAATGCTTTCGACTCTGTCAACCACCGCATTCTTATTGGCAGACTAAATAGCCTTGGTTTCTCAAATGACTGCCTCACCTGGTTCACCAACTACTTCTCAGATAGAGTTCAATGTGTCAAATCGGAGGGCATGTTGTCTGGACCTATGGCAGTCTCTATGGGGGTGCCACAGGGTTCAATTCTCGGGCCGACTCTATTCTCTGTGTATATCAATGCTGTCGCTCTTGCTGCTGGTGACTCTCAGTTCCACCTCTACGCAGACAACACCATTTTGTATACATCTGGCCCTTCATTGGACACTGTGTTAACAAACATCCAAACGAGCTTCAATGCCATATAACACTCCTTCCGTAGCCTCCAACTGCTCTTAAACACTAGTAAAACTAAATGCATGCTCTTCAATTGAACGCTGCTGGCACACGCACACGCGACTAGAATCACTACTCTCGGCGGGTCTGACCTAGAGTATGTGGACAACTACAAATACCTAGGTGTCTGGTTAGACTGTAAACTATCCTTCCAGACTCACATTAAGCATCTCCAAAACAAAGTTAAATCTAGAATCGGCTTCCTATTTCGCAACAAAGCCTCCTTCACTCATGCTGCCAAACATGCCCTCGTTAAACTGACTATCCTACCGATCCTTGACTTCGGCGATGTCATTTCCAAAATAGCCTCCAAAACTCTACTCAGCAAATTGAATGTAGTCTATCACAGTGCCATCCGTTTTGTCACCAAAGCCCCATATACTACCCACCATTGTGACCTGTACGCTCTTGTTGGCTGGTCCTCACTACATATTCGTTGCCAAACCCACTGGCTCCAGGTCATCTGTAAATCAATGCTAGGCAAATCCCCACTTTATCTTAGCTCATTGGTCACCATAGCAACACCCACCCGTAGTATGCGCTCCAGCAGGTATATCTCACTGGTCATCCCCAAAGCCAACACCTCCTTTGGCCGCCATTCCTTCCAGTTCTCTGCTGCCAATGACTGGAACGAACTGCAAAAATCTCTGAAGCTGGAGACTCTTATCTCCCTCACTAACTTTAAGCATCAGTTGTCAGGGCACCTTACCGATCACTGCACCTGTCCACAGCCCATCTGAAATTAGCCCACCCAACTTCCTCATCCCCATATTGTTATTAATTTTTCTATTTTGCACCCCAGTATCTCTATTTGCACATCATCTCTTGCACATCTATCATTCCAGTGTTAATACTAAATTATAATTAATTTGCACTATGGCCTATTTATTGCCTTACCTCCATAATTTGCTACATTTGCACACACTGTATATATATTTTCTGTTGTATTTTTGACTTTATGTTTTGTTTACCCCATATGTAACTCTGTGTTGTTGTTTTTTATTGCACTGCTTTGCTTTATCTTGGCCAGGTCGCAGTTGTAAATGAGAACTTGTTCTCAACTGGCTTACCTGGTTAAATAAAGGTGAAATAAATAAATAAAATAAAAATAATATTCCTACCACTTTGAAGATGCAAAATATGTATTATTGTGAAACAAAAATGAAATAAGACAAAGAAACAGAAAACTTGAGCATGCATAACTATTCACCCCCACAAAGTCAATACTTTGTAGAGCCACCTTTTGCAGCAATTACAGCTGCAAGTCTCTTGGGGTATGTCTCTGTAAGCTTGGCACATAAAATACAACGTTGATTCAACCAGTTTTTGCCCATTGGGTAAAGTTAGGTTAAGGCACATTAATGAGCGCATAGGGTCAAAAATAGCCTCACGTGTCAACACGAGACATAATCAACAACGGCTTTGAATGTCCAATGTAAATAAGGCCCATAAGACACTCCATAGAGGGCTATAGCAACCCTATGTTGTGCTGTGACTCGACGTACCTATGACCCAATACCCGGAATAACGCTTAAGAGGCTTCTTGGCCACGTTTGCAACACAGATAATGACTCAACAGGCGAAGATGGAGAGCTCTTTCTCTCATCATAGCATCTGCACTTAGTATCTGTCAGCGCTAGGTCGCACATCCTCAGCCTCAATTAATCAGCAGCCCACCTTTAGAGAGTGAAACTCAGGCCCAGGTAGCTTATCTACCGACCGACCACCATGCCAGTTGGAGAACCCAGGCAGGGGAGTGTTCGTCCATGGTGCCCTGAACAGTTGGGGTGCTGCAGGCGTTAATTTGGACCTTGGGGCCAGAATCCCTTTGAGACGGATCCAATCCCTCTTCTCAATGGGGGGACGAGGGAAGTGCCTCCTCCCCCTGAATGTATTTCTAATTCAATCTATTCAGATGCAGCAGGGAGTCAATATTCCAGCCAACGTGGAACCTTCCCTGAGGTTCTTCAATCACGTCAGAAATGGCATAGTAGAGAGAAAGTGATAGAAAGCCAATATATAGTTGAATGTTGAATGTATAAGGAACAGGGTACTCTGTTTCTTTTGATGACATGCCGCTGAATGCCACATGTATTTGTAGGAAGATGGATGCAGACGTTGCTTTATTCAATTATTCTTACAGGGCATAATTATCATTTCCATCTCTGAGAGGAGAAACAGTACTGTGCAGCCCATCATTTATAATGTAGCCATTTATTCCTCTGAATATCGTAATACATTGCTGCCATCTAGTGCTTTAGGTAGAGCAAAGCAGAACGAAACGGGAGTGAAAGATTACTGTTAATACCATTGTGGAGCTAAGGGACATTGATATTTGTACACTTTTTTATTGGGTAAAATAGCATAATATACATGAATATACATTTCATAGTTGAATCAATATTTCATCCAGTTTTTAGAACAATACTACCCCCCTCATCTATCTGACATACTTGGTGGGGTTGGACCTGTTGCACATCTGAAGGTGGACATGAGAAGTGATCCCGCGATAGACACGTTACATGGGCATCATTGTCCCCAGCCGCTGGCCCTTCCTCAATATGCCACTGTACATTACTGGCTTCACATACCACAGCTTCAAGCACAGACTTCGGGAAAAAAGGAGAACATGATATTAACCAATAAGAAACTCAAATGAACATCAGGTTTTCACAGCTCTGGACCCTGGCCACGCACTGTGTATACAGTTTCCTTTTGATCAATAGCTTCCATTAACCCTCAAGATGCTAACATACAGTTAACTGCCAAAATAATGGACACACTTGAGTAAATGAAAGATACAGAGTATATTGAAAGCAGGTGATTCCACACAAGTGTGGTTCCTGAGATAACTAAGTAATTAACATCCCATTATGCTTAGGGTCATGTATAAAAATGATGGGCAGGACATTATTTTAGCCATTATTTTGGCTACCATGACTATACCCTCATCCACTGGGCATGAGTGGTCACTGAATGGTTTGATGAGCATGAAAACGATGTAAACCATAATACAGTGGGGAAAAAAAGTATTTAGTCAGCCACCAATTGTGCAAGTTCTCCCACTTAAAAAGATGAGAGAGGCCTGTAATTTTCATCATAGGTACACGCCAACTATGACAGACAAAATGAGAAAAAAAAATCCAGAAAATCACATTGTAGGATTTTTTATGAATTTATTTGCAAATTATGGTGGAAAATAAGTATTCCACCACCATCAACAAAACAACAAATCCTGGAATTTCTCGAGGAAGAATGGTGTTGCAACCTCCAATAGAGTTCCAGACAATTCTATACCAAGGTGCATTGGAGCTGTTCTGGCTCGTGGTGGCCCAACACTGACACTTTATGTTGGTGTTTCCTTTATTTTGGCAGGTACCTGTATTTCAGATCATTTTGACCTCAAGATAGAACTATTGTTAAAAAAATAAACGTATTGTTAAAAAAAATCTTGTATTTTTTTAGACACGGAAATGTATTTTGAAATAAGAATAGCTTGTGTGCTTCCTGTGTGCTTCCTCAATGGGTGCTAATAATGATATTGTCCAAAGGAAACGTATGATCTCTGTAATTGCAAACAAAGGTTTTTGTACCAAATATTAAGTTCTGCTTTTCTGATGTGTCAAATACTTATGTCATGCAATAAAATGCAAATTAATTACTTACAAATCATACAACGTGATTTTCTGATTTTTGTTTTAGATTCCGTCTCTCACAGTTGAAGTGTACCTATGATAAAAATTACAGACCTCTACATGCTTTGTAAGTAGGAAAACCTGCAAAATCGGCAGTGTATCAAATACTTGTTCTCCCCACTGTATATATATTTTTTTACCAAAGATCATAATAACACGCTGTTTTCATATATGTAGACACAGTTTTGGTGCTGGAAAGACATTATCAAAGGTAATGCAAAAAGCTATATAGTTGAAGAGGTCCTTCAGGAACACATACACTCACATCTCTGAATATCATGTAAACATAATCACGCTAGAGAACTTTGTCTTGTAGACAGACTTGTCATGTCTCATATGCCTTACTGTAAAGACATAACAACAACATTAAGGGTTGTCTGCTTAATATCCTTTTATCAATCATAAGACAACTGATATGTTTTTTTAAGTAGATGAACAAGGAAGGAGGAAGTGAATAAGAGCAGATAACCAGTAAGCTATAACAATAATACATGTCAAGATCAGCCCTTTGTAACTTAAATGTCACTGATTAACTGATTGTTTGATTTTATTTTATTTTATTAGGATCTCGTTTCGTCCTCATTTGTATTAATCTTCCAAGAGTCCTTAAACATTAAAATACAATTTATAATTCGATCACATTTTCACATATTACACCCTGTTACAAACATACATAATACACTGACATATTGACCAGATAAATACTCTAACAGTCTGAAATGATAGATTGATTCCTTCATATACCATAGTCCTGCACAACCTTCCAAAATATTATTTTTAAATGGTTCTAAAGTATTTTTTGAATTTATATATTGAAAGGTTTCTGGTTCGCTCTGATAAATTATTCAATTTCTTTATTGCTCTGAATCTAAATGTTATTTTGCCTATTTCTCTTTTCTGTCTGGATAACACATAGATGGTGGACAATCTATTCCTAGTATTGACTGAATGTCTGTCTCTTACCAACTGAATACTGTTGTGAATGGAGTTTGGCCATTTTAAATGGTGTACATTGTGAAATAAAATAATCATGTTTTTTTTTATTATCTTGTTGATTGTTGACCAACCAAGAGCATTGTGCTTGACTACAACAGAATAATCATGGCTCCACCTTATGCATTTCCCCAGACCACAGAACAGTAGTTCACCTGACTCACAATTAATGCTTGGGTTGTTTGCTTAAGAATCTATTTAGCTATCCTTCTGATCATGCATGCAGTTTACTTATTTTACATAGATGAGTTCTTTGAGACGACCATGATAAGCAGTTGTCTAGCTGCACCCCTAGTAGTTTGGTTTCTGACACTTCCATAATTTATACTCCCCATACTTAATTGAATCCCATGCTGTGTTGGCCTTTTCCTAGTGGAACAGACCAACATAACCTTGGTATTCTTGGTGTTCAAAACAAGTTTGTTCCAGCAAACCCACTCCCTGATATTTCCCATATCTACTTGTAGAGCTTGATGTACCTTTTGAACCGTTTGTCTTGCTGTATCAATTGTAGTATCATCTGCAAATATAGTAGCTTGAGTTTCAGATAAGGCATAAGAAAGGTCGTTGGTACATATTAAGTAAGGAAGTGGCCCAAGGCAGCTGCCCTGTGGTATTCCACAGTTTAAAGCATGATTGGAAGAAAACGACCCATTGATATAGGTGGACTGTTTCCTTTCAGTTATATATGACTGTATCCAACTCAATACTGCCTCCTTAAACCCATAATGCAATACTTTTCATGATCCACTAAATCATAGGCTGCACTACAATCTAAAAGTAGTACACCCACAAACCTGCCATTATCCATAGCATTGAGCCACTGGTCAGTCATGTCAACCAATGCAGTGGTAGTGGAATGGTTTTTGCGATAAGCATGCTGATTGGCTGTGATCAGATCATTTTTTTCCATATACTCCCATATGTGTCTACTCACAATACCCTCCAATCACAATACCCTCCAATATCTTTCTGAGTGAAGGGAGTAGACCAATTGGTCGACTATTGGTAGGAGTAATGGTTTCTTTGCTGTCGTTTGGGATTGGACACAGTTTGGCATTCTTTCATACATTTGGACATTTCCCCTTTTCCAGTGACCAACTAAATATGTATTTCAGTGGAGCTGCAATCTGGGGAGCAGCATAGCAAAGGAAAGAATTATCCATAAGATCATAACCTGTAGATTTACCATTGGGTAAAGACTTCAATAGGTTTAACAATCCATTGAACAATAGCTTGTTTGGAAGAATGGGTGTTTACATTATCGCTCAGTAAATTAGTTTTCTTTGTAAAATAAAATCAGCAAAATAATTGGCAATATCAGCTGGTTTTGTTGTTGTTCTCCCGCCAACCTCCAAACTAGATGGGCATGATGAGATACAGTGGGGAAAAAAAGTATTTAGTCAGCCACCAATTGTGCAAGTTCTCCCACTTAAAAAGATGAGAGAGGCCTGTAATTTTCATCATAGGTACACGTCAACTATGACAGACAAATTGAGAAAAGAAAATCCAGAAAATCACATTGTAGGATTTTTAATGAATTTATTTGCAAATTATGGTGGAAAATAAGTATTTGGTCACCTACAAACAAGCAAGATTTCTGGCTCTCACAGACCTGTAACTTCTTCTTTAAGAGGCTCCTCTGTCCTCCACTCGTTACCTGTATTAATGGCACCTGTTTGAACTTGTTATCAGTATAAAAGACACCTGTCCACAACCTCAAACAGTCACACTCCAAACTCCACTATGGCCAAGACCAAAGAGCTGTCAAAGGACACCAGAAACAAAATTGTAGACCTGCACCAGGCTGGGAAGACTGAATCTGCAATAGGTAAGCAGCTTGGTTTGAAGAAATCAACTGTGGGAGCAATTATTAGGAAATGGAAGACATACAATACCACTGATAATCTCCCCTCGATCTGGGGCTCCACGCAAGATCTCACCCCGTGGGGTCAAAATGATCACAAGAACGGTGAGCAAAAATCCCAGAACCACACGGGGGGACCTAGTGAATGACCTGCAGAGAGCTGGGACCAAAGTAACAAAGCCTATCATCAGTAACACACTACGCCGCCAGGGACTCAAATCCTGCAGTGCTAGACGTGTCCCCCTGCTTAAGCCAGTACATGTCCAGGCCCGTCTGAAGTTTGCTAGAGTGCATCCAGAAGAGGATTGGGAGAATGTCATATGGTCAGATGAAACCAAAATATAACTTTTGGTAAAAACTCAACTCGTCGTGTTTGGAGGACAAAGAATGCTGAGTTGCATCCAAAGAACACCATACCTACTGTGAAGCATGGGAGTGAAAACATCATACTTTGGGGCTGTTTTTCTGCAAAGGGACCAGGACGACTGATCTGTGTAAAGGAAAGAATGAATGGGGCCATGTATCGTGAGATTTTGAGTGAAAACCTCCTTCCATCAGCAAGGGCATTGAAGATGAAACGTGGCTTGGTCTTTCAGCATGACAATGATCCCAAACACACCGCCCGGCAACGAAGGAGTGGCTTCGTAAGAAGCATTTCAAGGTCCTGGAGTCTCCAGATCTCAACCCCATAGAAAATCTTTGGAGGGAGTTGAAAGTCCGTGTTGCCCAGCGACAGCCCCAAAACATCACTGCTCTAGAGGAGATCTGCATGGAGGAATGGGCCAAAATACCAGCAACAGTGTGTGAAAACCTTGTGAAGACTTACAGAAAACGTTTGACCTGTGTCATTGCCAACAAAGGGTATATAACAAAGTATTGAGAAACTTTTGTTATTGACCAAATACTTATTTTCCACCATAATTAGCAAATAAATTCATTAAAAATCCTACAATGTGATTTTCTGGATTTTTTTTCCTCATTTTGTCTGTCATAGTTGACGTGTACCTATGATGAAAATTACAGGCCTCTCTCATCTTTTTAAGTGGGAGAACTTGCACAATTGGTGGCTGACTAAATACTTTTTTTCCCCACTGTATATGTACCAGCCCTTAACTGTATTCATTACCTTTTTTTTACAATCAATAAAAGCATTTTTGTAAAATACAGGTTTTTTCATACTATTTAATTTAACTGCATAATTACGTAGTGTTCTATAATTCTGTTAATCAATTTCTAGTTTAGATTTGGCTGCTAAGACTTTTTCCATATTTCTTTGAGAAAATGCCTCACCCAGTTCATCATCAATCCATGGAGATGGACGAGCCCCAACTGTACTCTTTCTTACTGGGGCATGATGGTCCATTACCCCAGTGAGCAAATCAATAAAACATTCTGTAGCGTGATTTAAATCATCCTCTAGATAAATCAGCTCCCAGGGTACAGCAGCCAAATCATTTTGAAATGTATCATGATTAAATGTTTAAAAATGTCTCTTGACCACAATCCTTGTGGGTTTCTTTGGAACCTTGGTGTTCATGGTTATGGTCACAATATTATGGTCTGTCCAGCCCACTGGCATTGATCTGGCTTTTAGGCATTGCAATGGTATATTACAGAAGATCAGATCAATGTTACTGGAGCTGTCACAAGAACAAGTGCTGTTGTTGTGGAAGTATCACAAATATTTCCAAGGTAAGAATGTGGTCAATTAATGATGGGTCGACAATTCCTTTAAGCACAAACAGGGGTAATTTTTTTACCCCAAATTGGAAATAATGACAAAAATATACTTTAGGTCAAACAGTAACACTATTTTATTAACCTTTTGTAACACAAGTAAATGGTTTAAATTCCCTAAAATAAGCATACATTTTAAAAGTTGCATACATTTATAGTCAAATTTGATGCTTAAAAATATATGTTTTTGTATGTTTTTCATGTTTTGAACAGATTTTTTAAAATCAATTTCATCCATAGCCACGTGTTATGAACATTTGTCTGAAATTGGCAATTGAGTTGATCTGACATACCAGTATGACCTAATATGGCCACCGATATGGCTGATTTAGGCAATATGGGAGCGACTGCTGTCAGATTTTAGCTCAAACTTTGGAAACTGTTCCAACTCAGTTCCAGGGACCTAATCTGGTGTGGGTTCATATCTATATATTTTCAGGGTACATACAGTGGGATACAAAATTATTGGATCCCTTTATATAGATGAGCAAAAAAGATTTATGCTAATACAATTGCTCAGAGAAAGAGATTCTGTTTAACAAGTAATCTTACAAATTATTGGATCCCCTGTTTTCATTACTTCAGCACCCTCCCCTGGTGAGGATAACGACACTGAGCCTTTTTCTAAAATGTTTTATTCGATTGAAGAACACATTGGGAGGGATCTTAGACCATTTCTCAATAAAGAATCTTTCCAGATCCTTGATATCCTTCATCTGCACATATGGACTGCCCTCTTCAATTGTGGTTCAAGTCCGGACGGAGACTGAGATGGCCATTTCAAAATGTTGATTCTGTGGTCAATTATGTTTTTTAAAGTGGATTTTGATGTGTGCTTGGGGTTATTGTCTTGCTGGAAGATTCACCTGCGGCCAAGTTTCAGCCTCCTTGCAGAGGCAACTGTTTTTTTAGCTAAAATGTCCTGGTACCTCGTCAAATTCATGATGCCGTTGACTTTAACAAGGGCCCCAGGACAAGTGGAAGCAAAATAGCCCCATAACATCAAAGATCCACCACCACATTTTACAGTAGTAATGAGGTATTTTCTGCATATGCATTGTTCTTTCCCACTGCTGGTGTGCGTGGCCAAAGACCTCTATTTTCATGTTATATGATCATAGCACCGGTTCTAATCGAAGTGTCAATGCCGTTTAGAAAACTCCAGGCGGTACCCAAAGCTCTTCTCTGGATAACCTCCCGACCAGCAGCAGCCAATCAGATTCCCCGTAAGTACATTGATAAGGTGACAGAAGTACGAGGGTTTAATGACAAACAGAAAGAAGAGTACTTTGAGAAGAAAGTCAAGGATGAGAACCGAGCCAGCGGAATCATCTCACACATTAATACATTAAGGAACCTCCCCATCATGTGCCTCATACCATTCTGCTGTTGGATTACTGCCATGGTTCTTGAAAAAGACGTTGAGTGAAGAAGAGAGTGGAGAGATCACAACTCTGACTGAGTTGAACACCCATCTCCTACTCATTCAGACAAACCTGAAAAGCAATAAGTATAATGACAGAAATTAGACTGATCTGGATGAACAGCGGCTTGCGAAAGTATTCAATCCCCATGGTATTTTTCCTATTTTGTTACCTTACAACCTGGAATTAAAATAGATTTTTGGGGGGGTTGTATCATTTGATTTACACAACATGCCTACCACTTTGAATATGCAAAATAGAAATAGAAAATAGAAAACTCAAAACTTGAGTGTGCATAACTACATACAAAACTTGATGGCCAAAAAGCTCAATTTTAGTCTCATCTGACCAGAGTACCTTCTTCCATGTGTTTGGGGAGTCTCCCACATGCCTTTCGGCGAACACCAAACGTGTTTGCTTATTTTTTTCTTTAAGCAATGGCTTTTTTCTGGCCACTCTTCCATAAAGGCCAGCTCTGTGGAGTGTACAGCTTAAAGTGGTCCTATGGACAAATACTCCAATCTTCGCTGTGGAGCTTTGCAGCTCCTTCAGGGTTATCTTTGGTCTCTTTGTTGCCTCTCTGATTAATGCCCTCCTTGCCTGGTCCATGAGTTTTGGTGGATGGCCCTTTCTTGGCAGGTTTGTTGTGGTGCCATTTTCTTTCAATTTTTTAATAATGGATTTAATGGTGCTCTGTGGTATGTTCAAAGTTTCAGATATTGTTATATAACCCAACCCTGATCTGTACTTCTACACAACTTTGTCCCTGACCTGTTTGGAGAGCTCTTTGGTCTTCATGGTTCCGCTTGCTTGGTGGTGCCCCTTGCATAGTGGTGTTGCAGACTCTGGGGCCTTTCAGAACAGGTGTGTATATATACTGAGATCATGTGACACTTAGATTGCACACCGGTGGACTTTATTTAACTAATTATGTGACTTCTGAAGGTAATTGGTTGCACCAGATCTTATTTAGGGGCTTCATAGCAAAGGGGGTGAATACATATGCATGCACCACTTTTTCTTAGAATTTTTTTAACAAGTTATTTTTTTCATTTCACTTCACCAATTTGGACTATTTTGTGTATGTCCATTACATGAAATCCAAATAAAATCCATTTAAATTACAGGTTGTAATGCAACAAAATAGGAAAAATGCCAAGGGGGATGAATACTTTTGCAAGGCACTGTATTTGTTTCAGAGTGGAGGCAAGGTGACAGGGCTGTATAGAATGTACATGCAAAATAGAGGGAAACTTTCTTCACTTCTTTGACTATATCTCTCTAACACATACTATGTGTGTGTGCCACTTGTTATTGTTCTATTCCTATATTTTGCTATAAGCATGCTCAGGTCAAATGACCCCCACCCCCCCATCATTAGACTATGCTAAGCCAATCAAATCTCCAATCAGCAAGGCAGCTCATTGGTGCTCCCTTGCTAATCAAAGTTATTCTGGCAGGCAGGATTGAGACTGCCATCACAAGACACTAAAGAGGCTATGATCCTGACCAGGAGAATGTGTGCCCTTGTCAAACCAGCACCAGTAATTGAATGTATTGAGCACCTTAAGCTCACTTTGATAACCCCCATTTGACTCCCCTAGGCTATGTAGTGTCGAGTTAACGTTGCTAATTATGCTGTGTGACAAGGAGGACCCGCTGACGCTGTATTTTCATCATAAGGTTTATTCATAACAAAGGGTTACATCGTCGATTTACAGATACCTGCAGATACCCGGAGAATAATCGCCCCATCTCTAATATGATTATTCTGTCTTCCTTTCTCCCAACTGTGGTATATATGCTATGTAATCTGATATGGGTGTTCCCCTACAGACCAATCCCAGTAGTCCACACACCAGACTTCCTCTGTTCTATGGTGTGTCACCCTAAAACGGCTCCCTCTAACACTGAATAAACCTCCTCTCAGGTTCCACTTGAAAACATTAGCAAAGTCATAATTCATCATACACTACATATTCCCCCCTTCGAGACTAACTAAAAGTCTCGAAACGAAAAGAATAGGATTATGACAAGTAACAATCTCTCTTATTGATTATTTTTAACAATAAACCCAAAACACTTTTCTATGGAGTGTAAATACCTTTCTATGAAATATGACCAAATCTTTATGAAGTGTGAATACATTACTATGAAATATGAACAAATCTTTATGGAGTGTGAGAGCGAAAAACCTGTCTGGCAGCCTTCTTTCCAAATATCCATCCATCAATCAAGACAGTAAAATTCTCTCACGGCCCCTCTGCTCCAGGCAACCACTTAAGTACTCCAGATCAATTCATAAATCTTTATCAATGCATTTGAAACTATGTTACAACTAAATACACATGAAAGCCTCAGCAAACAAAATACTATCCAAAATGTCCACTCTCAGGCTGGTCGACCCATCGGACCCTACTGTGGCTTCTTTCTATCCCTGCCTAGACTCCATGTCCCTAAGCATTCACGAAATAAACAAAAACATCTAAGATCCCCACATGTATACAATAACATCAAATATCATTCTACAAAAATTACTACCTAATACAGAAAGAATATGACACAAATTATGTATTACACATGCAAATATGTCTATATATCATTGCAGACACTGGAATGTAGTCCACTACACTTCATCTCCTCAGCAGTGTCGACTTCCAATGCATCTTCGATGATGGAATCGGAACCTTTCCACACCTTCCTTGTTCCATTTCCTCCAGTCCCTTCATATTCTCCTTTCATATTGTCCCTTCATATTGTCCTTGTTTGAGTATTTCAATCTCTACATATTCCCCCAAATGCTTCTGGAAGAAAAGAAAAGACCAAACAGTATCTTTTGCAAAACAACACATTCAAATTAAAACATCAATATCAACTAAGAATATAAAAATGACATATAAAATGATATATGAATCACATTATTCTATTTCCCCCTTTGATTCATAACAAAATACTAAAATCACACTAATATTGAAACCTCTTAAATCTATCTATCAATACTCCTTTGAGTCTTGACAGAAGGTTAAACCCTCTTATTGTTTCATTTGCAAAACCCTTCAAATTATAGGTAATATTATCAATATGATCTGCCAAAAATGTTACACCATACCATGGAAAAATTCCCACTTCTCTCTTAGACTTATCCTCCAATGATAGGCTTCCCAGACTATGAAACTTCTCTCTTTCAGAATCAGATGTATCTCTTTCCCTGTGCTTCCCCTCTTTTAATTTTAAAAACCTCATATGGAAGCTTCAACTTCAACATGTAACAACATCCTATCCATCCATAGGTAAGAATATATACTCTCACCACACAAACCCCTAAATAACTCCTATCCATCATATGTTTTATTAGAACAAAAACAGCTTTAGCCCTCACTGGTTTCCTCTCCAATGCTTCATGAAGCGCTGTTAACTGATTTTCCTTCCTATCTAACAAATTCACATAGGGTATTTCATTTAACCAATAACACTTAAACCTAGGCCTAAACAACTGTTTCCACAACTACAAGGAAAATGAGCTGTATCACCCATCCTAACCCTAATAACAGTCTTTTCCTCTAAAATTGGTGCTAGAGCTATTTGCTCCCTTGTAATCAAATGTGATATATTTATAGCTTTAATAACTGTCAATGTTGAAATAGTTAAATTGCTTCTCACTGTTGTTATAATATACTAAAGTGTTGATGTCATTGTCATTACTTCATCCATTCTCCCTAAGACTTTGAACTCTTGACTTGTATTTCCATCTATCACCACTAGTTCTCTCTCTCTTACTACTAACTAACATTGAAACTTAGCTAACTGTCCTAGAGTTCCTTCAACCCTAGTTCTCTTAACTTTTAAAAACACATTCCACTGATTTATTCACAAAATCCCTTACCACGAAATTTTTGAATATGTGATCGGGTAATCCCCACCTGCTTATGATTTCTTTACACACAGACTTGGCAAACGATCGAGCATCTTTTAGCCTAGTTTGAAATCTCTTGCACCTCTTGGTGTAGGAATATAACCAAGAATAACAGTCACCCCTTTTAACTTTATTTTTCAGACAGATTGTCTAATAGGCAGTCTAATAGATTTTCTAATAGATTGTCCTCCTGCCTATCTGTTCAAGCAAATATGATTCCCAAAAACCCTACTCTTTTATAATCTTCTACCAGACAGCCATCTAGTGTACATCTTATTGTACAGTTCAATTTACACAATGCATCTCTTCCCAACAATGCAATAGGTGTATGTTCTGATACCAGTATGGGTATTTTAATTTCTCTTTGATTTTTATAGCAGAGCTCAATTGGTTCCTTAAGAGTAATCAACTGTTTTACTCCCTCAAATCCCTATCCTAATTAGTTAATTTTACATAGTGTGATGTCACGAGAGGCTGTGTCCTGGAGGGACGTTACATCCCCCTGAGGTGGCTGCAAACCCAGACAGCTATGGCTCCATCTGCTGGTATGGTCGGGAACTCCAACCCTCTATGGCCAATCTTCCCACGCAGCTGAAACAAATGAGGAGCTGATGAGCTGAAGGTTGGGGAAGGGAAGAGACACACTGAGGGAGTGTGTGGGGGGTGAAGAGACACAGTCTCCAACCTGGGCTCTCTGGAGGACAAGAGTGCTGCACGTCCACTTCCATGAGGAATATAAGGATTTGGAGATACTTACCTTTGGGA
This sequence comes from Coregonus clupeaformis, assembly GCF_020615455.1. Lineage (NCBI taxonomy): Eukaryota > Metazoa > Chordata > Actinopteri > Salmoniformes > Salmonidae > Coregonus > Coregonus clupeaformis. Next base: position 31,193,709 of record NC_059193.1, read on the forward strand.
AATACTCACCTTTGGATATATGCACCGGTGGAAATACGTGAGAGACCCCGGAAGGACTTTTTGCTGGGTTGGCCACTAGCTGCAACGTGGACTACAGTAAGGCTGGGGAAAAGTTATCTGAGCGAGTGAGAATTATGACTTTGGATGTGGAAGAGACATCCCTGAACTGTTAACCCTTAAAGAGCCACAAGAGAACAGAATTTTGTTATATTTTCGTTAATTTCCCAAGACCTATAATAAAATCCTTGTTTTGTTTGAACCTTGTCTCCTTGCACTAATTGAGCAATCCCGCTGAAAGCTGTGTAGCCTCTCGTGACGTCACAGATGGTGGAGAATACGGGCATACTCAAGCGTTAATAGTGCATGTCAGAGGAGGATACCGAAGGTTTGATCACCCAGTTTTCCAAGTTGGCCGTAGGCTCCCCGCCGACTGAAATGGAGGACATATTGAAAGCCCTTGTTGCTGGCCAGCAAGCCCAGATGCAAGCAAACGTGGCTCTCTTGGAGGAGCAAAAGAAAGCCAACCTTCTGAAGGCAGAGGAATTGCAGTTGCAGAGACAGAGGGTGGTCCAAAATACCCGCCCAATAAAGGCAAGTGACTTTATATCTAAGATGGGAGCTACCGATGACATTGAGGCATACCTGCATGCATTTGAGGCCACGGCCACTAGGGAAGCCTGGCCCAAGCAACAGTGGGTTGGTCTGTTAGCCCCCCTTTCTAACCGGGGAATCGCTGAATGCTGTCCGGGACCTGGGCCCTGACCAGGTTACTGACTATGATGCCCTGAAGGCTGAGATCCTCAGCAGATATGGACTCACAACGTTTGGTATGGCCCAGCGCTTTCACAGCTGGACCTTCCAACCAGACCAACCTCCTCGGGCGCAGATGCATGAACTTGTCCGAATCGCAAGGGAAATGGCTGGATCCGCAGAGGAATACAGCAGCGGCGGTGGTGGAGGCCGTTGTGGTGGATCGTTACCTACGCGCCCTGCCTTATGAGGCAAAACGGTTCATCAGTCAACAGGCCTTGACCACGGCTGATCTGACCGTGGAAGCTGTGGAAAAGTACCAGGCCACAGCGGAGATGCTGAATGCTTCCCGAAAAGACCCCAGGAGTGCGGCCCCACCACAAATGGGAAGAACCCGTCCAAAGGACCCCAAGGTCTCGAACCCAGCCACGTCAGGACTTATCCCGGCTCCAGGGGGGAGCCAGAAACCAGGCGGGTCCAAGAAGAGTACACCAGGAGGGGGAAACTCGACAGTGTTACCGGTGTGGGGGAGATGGGACATATCTCCTGGCAGTGTGGGAAACCAGCCGATGAACCTATGCCCACTGCGGAGTCCTCCAGCTCAGCACCCACACACCGTTTTGCCTCGCTCTTGGGAGTCGTAGATGGCGGCCCAGATCGACCCCCCACCTGCCCGGTAACTGTGAATCACCATGATGTGGAGGCCTTACTGGATTCTGGTAGCCGGGCCACCCTGGTGCGTAAGGATTTGGTGGGCCCAACGTGTCTGACCCCGGGAAAAGTCCTCCCAGTTTCCTGTGTCCATGGGGACACCAGAGAATACCCCATTACTGAACTTACAATGACCAGCACACGTGGAACCATACACACGACGGGCGGGGGTGGTTGATTCCCTCCCCGTCCCTGTCCTAATTGGACGAGACTGCCCAGCCTTTTACCCACTCTGGAGAGAGTCTCAGGAGAGGATAACCCGAGTACCTCGGAAACGGAGAGGCAAGACTCATCCTGGGAAGGCTCCGGTGCAATCCTCCGAATTACTCACTCCCGCCCGGGCTCTGATAGGGATGGCAGGGGCCCAGACCGACACAGAGACGGAGCTACAGAATCTGGACAAAGAACTGTCTGGTCTGAAGGGGACCGCTGAGAGGTATCGTTTGTTAAAGCAACAGTTAGACATGAAGACAGAAGAGTTAGATATCCTCCAGGCTAAACTCCAACAGAGCTCCTTCCCTAAGCAACAGGAGGAGCTGGAGAGGCTGCGCAGGACCATCGAGGAGTGTGAGGAGACCCTGCGCAGTAGTAAGGAGGTCCAGAAAAAGGCAGAGGAGAAGTACAAGGTGTTGGAGAACAAGATGAAGAATGCGGAGGCAGAGAGAGAGAAGGAACTGAAAGCTGCTCAACAGAAGCTAAACTCTGCTAAAACCAAGGCTGATGCGTTCAGTAAGAAACTCAAGGAGAGACAACAGGAGGCTGAGTCCCTGGTCCTAGAGGTGGAGGAGTTGAAGAGAGAGCAGGCTGGCAAGCACCACGGCAATGCGGACGCCCTCTCCCGGCGTGATGCCTTCTTCGCTGCCTTTACCCCGACGAGGACGTCGGTCCCGAGGAGGGGGATGTGTGATGTCACGAGAGGCTGTGTCCTGGAGGGACGTTACATCCCCCTGAGGTGGCTGCAAACCCAGACAGCTATGGCTCCATCTGCTGGTATGGTCGGGAACTCCAACCCTCTATGGCCAATCTTCCCACGCAGCTGAAACAAATGAGGAGCTGATGAGCTGAAGGTTGGGGAAGGGAAGAGACACACTGAGGGAGTGTGGGGGGTGAAGAGACACAGTCTCCAACCTGGGCTCTCTGGAGGACAAGAGTGCTGCACGTCCACTTCCATGAGGAATATAAGGATTTGGAGATACTTACCTTTGGGAAATACTCACCTTTGGATATATGCACCGGTGGAAATACGTGAGAGACCCCGGAAGGACTTTTTGCTGGGTTGGCCACTAGCTGCAACGTGGACTACAGTAAGGCTGGGGAAAAGTTATCTGAGCGACTGAGAATTATGACTTTGGATGTGGAAGAGACATCCCTGAACTGTTAACCCTTAAAGAGCCACAAGAGAACAGAATTTTGTTATATTTTCGTTAATTTCCCAAGACCTATAATAAAATCCTTGTTTTGTTTGAACCTTGTCTCCTTGCACTAATTGAGCAATCCCGCTGAAAGCTGTGTAGCCTCTCGTGACGTCACAATAGTGAGATGTGTAACCTCTTCAGGCTGAACACAGATAAAAGCTTTTCCACTATCACTTCTCATAGTCCTTTGTTTTCACTTCAATTGTTAGATATTTTTCCCTAATTGGTGTTACCAGCTGACACCCCCCTTCGGATCTTCTAGGCACTCTAGTATCCTTGCTCCTTTAAGGTTTCACCTGTCCTCCAGATGATCTTCACTTGCTCATTTATCTTCCTCTGAAATTCCCTCTTTCCAGAAACTATCTATGGATATGAAACAACTTATACCACTTGTTGTGGCTGGTACAATTGCATTTGACCTCGTTCAGTTGAAGCTATGGCAGTGATTGTTAATTTGGTTCACCCTGATTCTTCATAACCAAAGCTTTTCTTCTCCTTCTTCTTCTCCACCAGTTGTATTTGATTGAGTTTTCTGAGAGTTTCTTGGTCCTGTTCTTTCTTGTTGTTGACATATCAGTATTCTTCAAAAGCTTATATTCTAAGTTCTGTCCTCGAAATATCATCTTCCATCATCTTCTTACTTTTCTCTCTTTCCTTGGCCTCAATGTATTCTTCTCCTCCAATTCTTGGGATCCTTTTCTCAGCAGTTTCTTCTTCTCTTCTGTATCTTCAGCTTCTTGAGTTGTTCCTCCTGTTCTTTTACTTCTCCTAAATCATTCGCTTTATCCAGGCATGATACGCATCGGTCTATATCTCTTTCTATTTCTTCTTTGCTAGTCATTGTAGGATAAAATCCTCTTGAACATAAAGCACCTTTAATCTCCAAATCGTCATCGCTGTCTTCATCTTTGCTTTCATCAGAAATCGAATCTCTTGTATCCTTCTTCCTTCAACTTCCATCAGAGATCAAATCTCTAGTATCCTTCTTCTTTCCTCTCTTGCCAACTTTCTTCTAATCACAGAGTCATATCCACCCATGATCTCTTCTCAATCACTCTCATCTTCATCATCATCATCTTCTTCAAGTTCCATCTTCCTTAACCTCACTCTTCTCTTCCAGACATCTCATTTTCTTCCTTTTGGAGTTTTCTTTTATCTTTATGGTCGTTTCTGCTTCTCCTCTCTCTATTATTCAATCACTTTCATCATGTTGATGACGTCAGGGTTAAAATTCCCTCTACTAGCTATGTTTGTTCAATGTCAGGCCAACTTTTATTCCCTTTTCCAGATAACCTTTAGTTAATGGTATTACAATGTTTACTATTTTCAACTATATCAACAGGTGTAATTACTTTCCTAGTTCTTATGTCCTTTTTCCCCCTTGTAACAACTATTTTATATTCCTTTATTGTAAATTATTTCTATTTTAGACTATATAGCTTATAGTTTCCTCCCTATTTTTTCTCTCTTTTTATTTTATTTTTCTTCTTCCCCAAATTAATTAATTAATCAATTTATTCATCAATTTATTTATCTATTCATTTTATTTTATTTTACCAAATTATTGATTAGTGGCAATCTTACCACATCCAATCAGGAAAGTAAATGAAAGTAGTCAACTTCAGAGCAATCCAAAACTAAAGACTTCTAATCCTACAACACTACAATACTCATAAACCCCATTGCTTAATAAGCATCCAATTATCTTAATTTTACAGAATAATGTCAGTACTTGATTCCCCCACACAACTCTAATCAAACCCACTCATGCACAAAAACTCCAAAATGCAATTTTTATTTTCATCAATTGATCAGTCTTTTGCCAAGTCCTTGTCAAATTGTCATAACATCAAATATGCTAGGCACACAAATTATCCTTTATTGGAGGGCAAGGTTTTTGTAAATAAAACAATACTAGCCTTGATTTCTTTTTTCTTTTTTTTATTGATCCTGTCGCAGCAGACTCTTGTCGCGTCACACCCTGTCACATGATGTACACGTCAGCACTTCCGCTCTCTCTCTCTCTCTCCTCTCGTTCCTCTTATCGTCTCTCATATGACAAAAGAACAAAGAAACAGACAAGAATTTAGTAGTTTATGCAGTCACTGAGTTATTTCAACCATTCAATATTCCTCTAGTCACATTCGCGCTACGGATTAACTCAGGAATCGTATAAATAGCTCAATAACATTTTTATTTTATTTATTTATTTATTTATTTTTATTTTTAATCCGTCAACATCTCTCACTCATTTATCAATTCAATAGGTCTCAAGAAAACAGTTTCATCGTCAAACAGCAGCCGATGTAACAACCAGAATACACTATTAGCCTCTAAATGTTCCCTTCTCTTTGTTCCTTCGTTCGTCTGCGTCTCCCCGCAGCACAGTGTAGCAGAGGAGTGGCATATTTACCCCTACGTCACTCTAGTGTCGTAAAATCACACGCATGCACAGTACATTCATCACTACGATTTCACAGTGGAAGGAGTTCTCTCTCAGCTCTCTTCACTCCAGACAACAGAACGTTAGCAGTCCCGCTATACTTCCTCTCTTTTACCCTTATAGACAAACAATAACACTTAACAGAGCTCACAAAACATCAGGCACCAAGCCCAAACTATCTAAACACAATATTGGTGGCTCGACCCATTCCAATGGACCACCAAGGAAAAAATATCGAACATAACCCGCATCAAATTTGGCATGTAGCAAGAATAAATTAGCATTTAGCATTAGCATTAGCATTAGCATGTAGCATGAAGCATTATTAGCAGGCTACATTTAGCATTTCTCCCTCTGCCGTGCCGTAAAATGTCTTTGTTAGCAAAATTTGTGCTACCACGAGGTCCCTCCGGAATTGTAAGGAGCGGTCACATCAAACAAATGATTCGTCAACCACCAGCTGAGCGGTAACATACAATCACAATATACCATGGCCTCCAGTCCCCAGGACTCACCTAATTACACCTAACGCGTTATTAGGATTTTTGGCCCATCCTAGAGATCGCCTTTACCAAAAGGGCTTCCGTTGATTCACGGCGGTTCTAAGTTACAAACATATGCCTAGGCCTTATTCCTCTCAATCGATTGTTCTTGAATTCTTATTCAAGCTAAATATCTCTATAGACACTCTATAGACACTCCCCCCTTTTTGCACTGTTTACCAGTGCAAACAAATTTAGAACGGACTCCTATCCCACAGCACATCAGCAACGCACACACGCAAGCTCTTTAACGGTGCATTTTTACAACGCACACACACAGACACACGAACTGACCAGAGCCCCAAGTTGAGAGCAAAACTCACCCTTATCAGCCTCTGGAGCCAGAGTCAGCTCGGCGCCCATGAATGAAACGCTGAGAAAAAACGCAATACCGTCCCAAATTCCTCGTCGCCATTTTGTAGTGTCGAGTTAACGTTGCTAATTATGCTGTGCGACAAGGAGGACCCGCTGACGCTGTATTTTCATCATAAGGTTTATTCATAACAAAGGGTTACAGCGTCGATTTACAGATACCTGCAGATACCCGGAGAATAATCGCCCCATCTCTAATATGATTATTCTGTCTTCCTTTCTCCTAACTGTGGTATATATGCTATGTAATCTGATATGGGTGTTCCCCTACAGACCAATCCCAGTAGTCCACACACCAGACTTCCTCTGTTCTATGGTGTGTCACCCTAAAACAGCTCCCTCTAACATTGAATAAACCTCCTCTCAGGTTCCACTTGAAAACATTAGCAAAGTCATAATTCATCATACACTACAGCTATCTCTGCAAAAAGGAATTAGACAAAGGTGAGGCTTCCCAGATTGTGAATTACTGTGACCGCACATGATCAATTTCAGACTAAAGGGAATTTAAATGGGACTTGTCACTATGTCTTTTTGCCCAGGGGAACAGTGTATGACCATGGATTTATGTCCTGGAAAGATAGATATGCTAGCCTAGCTAGCCACTCCAAAAAAAAAAAACTTTGGGAGAGCCATGAGTTTTTTGGAGTTCAATCTTACCCCCAGAAGTACAGTAAACTTTTTGGGACTTGATATTCAAACCCATCAGTAGCACTTTGCCAATTTTGACTGGCCCTTTGGTGGTCCAGGCAATGGGGTATCCGTTTTCATGGATAATTATTTGAGTCTAATGTTCTCACACAGTCCTTAGCTTCGCTGTCGGGTTATGATATCACTTTTTTTCATTCTACTTCACCAATTTGGACTGTTTTGTGTATGTCCATCACATGAAATCCAAATAAAAATCCATTTAAATTACAGGTTGTAATGCAACAAAATAGGAATCATTTTGCAAGGCACTGTAATCATAGAACAAAATAGGAATAATTCTAAAACTGGCACAACTGGCATTTGAACATTCTGTATATATAACAGACCAACATCACTACACTGTGAATCAGGTTTAAAAGACCAGCATCACTACACTGTCAATCAGGTTTAACAGACCAGCATCACTATCAGGTATTACAGAGAGCTGAAGCTACAGTGAGGGAAAAAAGTACTTGATCCCCTGCTGATTTTGTACGTTTGCCCACTGACAAAGAAATTATCAGTCTATAGTTTTAATGGTAGGTTTATTTGAACAGTGAGAGACAGAATAACAACAACAAAATTCCAGAAAAACGCATGTCAAAAATGTTACAAATTGATTTGCATTTTAATTAGGGAAATAAGTATTTGACCCCCTCTCAATCAGAAAGATTTCTGGCTCCCAGGTGTCTTTCATACAGGTAACAAGCTGAGATTAGGGGCACACTCTTAAAGGGAGTGCTCCTACAGTGGGGAAAAAAAGTATTTAGTCAGCCACCAATTGTGCAAGTTCTCCCATTTAAAAAGATGAGAGAGGCCTGTAATTTTCATCATAGGTACACGTCAAATATGACAGACAAAATGAGGAATTTTTAGTAGGATTTTTTATGAATTTATTTGCAAATTATGGTGGAAAATAAGTATTTGGTAAATAACAAAAGTTTCTCAATACTTTGTTATATACCCTTTGTTGGCAATGACACAGGTCAAACGTTTTCTGTAAGTCTTCACAAGGTTTTCACACACTGTTGCTGGTATTTTGGCCCATTCCTCCATGCAGATCTCCTCTAGAGCAGTGATGTTTTGGGGCTGTCGCTGGGCAACACAGACTTTCAACTCCCTCCAAAGATTTTCTATGGGGTTGAGATCTGGAGACTGGCTAGGCCACTCCAGGACCTTGAAATGCTTCTTACGAAGCCACTCCATCGTTGCCCGGGCGGTGTGTTTGGGATCATTGTCATGATGAAAGACCCAGCCACGTTTCATCTTAAATGCCCTTGCTGATGGAAGGAGGTTTTCACTCAAAATCTCACGATACATGGCCCCATTCATTCTTTCCATTACACAGATCAGTCGTCCTGGTCCCTTTGCAGAAAAACAGCCCCAAAGCATGATGTTTCCACCCCCATGCTTCACAGTAGGTATGGTATTCTTTGGATGCAACTCAGCATTCTTTGAGTTTTTAACAAAAAGTTATATTTTGGTTTCATCTGACCATATGACATTCTCCCAATCCTCTTCTGGATCATCCAAATGCACTCTAGCAAACTTCAGACGGGCCTGGACATGTACTGGCTTAAGCAGGGGGACACGTCTGGCACTGCAGGATTTGAGTCCCTGGCGGCGTAGTGTGTTACTGACGGTAGGCTTTGTTACTTTGGTCCCAGCTCTCTGCAGCCCCAGATCGAGGGAGATTATCAGTGGTCTTGTATGTCTTCCATTTCCTAATAATTGCTCCCACAGTTGATTTCTTCAAACCAAGCTGCTTACCTATTGCATATTCAGTCTTCCCAGCCTGGTGCAGGTCTACAATTTAGTTTCTGGTGTCCTTTGACAGCTCTTTGGTCTTGGCCATAGTGGAGTTTGGAGTGTGACTGTTTAAGGTTGTGGACAGGTGTCTTTTATACTGATAACAAGTTCAAACAGGTTCCATTAATACAGGTAACGAGTGGAGGACAGAGGAGCCTCTTAAAGAAGAAGTTACAGGTCTGTGAGAGCCAGAAATCTTGCTTGTTTGTAGGTGACCAAATACTTATTTTCCACCATAATTAGCAAATAAATTCAAAAAAAATCCTACAATGTGATTTTCTGGAGAAGAAAAATCTGAATTTGTCTGTCATAGTTGACGTGTACCTATGATGAAAATTACAGACCTCTCTCATTTTTTTAAGTGGGAGAACTTGCACAATTGGTGGCTGACTAAATACTTGTTTTCCCCACTGTAATCTCAGTTTGTTACCTGTATAAAAGACACCTGTCCACAGAAGCAATCAAATAATCAGATTCCAAACTCTCTACCATGGCCAAGACCAAAGAGCTCTCCAAGGATGTCAGGGACAAGATTGTAGACCTACACAAGGCTGGAATGGGCTACAAGACCATCGCCAAGCAGCTTGGTGAGAAGGTGACAACAGTTGGTGCGATTATTCGCAAATGGAAGAAACATAAAATAAATGTAAATCTCCCTCGGCCTGGGGCTCCATGCAAGATCTCATCTCGTGGAGTTGCAATGATCATGAGAATGGTGGGGAATCAGCCCAGAACTACACGGGAGGATCTTGTCAATGATCTCAAGGCAGCTGGGACCATAGTCACCAAGAAAACAATTGGTAACACACTACGCCGTAAAGGACTGAAATCCTGCAGCACCCGCAAGGTCCACCTGCTCAAGAAAGCACATATACAGGGCCGTCTGAAGTTTGCCAATGAACATCTGAATGATTCAGAGGAGAACTAGGTGAAAGTGTTGTGGTCAGATGAGACCAAAATCGAGGTTTTTGGCATCAACTCAACTCACCGTGTTTGGAGGAGGAGGAATGCTGCCTATGACCCCAAGAACACCATCCCCACCATCAAACATGGAGGTGGAAACATTATGCTTTGGGGGTGTTTTTCTGCTAAGGGGACAGGACAACTTCACCGCATCAAAGGGACGATGGACGGGGCCATGTACCGTCAAATCTTGGGTGAGAACCTCCTTCCCTCAGCCAGGGCATTGAAAATGGGTTGTGGATGGGTATTCCAGCATGACAATGACCCAAAACACACGGCCAAGGCAACAAAGGAGTGGCTCAAGAAGAGCACATTAAGGTCCTGGAGTGGCCTAGCCAGTCTCCAGACCTTAATCCCATAGAAAATCTGTGGAGGGAGCTGAAGGTTTGAGTTGCCAAACGTCAGCCTCGAAACCGTAATGACTTGGAGAAGATCTGCAAAGAGGAGTGGAACAAAATCCCTCCTGAGATGTGTGCAAACCTGGTGGCCAACTACAAGAAACGTCTGACCTCTGTGATTGCCAACAAGGGTTTTGCCACCAAGTACTAAGTCATGTTTTGCAGAGGGGTCAAATACTTATTTCCCTCATTAAAATGTAAATCAATTTATAACATTTTTGACATGCGTTTTTCTGGATTTTGTTGTTGTTATTCTGTCTCTCACTGTTCAAATAAACCTACCATTAAAATTATAGACTGATCATGTCTTTATCAGTGGGCAAACGTATAAAATCAGCAGGGGATCAAATACTTTTTTCCCTCACTGTATGTACATCAATATGATCCTATACTGATCCTAGATATAGGTTCCCTCGATCCTATCTATGGGGATCCTAGATATAGGTTCCCTAGATCCTATCCTGATCCTAGATACAAGTTCCATAGATACTATACTGATCCTAGATACAGGTTCCTTAGGTCCAATTCTAATCCTAGATATAAATTCCCTAGATCATATCCTGTTAAAAAAAAACTATTTGATTCTACATGCCCATATATACTGAGTGTACAAAACATTAGGAACACCTTCCTTCTATTGAGTTGAACCCTCTTTTGCCCTCAGAACAGCCTCAATTCGTCTGGGCATAGACAACAAGGTGTTGAAAGCGTTGCACAGGGATGCTGGCACATGTTGAGTGCAGGGATGCTGGCCCATGTGGCTGCTACCGACCCGTAGCACTCACGTCTGTAGCCATGAAGTGCTTTGAAAGGCTAGTCATGGCTCACATCAACACCATCATCCCAGAAACCCTAGACCCACTCCAATTTGCACACCGCCCCAACAGATCCACAGATGACGCAATCTCTATTGCACTCCACACTGCCCTTTCCCACCTGGACATAAGAAACACCTATGTGAGAATGCTGTTCATTGACAGCTCAGCGTTCAACACCATAGTGCCCTCAAAGCTCATCACTAAGCTAAGGACCCTGGGACTAAACACCTCCTTCACAACTGGATCCTGGACTTCCTGACGGACCTCCCCCAGGTGGTAAGGGTAGGCAACAACACATCTGCCACGCTGATCTTCAACACGGGGACCCCTCAGGGGTGCGTGCTCAGTCCCTTCCTGTACTCCCTGTTCACCCATGACTGCGTGGCCAAGCACGACTCCAACACCATCATTAAGTTTGCCGATGACACAACAGTGGTAGGCCTGATCACCGACAGCAATGATACAGCCTATAGGAAGGAGGTCAGAGACCTGGCAGTGTGGTGCCAGGACAACAACCTCTCCCTCAACGTGATCAAGACAAAGGAGATGATCGTGGACTACAGGAAAAGGAGGGCCGAGCACGCCCCCATTCTCATTGATGGGGCTGTAGTGGAGCAGGTTGAGAGCTTCAAGTTCCTTGGTGTCCACATCATCAACAAACTATCATGGTCCAAACACATCAATACAGTTGTGAAGAGGGCACGACAACGCCTTTTCCCCCTTAGGAGACTGAAAAGATTTGGCATGGGTCCTCAGATCCTCAAAAAGTTATACAGCTGCACCATCGAGAGCATCCTGACTGGTTGCATCACCGCATGGTATGGCAACAGCTTGGCCTCCGACCGCAAGGCGCTACAGAGGGTAATGCGTACGGCCCAGTACATCACTGGGGCCAAGCTTCCTGCCATCCAGGACCTCTATACCAGGCTGTGTCAGAGGAAGGCCCTAAAAATTGTCAAAGACTCCAGCCACCCTAGTCATAGACTGTTCTCTCTGCTACCGCACTGAAAGCGGTACCGGAGCGCCAAGTCTAGGTCCAAAAGGCTTCATAACAGCTTCTACCCCCAAGCCATAAGACTGCTGAACAGCTAATCAAATGGCTACCTCACTATTTGCATTGACACCCCCCCCCCCCTCCCTTTCTTTACGCTGCTGCTACTCGCTGTTTATTATCTATGCATAGTGACTTTACCCCTACCTACATGTACATATTACCTCAATTACCTTGACTAAGCTGTACCCCCGCACATTGACTCGGTACCGGTACCCCCTGTATATAGCCTTGTTATTGTTATTTTATTGTTGCTCTTTAATTTTTTACTTTAGTTTATTTCGTAAATATTTTTCTTAACTCTTATTTTTCTTAAAACTGCATTGTTGGTTAAGGGCTTGTAAGTAAGCATTTCACAGTAGGGTCTACACCTGTTGTATTCGGCGCATATGACAAATAAGATTTTATTTGATACCAATGCTTCCCACAGTTGTGTCAAGTTGGCTGGATGTCCTTTGGGTGGTGGACCGTTTTTGATACACACAGGAAACTGTTGAGCGTGAAAAACCCAGCAGTTTTGCAGTTCTTGACACACTCAAACCAGTGCGCCTGGCACGTACTACCATACCCCGTTCAAAGGCACTTACATCTTTTGTCTTGCCCATTCACCCTCTGAATGGCACACATACACAATCCATTTCTTTCTTAAGGCAACTTTTTTTTTTTTTACTTGTCTCCTCCCCTTCAGCCACACTAATTGAAGTGGATTCAACAAATGACATCAATGAGGGATCATACAGGCTGCCAACATTCTGAAGAAAGCTTGGAGTGAGATTTGCTATGTGAATATCATTGCCCCTATGACCAGGGTGGATTATTTTAAAAAAATTTTACCACAGGTCAGGTGTATTCAGGATGCTTTGAACATTAAATGAACACAAAGAATTTGACGAATTTGTTACTTTGAGATTTTGATGGGATAAAATTGAAAGTTTGCAAACATTTGTTAGGTATTTTGACACTTCATTCAGACAGTAATGAATAGATAGGGAGACGGGCAAATGCTAGAAACAGTGGGAAGGTTGGAAGCAGGGATTGATCCCTGTTCTCAGGTGGAAAGTTGTATGTGAAACATGCTGGGGAGCTTTACCACTACACCAAGGCTCTGCACAGGATCATAGATTGTAGTCTCCTTGTCCATAAATTGCTTTCAAGGTAAGGCACAAACATTGTTGTATTTGGATGAACTATCTCTTTTAAAAAATTACAATTGGAGTGGGTCTAGGGCTGGAAGAAAATCCTGCTTGCTCTCCAGGAGGGTTGGCCACCCCTATAAGAACATGTGTCACGGCCAATGCGTGGGAGTTGGCAGCTCTGGGTCATAGCTTTCACCTGGATTCACCTGGTCAGTTTATGTCCTCTGTAGCCTCTGTAGCTCAGCTGGTAGAGCACGGCGCTTGTAACGCCAAGGTAGTGGGTTCGATCCCCGGGACCACCCATACACAAAAATGTATGCACGCACGACTGTAAGTCGCTTTGGATAAAAGCGTCTGCTAAATGGCATATTATTTATTATTATGTCCCTCAAACTCAACTCTGAACCGCTAAGCCAGTTCCACTGCATTTTTTTCATTGTTCCCCTCTGATCAGGGACTGATTTAGACCTGGGACAGCAGATGGGCTCCCGAGTGGCACAGTGGTCTAAGGCACTATATCAATGCTAGAGGCATCACTGCAGACCCTGGCTCGATTCCAGGCTGTATCACAATCTGGCCGTGATTGGGAGTCCCATAGGGTGGCGCACAATTGGCCCAGCGTTGCCTGGGTAGGCCGTCATTGTAATAAAGTATTTGTTCTTAACTGACTTGCCGAGTTAAATAAAAATGTGTGCAATTAATTATCAGGTAGAACAGAAAACTAGCAGGCTCTGGCCCTTGTAGGGTCAGAGTTGAGTACCCCGGGTCTATGTCATGGAAAGAGCAGGTGATCCTAATGTTTTGCATAGAATGTGGTGTGGAATGCATACAGGTGGGTCATCGTGTGAGAGTAGACCCTGTAGAAGGACAGTGTGCCAATTGACCAGTCCAGAAACACTCCTACTCTGGGGTGGGGGTGGAAGTAGGGTGGGTTGAGGGTTGATGAGGCGGGAAGCATATATAATAATATTTTCATTATTGTTGAGGGCACCATGACTTGTCATATCCTCCAAGGTGACAGGCACGATTCAATCCTTTTCTGCTGATGTCTTTATATGTCACTGCTATTATCGCTATCCCACTCCACTCTACCTCCCAGTAACAGCATCCAGTCAAACCCTCTCTACACAGCACCTGTTCCTCTGGATCATACCTCTCTGGGTAATCAGGATATGGCTGCTCCCATCTCATCAACTCAACCTTTCTGTTCCCCTCAGATAGAGAGAGGTTGGGATTTGCTGTGTTTGGGTCCAGTGTGAGATCACAGGCATCTGCAGACGAGAGGACAGGGAATTGGCTACTTTGGATCAGAATGTGTGTGTGTGTGTTTAATATGTTTATTTGTTAAATGCTTTGATCAACATTGATTGTTTATAACTAACACACTTACACTTCTTCAGCAACTGTGGGTTTACCCAGAACTCTTAATTATGGTCCACACTGTGAGAGAGACAGAGGAACAGACAGAGAGTGAGTGACACACAGGCTGTATGAAGTGAAGCCTAGTCTAAAAGGGTGACAAAGTAAGAGCTCTACTTAATATCAAGACCTGGCTGTTCTCAGACCAACAAGAGAAATCCAATGAATCTGCAATAAATTAGTTAGAAGAGTAGTTTGCCATTCTTACTTGGTCAGAACTCGTGGTCCTCTGTAGCTCAGCTGGTAGAGCACGGCGCTTGTAACGCCAAGGTAGTGGGTTCGATCCCCGGGACCACCCATACACAAAAAATGTATGCACGCATGACTGTAAGTTGCTTTGGATAAAAGCGTCTGCTAAATGGCATATTATTATATTATAACTCAAAGGTGGTGCATGGTAGAAATAGGATTTGCACAGTTACTGTACTAACTTGAGTTTCAATCTCCAGTCTAGCAAAGAGCAGCTTCACTCCTGAGTTTCCTGGGTGATTAAAGCTCAGGTCCACCTCTCTCATGTGGGAGGGTTTTACCTCAGAGCTGAAGCCAGAGAAGCACAGCCTTCCTCTGTGACTCCACAGAATGACAGCCTGCGAAGGTCATCATGATTTTATAACAGGACTTATAATATAATAATATGCCATTTAGCAGACGCTTTTATCCAAAGCGACTTACAGTCATGCGTGCATACATTTTTGTGTATGGGTGGTCCCGGGGATCGAACCCACTACCTTGGCGTTACAAGCGCCATGCTCTACCAGCTGAGCTACAAAGACAGACTTCTTCCCTCTGGTGGTCAAAACTGAGTTTAAATAAACATTTCTCATTCAAAGATCATCCTGCAGGTCATTGTGACTCAGGTCCAGCTCTCTCAGGTGAGAAGAGATTGAGCTGAGAGTTGAGGCCAACACTTCACAACATCTCTCTGTCAGAAAACATTTGTTCAGGCTAAATGGGATGATATATTGTAACGTGATGCGTAACAAGTTAAAAAGAATGTTGGTACTACTGGTAAGTCTACAAAGACAAAATACACAATTACATTAGATTGGAAAGCTGCCGCGGTCATCCCCCTCTTCAAAGGAGGTGACACTCTAGATCCAAACTGTTACAGACCTATATCCATCCTACCCTGCCTTTCGAAAGTATTTGACAGCCAAGTTAACAAACAGATTCCCGACCATTTCGAATCCCACTGTACCTTCTCCGCTATGCAATCTGGTTTCCGAGCTGGTCATGGGTGCACCTCAGCCACGCTCAAGGTCCTAAACGATATTATAACCGTGATCGATAAAGACAGTACTGTGCAGCCGTCTTCATCGACCTGGCCAAGGCTTTCGACTCTGTCAACCACCGCATTCTTATTGGCAGACTAAATAGCCTTGGTTTCTCAAATGACTGCCTCACCTGGTTCACCAACTACTTCTCAGATAGAGTTCAATGTGTCAAATCGGAGGGCCTGTTGTCTGGACTTCTGGCAGTCTCTATGGGGGTGCCACAGGGTTCAATTCTCGGGCCGACTCTATTCTCTGTGTATATTAATGATGTCGCTCTTGCTGCTGGTGACTCTCAGATCCACCTCTACGCAGATGACACCATTTTGTATACATCTGGCCCTTCATTGGACACTATGTTAACAAACCTCCAAACAAGCTTCAATGCCATACAACACTCCTTCCGTTGCCTCCAATTGCTCTTAAACGCTAGTAAAACTAAATGCATGCTCTTCAATTGAACGCTGCTTGCACCCGCCCGCCCGACTAGAATCACTACTCTCGGCGGGTCTGACTTAGAATATGTGGACAACTACAAATACCTAGGTGTCTGGTTAGACCGTAAACTCTCCTTCCAGACACATGTCGTATCGGGTGAATGGTGGCAATTATTGCTGTCAACAAAGAGTCCGCTTATGCTGCACAATGATTTAGAGGCTTTTATTAATATCACAAGGTTACAGCATAAGTTACAGACCCGCGGTGTCCGGAGAACGGCGTCCCAGATTGTCATGGCCGTTCTGCCCTTTCTGTAGTCCAGCCCCTATTTATAAACAATGCAAAAAGATGCTCCCTCTTCTGGCCAATCACCAGTCTCCCCTGGGACGTCACCCTCCAAACGGCTACATTTGACCTAACATAACCAACATTCCATTTCTTCAAGAAAAACATTTAACAAAGGCATAATCCCAATACACGACATATCCCCCCTTCGAGACGAACAGTCTCGAAAACAAACAGAATAGGATTATGACTAGTAACAATTTATCTTATTGAGTATCTTTAACATTAAACCAAAAACATTCTTCTCTAGAGTGTAAATACCTTTCTATGAAATATGAACAACTGTTTATGAAGTGTGAATACATTACTATGAAATATGAACAAATCTCTATGGAGTGTAAGAGCGAAAAACTGTCCGGCAACCTTCCATCCATCAATCAAGACAGTAAAATTCTCTCACGGTCCCTCTGCCCCAGGCAACCACCTTCGGTACTCCAGATAAACTCATAAACCATGTAAATGCATTTGAAACTATGATGCAATTAAATACACATGTAAGCCCCTGCAAACAAAATCCTATCCAATAAATATCCATTGTAAGGCTGGTCAACCCATTGGACCCTACAGTGAACCTCTCCCTGCCTAAATTCCCTGTCCCTAAACATCACCGAAATAAACAAAAACATCTAAGATCCTCACATGTATTCAATAACATCAAATATCATTCTACAAAAATTAATACAGTACCTAAGAATATGACACAATTATGTATTACACATGTCTATATTTCATTGCAGACACTGGAATGTAGTCCACTACACTTCATCTCCCCGTAGTCTCCTCTTCCAATGGACTGTTGATGATGGAATCGGCCACACCCTCCTTGTTTCATCTCCTCCAGTCATATTGTCCCTTCATATTGTCCCTGTTTGAGTATTTCACTCTCCATATGTTCCCCAAATGCTTCTGAAAGAAAAGGAAAGACCAAACAGTATCTTTTGCAAAACAACACTTTCAAATTGACCATCAATATCAACTAAGAATATAAAAATGATATATAAATGATGTATGAATCACATTAACCTCTTCCCCCCTTGATTCATAAAATCATACCAACATCACCCCAATATTGAAAAAAAAAAAATAATTGAAAAATGATCAAATAATCTAAAATGATATTTATCTATTCAGTTCTACTTGTCCATCTTCATCCAGATCAGGAACAGTCAACACCGGCATCTGAGTGTTGTCTCCAGGCATCACTCTCCAACCTATCTCAATATCATAGCTTTCTCAAAGGTCAGTAACAAATTACAAACATCACACACAGTGTTATCAAAGCTGCCATTAAATGTAACCCATCACTGCCCCTACTGGCCTACCTGATCTTGCAACCAAGTCTTCTCAGATCTCCCAAACGCATCCCTTATATTCTTCAATGCCTATATAACACTCGTGATATTATCGGAACTATCTGGACACAAAGTATACCTAATATTATCAATATGATCTTCCCAAATGTTACACCATACCATGGAAAAAGTCCCCCCTTCTCCCTTAGATTTATCCTTCAATGATAGGCTTGAAGACTATGACATGTAGCCATGTCTCTTTTCATCCAATTTCAAATATAGCTTCAGATTTGTGTCCGGTGCTACCCCTCTTATAATGGTAAAAACCTCATATGGAAGCTTCAACGTTGACATGTAACAACATCTGTCCATCCATAATGTAAGAATATATATGCTTTATCACCACAAACCCTCTAAATATCTCTAAAATTCCCCATAGTCACATTGTCAGGCAAAAGCTAATCTTTTAACCATCAAAGTCCTGCTGTTCTTACTACCTGGTACATAAAAAGTAACATATTTCTCATTACTACCCTTAAGGTCATGCATACCCAAAGTTATCATATAGTCATCACAATCTGATATTCCCATAAACATACCCCTTACCTCATATGTTTTATTAGAACAAAAACAACTTTTAGCCCTCAATGGTTACACCTCAAATGCTTCAGGGTTTGCTGTTACCTGATTTTACTTCCCATCTAACAAATGCACCCAAGTTAATTCACTTAACCCAATAACACCTAACCCTAGGCTTAAACAAATGTTTTGACAACAACATTATTTTATCTGTTACTGACTGTTGCTGATACCACAGTCATGACAACGCATAAGATTGACACATACTTGATAGAGGTCGAACGACCGTCTCTAACATGCTTGGTGCTGGAATTCTCACCAGACATGGACCCTCAAGATTCCTCACTGATCTTACAGAATGAGCTGCTGGAACCTGCCCATCTATCTCTAATTTTCACAACAGAAGAATCAAACCACTCCCTTTAGTTTCTCTCTCCCCTAACGAGCGGTACTGATCAGATACCTCTCCTTGTCTGTCATTAAAATCAAAGACCTCATCCTGTACCTCCATGATGAATCTATATTCTCTCTACTACTATCTGCTCTCCTATTTTAACCCTATTCGTACTATAATTGACAGCACTCTCCATCCGTAACATAAACCCATGAGTCCTTCTTGCTACCCCCTTTAATTTCAGAAAAGTTGTTGTCGGTGTCATACTTCCTACATTTGCTATTGCCATCGTATCATTAATCCCTTCCAAAGTTACCATTAAAGTAGTTGATTTAGCTGATGTATTAACCTTAATTATTTCTAGTTTTCCCCAAAGAAAAGTTGTCTTTGCTTGTACTTCCATCTATCACCACTAGTGTCACTTTTTTTCCCAACTCTCAGTCCTATCTCTAATCCCTGACTTTCAAACTTTTGATTATAAAAAATACACCTATAATTACCTTGATCTCCCTGTTGGGAACTGCAACTATAGATACTCAATCACCCTCAATCTTCTCTTATCATTCAGCAACACATACTTTCTCAATGCATCTGCTCCTAACAGATCTAAACTCCTACCATATCTTCCCACTAAACTTTAACATGTCCTTCACCACTGTTCTCTCTCTCTTACTACTAACTTTGAAACTTAGCTTACTGTCTTAGAGTTCCTTCAACCTAGTTCTCCTAACTTATTTTAATCTAATCTTTTCCTCCTAACCTTTAAAAACCTTTTCCACTGATTTATTCACAAAATCCCTTTACCACCAAATTTTTAGAATATGTGATTGGGAAAGTCCCCACCTGCTTCTGACTTTTTTACACAGACTTGGCAAACGACTAAACACCTTTTAGCCTAGCCTGAAATCTCTTGGTGTAAGAATGTAACCCAGAATAACAGTCACCCCTTTTAACTTTATTCAGACAGATTGTCTAATAGGCAGTCTAATAGATTATCATCCTTCCTATGATATTATCTTTTTAAGCAAATATGATTCCCAAAAACCCTACTTTTTAAAATCCTCTACCAGACAGTCGTCTAGTGTACATCTTATTGTACAATTCAATTTACACCATGCATCTCTTCCCAACACTGCAACAACAGTATCTTCTAATATTAGTATGTCTATTTTAAGAGTAATTAACTGTTTTACTACCTCAAATCCCTATCCTAATTAGTTAATTTTACATAGTGAGATGTTTAACCTCTTTAGGCTGAACACAGATACGTTTTTACACTATTCACTATCACTTCTCATAGTCCTCTGGTTTTACTTCAATTGTTAGCTATTTTCTCTTCTTCTCTAATCGATGCTATCAACTGACACCCCCTTCCGGATCTTCTAGGCACTAACAGGTGATCTCGACTGCCCCTGTATCTTCCTTAAAAATGTTCTCTGTGTTTCCTCCTGACTTGTTGCACTCACAGGTAAAGTAACCAATCTGTCCACAATTATAACAGTCTTCTGAAAGTTGCTGGAAGTGTAGCTGAAATCTTCCTCCTCCTTCTAAGCCTTCTCGTCCTCTTCCTCTCCAATTCTGTGTCTGTCCAGAAACTGGCTGTGGATATGGAACATTTGGTACCCCCCTTGGTGGCTGGGACAATTGCATTTGATATTGTTCAGTTGAAGCTGTAACAGTGATTGTTGATTTGGTTCACTCTGATTCTTCATAACCAAAGCTTCTCTTCTCCACCAGTTGTATGATTGAGTTTTCTTGAGAGTTTCGTGATCCTGTTCTTTCTTGCTGTTGACATATCAGGATTCTTCAACAGCTTATATTCTAAGTTCTGTCCTCGAAATATCATATTCATCATCCTCGTCTTCTTTAACCTCACTCTTCTCTTCCAGACATCTCATTTTCTTCCTTCTGGAGTTTTGGATTCATCTTTATCGTCGTTTCTGCTTGTCCTCTATCTATTATTCATCTTCATCTCTGATGCAACAATCACCCTCCTGGATGATCACCGGAAGCTGAGGATAAACATCCCTAAGCTCTACTCCCTTCTCCTTATCTCTATAGCTTTGTTTATCTTATCGCTGGAATCTTTTATCAGTTTTTGTTTGAGAATGAAGGGCAACTTTTGTTTCACTTGCCGGATAACCTCGCAATACTTTAGTTAAAGGGTCACTATTTTGTACTATATCAATCGGTGTAATGACTTTTATAGCCTTGATGTCGTTTTTCCCCATTGTAACAACCCTTTTATATTCCTTTATCGTGAATTATTTTATTTGAGACTATATAGCCTATGGCTTCCCCCCTCTAATTATTAATATAAACCTAAACATTTTTTAAATAAATCAATTAAAAATCATGAATAATTAAAACCAATTTTTATTCCTATATCCTATGTCACCAATTTATCAATTAGTGTTGGCTATCTTACCACAACCCATCAAATGCAAATAAATGTAAGTTAGTCAACTTCAAAGCAATCCCAAAAACAAAGCCTGTAACCCCTTGCTCTATAACCCCTAATTATCTTAAATTTACAGAATAATGTCAGTCCTTGATTCCCAACACAACTCCAATCAAACCCCAGTGATGCACAGAGCCTCCAAAATGCAATTTTTAATGAAATAGTATTTGCCAAGCCTATGTAAAATTGTCATAACATCAGATATTTTGTAAGGGATGATTTTGTGAACTAGCCTGATATCTGATCCTCTGCCGCGTCACGTCACGTGATGTCACGTCAGCACTTCCTGTATCTCCTCTCTCTCTCTCTCTCTCTCTCCTGTCTCTCATATGACAAGGGAACAAAGACACAGAAACAGATTTGAGTAGTTAATGCAATCACTGAGTTATTTCAACCATATTCAATATTCCTTCGTTTTACACTCGCTCTAAGAATTAACTCAGGAATAATTATAGATCGCTCAAAAACATTTTTATTTTATTTATTTATTTTAATCGTCATTTAATTTAATTTATTATAATCCGTCAACATATCTCTCTCTCATTTATCAATTCAATAGGTCACAAAAACAGTTTCATCTTTAAAAATCCGCCGATGTAACAACTAGAAGATTCGTGTTAAAATCTCTCCTCTGTCTGTCTATTTCTCCCCTTGCAGGGTAACCCCAGATGGGACCTATGACCTTTACCCACAATGCAGTGTTCGTAGTTTTAGCAAATAACCTCATGTCGTAGTTTTAGCACCGTAAAATCATGCGCATGCGCACATCCATTTAACCCCATGCTTGCCACACCATAGAACGATAGCATTACGCTACAGCTTCACTATTTTATACCTTATACTCACACAATTACACATAACAGAGCTCACAAAACATATAACCTGACTTACACACACAGAGACAAGTTTAAGAGACTTTAATCCATCGCAATGGGGTCTCTAAGGATATCCGTTAGCATGTAGCATGCAACACAATTAGCATTTAGCATTAGCATTATCATTAGCCGATATGTACAATGTAGCATGACCCACACTCCAGCATTTAGCATTAACATTAGCCTTAGCCTTTAGCTAACTGCGGCCTACCACACAAATAAATATCCTTCACTGCCCTTATTCCCTTTAACATATATTTCTCCTACCGTTTTTGCTACCGTGGATTAATGACCATTTCACCGAGAAATTAGA
Organism: Coregonus clupeaformis; assembly: GCF_020615455.1. NCBI lineage: Eukaryota > Metazoa > Chordata > Actinopteri > Salmoniformes > Salmonidae > Coregonus > Coregonus clupeaformis. The sequence continues at coordinate 31,216,194 of NC_059193.1, forward strand.
CCCAATCAGACACCCCGTCGAAAGTCGAACCATAATCACAATCAGATAAATCCCATTAATCCGAGTTTTCCTTTAAAAAACCCACCGACTGCACATTCTATCGTGTAAGCGGATTTGCCGGCCCAACATTTTCTAAATGGCCCCCCCGGGGTCTTAAGCGGTACAGTGCCCTAATGAATGCGCATATCTGTTTTAATTGTACACCTTCAATACTTAATTCCTACCGTTTTATACTCTAAACTTCCAATTACCTGCCGTTTACCCATGGAATATATTATAACAGACTCTAGTCGACCGCAATAACGCCACCCGAGGCAAGGTCGTATGGTACATCTCTCCAGTGTACACAAGTCGTATCCAATCTAACAAGCTCCGAAGCGGTAAAAAAAACTCACCCTTGTCTGGCCATGCTTCAAAGCGAGTTAGCCTGGCGGCTGCCTGAAACAAAGGAGAGGTGCAGACCAGCCCCACGTTGGGCGCCATTTGTCGTATCGGGTGAATGGTGGCAATTATTGCTGTCAACAAAGAGTCCGCTTATGCTGCACAATGATTTAGAGGCTTTTATTAATATCACAAGGTTACAGCATAAGTTACAGACCCGCGGTGTCCGGAGAACGGCGTCCCAGATTGTCATGGCCGTTCTGCCCTTTCTGTAGTCCAGCCCCTATTTATAAACAATGCAAAAAGATGCTCCCTCTTCTGGCCAATCACCAGTCTCCCCTGGGACGTCACCCTCCAAACGGCTACATTTGACCTAACATAACCAACATTCCATTTCTTCAAGAAAAACATTTAACAAAGGCATAATCCCAATACACGACACACACATTAAGCATCTCCAAAGTTAAATCTAGAATCGGCTTCCTATTTCGCAACAAAGCCTCCTTCACTCATGCTGCCAAATATGCCCTCGTAAAACTGACTATCCTACCGATCCTTGACTTCGACGATGTCATTTACAAAATAGCCTCCAACACTCTACTCATCAAATTGGATGTAGTCTATCACAGTGCCATCCGTTTTGTCACCAAAGCCCCATATACTACCCACCATTGTGACCTGTACGCTCTCGTTGGCTGGCCCTCACTACATATTCGTTGCAAAACCCACTGGCTCCAGGTAATCTATAAATCACTGCTAGGCAAATCCCCGCCTTATCTTAGCTCATTGGTCACCATAGCAACACCCACGCGTAGTATGCCCTCCAGCAGGTATATCTCACTAGTCATCCCCAAAGCCAACACCTCCTTTGGCCGCCATTCCATCCAGTTCTCTGCTGCCAATGACTGGAACGAACTGCAAAAATCTCTGAAGCTGGAGACTCTTATCTCCCTCACTAACTTTAAGCATCAGTTGTCAGAGCACCTTACCGATCACTGCACCTGTACACAGCCCATCTGTAATTAGCCCACCCAACTACCTCATCCCCATATTGTTATTTATTTTACTAATTTGCACCACAGTATCTCTATTTGCACATCATCTTCTGCACATCTATCACTCCAGTGTTAATACTAAATTGTAATTATTTTGCACTATGGCCTATTTATTGCCTTACCTCTATAACTTACTACATTTGCACACACTCTATATATATTTTCAATTTTTCTATTGTGTTATTGACTGTACCTTTTTGTTTATCCCATAGGTAACTGTGTTGTTGTTGTTTTTATCGCACTGCTTTGCTTTATCTTGGCCAGGTCGCAGTTGTAAATGAGAACTTGTTCTCAACTGTCCTACCTTGTTAAATAAAGGTGAAATAAAAAAATAATTAAAAAAATCTGGTTCATCTATTTGGTTCGTTTCACATTATCTACCTAGAAAGCCTATATGGCAGTGAACATAATGCACATAATTCACTGTATAGATATTTTTAGTCTGCTAGTATTAATATCCAGTTATACCTGTAGGTATGCATCTTTGGACCTGTGACTTCCAAGTAAAAACAATCATTTTGGAAAAATGCATCTGAACATGCTCTATGGGTGACCCTAACAAACTGTCCAACAACCAGTCATGTGAAGACCCCTTCAAAAGTACTACCCTCAATGTCTCCAGTTTACAGTGTGGATGTTTCGATGAAGTAAAGACTATCCGACCAGCACCAAACAGCATACTGTTCCTCAGGTCCAGCTCTCAGAGGTGAGTCTGCTGATTTGAGAGCAGAGACCAGTGATCCATGAGTATTCTCAATGGGTCTAACGCCTAGATCACACCGACAGCGACGTTGCGTTTTGGTACACCAGTATTACATTAATTTCAAATGGAACGCTGCGTTTGCCTTGTAGCATTGCCTTGCAGAGGCAGTTGCAGTGCGTTCTGTGGGGTGCATACTTTGGATTTATTGAACATATGCATCAAATTGTATGCATAGACGGCTTGACAGAATGGTAGCAGAAGGTGGATGTTGAACTTTTGTTGCATACATATCCAGATTATGCTGCATACCATTTTGCGCAATGATGCTGTCGGTGTGATCGAGGCGTAAAGTAAAACATTCTGTGCAAAAGTGTGATGTAGTTCAGGTCAGGGATCCATAACAGCATTATTCAGAATCTGGCCTGTCAGATGGTAACACATTTAGCACATCAAATCTTATTCTGGTATGTAGTCAAACTTGTAGGTATGTCTCTGAACCTGTGAGAAAATAATGTTTGCAAGATGACAATGTGCCTACCTTTCTGTTTTATTTTCTCTCTTCTCTGTACTACTGTCTTTTCCATTCATGTTTTGCATGTTTGTAAATCTATCTGTTGCAACAGTCTCTGGTTGGTTTCCAGTGTGATGCCAACAAGGAAGCGGAAAAACAGGTCCAGGGGTCCATTCTCACTTTCCAAGGCTTTAGCCACTATCATCTACAGAAACTCATGCAAGGGCCGCTCTGAAGAGACACCCTTAATGAAAGACTCCAGGGCCTTGATGTTCTTGCGCACACAGCAGTGGAACGTGTACTGAGAAGCAAGAAACTTCTGGAAGCGCAGGTGAACAAAGCAGTACACCTTCTGCTAACACAACCCAGACTCTTCTTTCAGGATTTCTCTACAAACCCCAGAGTACACTGAGGCTTCACTGACATCATTAATCCCAACCCTTATTAGGTCTTCCTCATAGAATATGGGATGGCCTTTCTTCAGTTGCTCAAATGCCAGTTGTACCAGTTTCAGAAGGAAGTCTTTCTTTCTTTCAAAGATCTTCTTTTATCCATGTCATTTTCCCCATTATACTTATTGCTTTTCAGGTTTGTTTGAATAATCACAAGATGATTGTATATCTCAGTTAGAGTTGTGATCTCTTCACTCTCACCTTTAACCATAAGAACCCTGTCAGTAATCCAACAGAATACAGCTATGTGGCACATGATGTGGAGGTTACTTGATGTTTGAATGTGTGAGATGATTCTGCTGGCCAGCTTCTCACCATCTCTGAATCTCTTCCTGAAGTATTCTTCCTTCTGTTGGTCATTGTACCCTCATACTTCTGTCACCGTTGACTTACTTATGGGGCATCTGATTGGCTACTGCTGGTCGGGAGGTTATTCAGAGGCAAGCTTTGGGGAGTAGATTTCCATTGTCACGATCGTCGTATGAGTGAGTAGACCAAGGCGCAGCGTGTGAAACAAACATGACTTTAATTAGTTAAAGTTATCAAAACAAAACACGACTCGTGAAGTCCACGGTAAACAACTACCGACACGGAACAAAAACCCACAACACCCAAGGGAAAACATACAGTTTAAATATGGCTCCCAATCAGAGACAACCAGCCGACAGCTGACACTCGTTGCCTCTGATTGGGAGTCACACAGGCAAACATAGAAACAGACAACCTAGAACACCCAAACAAAGAAACAGAACACATAGAATGAACACACCCTGGCTCAACATATAGAGTCCCAGAGCCAGGGTGTGACAGTACCCCCCCCTGCGACCGCGCCTAAATACGAGCAAAACAGGGGAGGGCTGGGTGGGCATTCCTCCTCGGCGGCGGCTCCGGCTCCGGGCTTGCCCACCACCCTCCAACAAACCCCCCATAGCGCCCCTGGTCCGGTCTGGCCCCGCTGGCTGGAGCTGGACTGGACGTAGCAGGAGCGGTAGGCTTCAGCTCCTTAGTGGAGCAGTAGAGCGGTACCTGAATTGGCACCGATGACCCAGGCACGGGTTGTGCCGGACTGACGACTCGCACCCCTGGCTTGGTGCGAGTGGCAGGAACGGGCCGGGCCGGGCTGGCGACGCGCACCGTAGACTTGGTGCGAGTGGCAGGAACAGGCCGGACCGGGCTGGCGACGCGCACCGTAGACTTGGTGCGTGGAGCAGGGACAGGCCGGGCTGGGCTGACGACGCACACCGTAGGCTTGGTGCATGGAGCAGGGACAGGCCGGACAGGGCTGGCGACGCACCCCGTAGGCTTGGTGCGTGGAGCAGGAACAGGCCGGACAGGGCTGGCGACGCACACCGTAGGCTTGGTGCGTGGAGCAGGAACAGGCCGGGCAGGGCTGGCGACGCACACCGTAGGCTTGGTGCGTGGAGCAGGAACGGGCCGGGCTGGGCTGGCGACGCACACCGTAGGTTTGGTTTGTGGGGCAGGGACAGGCCGGGCTGGGCTGACGACGCACACCGTAGGCTTGGTGCGTGGAGCAGGGACAGGCCGGGCTGGGCTGGTGACGCACACCGTAGGCTTGGTGCGTGGAGCAGGAACAGGCCGGGCTGGGCTGGCGACGCACACCGTAGGTTTGGTGCGAGTGGCAGGAACAGGCCGGGTCGGGCTGGCGACGCACACCGTAGGCTTGGTGCGTGGAGCAGGAACAGGCCGAACCGTACTGGGAACACACACCACTGGCCTTAAACGGGGATCAGGAACGGGCCGGACCGGACTGGCAATACACCTCAGTACCTCTCGCCGTGCCTCTACAACTTCCTTCCCTCCTCTCGCCAATGGCTCCCGTAACCTGGTGGCCTTCTCTCCTCGTCTCCCATTTCGCCATGTGGCAGCCTCCTGCTGCCCAGTCGCCCCATGCCGTGTGCCCCCCTAAAAATTATTGGGGGGTGCCTCTCGTCCCTTCCGACGATGGCACTGCTGACGCCGCTGCTCCTCTCTCGCCAGGGCCTTAATCCTACCCCAAGGTCCCTTGCCCCCGAGCATGTCTTCCCAGGACCACGATTTGCCCACCTGGGCCATCGCCAGCCTCTCCATCTCCTTTCCTGGCGCTTCCTCCCATGTCCAGTCTGCCTGCTCCTGGACACGCTGCTTGGTCCTTTTACGGTGGGTTTTTCTGTCACGATCGTCGTATGAGTGAGTAGACCAAGGCGCAGCGTGTGAAACAAACATGACTTTAATTAGTTAAAGTTATCAAAACAAAACACGACTCGTGAAGTCCACGGTAAACAACTACCGACACGGAACAAAAACCCACAACACCCAAGGGAAAACATACAGTTTAAATATGGCTCCCAATCAGAGACAACCAGCCGACAGCTGACACTCGTTGCCTCTGATTGGGAGTCACACAGGCAAACATAGAAACAGACAACCTAGAACACCCAAACAAAGAAACAGAACACATAGAATGAACACACCCTGGCTCAACATATAGAGTCCCAGAGCCAGGGTGTGACATCCATCAATGAGGTTTGTCAATAACATGTCAACTGATGATGTCTTAGTTAGATCACTCAGCAACACGTTCTGACTGAAATCTAATGGAAGTCTGCTTTCATCCAGACCATCGAAGATGAACATGACTTTACAGTCAGCGTATTTATGTGCGTCGTTTTCTTTTAGTTCAGTGTGGAAGTAATTTATAAGCCCATGAAGACTGTACTGCCTTTATTTAATCAATTTCATATTTTCGAAAATATGAAATCCACATCCTGATTGGCTTTTCCTTCTGCCCAGTCATGGATGAACTTCTGCACAGAGACTGTTTTTTACGATGCCAGTGATGCCCTTCGTCATTACGGTTCTGATTGGTCTCTCCATTTCTTTCTTCTGTCCAGGTAAGGGTTTGAAGATGTCATTGCAGTTGATTGGAGTATCTGAGAATGTTTTTCTCCTGGAAATCTCCTCAATTAATTAAATCTGCCAAACGTCATGTTTACTATTAACCCCTTCACTCTCTCCCTGTGTGATGTAGAGTTGTGTGTAGCAGCTTTTCACTCACAAATCCAAACTTCCTCAGACTGGCTTTATGTTCCTCTTTATCTCTCTGTGTGATGTCATCCACTGGAAAGAGCAACTCATTTTTAAAACTTTAAAAAGTAACATTACAAGATCCTCACCCTGGTGACAACATGGAGATACAACTTTGACATTAAGCATTTCAGGGAACTCCGTCTCAACGTTGGTCCTTGTACATCACACCACTGTTTAGATTGTTACGCTCTTCTCTCCTCCCTTCAGTGTCCCCCTCTTTTCTCCTTTCTTCAGTGTCCCCCTATTTTCTCCTCTCTTCATAGTCCCTCTCTTCTCTCCTCCCTTTGCTGTCCCCATATTTTGTTACACAGGCACAGGTGTTGAAAAGCAAGAGCCATATTCAGCTTTCTATCGTGCTTTTCAACTCATTCTGAGATGCTCCTAGCCTCTTGTTTCATCAAAATTCAACGAAGATTAAAGTTACTACTTTTTGAACGTGGCATCTGTTAAACAGCTAAAAATAAATTGGCCTAAAATGGCTTAAGATGAAAGTTACTCTAAAGACCCTAAAAACGAATCAACGTCACAGTGTTAACTGAGTAAGAGACAGATAAGGAGAGAGAGAGAGAGAGAGAGAGAGAGAGAGAGAGAGAGAGAGAGAGAGAGAGAGAGAGAGAGAGAGACAGAGAGAGAGAGAGACAGAGAGAGAGAGAGAGAGAGAGAGAGAGAGAGAGAGTAGGCCAATAGGCTTACTCTATATTTGTTACATAATAATAATAATAATAATAATAATAATAATACTCTGAAAAACAATGTTTAATTACACCTTATTTTCTTCCTCTTTTACCTCCTTTCCCACTCATCCATATCCATCTCTGCTTACTTTCTCCTCCTATCTCTTTTCTCTCCTCTTGACCCCTATAGGCCTCTTATTCATCTGGTGATGAAATCATTAAGCACTGGTAGTATTGGGTGCGACTTGACTGATTTCAGAAAAACATGTGAGTTATAGATATGCCATTCACACTGAAAGCAACTCTGATAAGCGGTAGTTCTGTTCTATGTGTGCTATTTCCATGCTTCCCCTCTGTTAGTTACTTTCTTTCTGTTTTGTACATTAGCTTCAAACAGCAAAATATACAACATTTGTGTTTATTGAAAAGATACAGTATTTCACAGTGGTTTACATGGTATGATTCTCTACCCACTTGTTGTGTCACATAAACTGAAATCAGGCGAACATTTTAGAAAATGTAAACCATGAAATGGCAGAGGTATTTTTACATATTGCTCCTTCCTCTTTTATCATAGCATCTGAACCTAAAACGTCAACCAATATGTAAACCAAGATGAGTATTAGGCCTACAGGCATCGAAGCATTCAGTTACTGTTTGAAGTAACAAGTTTAACCCATTAGAATGGGTAAAACAAGTGACCCAAGCGACTTTAAGCGTGGTATGATTGTCGGACCAGTTCCAGTATCTCAGAAACATCCGGCCTCCTGGGCTTTTCATGCACGACAGTGTCTAGGGTTTACAGAGAATGGTGCGACAAACAAAAAACATCCAGTCAACGGCAGTCCTGTGGCCGAAAACAGCTTGTTGATGAGAGGTCAAAGGACAATGGCAAGAATCGTGCAAGCTAACAGGCAGGCCACAAACAGACAAATAATGGGGCAGTGCAACAGTGATGTGCAGAATGGCATCTCGGAACGCACAACTCATCGTTTTTTGTCACGGATGAGCTATTGCAGCAGATGACCACACCGGGTTCCACTCCTATCAGCTAAAAACAAGAAGAAGTGGCTCCAGTGGGCACGCGATCACCAACACTGGACAATTGAGGAGTGGAAAAACATTGCCTGGTCCGATCTCATCCCAGTTCCTGTTGAGTCATGCTGATGACAGAGTCGGGATTTGGCGTAAGCAGCATGAGTCCATGGCCCCATCCTGCCCGGTGGCGGTGGTGTAATGGTGTGGGGAATGTTTTCCTGGCACACGTTAGGTCCCTTGATACCAATTGAGCAACGTTTCCATGTCCCAAAGAATTGCTGTTCTGGATGCAAAGGGGGGTCCAACCCGGTACTAGATGGGTGTACATAATATCCTTCAAATGTTGATATTTGGTTGCGTTGACAATCAAATACAATTCAATATCACTTTTGAAATACAATAAGTATCCTATTAACTTGTCCACAAGTTAACAAATTATATGTTGGATTCACGTCTCTAAATCAACCAAACATTTTCATTAAAGAATGGGATTAAGCCAGTAGCTCAGATGGAATTATCCAAGCAGTAGATACATCTCCTTTAAATGTTGATATTTGTTTGCATTGTCAACCAAACACAATTCAATATTACTTTTGTAATAAAGTAAATATTATTAATAATAATAATAGATGTATTTTATGTAGCACTTTTCATTACAAAGAGAATCTAAAATACGCTTTAAAAAGGAAACTAAAACAAATGTAGGGTACTGGCAGTGGCAGGTCTTGACGATGGTCTTCCACAGCTGACAGGGTGTTGAGGCCGTTCAGAAAAGCAATATAGTGCAGGGAGTGTCGAAGGTACAGGGAGGGAGAAGCGTCAGTCGGATACACAGGCCCGGAGCTCTTCATCAGGCACCTTTGGCGTATCCTCCTTCGTAGGTTGGCTGGATCATCAACCACCGAAAATGTAGCCTAAAGTTAAGGATATCTTACAAACTAATATAACAATTCACCTTAAAATGAGTAACACATCCATGGCCACTTTTTGAGCTTGCTGTAACTATATTAAATGTCTTCTTATGTAATCATATAAAACATGCATGTTCAAGAGAGCATGCATAGGTCGTCGCAGGTCTGTGGAGTTCTTCACAATTACTGTAATAATCTGTGCAGAATCTTTGGTCACTTGCACCATGTGTCACACCCTGATCTGTTTCACCTGTCTTTGTGATTGTCTCCACCCCCCTCCAGGTGTCGCCCATTTTCCCCATTATCCCCAGTGTATTTATACCTGTGTTCTCTGTTTGTCTGTTGCCAGTTCGTTTTGTTTCGTCAAGCCTACCAGCGGTTTTCCCCTTGCTCCTGTCTTTCTCAAGTTCCTGTTTTCATGTTTTGACCATTCTGCCTGCCCTGAGCCTGCCTGCCATTCTGTACCTTGTCACACCACCCTGGATTATTGACCTCTGCCTGCCCTGACCCTGAGACTGCCAGCCGTTCTGTACCTTTTGGACTCTGATCTGGATTACTGACCTCTGCCTGCCCTTGACCTGTCGTTTGAATGCCCTCCTGAAACATGATACCATATGCTTTAATGTAATCTCAACTGCAATCCAGGTCATTTGGTTCTGCTTAATGAAGCACAGTGATAACACATTAAACTATTGTGTAAATAAACAAAATATCTGACACTGTATTTGCTGTGCTTTTATATGGTTGAAAGCGCAGTGATAGACATTTATCCATGTTGAAATGATGTGGTGTGCCCAGTGGGTTGTGACAGACGTTAGCTTTTCTCAGAGTTGTGGCGTCAGTCAAACTTCGACTCTCTGCCTTACTGTCACTGAGAGAACAGGAAGTAGCTAAGTGACTGTGTCAGCAACACATTTGAAGAAGCAGAGAGAGAGAGAGAAAGAGAGAGAGAGAGAGAGAGAGAGAGAGAGAGAGAGAGAGAGAGAGAGAGAGAGAGAGAGAGAGAGAGAGAGAGAGAGAGAGAGACCATTTTACCTCCTGTCCAGTGGTGAATTTAACATGAAAATATTGATGTGGCAAACTAAATCAACAAAGCTCATATGTATTGAAACCAGTACGCTACACATTGAATGCACTAATAATGAATCCCAGAAATTAGTTTTGAGCCACACACACAAACGTTATAACATTTGGGTTATGATCAGTTTATGGCTACGTCCCAAATCTTTAGCTCTTATTGCACGAAAGACCACGGTAGTCGAGCATACTTTATAGAGTGAACTAACTATTAATCGGTCTGTAATATTGTAACACTGCATGCACCTGCCGGCCTGTTACAAAGGGGCCTGGTTAATTAACAAAATGCAATGTTTATAATGCTATTCCCTTGCTTCATCTATTGCACAGTTACAGTTCCATCAAATACATTTATAACTAATCTTTCTTCTACATATGGTTCCATGGGTATTACAGTCTGCCATCAAACATCCACAATAGCCACTGCTCCATGACCCACCACCAATCTCTCGACTTGAATCTTCTTTTCCAGCTTGCTTTATTTTAATGGATAGCCATATTTTAAAGTTTAGGTGGGTAATTATCACCAAGGAATTTTATCTCTACATTTCCTTCATAACGCTACCTTTGAAAATAATTTGCTAGGAGATAGCTAAGCTAGTCGACATGTTTCAGCTAGCTAAGCTACCTAGCTTCAAGACATGGTAACAGTGTGTGGTAAAAAACTAGCTAGCTTTGAGGTTGACACATTTGAATCAAAGTTACCGGGCATAAGATGTTGATTTATCTGTGGCCAATGACAATGAGCCTTCTTGGGCCGGCACTTTTACTGTAAATCAATGGAGCACCGAAGAGGGGCTTTTGCTGGCTAGCTCTCCCAGCAGGTGCTGAGGTGACAGCACCCTGAGCCAATCACGCGCAACCAGAGAAGATCAAAGACACCTACGCTCTGTACTTTCTCTTTTTTTTTTTTTTTTTTTTACCTTTATTTAACCAGGTAAGCCAGTTGAGAACAAGTTCTCACTTACAACTGCGACATGGCCAAGATAAAGCAAAGCAGTGCGATAAAAAACAACAACACAGAGTTACATATGGGGTAAAACAAAACATAGTCAAAAATGCCCCTCCACCACAGAAAGCACAGAGCAAGGCTGAAACAGCTGTATTTTGGAGCTGCCTTACTCAACGAAAATTAACCAAAACAACAATACAATGGAAACCGACCACGTATGCTTTATTAGATCAAGCATTTTGTGCATAAAATGTAATTGTTTTCTAACCGTAAGTTTATTATTCCTCTGTACTTGGAATGGATGCCTGCCCTTAGTGTCTCTGCACCACTACTGTCCACATCAGTCCCTTAGCCTCTGCCTTGTTCATTGGCACCTCCACTTCCTCTCTCTGAAGGGACTGTTTAGTCAGCACATCTACTTCCTCATTCCCTTCCCCCTCCACATGGGCTCGACATTGCCTTAATGGTTGCGCTTGTTTTATTTGGTTTTGGTTGTGTAAAGTAACACATGCGCGGAACATTAGGTTGTTTAGTGCACCGGACAAAGGTGTCCTGAACACAGGTTGCACAGCCACACCGTTGTTTTTATTGAGAGAATGACGAATGATACTGTCAAAAATATGGAAAAATCCAAAACGGAGGCTCAGATACAAAAATACACATTATTTATTAGGAATTATTTATTATGTATGTATTTTCTTGTTAATAGCCCAAACGCACCAACATATTTCAACCCCTAAATGCACCAACAGGGGTCATTTTTGACCCCAAATTGGAAACGATGGCAAAATGACACTTTCTTTCAAACAGTAACACTTTTTCTTTTATAAAAATTTTGTAATACAAGTGAATGGTTGAAATTCCCCAAAATATGCATACAATTTTTAATTTTCACACATTTATAGTCAACTTTTATGTTTAAAAATATACATTTTTGTATGTTTTTCATGTTTTAAACTGTTATTTTGATCAATAGAAGTTTAATTCCAAATCTCTATATATCAATTTTCAGAAATGTTGGTAAATTAGCTTTTATTGTTTCAAGAACTTTTGAAAGATATGTGTGGTTTTTTTTCACCATCTAGTCATGGTATGGGGTTGTTCAATGACATACATGTATTTGTTTGAAATCTATCATGTTTTTTTCACAAAGTTTACTATTGAGTATACAAAAGAGAGATTATATATATAACATAGAAATTATACATTAACACAGAAATCAACGTAACATTTTCAGAAGGATAAAAAAAGGATTTCAAAATGATGAATTTACCCCTGTTGATGCTTATAGGGTTAATGTAAAACATTATTCCAGAAGTGTGCAACATTTATATATTTTATACTATAATAAAAAAAAAACGTTTATAACCAGGTCTGTCTTGAAAAATAGATTTTATCTCCATGAGAAAAACCTGTAAAGGTTTAATAATAATAAAACAAATAATAATCATAATAGCAAATTACACACATTAAACACATTAAGGCCATCTATTGCCCTATGATTATGATCATTTTGTTGATTGCTTGATTGATTGGTTGAAGGAGAGGCCAAAGGGGACTCCATTAGAAGAACTTGGTGGGGTTGGACTTGTCACACATCTGGACGTGGACGTGAGAAGTGATCCCTGGGTAGACACTCTGCATTGTCAGCATGGTCCCAATCTTCTGGCCCTTCTTCACCACCCCAGAGTACTTGTCAGGCTTCACGTAGAACAGCTTAAAGCACAGACCTAGAAAACAGAGACAACCACAGTGTCAGTCAATCAATCAATTAGCCAATCGATTCAATAGTTTATGAATGAACCATTACCCAATGATATCCCATATATTCTTCCAATATCCATTCTGCCATGTGACATATTAGTTGCCAGTATACCTCAGTGAAACAACAGAGTCAGAATATCGGGATACGGGACAGCCTAAAAACACGGCACTTCGATACAGCCACGACCAAAAGTGTCTTTTTCGTAGCTGGTTAGGAGAACTTACGCAATAGGTAAGGATAATTAATGTAGCAGGTTAGGAGAATTAAGTTAAGGTTAAGAAAAGGGTTAGGGTTAGGGTTAGCGAAAATGCTTTCCTAGCCTGTTACAAAATCACTTTGTATGAAGTGGTTGGTTTTTAGGGAGTCCCATCGGGATACAGTGCATATTTACAAGCATGGCATTAACTTAACTATTTATCTCAGTTATTTTAAAAACATGATTCAGGATAGACACTGACCCTCTCCACTGAGGTTGATCCCATCGTTGATGGCTGCCTTCTTCGGGTCTGTGTACACGATCACTTTCCCGTTGAGCGTCACGTCAAATGGAGCGTACACTGTGGCCCCATCATTACACACAATGTCCAGGCCCTGATGCACACGGTCTCCTCTGGACATAGAGATAGGAAAGGGTTAATTAATGCTGGGGGATTCATTCAGAGTCTCTCAATCACAACACTATGGTATGTTTTCATCCTTTTCTGTCGTAAAGTATTGTACTGTATACAGTAAGAGCATGGTCTCAGATCAAAGTTATATTATATTGTATTAAAGGGTTCTAAGATTTAAATAATTATCATGGAATGTGGTTAACATCTCACCAACTAAAGTATGAGGTAAATTGCGGACAGTAAAATAAAACAAAACCAAACTGATACATCAAAATACATGCCACAAATACATACAGACACACACACACTTGCCATACCTGCGTGCCCCGTATTGTCCTTGTCCCCATCTGTCCCCTGTCCTCCTCCTGTTACTGGAGTTGCCGCTGCACAGCTGACCAAACTTGACCATCTCACACTCTGACAACACAGCTAGAGATGGGATGGACAACAGATATATTGACTAAGGAGGAAAACATTTTATGCTGATATTTTCCACTAAACTATTTAAGGGCATTTATATTAAGATGCCAAAATTATATTGAACAGAAACTGCACCCAGAACCAAACCGCATGTGCGAGCTGGCCAGCTACTTGATTTGAATCTATATAAGAATGTGATAGATATTGCAATGGATTTACCTAATAGTTGAATAAGTCATTTTGGATTATTCTTACCTATGAGGACCACAGTAAACAAAAGAACAGCAGTCTTCATGTTGAAACCTTAGGTGATACTTTCACTCAAGGAGAAACTCTACGAGAAGGTCTTGCTCAGCTTCAGTCTGTGCTTCTGACTGCATAATGTCTGTGCTTTAAGTACCTCTTGAAGTACAACTTTCCCACATTGCACACCCTTGTTTCACAATCTTTCCTCAGAGTGGAAAAACCTGAATCTGGAAATGCTTTGTTTACTTTGTGAAAGCCAGAAAAAAAGATTTGGTAGAACAAAATGGTGGACAGCAGGGTAAACAAGTGGTGTTTTGCTAAAATGTTTATTCTATTCTTCTGAGCCATTTACTTTATGTTCATATTCTTATCTTTTATAATGTTTTATTGTTGTTGCATTGTCGAGAAGGAAGCTGCAAGTAAGCATTTATTTGGACTTGAAACTTGAAGCCTGTCCCTGACCTTTACATGTTTCTTGGCAAATAAGGTATGTTCAGAATACAAAATACAGAAAAAGGTTGACATATTATGACATTTGGGTCAACTATCACTTTAAGCAATGAATATACTCCAATAGAGAATAAATTTAAACTTTATTTCAGAAATAAGTGCCTAACACATGGTGTACATTATACAACAATACAAAATTATAAAAAACACATAATGGCCATCTTTGACCTGCTATTGTGATAATGTTCAAGTGTATTGGTTAGAATGTAAAGCACCTGGTTATAAGAAACCATCAAAGGTATCACAAATCAGTTTTACATAATTGACCCTTCGCTAAACTCCGCCCAATCAGAGCTTTCCGGAAAAAATCCTAATGTTGTCTATGGGCTACAGGTAGGGATACTTTTCCTTTCTCTGCTACAAGTGAACAGAAAATGGTAAAACGGTGTGCCTGGGGCACATGTAATACTGACAGTCAGTAGCTGGAGAGGTTAGACGGTGGTGTCTTTTTTATACCCTTTCCAAAACCAAAATCTAATGGAGAGAAGTGTAGGTTGTGGATGAAGTGCATAATGTCGAATATCTCAATATATTACTATGGAGAAAAAAGAAGCCAGCTACCACCTGGTTAAAGGGACATTTCCAATGAAAGTGTTTCCAATGACATCATCAACCAATTAGTAGGCAATGCCTAATCATAATTGGTTAAAATCACAAGATGCACACTGATGATGTCATTGGAAACACTTTATCTTCCTCTATATTGTATTACTACAAAACATAGAAACACGTCATTTTCACATATGTTGATGTTGAGGTGGTGCTGGAGATTATGAATATGAAGTTGAAACATTTAGACATTTCCCTTTAACAAGTCAGCTAGCTAACTTTGTTAGGATACATGTTGTATCACAAATCTTTAGCTGGCTATCTGCTAAAATACATAATTCTTTCAGCACTTTGTTGATGGGAAGCCAAGACTTCAGCATCCAAATCAGCTGCTGCTGCTGCTGCTGTTGCTGGAGGAAATGCAGTCATACTATGCAGACCACCTCCAAAAGAAAGGGATTGTAATATGAGGTTTAATTCAACCTAACCTACATTACCAAATGTTAATAATAAATAATAATATGCCATTTAGCAGACGCTTTTATCCAAAGCGACTTACAGTCATGTGTGCATACATTTTTTACGTATGGGTGGTCCCGGGGATCGAACCCACTACCCTGGAGTTACAAGAGCCAAATTACTACCCTGGCGTTACAAGCGCCAAATGTTGACAGACACTCAGGAGAACATTTCATAAGTAAATCCTTTAAATGGAGGCTTTATACATAAATTATATACAACTTACATAGCTCATACATAACTACACAACTTAGTGCAATCACAAGTACAACGTAGGTAACAGATGTCTGATTTACATATCATTTGACCCAAGAGACCTCAAACAATATAACCTTGACACTAAATGAATAACTGAATGAATAACACACTACATGTATCATCACTTTGCAAAGTTGATAGATTAATTATTAATGACTAATTATTACACCCTGAAACTGTGTATAATGTGTTAGAAATGTGTGAGTGTAGGACCAGTAAAGGCTATGGCATTGAGCCACTATTTAGCAATGTGAGTAAGAGTTAGGCCAGACAACAAAGACAACTGAGAAACTAAGATAAAGAGGCCTCCCAATTTAGGGAGGGGAGAAACTGTTATGAAAACATGGTGCAGAATATTGTGAGAACGGCAATAACTGAGTAATGCAAGGAGTAGGATATGTGTGTCACGCCCTGGCTCTGGGGACTCTTAAATGTTGAGCCAGGGTGTGGACTTGTTATGTTTGCTTGGGAGGACCTATTCGCGGGCAGAGGGCCATGGGCAAAAGTAAAGGCCCAGGCAGGAGAGGAGAAACGGCGCCAACCGTGCCGACGATGGACACGCGAGAGGCAACCCCAAGTAATTTTTTGGGGGGGGCACACGCCGTGGACGACGGGGCTGCTGGAGGCAGATACAGGGCGCATCGGCGATCTAGGAGAGGAGGCCACCAGGTTTGGGGGGCTGGAAGGGTGGTTGGCGGAGCCTAGAGGTAGAGCAGAGCCAACTCCCCGTACTCAGGCTAGGCAGCGTGAGACTGGGCAGGTTCCGGGTTATGCGGAGCCACGTACTGTGCCGCGAGTGTTCCGGCACAGTCCTGTACGTCCTGTGCTAGCACCACGCACGTGTCGTGCTAAGGTGGGCATGCAGCCAGGACGGAGTGTGCCGGCTCAATGCTTGTGGCCTCCAGTACCCCTCCTCGGTCCCGGATATCCTGCGCCAGTGCCACGTGCTGTAGCGCCAGTACGAGTGCACAGCCCTGTACGTCCTGTGCTGATGCCTCACACACAGGGTGTGGAGATAGGCATTCAGCCAGGACGGGTTGTGTCAGCTCTCCGCTCCAGACCTCCAGTCTGTCTCCACAACCCGGTCCGGCCTGTTCCTGTCCCTCGCACCAAGCCTGTGGTGCGCGTCGTCAGCCCGGTCCGGCCTGTTCCTGTCCCTCGCACCAAGCCTGTGGTGCGCATCGTCAGCCCGGTCCGGCCTGTTCCTACTCCCCGCACCAAGCCAGGGGTGCGCGTCGTCAGCCCGGTCCGGCCCATTCCTGCTACCGCACCAAGCCAGTGGTGCGCGTCGTCAGCCCAGTCCGGCTCGTTCCTGCTCCCCGCACCAAGCCAGTGGTGCGCGTCGTCAGCCCGGTCCGGCCCATTCCTGCTCCCCGCACCAAGCCAATGGTGCGCGTCGTCAGCCCGGTCCGACCCGTTCCTGCTCCCCGCACCAAGCCAGTGGTGCGCGTCGCCAGCCCGGTCCGGCCCGTTCCTGCTCCCCGCACCAAGCCAGTGGTGCGCGTCGTCAGTCCGGCACGGTCCGTGCCTGTTCCACCGGTGCCTGGTCCGGCACCGGTCAGCTGCTCCACTCCGGAGCCAGAGCAATCCGCTCCACCGGTGTCCAGTCCAGCTCCGGCCAGCGGGACCAGACCAGGGGCGCTACAGGGGGGTAGAGGGAGAGTGGTGGTCACGCCCGGAGCCGGATCCGCCTCCGAGGCGGAATGCCCACCTGGCCCCTCCCCTGTTGTGTTTGGTTGGCGAGGTCACAGTCCGCGCCTTTGGGGGGGGTACTGTCACGCCCTGGCTCTGGGGACTCTTAAATGTTGAGCCAGGGTGTGGACTTGTTATGTTTAGTTTTCTATGGGTTTTGTTCTAGATCGTTTATTTCTAGGTTGGCCAGGGTGGTTCCCAATCAGAGACAGCTGTAGCTCGTTGTCTCTGATTGGGGACCATACTTAGGCAGCCTGTGTTCACTAGTTTATTGTGGGATCTTGTTCCGTATGGTTTTGTGTATAACCTAGGACTTCACGTATCGTTTGGTTTATTGTTTTGGTTCGTGTGTGTACTGAAATAAAGAATGTACACACACCCATGCACACAGACAGACAGACATCTGTATAGGTATTCCCAACCATGCTATACAGTATGTTACGAATTTGCAAAACGTATGATATGTTACGAATTCTAGCTAGGTGGCTAACGTTAGCTAGGCTAGGGGTTAGTGTTAGGGGATAAGGTTAGGGTTATGTTTAGGAGTTAGGTTAAAGGTTAAAGGGTAAAGATTAGGGTTAGCTAAAAGGGTTAAGGTTAGGGTTAGGGGAAGGGTTAGCTAGCATGCTTAGTAGTTGCAAAGTAGTTAAAAAGTACTAAGTAGTTGAAAAGTTGCTAATTAGCTAAAATGCTCAAGTTGTCCGTGATGATATTCAAATTTGCAACCTTTGGGTTGCTATACGTTCACGTTATACGCCCACCAATCTTAATCTGTTACTTCTGACACTGTCCTGAAAACATAAACATACAACCATGGAGGTGGAAACATTTGATGACATCTGTTTATGCATACTCTACTGTTTCTGCTGCTAACCATATATTTGTGCCTTTACAGTAAGTACCTACCCACATCTAAAACATGGGTTTCTTTGATACTGTGAGAATGTGATTTGAAGAAGTCAGGCACAGGAGGGTAAATCACCGAATACAGAGTTTATTCCGTAGGACACAGTTACGCTGGATAGCATCAACAAAGTACAGGCACACGGGGAACAATATCCCCGGAAATACAAGGTACCTGTAGCTCAACCGAGCTACACTCAACTCACAAATAACAATCACCCACAAGGACAAGGGGGGCAGAGGAAACACTTATTTTATTTTAACCTTTATTTAACTAGGCAAGTCAGTTAAGAACAAATTCTTATTTACAATGACGGCCTACACCGGCCAAACCCAGACGACGCAGGGCCAATTGCACGCCACCCTATGGGACTCCCAATCACGGCCGGTTGTGATACAGCCTGGAATCGAACCAGGGGGTCTGTAGTGACGTCTCAAGCACTGAGATGCAGTGCCTTAGACCACTGCGCCACTCGGGAGCCCACTTATACATGTACTAATGAGGGGATACGAACCAGGTGTGTGTAATTGACAAGACAAGACAAATGGAATGATGATATATGGAGCGGCAGTGGCTAGTAGGCCGGTGACGATGAACGCCGAAGCCTGCCCGAACAAGGAGGGGAGGCAGCTTCGGAGGAAGTCGTGACAGATACATAACAGTTGAAGATATAATGGACTTGCATCTGTGTTATAATATTATCTTATGGTTGAATTAGTTATTACATGCATTAGATGTAACCAACGAATTCACATGTAGGTCACCAGTCAAATTTCTAACTGCAGTAGACTGGTCTTCTCTTCCCGGCTCACTTTTGCCTTTGCCTCCAAGACCGCTGTAATAGGCTTGGCATCAATCTTCTTGCCTCTTGGCTTATGCCACTGTTGTGTTTCTCTGTCCTGATAACGTTGAGGGAGCGTGTGTCGCCTGAGCATGCATAGAAGTAGGCCTGCCTGGCCTGCTGCATACAAATGCAGGAAAGTGCCCATTTGGCAATGTCTGATTTCTGATTGTCTTAATTCAACACGCCCACCACTAATAAGTTGAGTAGCTCAGTCATTTTTTTTTTCACCTCACACATTGTAAATGAAGTCTGTTTTTTTACATCCATTGCAAATGATAGTTCCTCAGTATTTGAAAAATCTTTCCAACACTCCCAGCCTCGATAATCACCAAGCCTCGGTGTGAAAGAGAAAAATATTATGATATGATGATCCCATATATCCAGTTGGAAACACCTTTCTGTCCCGGGCTGTCTGTCCCGAGCTCACTGGCAAGGGAAACTCTGAGGGCCCCGGAATAGGCTAGTTGATACAATGTTGCAAGTTCATTAGCGACAGCTTCTGGCCTGATCCAGTTGATGATTTAATACAATGTTACACTTCACTAGCAATAGCTCTGTAACGATCCCGGCGGTCTGAGTCGGGTCCTGTCTGGTGACGAGTGTTTCTGGTCGTAGCTCCTGTTTCCCGAGGGTTCGGGAACGCTCCGGGGAGCGCGCTTGTTTCCGCACCTGCTTCCCATCAGCAATCGGCACACCTGGGCCTAATCATCACCCTTCTTAGGGTCTGGCCCAACATCCAGTTCCTGCCGGATCGTTAGCCATGAACAGTATGTTTTGCCGGCGTATCAGCCTCAGTACTAGAGTTAGTTTTTGTTGTTTTGTTGCACCCTGTTGACCTGCCTGGTACTTACCTCCGTTTTTGTTCTCCCCACAGTCACTCGTCCGGAACCTCTACCCAACCTCTGCCTGATGGTCGGCGGCTGCCGAGCCATCATCGGATCAACCACTGGACCCTCTACAACTCCTCCACGCCGCCGCTCTGTTCCCTGGATTATTTCCCTTCACCCTTGGTTCAGTAAATAAACACTCACCTTTTGACACCACTTACCTTGTCCTGGTCTGCTTCTGGGTTCTGGCTTAGTAAACCGTGACAGAACGATCCGGCCAGTAATGAACCCAGCGGACCTGGACTCTGTTCGCCATGCTATTACCCAGCAGGAGAAGATGTTGGGTCATCATAGCACGGTACTACAGGAGATCGCGTTGTCAGTTCGGAACCTTTCTACCGGTCTGACGGAGGTCCAGAACCAACGCAAGTGGCCGGTGGAGGATCCACTACCGGTTTCATCCATCTCGCCTGCCGCTTCTGAAGCTGTGGCCATCCGTGAGCCCAAGGTTCCGACGCCGGATAAATATGAGGGGGAGCTGGGAAGATGCCGTTCCTTCCTTATGCAGTGTGGACTAGTGTTCGATCTACAGCCCTACTCTTATGCCACAGACAAGGCTAGGATAGCCTTTGTGATTGAGTTGCTGCGTGGTCGTGCGCTGGAGTGGGCTTCAGCCGTTTGGGAACGACAGGATCCCTGCATGGCTTCATACCAGGGGTTCACGACCGAGATGAGGAAGCTCTTCGACCATTCCGTCCGAGGGAGGGACGCAGCTAGGCGCCTGTTTTCGCTTCGCCAAGGAACTCGCAGCGTGGCCGACTTCGTGATTGAGTTCAAGACGTTGGCTGTGGAGAGTGGGTGGAACGAGGAGTCTCTGCAAGCGGCCTTTTACCAGGGTCTGTCGGAGCAGCTCAAGGATGAGTTGATCTCCTATCCGGAGCCTAGTGACCTGGACAGCTTGGTAGCCTTGTCCATTCGGGTGGATAATCGAGTCCGAGAGCGAAGGAGGGAGAAGCAATGGGGTCCGTCCAATCGATCAGTTTCTCAGTTCCCAGTCGGGTCGGGTGGTGGACCAGAACACATCGATCATTCTCCACCACAGTGGATTAGTGGAGAGGTCCTCTCTCCCGATTCGGAACCCATGCAAGTGGGGCGGCACGGGTTAACCAAGGAGGAGCGTCAACATAGACGTAAGACCAACTGCTGCCTCTACTGTGGTAGCTCGGGACATTACATCTCCACTTGTTCCCGGCGGTCGTCAAACTGCCCGGCTCGCTAAAGTTGGGAGGACTTTTAGCGAGCCAGTTTCAACCTCTCAGTACCTCTGTCAGACCCCGCTTCCCGGCTACCCTTGTGAACAGGAATCAGAGCTTAGCGCTTAACGCTTTTATCGATTCAGGTGCCGATGGAAGCTTTCTTGATGCCGAGTTGGTGGAACAGCTGGGGCTTTCCAAGGAGCAATTGCCGGAAGCCATTGAAGCGACCACTCTGAACGGCAGTAGTCTGGCACGTATCACGATGAGGACTGAACCGGTTAAGATGCGGTTGTCAGGGAATCATTCTGAGATGATTTCATTTTTTCATTCTGCCGTCTTCCCATGTTCCTCTGGTCCTTGGATACCCCTGGCTGAAGGAACACAATCCCACGTTCGATTGGGTGACGGGCAAGGTAACGAGTTGGAGCCTGGATTGTCATGCTAACTGTCTCAAGACTGCCTGCCCCCATTCGGTTCCCAGTCAGGTGATTGAGGCTAAACCTCCAGATTTGTCCCTGGTTCCCGAGACATATCACGATTTGGGGAGGTTTTCAGTAAGCAGAAGGCTCTGTCACTCCCTCCCCACCGACCATATGATTGTGCCATCAACCTGGTCCCTGGAGCTGTCTACCCCAAGGGAAGGTTATACAGTATCTCCCGACCTGAACGTGAGGCGTTGGAGACCTACATCAAGGAGTCCCTAGCTGCTGGTCTCGTTCGTCCTCGTCATCACCCCTGGGGGCAGGATTCTTCTTTGTGGGTAAGAAGGATGGCTCTCTTCGACCATGTATTGACTATCGGGGGTTGAATGACATCACGGTCAAGAACAAGTATCCCCTGCCCTTGATGAGTTCTGCCTTCGACTCCTTACAGGGTGCTACGGTGTTCACCAAGTTAGACCTACGCAATGCGTATCACCTGGTCCGGATCAGAGAGGGGGACGAGTGGTTGACGGGTTTCAATACACCGATGGGGCACTTCGAGTATCAGGTGATGCCGTTTGGACTGACCAATGCTCCAGCGGTATTCCAGAGTATGGTGAACGACGTCCTGAGAGATATGATCGGTCTCTTCGTGTTTGTTTACCTGGATGACATTCTGATCTTCTCGAAGGAACCTACCGACCACGTCCAGCATGTCCGGCAGGTTCTGCAGCGATTGTTGGAGAATCGCCTGTTCGTGAAGGCCGAGAAGTGCGAGTTTCACGCCCACACAACATCCTTTCTCGGGTACATCATCTCCAGGGGAGAGATTAGGATGGACCAGGAGAAGGTTAGAGCGGTTCTGGAATGGGCCCAGCCCGGTACGAGATTGCAGCTCCAGAGATTTTTGGGGTTTGCGAATTTCTACCGCAGATTCATCCGGGATTACAGCCGTGTGGCCGCTCCATTAACTGCCTTGACTTCCAGCATCAGGACCTTCAAGTGGAATCCGGAGGCGGATCGAGCGTTTCTGGATTTGAAGAGGCGATTCACCAACGCACCGATTCTCTCTCAACCGGACACGGCCCGTCAGTTCGTTGTTGAAGTGGACGCGTCTGATGTGGGAGTTGGCGCCATCCTGTCGCAGCGATGCTCCACGGACAGTAAACTCCATCCCTGCGCCTACTACTCTCGTCGCCTTTCACCTGCGGAGAGGAATTACGATGTGGGTAACCGGGAGCTTCTCGCGGTGAAACTTGCCTTGGAGGAGTGGCGCCACTGGTTGGAGGGGGCGGAGCAACCGTTTATTGTCTGGACTGACCACAAGAATCTTGCTTACGTGCAATCGGCGAAACGTCTCAACTCCCGTCCAGGCCAGGTGGGCGTTGTTTTTCGGACGATTCAAGTTTGTCCTGACGTTCCGACCTGGGTCTAAGAACGGCAAGGCGGACGCCTTGTCCCGGATGTTCTCCAAGACGGAGGAGAGTGGGTCCAAGACCGAGACTATTCTCCCCCGGAACTGCGTCGTGGGAGCAGTCATGTGGAAGATTGAGGAGGAGGTGCTGGCGGCCCTTCGGACTCAGCCCGGTCCCGGTAACGGTCCACCCGGTCGGTTGTTTGTGCCTGAGTCGGTTCGTCCTGCTGTTCTCAAGTGGTCCCACGCCAGTAAGATGGCTTGTCACCCTGGCGTGGCTCGGACTATGGCGTTTCTTCGCAGACGTTTTTGGTGGCCTGCCATGGCCGAGGATACTCGGGGTTTTGTTGCTGCCTGTCCAGTGTGTGCGCAGAATAAGAGTACCAATCGGCCCAGCTCTGGACTACTTCACCCCCTTCCTATTCCCCGGCGTCCATGGTCGCATCTGGCCCTGGACTTCGTCACGGGGTTGCCCGCTTCTGAGGGGAACACGGTCGTTCTGACTATCGTGGACAGATTCAGCAAGTTCGCCCACTTTGTGCCGATTGCCAAGCTTCCCTCTGCCTCGGAGACGTCCGAGATCCTGGTTAGGGAGGTTTTCAGGGTCCACGGTTTGCCCAGTGATATCGTTTCCGACCGTGGCCCTCAGTTTACCTCTGCTGTCTGGAAGTCCTTCTGTTCGGCCATTGGAGCTACAGTCAGTCTCACATCTGGTTTTCACCCCCAATCCAATGGTCAGGCGGAGAGAGCCAACCAGAAGATGGAATCCACGCTACGCTGTCTGGTCTCTTCCAACCCCACCTCCTGGGCCTCTCAGTTGCCTTGGGTTGAGTATGCCCACAATACTCTCCCCTACATCTGCCACTGGGATGTCTCCCTTCCAGTGCCTGTATGGCTACCAACCTCCCCTGTTCCCTTCTCAGGAGAAGGAGCTCTCAGTGCCTTCTGTTCAGGCCCACATTCGTCGTTGCCACCGGACCTGGCATCGGGCCAGAAAGGCACTCCTTAGAGGTTCGGACCGGTATCAGCTCCAGGCGAATCGTCGCCGGATCCCCGCTCCCACCTATACCATCGGAGATAGGGTTTGGTTGGCCACACGGGATCTTCCGTTACGGACTGAGTCTAGGAAGTTGTTACCGAAGTTCATTGGTCCGTTTGTGGTGGAGAAGGTGATCAATCCAGTGGCAGTTCGACTCAAACTACCGAGGACGCTCAGAGTCCATCCCACCTTTCATGTCTCCTGCCTCAAGCCTGTCCTCCTCAGTCCTCTGTTGCCTCCTCCGCCTCCTCCTCCTCCTCCTCGGATGATCGGAGGTGGTCCTGCCTACACGGTGCGGCGCATCATGGATTCCCGACGGCGGGGCCGGGGTTTCCAGTATCTCGTGGACTGGGAGGGGTATGGTCCTGAGGAGAGGAGTTGGATTCCGCGGCGACAGGTCCTAGATCCGGATCTCATCAGGGACTTCTACCGCCTCCATCCTGGCGCTCCGGGAGTCCGCCCGGTGGCGTTCGTCGGAGGGGGGGTACTGTAACGATCCCGGCGGTCTGAGTCGGGTCCTGTCTGGTGACGAGTGTTTCTGGTCGTAGCTCCTGTTTCCCGAGGGTTCGGGAACGCTCCGGGGAGCGCGCTTGTTTCCGCACCTGCTTCCCATCAGCAATCGGCACACCTGGGCCTAATCATCACCCTTCTTAGGGTCTGGCCCAACATCCAGTTCCTGCCGGATCGTTAGCCATGAACAGTATGTTTTGCCGGCGTATCAGCCTCAGTACTAGAGTTAGTTTTTGTTGTTTTGTTGCACCCTGTTGACCTGCCTGGTACTTACCTCCGTTTTTGTTCTCCCCACAGTCACTCGTCCGGAACCTCTACCCAACCTCTGCCTGATGGTCGGCGGCTGCCGAGCCATCATCGGATCAACCACTGGACCCTCTACAACTCCTCCACGCCGCCGCTCTGTTCCCTGGATTATTTCCCTTCACCCTTGGTTCAGTAAATAAACACTCACCTTTTGACACCACTTACCTTGTCCTGGTCTGCTTCTGGGTTCTGGCTTAGTAAACCGTGACAAGCTCAAGTCAAGACAGATTGAAACGGAGGCAGACAGGCGGAGTAGAGAGATGAATGTGATTGAAAGAACTAGAATTTTCATCATATTTTCTACTGTTTTTATTTGTTGGCTTTAGACCTATGGATTTTACTTAGTTGACGATGGAAGTTCTAGGCCTACTGCTGCATTTACTCACATAGGAGGTTCCGTGTAAAAAAAAGTGCCAACCTATGGATATCAAAGGCCAAACAAGATGGAAAGTGTAGAGTCAGTGAGAGTCACAAGAAGTGGTCTTATTTAGATTTGTTGTGTGTCTGCGGAGCAGAGTAAGCGTGTTTTAAGACTCAAAAAGATATCGGGGTGGAATGTTTCCTGTATGGATTTTCGTAGCAGGGCACCTATGAAGGGGGTTATTTCTGGGGTGGTGCAAGAAAAAAAGGCAGAGGATATTACTGAAGACATCGATGGAGTGGTTGGTGCATGTCGACTGACCTTTATGGTGGATGGAGAAAATAAATTAACTTCATCCATGCAACGGTTCTTTGATGAATAGTCTCTCCCTTCTCATATAAAGTTAGGATTCATGAGATACTCTGTAAGAGCTTTTGTGCACAAGTCCCTTCAGTGTCATAAATGAGAAAGATTTGGTAATGTGTCAAGTGTGTGCAGAAGGGAAGAGTATCGTATGCCAGATGAAGTGAAATGCTGCAACTGTGGAGGCAAACATGCTCCTGAATTCCTGGAGTGCCTTGTTAGGGTGAAGGAGAATGAGGTGGCAAGGGTAAGGAGTGTCCAGCGTGTCTTATATCTGGAGGCGATGAGAACATTTGAAGGAATGGGTGGTGGGGGAAAAACAATTGTAGTGGAGCCACCACAACCAGTGAAGGTTTCCCATCAACCGAGGGATAGTGAAATGCTGCATGTTAAAAAGGTGGACTTTATATTATTTATCGCAATGATCATAAACTGTACAGCACAAGCGGAGAAGAAGTCTAAGAAAATTTGAATAATTGTGAATGCAGCTGAACATTTTTGGGGTCAGCCAAGGCCGTGCAAGAAATCCTGTCTGTGAATGTTACTCCATCACATGCCCCTGAGCCTGTCTAGAGATGTATTTTGGAGTGGACTGTGATTGAAGAAGTGGAATGGGTTTTGTTAGTTGACGTGTTTAATTGTGTAGTTTGTATGATGTCTTTTTCCCCCTTTCCCGCAGTTTTTTTTTGTTTCTTATTCAATACCCCGTCCAGCTGGTGGCGGTAATGTGCATTAACATTGGATGCCAACCGCCGTTAAACCCCATCGAAGAAGAATAAGATATCAAAGGCCCGTCTAACTAATTAGTTCGGGCGCCAGCCCTTGTTGTGGACGATTCATCTTGGGCTCTTTTGAGGTCCATGGTGTAGATCAGCCCGACAACATGCGAGCAGTAACTGTGGAGCTAGCATAGAACGGCATGTTTTTTGGGGCGAGGGCATTGATTGTTTACGTTAGCATGTCCGCTAGCTACAGCTGATATTGTGTAAACAATGTAGTATGCTTTTAATTTTTTAATGATCGTGATATCTACCCTGCCTGCAGTGCAGGAACAATGTTGTGCCTTTATTTCATCCGCCTCTGCAGCTGTTGGAGTTTCTCCCTCTTACACTGTGACCGGTAGGCTTTTGCCTCTATCCTAGCCCTCCGGCTTGATGTGTTGCGCTCCTGCGTAATTTTTATTTTGTGTATATAACCTTCAAACGCATATTGAAGGCCCTTTTGTCTGCTCCTATCTGATTATAGCTATGTCATGGTTGTCTCAAAGTTACTGAGTACCTCTTTTGGGAGTTCCCTTAGTGTTATTACTATGCGCTTCTCCATGTTACCAGGAAGATAAAAGGTTAGACTTGTCCGAGTTAGCAACAGTAACCAAGGGCGGCGGGGCTTAGCGAAGGGTTAATTACATAAACAATACTGTGGGAATATTTTTACTGCTTCTGAATCAATTTTTCACGACATAAATGAATTCATAATTACTTAACAAAACATATTTTAGTTTAGGTCGTTGTGTGGTTTAACAATACATATTTTAATAAAATGTGAATATTGTAAAAAACATAACATTATTTGCAGAATATACCTGCCTAAATATAACAGACAAATTTCATCAAGGAATAAACATTTGAAACCATGCTGTCTAGTTTAAGCCAGGTAACTTTTCTAACTGACAGTGTTCACATCAGTTCGTCATCACCCTTCTCCTCTTCCTCAGTGGCATCTGTCTCTTTCACTATCTGGACACAAGAAAATAGAAAAACAACACATGAGAAAGACTTGAGTGCAAAACTTAGATAAAGTAAGGGAGTGACATTTTATTTTAACAGTTGCGTATTGATTTTAACAGACGTGTATTGATGTGCAAATGACACCTAGATAGTGGAAAGCTGGTAATGTTTCAATCAAAGACTATCAAAATAAAGTATTACCACTATTAGAGCTTCAACTTGCAGTTTAACTCTGCTGATAGGCCTAACTTTACCGTGCGTTGGGATGCCCTGGGGGAAGATTTTGGGGACTCCTTCGGTGGAGGCTTCGGGCTGTCCTGCTCTTTGTCATTGGTCTGCTTGACCATGCGTGCCCTCTTCATGGTCCTTTGTCGGTATAACCACATTGTCGCAGTGACCACTGCTAGGAGAGTGACCAGAGCACAAGCCATCACTGCAGTGGATATGTCTAAGGGAGATGAGAAAGGACTTAGTTCGAATTTCTACTTTGTTTGTCAGGCTTTAAGAGTGTTATGTGCTTAACTTTAGACAAATCGTCCGTGTCTATGACCTCAGAATATCTGAACTCTTAGCATTCTCTCACCATCACTCATTGCGTCAAGATCCATTGTGCCATCAAACGGAGCAAGACGAGACTAGTGTCACCTGCAAAGGCTGCAATAGGTCAAAATGACAGGGAAGTCACAATTCAGGGAATGCATCAATAGCAGTGTTATCATCCATAACATAGCAATAACAATAATAATAACATAGGCAAGTACAAAGGGCATCTGATCTTAAGTTGGACATATGACATCAGCTCTTCGCAGCCACATTCACGTCAGTATGAGTAAGCACAGACGTGGCCTATGCAGAATAGGATCAAAATGTGCTGAATCTCATCTTCTCCACTAGATGTCGGGCTGCACCACTTTTGTTTCTGGCATGTCTTGGTTCTTCACTTCATTTCAACTCTGTTTTACCACTTCACAGATATTTGAACCAATAATATATAACCAATAAAACCAACTAAGAAGTCATGAACTGTAAATCTTGTTTCCATTAATCAAATCATGACCAGTATTGTTTCTGTTACCCACATTATATTGCACAAATTCGTATATAAGTGCCAGTGTTCATGATTAGTGACAGAGAAGTTGAGATGAAAATGACAGTTTAGATCAGGGGTGTCAAACTGAATTTCTGATGGGCTGTTTCTGCAAGTTTTCAATCCTCTCTTGTACATCATTGATTGATTAAGGTAATTGATTGGTTAGGAACTCCCCTGACTAGGTCTTAATTGGATACGAATTGAAAATAAATTACAAAAAACAGAAGACACACAGCCCTCCAGGAAGTGAGTTTGACACCCCTGGTTTAGATGTTCCGTTTGTCTTACCATTTCCCTTTTGCTCATTTCTCATCAATTGTATTTTGAGTCTCACTGCCCACCACAAACAATGTGTTTGTGTATTTGAGTGTACTGCATGTGTTACCAAGCATATTTCACCAAAACAACCCTTACAATAGGTCTACACCTCATCCAAATGTCATTTAGGTTTCAGTTTAGGTTTCTGTGTTCAGATGCTGTGTTCCCTAACGGTTATCACAATCCTATTTCTCTAATGTTGAAAATAATCTTCATGAGAAAATAAATTACCTTTGAGAGCCTCTTTTGAGAATCAATAGAAATGACGTGGGGGAGTTACTCTGGGGATGCTGTGAATTGCTAAACCTAATTGTCTGTGTTTTAATAGCCATGCTAAGGCTAAGGCATTCCAGACCATTAGAGGAAGAAACCATTAGCCTCACAGGTCATTTAGCCTCCATTTTGTCAGCCCACTATGAGTCTAGTAGTGTCTGCTATGGGTTTGCCAAAGCTAACGCTGTTGGTCGAGTAGTTAAGTGTGTGCATCCTATTTGCTCTAATACACATGCACACATACACGCACACACACATCATGCATATTCGCAAACAGAGGTACACTCACAAACATAGAGGTATGAATATGTGTGTAAACTTTCTTAGTCCTATACATACTGTACAGAAAGTGCCCATACAAGTGTGTAAATACTAACATTCATACTCTTTCTCCCTCATTTAGTTAGTGAGTACAATGAATAATTCTTTGCCATTTTGACCAAACTTAACTATTTTGGGAAGCTGAAATGGGCCATTACTTTTATAGATTTTTCATATTTGCTTCGTCTCACATCTATAGCTACCCTTCTCAGCTTCCATTTGGCTGATGCTCAGCAATTTGAGAGGAAATAATGACATGCTGAAGACAAGTTTATGATCTAATGTAGTTGATATCATAGGTTCAATCAGTATGGCTCGCTTTACTTCTTTCAGTAAGCACAATACAATTCACATTGCTTCCTCTTCTATGTGCATAGTGGGAATGTATATGTTAGTGTTTAAAAACGTTAACATCATCAGCATAGCATAATGTCTCTCCTCCTGTTTTCCATTAGCAACGTACAGAATGTCATTCACCTATTTTCTTTATAGCCTATGAGCACGGCACAATAATGCACATTCCTCTCTCTCAACCAATGGGCATACATCTTGGGATGTATTTGTATGTCAAACTTACGATGTTCTTTTACTTGCTGTGTTACAGCAGAAGTTCCCGACAACCCTCCACCTCCCCACCACCACCAGCTAAGGACTGTCATTGGAACCCCTTACTCCCAGCGGGGAAGGTTTGGATGCCAGCTGACCCGCATAGGGCTACCTGCCATCAAAGCATCTGGCTCTGAGGATCTTCCCTCAGAGACGAGGCCATTCCCCAAATTATTTTAATAAATGTTTATACTTGCATTTTGTCTCTGTTGTTCATTCAGTTAAGCGTTAATCTCGATTGAACAAACCAAATACAGGAAAAGGAGAACTTTAAACAAATGGTTCTTTGTATATCAGACTACATTGTAAATTA
The DNA here is from genome assembly GCF_020615455.1 of Coregonus clupeaformis. Classification (NCBI taxonomy): domain Eukaryota; kingdom Metazoa; phylum Chordata; class Actinopteri; order Salmoniformes; family Salmonidae; genus Coregonus; species Coregonus clupeaformis. Next base: position 31,246,499 of record NC_059193.1, read on the forward strand.
AAATATTCCATTAGACACATGTAGATATAGTTATCAATATCGGTATTTTCAAAGTTCATGAACAAAAACAACATACCTAGTCAAATGTATTGTAATCCCAATGAAGACAAAGGTTATTATTCTAGTTTAGATCCACCCAACTGACGCTTCGACTGGTCATGGGTGTCACTCATTTATTCCCCCCTCCCCCCACCCCCCAAGACTGCTATGCCATGATACCCCTTATCACTCCACACAATTGGCCAAAAGAAGGCGTTGGATCCACTGCTTGCTGGCACTTGATTACACAGTCATATGCTTTGTCTACTTAGTGTTAGATTGATATTATTCCCCTTGTTTAAATAAATACATATGTATAAACTTTGGTATTGTTGTTGAAAGATGAATAGTTCTTGATAGAGTGGTTTGGTATTTCAATGTGTTTTGAGAGCACCGATTAACAACCATTTACATGTTGATAGTGGGAGCTAGTATCAATGTACTGCCACTGTGGAATGTTCCACAGCGAAGGCAAGTGCACTGTGTATGTCTTGGCTCCAGAATTTACAAGGAAACTTCCTTCTGTTTTTTTATTTTGAACAAAACCATTGTCTGTAGATAAGCAAAGAACACATTTGGTTTCCACTCAAGTGATGACAGGGAAGTTTGAGAGAGTGTGAAAAAATACATTTGGGGCGATATATGTGTACTTCAGCATATTATAGGATATATCTCTCATCTCCTAAAAAAAATTATAGCGCTTTATTTGAGTGATTCCTTTAAACCTGTGAATAAAATTAAGTACAACAATAATACAACATACTTTCATAGTAAATGCCAGCTGAATAAATACCAGTGGAAACAATATCATAAAATACCAGGCCACCATGTCACGATCGTCTAAGGAAGCGGACCAAGGCGCAGCGTGTTGAGCGAACATGTTGACTTTAATGATAAAGCACGTAAATACAAAACAAAATGACGATAGTGAAGTCCAACAGTGACAATGACTGAACATGGAACAAAAACCCACAACCCACATGAGAACACAAACAGTTTAAATATGGCTCCCAATCAGAGATAACGAGCCGACAGCTGACACTCGTTACCTCCGATTGGGAGTCACACGACACTACAATTACTCACCCAAAACACAACCAAACGAATACACCAAAACCCCACAACAAAACCCAACAAAACAAATACACCCTGGCTCAAATACAAAAGTCCCGGAGCCAGAGTGTCACAGTACCCCCCCCTAAAGGTGCGACCTCCGGGCGCACCAGCATACAGTCTAGGGGAGGGTCTGGGTGGGCGTCTGTCCACGGTGGCGGTTCTGGCCCTGGTCGTGGTCCCCACCCCACCTTAGTCACCACCCGCTTCCCTAGCCTCCTCCACATGACCACCCCCCAACTAAACCCCACTGGATTAAGGGGCGGCACCGGACTAAAGGGCAGCACCGGACTAAGGGGCAGCACCGGACTAAGAGGCAGCACCGGACTAAGAGGCAGCACCGGACTAAGGGGCAGCACCGGACTAAGGGGCAGCACCGGACTGAATGGCGGATCCTGGCCGGCTGGCTCTGGCGGATCCTGGCTGGCTGGCGGATCCTGGCTGGACGGCTCTGGCGGATCCTGGCTGGACGGCTCATGGCTGGCTGACGGATCTGGCTGCTCATGGCTGGCTGACGGATCTGGCTGCTCATGGCTGGCTGACGAATCTGGCTGCTCATGGCTGGCTGACGGATCTGGCTGCTCATGGCTGGCTGACGGATCTGGCTGCTCGTGGCTGGCTGACGGATCTGGCTGCTCATGGCTGGCTGACGGATCTGGCTGCTCATGGCTGGCTGACGGATCTGGCTGCTCATGGCTGGCTGACGGATCTGGCTGCTCATGGCTGGCTGACGGATCTGGCTGCTCATGGCTGGCGGAAGGCTCTGGCTGATCCTGTCTGGCGGAAGGCTCTGGCTGATCCTGTCTGGCGGAAGGCTCTGGCTGATCCTGTCTGGCGGAAGGCTCTGGCTGATCCTGTCTGGCGGAAGGCTCTGGCTGATCCTGTCTGGCGGAAGGCTCTGGCTGCTCCTGTCTGGCGGAAGGCTTCGGCTGCTCCTGTCTGGCGGAAGGCTCTAGCGGCTCCTGTCTGGCGGAAGGCTCTAGCGGCTCCGGTCCAGCGGACGGCTCTGAAGGCTCATGGCAGACGGACGGCTTTGCAGGCTCAGTACAGACGGGCGGCTTATGCAGCGCTTGGCAGACGGGCAGTTCAGGCGCCCGTTGGGCAGACGGGCAGTTCAGGCGCCGTTGGGCAGACGGGCAGTTCAGGCGCCGTTGGGCAGACGGGCAGTTCAGGCGCCCGTTGGGCAGACGGCAGACTCTGGCCGGCTGAGACGCACTGGTGGCCGGATGCGTGGTGCCGGAACTGGAGGTACCGGGCTGAGGACACGCATCTCAGGGCTAGTGCGGGGAGCAGGAACAGGACGCACAGGACTCTGGGGACACACAGGAGGCTTGGTGCGTGGTGTAGGCACTGGTGGTACTGGGCTGGAGCGGGGAGGTGGCGCCGGAAATATCGGACCGTGCAGGCTCACTGGCTCCCTTGAGCACTGAGCCTGCCCAACCTTACCTGGTTGTATGCTCCCCGTCGCCCGACCAGTACGGGGAGGTGGAATAACCCGCACCGGGCTATGTAGGCGAACCGGGGACACCATGCGTAAGGCTGGTGCCATGTAAGCCGGCCCGAGGAGACGCACTGGTGGCCGGATGCGTGGGGCCGGCTTCATGACATCCGGCTCAACGCTCAATCTAGCCCGGCCGATACGTGGAGCTGGAATGTACCGAACCGGGCTATGCACGCGTACAGGAGACACCATGCGCTCTACTGCGTAACACGGTGTCTGCCCGTACTCTCGCTCTCCACGGTAAGTACAGGGAGTAGGCGCAGGTCTCCTACCTGACTTCGCCACACTCCCCTTAAGCCCCCCCCCAAGAAATTTTTGGGTAGTACTCTCGGGCTTCCAGCCTCGACTCCGTGCTGCCTCCTCATACCACCTCCTCTCGGCTTTAGCTGCCTCCAGCTCTTCACGAGGACGGCGATATTCTCCCGGTTGTGCCCAAGGACCCTTTCCATCCAGTATCTCCTCCCATGTCCATGAATCCTTGATAGGCGTCCATAAATCCTGTGTAGGTAGGTCCTGTTGCCGCTTGACACGCTGCTTGGTCCTTTTACGGTGGGTTTTTCTGTCACGATCGTCTAAGGAAGCGGACCAAGGCGCAGCGTGTTGAGCGAACATGTTGACTTTAATGATAAAGCACGTAAATACAAAACAAAATGACGATAGTGAAGTCCAACAGTGACAATGACTGAACATGGAACAAAAACCCACAACCCACATGAGAACACAAACAGTTTAAATATGGCTCCCAATCAGAGATAACGAGCCGACAGCTGACACTCGTTACCTCCGATTGGGAGTCACACGACACTACAATTACTCACCCAAAACACAACCAAACGAATACACCAAAACCCCACAACAAAACCTAACAAAACAAATACACCCTGGCTCAAATACAAAAGTCCCGGAGCCAGAGTGTCACACACCAGTTCAAGTATTCAAGTATAAACCAGCCTCGTACATCAAAACCATTTTTAATGACTGAATTAAGGGTACATAATTCTGACAGCCACATTATGATGTTTTGCTGACTCTGTCCCTTACCATAAAAACACTCTCCAGAATGTATAATTTGTGAGGAAATTATCAAAAACTTGAATGGGTTCCAGACAAGCAGTCACAGCATGGTATGAACAGAATGCATTCCAGACGTATAGCCAGTTTCACATGGACATGCCTATATTTGGCCAACACGTCTAAATGGAAACAAATGATGGCATCACTTAGAACGGCTTAATGTGATATGCTGTTGGTGACCTCTAGCTACAAACTGTTCAGCTATTCCACAGACAATTTAACAATTTACCACAGAGCTGTAAGCTATAGAATAGGTAACCCTACCTGTAGGAATGTACCCCTGGATTGTTGAGATAATACAATGAAAACATTTTAGTCATTTAGCAGACGCTCTTATCCAGAGCGACTTACAGTTAGTGAGTGCATACATTTTTCATACAAATGTGTAACCCTGAACTGTGTTCTTCCCATTCTGTCGGACTTCTATAAGACAGTCCATTATTATAGAGTGACTGTGTAATACTGTAGAACTCTAATGGTACAAACGATCTCCCTAGTCTCGAAAACCAGACACTAGGCAACAGTGAGGAGCATTTGAAAATTGTGGGAGGCAACGTGGATGTCTAGAGAGACTAATGTATCCCTGCGTGATGATGAATCCTAAACACCTCCCTCCATTGACTGCATGTTTATGGAAATTGCACAGAAATGGCATCCATTGTTTGTTACATCTGTGCCAAGTCCCCACAGCTGTATATAAAAGTCATCGGCTGTATACATGAGATGAGTCTCACATAAACCAGAGGAAAACATTGCGCCACAACACAAGATGGAGTCTGCGTCTGATCCTAGTGCCTATACGTCTAGTTCTCTAATACCTATCGGCATGCTGCCTCCCCCTCTGACGTCACCGGGCTCCGACTAGACATGGACAGCAGCGTAACCTTTGACCTTGGTTTCCCGTTTGAGGAGGACGAATAGGACACCTGGTTCCCCGTGGTCGAGTCTCTCCCATTGTCGCCTCGGCAACACAGCACCGTCCTGACCTTTTCCCGGAAGTCATCAGAGACGTAGTAGAAGATGAAGGGGTCGATGCAGCTGTTCAACGTGCTAACAGCTAGGCTAACCATGTAGGGCAGGTACAGGTCCTCCCCGTCATCCACCAGGTAGGAGTCGGAGTAGTGCAGGAGAAGGAGGACGTTGCTAGGTAGCAGGCAGCCCACGAACACTACCAGCACTAGCACGGTGACACGCACAGCATGGGCGTAGTGCTGGCCTGCCGCCACTAGGGTGCGTATCACAGAGCCATAGCAGTAGAGGACGACCAGCAGGGGGAGCAGGAAGCAGAGAAAGAAGAGTGTGAGAAAGTAGGACAGGAAGTAGTTCTCATGCTCCTCCTCGGGTAACGCGTCGTGGCACGTGGTTATGCGCGGCTTGTCCAGTGTGTAGGACTGGCGCGAGACGAGGAGAGGCACCATGGCGGCCAGCACCGCCACCCACACACCCAGGCTCATGTAAAGGGAGGTGCGGCGGCTGCGGAGGGTTTTGGCACCGAACGGGTGCACCAATGCCACATAGCGGTCCACGGCGATGAATGCCAGGCACAGCACCGAGCCGTACATGTTGCCGTAGAAGAGCGCCGTGACCACGCGGCAGAAGGGCTCGCCAAAGACCCAGTCGTTGCCCTGGAAGTGGTAGACTATGCGGAAGGGGAGCACCATCAGGAGGATGAGGTCGGTGGCGGTGAGGTTGATGAGGAGGATGGTGGAGGGCATCTTCTTGGTACGGAACAGAAGGACCCACAGGGCCAGGAGGTTAGCCGGGAGGCCCACAGTGAAGGCTAACAGGTAGAGGATGGGCACGTAGAGCACGGTGGTGGGAGCCTGCACCTCCTGGATCTGCTTGTCTTTCAGGGTGGTGAAGTTACAGTTGGACACCAACTTGAAGGAGCGCAGCCCTGTCGAGGTAGAAACAGAAGAGATTTGATGATTCATTAGAGGTTCTGCATGAAATTGTTTTCAGTATAAATGCATTCAGTCTGGTTTTAGACCCCATCATAGCACTGAGACTGCACTTGTGAAGGTGGTAAATGACCTTTTAATGGCGTCAGACCGAGGCTCTGCATCTGTCCTCGTGCTACTAGACCTTAGTGCTGCCTTTGACACCATCGATCACCACATTCTTTTGGAGAGACTGGAAACCCAAATTGGTCTACATGGACAAGTTCTGGCCTGGTTTAGATCTTACCTGTCGGAAAGATATCAGTTTGTCTCTGTGAATGGTCTGTCCTCCGACAAATCAACTGTACATTTCGGTGTTCCTCAAGGTTCCGTTTTAGGACCACTATTGTTTTCACTATATATTTTACCTCTTGGGGATGTTATTCGAAAACATAATGTTAACTTTCACTGCTATGCGGATGACACACAGCTGTACATTTCAATGAAACATGGTGAAGCCCCAAAATTGCCCTCGCTAGAAGCCTGTGTTTCAGACATAAGGAAGTGGATGGCTGAAAACTTTTTACTTTTAAACTCGGACAAAACAGAGATGCTTGTTCTAGGTCCCAAGAAACAAAGAGATCTTCTGTTAAATCTGACAATTCATCTTGATGGTTGTAAAGTCGTCTCAAATAAAACTGTGAAGGACCTCGGCGTTACTCTTGACCCTGATCTCTCTTTTGACGAACATATCAAGACTGTTTCAAGGACAGCTTTTTTCCATCTACGTAACATTGCAAAAATCAGAAATGTTCTGTCCAAAAATGATGCAGAAAAATTAATCCATGCATTTGTTACTTCTAGGTTAGACTACTGCAATGCTCTATTTTCCGGCTACCCGGATAAAGCACTAAATAAACTTCAGTTAGTGCTAAATACGGCTGCTAGAATCCTGACTAGAACCAAGAAATTTGATCATATTACTCCAGTGCTAGCTTCCCTACACTGGCTTCCTGTTAAGGCAAGGGCTGATTTCAAGGTTTTACTGTTAACCTATAAAGCGTTACATGGGCTTGCTCCTACCTATCTTTCCGAGTTGGTCCTGCCGTACATACCAATACGTACGCTACGGTCACAAGACGCAGGCCTCCTAATTGTCCCTAGAATTTCTAAGCAAACAGCGGGAGGCAGGGCTTTCTCCTATAGATCTCCATTTTTATGGAACAGTCTGCCTACCCATGTGAGAGACGCAGACTCGGTCTCAACCTTTAAGTCTTTACTGAAGACTTATCTCTTCAGTAGGTCATATGATTGAGTGTAGTCTGGCCCAGGAGTGTGAAGGTGAACGGAAAGGCTCTGGAGCAACGAACAGCCCTTGCTGTCTCTGCCGGGCCGGTTCCCCTCTCCACTGGGGTTCTCTGCCTCTAACCCTGTTGCAGGGGCTGAGTCACTGGCTTGCTGGTGCTCTTTCATGCCGTCCCTGGGAGGGGTGCGTCACTTGAGTGGGTTGAGTTACTGACGTGATCTTCCTGTCTGGGTTGGCGCCCCCCCTTGGTTTGTGCTGTGGTGGAGACCTCTGTGGGCTATACTCGGCCTTGTCTCAGGATTGTAAGTTGGTGGTTGAGGATATCCCTCTAGTGGTGCGGGGGCTGTGCTTTGGCAGAGTGGGTGGGGTTATATCCTTCCTGTTTGGCCCTGTCCGGGGTTTCTTCGGATGGGGCCACAGTGTCTCCGGACCGCTCCTGTCTCAGCCTCCAGTATTTATGCTGCAGTAGTTTATGTGTCGGGGGGCTGGGGTTAGTTGGTTATACCTGGAGTACTTCTCCTGTCTTATCCAGTGTCCTGTGTGAATTTAAGTATGCTCTCTCTAATTCTCTCGTTCTCTCTTTCTCTCTGAGAACCTGAGCCCTAGGACCATACGTCAGGACTACCGGGCATGATGACACCTTGCTGTCCCCAGTCCGCCTGGCCTTGCTGCTATTCCAGTTTCAACTGTTCTGCCTGCGGTTACTGAAACCCCTACCTGTCCCAGACCTGCTGTTTTCAACTCTTAATGATCGGCTATGAAAAGCCAACTGAGAGACCTGAGCCCTAGGACCATACGTCTGGACTACCGGCCGTGGTGACTCCTTGCTGTCCCCAGTCCGCCTGGCCTTGCTGCTATTCCAGTTTCAACTGTTCTGCCTGCGGTTATGGAACCCCTACCTGTCCCAGACCTGCTGTTTTCAACTCTTAATGATCGGCTATGAAAAGCCAACTGAGATTTATTCCTGATTATTATTTGACCATGCTTGTCACTTATGAACATTTTTGAACATCTTGGCATGGTTCTGTTATAATCTTCACCCGGCACAGCCAGAAGAGGACTGGCCACCCCTCATAGCCTGGTTCCTCTCTAGGTTTCTTCCTAGGTTTTCGCCTTTCTAGGGAGTTTTTCCTAGCCACCGTGCTTCTACACCTGCATTACTAGCTGTTTGGGGTTTTAGGCTGGGTTTCTGTACAGCACTTCGAGATATTAGCTGATGTAAGAAGGGCTATATAAAATAAAATTGATTGAAATTGATTGATTCACATACTGATATTTTACCTAGCAAAAGCTGTGCATCCTAGTCAAGCATTCAGATAAGGCATACCCCTAACTTGAAACATGTGTAGGTGACGTGATCTTCCAATGACATCAATGCGTGATATACACAAAGGATGGAGATATGCTTGCACATCTCAAGTTAGGATTCAGCCCACTGCGAAAAGCTTGCAGGACTTTCACATCCGTAGTCGAAGGGACATTTTTGGTGAAAACCTGAGTTACGCGAGTGGATCTCAAGCTAGGATTCAGCTCATTAAGAACAAAGTGATCTCATCAGCTTTAAAACAACCTTGGGTCATGGGAGGGGTCTGGCAAGACCATTAAAGTGGTCTGTGGTACTATATATTCGAAGTTGTGCAAAGTTGCTGGATATTGGCGGGAACTGGAACACGCTGTCGTACACGTCGATCCAGATTATCCCAAACATGGATGACATGTCAATGGATGACATGTCTGGTGAGTAATTAGGCAATGGAAGAACTAGGGCATTTTCAGCTTCCAGGAATTGTGTACAGATCGTTGCGACGTGAGGCCGTGCATTATCATGCTGAAACATGAGGTGATGGCTCAGATGAATGCCAGGACAATGGGCCTCAGGATCTCATCACGGTATCTCTGTGCATTCAAATTGCCATCAATAAAATGTAATTGTGTTCATTGTCTGTAGCTTATGCCTGCCTGCCCATACCTCAACCCCACCGGCACCATAGGGCACTCTGTTCACAACGTTGACATCAGCAAACCGCTCGCCCACACGACGCCATATACGCTGTTTGCCATCTGTCCGGAACAGTTGAAACCAGGATTCATCCATGAAGAGCACACTTCTCCAGTGTGCCAGTGGCCATCGAAGGTGAGCATTTGCCCCCTGAACTGCAGTCAGGTCAAGACCCTGGTGAGGACAACGAGCACGCAGATCATCTTCCCTGAGACGGTTTCGGACAGTTTGTGCAGAAATTCTTCGGTTGTGCAAACCCACAGCTTCATCAGCTGTCCGGGTGGCTGGTCTCTGGCAACAGCCCTGGTGGACATTCCTGCAGTCAGCATGCCAATTGCACGCTCCCTCAAAACATGAGACATCTGTGGCACTGTGTTGTGTGACAAAACTGCACATTTTAGAGTGGCCTTTTATTGTCTCCAGCACAAGGTGCACCTGTGTAATGATCATGCTGTTTAAGCCGTTTCTTGATATGCCACCCCTGTCAGGTGGATGGATTATCTTGGCAAAGGAGAAATGCTCACTAACAGGGATGCAAAGAAAGTTGTGCACAAAATGTTAGAGAAATAAGCTTTTTGGGTGTATGGAAAATGTTTGGGATCTTTTATTTCAGCTCATGAAACATGGGACCAACACTTTACATGTTGCGTTTATATTTTTGTTCAGTATATTTATCACATTTGAAATGCAGATAGACTAAAGCTTGTTTTGCTCCTACACACTTAGAAAAAATGGTTCCAAAAGGGTTCTTCGGCTGTCCCCATAGGATAACTTTTTTTGGTTCCAGGTAGAACCCTTTTGGGTTCCAGGTAGAACCATTTCCACAAAGGGTCCTACATGGAACCCAAAAGAGTTCTACCTGGAACCAAAAATCAAAGGGTTCTTCTATGGGGACAGCCGAATAACCCTTATTGGTTCTAGATAGCACCGTTTTTTCCTAAGAAGGTTAACTCTCTTGTTCAGTACCTTGCCTGTGTGTGTAGTGGCTCAGCGCTGTGAACACACATTTTTTTCAATCACCCATGGAATTCACATTCCAGTTTAACCTGCTGCTGTTTTAGCCATAAAAGTTAAGTGGCAGGCTATAGTGAAAGTTACCAGAGAATTCAGGCTCATTTCAGCTAATGATTAAATATACGGGAAAGAGCTGGCCGGTACATGGCAGTAACTTACATAAACCGCCCTATAGAGAACGCATTCCTACTCAGTAGATAAGAGCTTGCATGCGGGTATATCTTCAAAATCACAGGAAAGATAAGCTGCATCAGCTGAAATGACTACATCCAAGCTACTTACTTGTTTTTTTACTTACATCTACCAAAAGAAAAAAATTCACACACAAACACACACATTCAGAGTTTTTAACGACAAACCCTTCGTTTGTGGTTTGCTTAATGAAAGTGACCTGAAGGAGTAAAAAAAAAAAAAAAGAAAGATGCACCAACTTACGGACGCCCATGCCAGTGCACTCTTCTGTGGTGGGAGAGGAGGAACAGCCATGGAGGAGAGCGGAGAGAGAGAGCAGCAATAGCAGAGTCCCGGCTGGAGCAGAGAGACTCATAGTGCTGCAGAAGATCCGTACGCTCACAGCGAAAGCTATAAGTTATGGTTACGAGCTACTTCCACAAGCAGAGAGAGCTGCCTCTCGCACTCCTCTCCCTTCCTTCCGTTCTCTGCTCCGTGTAACGCAGCCTCTGTGTCCCAAGTCTGAAATTGTAATCTCAATATCACACTTCAAACCACTGTGTTCCTGCCAAAGTTTGCCAAGAGTCTTTGCTGTGTCTCAGATGAGTTCAGCAGCTTGACTTCAACAGACGACACCGGTCTCCTCTACACTCTGTACTCCTCTGCTCTCTTCTAGTATTATGGTCCAGCTGTGTGTCTAGTTCTGCCTCTGGGGGTGGTGCATGTTTGGGGGTGGGGGCATGACATTGTTCTTCTCATGCTGTGATTCATATGAGGAGAGAGCGGTGAGTTGATCTGCCCCACGCTTTGAGGAACAGGAAATATGGCAATTTGACCACTGGGGCCATAGTAAGGTTTGCATTATTCCAGACAGACATCCATTCACACCCAATGACCCTTTCTCGTAAGAGCATACACATACAAACACACAGATAGAAAACACACACACACACTTCATAAGTAAGTGTCATTGTGCTCAAGAGTTCCATGTTCTGACATTCATTGAAAATATCCTGTCCTAAATAACACCCGTACATTCCCAATACTCCTCTCCCTTGCAGCAATCTTTTGTTATCCATACTGAACTAAATCGTGCATCCTCAGATGCCATTTAAAACACAACCCACAAAAAGCTTCAGGTCTTGACGACAGAGGAAAGACATTCTTGCCATCCTTAGGAGGAAAATCCATTGCCAAATAAGCTTCAATAATCCTCTACTGGGCAGAGAGGCTGTGCTTTCCACCCAAATACTCTCTAGCTGCAGAAATATCCAACCATTCCTTTTATATGAGACCTCTATTTTTTTTACGTAGCTTGGTTTATTTGCTCCTCCGGTCTTGGCAGCCTGTCCTTCTGCACACATATACCAAGCAACCCTACTCAGGCAACCACAACTTAACATTACAAACAAACAGTCCAAGCCAGATAAGCACATTTCCTATGCCCCCAGTATGGTGACTGTGAGGAGAGAGGTAGAGGCCTGTGTGAGGAGCAGACACTTCCGTCAGAGAAGAGCAGAGACGTGTCAAGGCAATGGCCTTGAAAGAACTAATAGCAAAGTCAAATAGGGTCTGCAACACATCCTTGTCCCTTCCAGCACGGGGCAAGAGGTTGAGAATGACTTCAACTTCTGTGTCCACAGTGCTTAGCTAATGTTATACTGGTGTGTGTTCATGTGAATTGCTTACATAACACAGGAAACGATAGGATCTGAGCTGAAGGGAAAGAGGGATCACGGATGTAGGGGAAGTGTGTGTGTGCGTGCCACCCTGATGTTTATATATTCAGCCTCAACAGGCTATCACTGATAAAGTTTTTCTATAATTTTCTTATTGCATCTGGCAACATGTTACCAAACACATTTACTCAAAGAACAGTGCAGAATGACGGTGAAATCTCTCATATTTTTATGTGACCACGTTTTCAAAAAAACTCTACTCCCAATTAAGATTTAAAGATATCAGCAAAAACAGTGGGGTGTTAGCTATGATATAACACCTTGAGTTTGAAAAAATCTATTTTGGTTATTGAACTAAAGTGAAGTGGATTAACACCCGGTAACAGAATGATGGTAACAAAATGACATCATGGGTCCCTGATCTGTTCTATACAGAAATGCATAATGATGAATATCATTCTCTTCACAGTGATATATCCTGAGTAGGTACACAAAGGTAAAAAATGTAATATCTCCCTTTGCATGTCTGGGTATTATGCTACACACTGGCTATTATTCGAATGAGCTCCGCACTCCAAATACAGTAAGACGTAATTTGGTTGGTCCAAACCGGACCCAACCTGTCTCAATCATAGACGTCTATGTTTCACAAGTTTGGACATCACAGTACAGCACATCACAGCCCAGCAGAGCAGAGCAGAGTAGAGTTCAGTATAGTATGGTATAGTATAGTTCAGTACAGCACAGTAATGTACAGTACAGTGCAATACCGTACTTTTTACTGTATTCTACTCTAGTGTGCTCTACTGTATTGTACTGCGCTGTCAAAACGTGTGAAACAGACATCTATGATTGGTTCAGATTTGGACTGACCAAATTTCAACTACTTTTCAATGTCCATGGATGTCTGGTGTCGGTTGGTGCTCAGTGGGTGAGAGGGCTGGTTCCAGTAAATGGAAAGTGAGGGGGCTCGTAATAAAATAATAATTTGGTGGGTGCTTATATTTGTCATATTTCACACATGTAGATGTGTGTATTTATACGCATTTGTGAATTTGAAATGTGTTTTTCTGCATATGCCAACTCTTCCTGAGAGTGGGGTCATGGCAAGGGGTCTGCCATTATTAACTGCGACGCTGGAGCAATTAGGGTTAAATGCCATGCTCAAGGACAGATTTTTCACATTATTAACTCTGGGATCTAAACTAGCAACCTTTCAGTTACTGGCCCAACACGCTAACCGCTAGGCTACCTACCGCTCATTGGTAGGTATCAGTAAGAACCGGGTGACATTAACTGGAGAGAGAGAGAGGGAGGGGTTGTCCAGACTGTTTTCACACTCTTGCTTTGACTACCACGTGACAGAAAGAGAAAGAAAAAAAGTTATGAGCTGAACATAACAGTATGCCAGTGGAAGGGAGGACAGTAGCACGTGACCAAACTGGTTTGTGACTGCAATGAATTCCCATTGTCGCCAATTCAGTTGCAGTTATTCTGTTACAGATTTTTTGGTCATATATTGTTACCGAGATTTGGTAACAGAATTATGCATTTTAATCACTTAATAAATAAATATTAAATAAATATTTTTGGCTGGCGCTAAAGAGGAGCAAGTGTCAAACGCATGTTAGTTTGTCATTTCGGCATGTAAAAACTGGCGCACTGCCATTTTCCAGCCCTAATACCAGGTTCTGCAATTGACCTGTCTATCATTAGCTCGCTTGCGCCCAGGTGGGAGGGGTGGCAAGATTTGAGGTGTGTCCTTAAAAACGAGCACAAAAGTTACAATTTCATGCAGCGCTAATGGGACGTTTTAAGACCCACAAAAAGCAGGTCTTAACCAGTGATGTAGTGGTAAAAAATAGATGGGTAAACTCTGATGGCCAGTCACGCTCAAAAAAGCAATGCTTCCTATACTTTCAATAAAATTTTCTCCAAATGCATTTGTACAGCAATGGAAGAGGGTGAAATTATGTTCTGCTCCAGCTGTCAGAAAAGGGAGTAGATGTACTAGTTAGATAGGGCAGGTTGTAGGATTTCATTATGAAAATATTCTCCAGTTAATGTCCCTAGAGAGGAAAACTATGAAGACAGACAGAGAGATAATAGTCAGGGCTGTCTAACTGTAATAAAATGAAGCCTGTTTCTTTGTGATGTCTGTCCTCCGATATGGAGAGCTGCGAAAGCCTGTCTGCCGATGAAGAGGTCCCAGTGAATGTCCCAAGAGACTGCTGGCACATCCTTGTATGCCATGGGTTGTATGTGTACTTAGCAAAAGTTGTATACAACTATACAGTTAAAAGTCACACACAAGTTAGGCTACAAATGTATTACAACTGTAGCAGGCCAATCCTTCTCCTGGAGGTGTGCAGGCTTCTGTGCCAGCACAGCATTAACACACCTGATTCAACTTATCAAACCTAATGAGTTGATAATAATGTGTATTATTGCTGGCCTGGAATAGAAGTCTGCTCACCCAGTAGATCAGGGAGTGGAGCAAGGTCTGTTGTTGTCAAGTCCTCCTCTTGTTCACCATCCAAAGGACACAGGGACAACTCAAATTTCTGACTCAATCTTTTTTATTTTTAGTTTGCTTTCAGTTGATTGGTCTGTCCAGTAAATTAGCCAGTAAATTAGCCAGTAAATTAGGTTGTAAACCTTTAAAGACAGAACAAAAAGTTACAATTTTAATTAAACATTTTAATGAACTTAAATTAGTTTAAACATTTAAATAAACATTCTAAATAACTTAAGTGAATTAACAATTTACCATTGGCGTCTTTGGACTGAACCTGTGAGTGAACTTGGAGTCTTCTCTCTGAAGTTTGTTCTTCTGAATGACTGAGCCCTTCCATGCCTTCACAGGTGCTCCAAATCAGTGAAAATGACTGATCAGGTGACAAGCAGCCGGTTTGCTGCTTCTGGTGCACTCTGGGAAGTGTAGTTCTTTGACTCACTCCTGAGATTCAGCTCAACACCTCCCACTTGAGCTCCTGGTTTTTTCAAATCCAGAGAGGTCACACAAGCCCTTCACACCTCTGTTTGTTCTTCAATGGGAAGTAGAATGACAAGCCGTCTGACATCTCTATGAAGAATTGTGGCTGGGATTTTGGTTTGAAGCCTCTTCGTTCTTTCACCGTTTGCTCTTGTGGGCCCTTTTTTGCTGTTTGACTTTGTGATGTGAACAGGATAGCTGGGAAAAGTCTTCACAAGCACATCTCTTACGATGCCTTTGCTGTCAGCATTGACACCGACCACTCTAGCCAGCTTGTACTGTCCTCTTAGGGCGTTTTGGTCAGCCAACCAGACCACATCTCCAACAGCAACATTTCGCTCTTTGGTGTGCCATTTGTTCCTTATGAACAGATTAGGTCCAGCCAATTGGCTCCACTTCTTCCAGAAATGGCTTAACTCTGCTTGAATATGTCTAAGTCTTTTGTAAGGGTAGCCATCAAACTGGAAATCTCCAGGGTCTCCCTTTGGATTGGTACGTCCTAAAAGCAGAGAATTCGGGGTGATGTACTCTACACAGTCTTCTCTGCTTTGAGTTCTTGCATCGATGGGTCTCTCATTAGCAAGGTTGGCTGCCATGAAGAGAAACGTTTGGAATTCTCCCCACGTGAAAACACCATCTCCACCAAGGTTGCTCAACGCCCGCTTCACTACTTTGACAGCTGCCTCTGCGGCACCATTCCTATGGGGAGAGTCTGCAGGGTGGATCTTCCATGACCATTCTGTACCATGCTTGGCAGCTGTGTCTTCAAGTTCAGACTTGTTTAGTTGGTTAAGGAATTTTTTGAAGTGCGGGTTTGGCTCCCACAAAGTTAGTGCCAGGGTCTGACCAGAGTTTCCTGGGGTGTCCTCTCAGTGAAGTGAACCTTTGATAGGCTAGCAGGAATCCTTCAGATGACATGTCACTCACCACTTCAGTGTGTATGGCTCGGGAAGCCATGCAGCAGAAGACTATTCCCCATACTTTGAGTCTAGTTCTCTTCTTGACCTCATCTTTCACTTCATAAGGGCCGAACAGGTCCATGGTGGTGAATTCAAAAGGTGCAGCTGGGCCTGTTCGCTCTAGAGGCAGGTCAGCCATGATTTGTTGACACTGTTTTGCCTTGTTTTTCCTGCAGACCACACAGTTGTCAACCATTTTCTTGGCAAGTCTACGGCCTTTTATTACCCAGGCTTTCTTCCTCATCCGGAGAAGGGTTCCCGCCACTCCCTCGTGGTTTGCTTTGTGGGATTCTTGTGCCAGCAGTGTAGACACCCATGCTTCAAAGGCTAAAACTGGCACTGCTGTCTTATCTTCGTTGAATGTCTGAATTCTGCCTCCACAAACTAGCAGCCCAGAGTTCACATCTTTGTACACTGTCAGTCTGCTTAGAGTTGTGTCTGAAAAATCTGTACCTTCTTGAGCTGCGAGGAAAAGGTCTTTGAGTGCATCTTCATGTTCTTTGACAGTCAGCACAGCTTGCTTGGGTGATCTTACCTCCCTCTTTGCCTGTTTAAGGGCCCGGCCCTTCCTCTTCAGCCACTGCTTGGCTGCTAGACAAACCCAGGCACCGACTCTCACCAGTTTGGACAGGCTACTGAATCTTCTTATTTCCACAAGATCTTTAACCCAGCCAGTGGGCTTCCTTCTAAGAAGAGTTGGGTTTACCACAGGTATTCCCTCTTGAGTCTCACTATTTGGACATTCCTGAGTGCCTTGTAGGTCTTCTTTCTGCTGACTACTTCTTGCTTGAGCTTTTGTTAATGCACCTGAGAATGCCTTCCTCTGGAGCTTGTTTACACTCTCCCTGGCATGAGCTGCAACCTCTCCAGCTGATTTTATAGGCCACTCCTCCACTGGCCACTTTAGGAAATCTGGTCCATTTTGCCATGTGGAATTCTCCTTCAAATCTTCAGGAGCACCCCCTCTTGTTATGATGTCAGCTATGTTTAGATCCCCACGGATCCACCACCAGTCTTGCACTTGTCCAGCCTTCTGGATTTCACCCACTCTATTTGCAAAGAAGGTTTTGTACCCATAACTGACTCTTTGAATGGCTCCCAAGACCGTTTGACTGTCAAGTAGATGGAACCATCTCTCGATCTTCATTCGAGCATGCTTTTCCACATACTTCCTGATCCTGGCTGCGAAGACAGCACCACAGATCTCAGCTTTTACAGCTTCTCCCTTCTGATCCAGGGGTGTCAGCTTGGCTTTTGATTCAACTAATCGAACTTTAGTGCCTTGACTTGTCTCCCATCTTAAGTACATCACAGCTCCATAGGTTTTGTCACTTCCATCAGAGAATGTGATGCCCCAAGGTTTCCCTTCCCAGCCAGCTGGTGTGAGGCTCCTGTGGAATTTTACCTCTCCAAGCTGCACATATTCTTCAAAAAGCTGGATGGCTTCTTCTCTGAGGCTTTCTGAGAGAGGTTGGTCCCAGGTTTCTTGGGTTAGTTTCCCACCCCCTCCCTCTTGGAATGCTTTTCTAACAAGAATTGCCCCCTTCTGTTTGGCAGGTGTAACTAAGCCAATTGGGTCATACAGTCCAGCCACTTGGCTTAAGAGAGCCCTCCTAGTCAGTGGGTTAGGTGTCTCAGTTCTCACCTCCTCCTTGAGAAGATTTTTTCCAACTCTCATCTTTTTCCTTTTGGAAAAGTTAACTGAGGTTAACATGTAGAGCTTGTCTTCATCCATTTGGTAGCCGATACCCAAGGCTTTGTTGTCTTCGTCCCTCATTTGATTTGGAAGAATTAAGGTTTTACTTTGTGTCTTTGTTAGAACCTCCATCTCCATTCCTTGCCTCCCACTTTGCCCTGACCGGACCCATGGTTTGAGGAAGAACCCTCCAGCTTTCAAGATCTCTTCGACATTCGCTGTGATCTTGTCAAGTTTATTCAGGTCATTTTGGGAGGTTAAGAGGTCATCCACATAACTGTCCTCTTCAATGACTCTGCGCTCATCCTCCAAGTGAAGAAAGTTGGACAGGCGCGCTGTTTCCCTCATAGCCAATTGAGCAATGCAACCAGCAGGTCTGTCCCCAATGTTGCCTCTGGTTATTGCATATTCACTTATCTCTTCATCTGGGCTGTCCCTCCAGAGGAACCTGTGAAGATGCATCTCACGCTCCTCCAGCCATACAGAGTTGTACATCTTTTTGATGTCTCCTAGAGATGCATACGTCCCTTCTCTGAACCTCAGCAAGACAGCTCTTATAGGGTTGAGAACGTCTGGTCCCTTCAGAATAAGATCATTCATACCCACGCCTTTGTATTTCTGGCTACTATTCCATACAATACGAACTGGTGTTGTCACCGAATTAGGGTTTGGTGCCACCAGGTGGCTTACGTACCACACTGGTCCGTTCCACTCGTCCATGATTTTGTTGGTGAGTTTTATGCCTGCGCTCGCTCGACCATTTCATGGATCTGGGTAGCATATGCGACTTTCCAGTCTGGCTCTCTGCTTAGTTGCTTTTCCATCCTTAAGAAACAAGCCTGGACTGCACTTTTGTTGTTCGGGAGAGAGGCTGGATCTACCGTCCCAAGGATACTTTGCATCCCAATGTGGAGCCGGTGTGTGAGCATCCCCCTTCTTGTAGGTGAGGCCTTCTTTAATGATCTCCAGTTCCCTTTCCTCTGCCAGGGTCATTTCCTTTCCTCCTGGTGGACAATTTCCACATCGGCATCCTCCACATCTTGGCTCACATGCAGCTCCGATGCTGTCCCAGTGCCACCACTCAAGGAACTCACGGTTACTGGCAGCTGTAAATTTGGTCTGAGTCACAGCCTCCTGCTGTAGCTGGGCTGTGTCAGTTGTTGGACTTGTGATTTCTTGATATTTGACAGCTGCTGTCCTCATGGAGCGAGTGAAGTGTGTTTTTGACTCATATGCTGCAACCTCCACTTCTTCAAATAAGTCGGGATGTGCTCCACCCACTGTTTTCCCCAATGGACCCTCCCACAAGACAAGGTCTCCGATGATTTTTACCCTCTGGGGAGCGAGTCTTCCCTCTCGGTGGCTAATGAGAAGTTCAACCTCTTCTGGCCTTTCCAATTCTGTAAGTTTGACTTCTGGGAAGAATTTTTTCAACTTCTCAGGTTCAATTACTTGATGCACTCTGGCGATTTCATCCAAGCCATAGCAGACCATTTCATGAGCTCTCTCTGTCCCTTTAGGTGTCTTGACTCTGACTTTGAGGAGATACCTTTGTGTGTTCACCTCCATGGTCATACCACCAACACCATGCACAACTAAAGTTATCTTCTCATGTCTTAACCTCAGTCTTTCAGCAGCCTTATGGGTAATGTAGTTTGTGTCTGAAGCAAGGTCAATTAAAGTCCCAATCTTCTGCCCTGCGTTTGCCGTTACTTGCATCAACATCATGATGACAGGAAGTTCAGAGAGCCCATTTCTCTGCGGTAGCTCAGACTGGCCTGAAGCATCGAGTGTCACTGCGGTTTTGTTGGTGTTGGTGAAAGCCTTTCTGCATCGATCTGCCATTTCCTGGGAAAGTTCAGACAAGATCTCCTCTTGTTCCTCCGTTAGCTTGCTTT
This sequence comes from Coregonus clupeaformis, assembly GCF_020615455.1. Lineage (NCBI taxonomy): Eukaryota > Metazoa > Chordata > Actinopteri > Salmoniformes > Salmonidae > Coregonus > Coregonus clupeaformis. The sequence goes on from NC_059193.1 coordinate 31,265,823, forward strand.
CACCTTTGCCGTCTTTTCCACTCTTTCTCTCTTCCCCTCTTTTGACTTCTCCTTTTGGGCAGAGGAAAAAATGGTGGTCTGGGGCACCACCTTCCCTTTTACAGTCTTTGTTTCTGCATAGGAAAGTGTCTCTGCAGTATCCATCTTCATCATGGCATCCGAGACATTTTCTGCATGCTCCCAGCTTTCTCAATACAGTTTTCTTTTCAGGTAGCTTAAGTCTTTTGAACTTTCTACAGAAGAAGATTTTGTTGTTGTGCCCACTATCACCACATACACCACATACCTCATCAAGCTCTTCTTTCTTTGTGGTTTTTGTTGAGGCAATCTTTCTGTCATACTTCTTGTCCAAACGATCTGATTTTTCCACCTTCTCCACAGTTCTGAGCTGTTCGAGTCAATCTAGTATTTCTTCTTGACTTTTCAGGAACTTCAAGAGCATGACAAAGTGGTTGTCTGATGTGACATTGTTTCTGGGTTCAACCATGAACATCACCCAGTCTCTTTTAATGAAGTCAGGCAACTTGCTTTCAATGGATCTAATTACCAGTGGGTTATTTATGGCTCCAGAGTTTCCTAACTCTGTGAGATCTGCTAGAGCCTTATCCACTGACTGTATGAGATCAATGACCTTTCTTGGTTGGTTCCCTTTCACATGTGGCATCTTCTCCAGCTCTTCCAGGATTTCCACTATGATGGTTGACTTGTTGCCATACCTGTTCTCCAGGACTCTGAACATGTCATCGGCAGTGGTGTAGGTTGAAAGTCTGAGGTCTTTTGAGATTTTGTCATCCACACTCTCCAGGAGTTGAATTTTCTTAGCTTCAGTCGATCCGGATGGCTCTCCCTGCTTTTGTAGCATTTCCCAGTCTTTCCTCCATCTGTGATATTCTCTCTTGATTCCATTGAAGATAGGTAGAGAGATTGGCTTGATTCTCACTATTGGTGTGGATGTTGCCGGTTGGGGTAGTAGTTTCCCTCCTGTGCCTTGCTCATTGATCGTCCGTGCAGTGGCAAATTCAGGTCTCCTTAACTCAAGCCTGTAGTAGAATGCTCTTACGTCCTTGACTCTTCCATCTAATTCGTCCTTTAATCCTACAGGGATCCATCGCTCCCATGTTGACATTGCTGAGATGGCCTCTTTTATTCTCTTGTCCAAGAGAGCGAGGTGCACTTCATAGCCCTCTAAATTGGCACTTTCCACAGGTACATCAGCCGCTTTATCATTGGCTTTTTCTGCTTCCAGGATTGCCACAAGAAGTTCACTCCTTCCATACCTCGACCACAGGTTTGTTTGAACAATGTCTCTTATCTCCGCCAACTTTGTTTCACCTTCATTTACAGATCTATCAATGTCAGCCTCTTGCTGTTCATTAAGACCTGGTTCCTTATCCTCAGTCATGTCAGCCTCCAGTCCAATCCTGTAGTCATCGTTGGCATCAAGCATCTTTCTGAAACAATCTGAAAGCTTAGCGAATTCCTCCTTTAACTCCACTTGAAGCATGCTGCTTGCTCCTCTTGAAATGAAGTTGGCTTGTCTGGTGAAGCTGCTTTTTGCAGTGGTCCTCTCCTTTTTGAGCTGCTGGACCGACTTCCCCAGGACATCTTCCGCCATCTTGACTTCCTCTGCGTCAACAGCTTATTTCTGGATCTGAAGCCGTTTATCCTCAGGGCCAGGCCGCTCCGCGTGGTTTACAACTGTCAAGTCCTCCTCTTGTTCACCATCCAAAGGACACAGGGACAACTCAAATTTCTGACTCAATCTTTTTTATTTTTAGTTTGCTTTCAGTTGATTGGTCTGTCCAGTAAATTAGCCAGTAAATTAGCCAGTAAATTAGGTTGTAAACCTTTAAAGACAGAACAAAAAGTTACAATTTTAATTAAACATTTTAATGAACTTAAATTAGTTTAAACATTTAAATAAACATTCTAAATAACTTAAGTGAATTAACAATTTACCATTGGCGTCTTTGGACTGAACCTGTGAGTGAACTTGGAGTCTTCTCTCTGAAGTTTGTTCTTCTGAATGACTGAGCCCTTCCATGCCTTCACAGGTGCTCCAAATCAGTGAAAATGACTGATCAGGTGACAAGCAGCCGGTTTGCTGCTTCTGGTGCACTCTGGGAAGTGTAGTTCTTTGACTCACTCCTGAGATTCAGCTCAACAGTTGTTTTGGAAAGGGTATTGAAAAGTTTCTTAGTAGCTAACTAACTTTTGAGTTTAGCCAGCTAACTGTTGAACGTGGAACGAGGGAGAGCTCGGTTTGTTGTTTTGGAATGTTTGTTGTTTTGAAAGTGTATTGAAAAGTTTATTTGTAGCTAGCTAACTTTTGATTTTGGATCCCGCGACGCAGTTGGCATCAGTTGCTGGGACTGCTACTGTCTGTCCAGTGATCCTGCTGACCAAGGCCGGGTCTGAGGAGCTATTTGGCGTAGCAGCTAGCCTATCTTCTAGCTAGCTGCCTATCAAGCTAGCAGGGTTTTCATGAGGGCTTGAACGCAGCCCGCGACCCGGTTAGCCATTGTGGCTGGGACCGCGGATTGTCCCGGGTTTGTGGCTGTCTAGATCCCTGCTGTTTGTTGTTGTTTTCAATCTTCCCTGTGACCTGACCTGTCTAGAACTGTGAGGAGTAACAGCATAACCTTTGAAAAATCTGGGAAACCAGGCCTGTTATTCATAGCTGACTTTGAAAAGGCTTTTGATATAATACGACTGGATAAAATACCTGGAGCATTTCAATTTGGGAGAATCTCTTATAAAATGGGTTAAAATCATGTATAGTAACCCTAGGTGTAAAATAGTTTCTCAGAAAGTTTTAAACTTTCAAGATGAGTAAAACAAGGTTGTCCAGTATCGGCATATCTATTTATTATGTTCATCGAAATGTTAACTATTAAAATCAGATCCAACATTAATATCAAGGGATTAGAAATCCAGGGCTAAAAAACAAAGGTGTCATTGTACGCTGATGATTCATGTTTTCTTATAAATCCACAACTTGAATCCCTCCACAGCCTCATAGAGGATCTAGATACATTTTCTAACCTCTCTGGATTACAACTAAATTATGATAAATGTGCTATATTACGTATTGGATCACTAAAAAATATAACTTTTACATTACCGTGTAGTTTACCAATAAAATGGTCTGATGCTGATGTGGATATACTCTGTATACTCAGTGTTCGTCACTGAGTTCCCTGAATTCCCATCAGACCTTGTAGTCATGGCAGATAATATTCAAATTTTTGGTGACTTTAATATTCACATGGAAAAGTCCACAGAACCACTCCAAAAGGCTTTCGGAGCCATCATCGACTCAGTGGGTTTTGTCCAACATGTTTCCGGACCTACTCATTGCTACAGTCATACCCTGGATCTAGTTTTGTCCCATGGAATAAATATTGTGGATCTAAATGTTTTTTCTTCATAATCCTGGACTATCGGACCACCATCTTATTACGTTTGCAATCGCAACAAATAATCTGCGCAGACCCAACCAAGTATCATCAAAAGCTGTGCTATAAATTCTTGGACAACCCAAAGATTCCTAGATGCCCTTCCAGACTCCCTCCACCTATCCAAGGACGTCGGAGTACAAAAATCGGTTAACCACCTAACTGAGAATCTACATTTAACCTTGCGTAATACCCTAGATGCAGTCGCACCCGTAAAAACTAAAAACATTTGTCACAAGAAATTTGCTCACTGGTATACAGAAAATACCCGAGCCCTGAAGCAAGCTTCCAGAAAATTGGAACAGAAATGGCGCTCCACCAAACTGGAAGTCTTTCGACTAGCTTGGAAAGACAGTACCGTGCAATATCAAAGAGCCCTCACTGTTGCTCGATCATCCTATTTCTCCAACCTAATTGAGGAGAATATGAACAATCCAACGTTTATTTTTGATACTCTCGCAAAGCTAACTAAAAAGCAGAATTCAACAAGAGAGGATGGCTTTCACTTCAGCAGTGATGAACATCAATGGAGACACTCATTTTTTAATTCTGTATCTCTTGACACGTTCATGAAAATAGTCATAGCCTCTAAACCCTCAAGCTGCATACTGGACCCTATCCCAACTAAACTACTGAAAGAGCTACATCTTGTGCTTGGCCCTCCTATGTTGAACATAATAAATGGCTCCCTATCCATGGGATGGGTACCAAACTCACTAAAAGTGGCAGTAATAAAGCCTCTCTTGAAAAAGCCAAACCTTGACCCGGAAAATGTAAAAAACGAATTGGCCTATATCGAATCTCCCATTCCTCAAAAAAGAAATTGAAAAGCTGTTGTGCAGTAACTCACTGCCTTCCCGAAGACAAATAAAGTATAAGAAATGCTTCAGTCTAGTTTTAGACCCCATCATAGCACTGAGACTGCACTAGTGAAGGTTGTAAATTACCTTTTAATGGCGTCAGACCAAGGTCTGGTCCGGACCTGACCAAATCTGAGCCAATTATAGACGTCTATGTTTGGGCAAGTGGCGGTCTGGGCCGTTTAAAGATTAGGGAGGACGATAATTGTTTTATGAGCATGGCCTTATTTCTGTTACAGCATATTGGATGATTCATATTCCTTTCGCCCAGCTCAATGTAACATCGATAGGTTTAGGCTACTACATGATACTTTAATTTTCCCTATACCCATCATCAGATTGCTACAACCTAGCCTACGAATGAAAGTGTATACCATAGGTGCAGAGGTTGAGAGACAAATTGGAGTAATCAAGGTGACAGACAGTGACACTTTCCATATCACCTTGCACACTCTTGCCTTCATCTAGCTAATCTAGGGTGTAATCATTAGTCCAAACAGTTGCAAATGAGAGATTCTATTGGACAAATTCAGGTAGGTTTATCCCAATTTCGTTGCATTTGCTTCCGTCCTCCTCAGCCAGACTTCCTCTCTCCTAGTCTAAGGGGAGCCAATTTACTGTCTCCTCTCCTCCTCCAATGCACTCTCTCCTTTCCTTTTCTCCTCCTCAGCCAGACTCCCTCTCTCCTCTCCTCCGCTGCTGCCAGACTCCCCCTGTCCTCTCTTCCTCCACCACACTCTCATTAACTCCTGTCCTCCTCCGCCACAGTCTCCCTATCCTCCTCCCCATCATTCACCCTCTCCTATCTTTGTCTGCCAGAATCCCTCTCTCCTCTCCTTCACCATACTCACTCTCTCCCTCATCCTCCCATGGCCTTTGTTCCAATCATCCATGTTTTTAATAATGTTTAAAAGTCTGTACACTGGCCATGCACTGGAGACTCATTTCAAACTCCCCCGCCTCTTCTTAAGGCTACTGTTGGCAGTTAGTCTAAAATCAACTTGCTTTTGTGCAGAGTACAGCAAAGGTGGGAAAATACAAGAGTCTGTCAATAATGGGCAGAGGGGGTCAAGAGGGTATAGTGACAAATGGACATAGATGTGGAACACCAGGGGAAGCCATTTTTATGTGTTCAGGTTGAAAGAGTGTGACACACACACACACTGTGTAAGAAGGGGAAGGACATAAGCACATTCATAAGCTTTGTGCAGGTGCTTGTTGTCTGGATGTGTATCAAGCCTTATTTTCCCATTTCCCCCCGAAATTGGCCTTTGTAAAAACACTGTCATAAAATCCCCAAATTCACAAGCAACATTGAATAGGCTACATAAAGAGATCTTGATTTTTGTAGCTTATACTCTACCTGTCACTGCAGGATAGTGACATATTGCATGGCCTTATGAATAACAGGCTATAGGCTACCAGTATAGAACATGGGTCCATCTTGCAAAAATTGTTCCTAATTGGCTGCCTACACTCTTAGAAAAAAAAGGTGCTATCTAGCAGTGGTGGGAAATGTACCGAATTGTCATACCTGAGTAAAAGTAAAGATATCTTAATAGAAAATGACTCAAGTAAAAGTGAGTCACCTAGCAAAATAATACTTGAGTAAAAGTCTAAAGGTATTTGATTTTAAATGTACTTAACTATCAAAATTACATGTAAATGCTCCAATATACTTAAGTATTAAAAGTAAAAGTATAAACCATTTCACATTCTTTATATTAAGCAAACCAGATGGCACGATTTTCTTGTTTTTTAAATTTACGGATAGCCAGGGGCACACTCCAACACTCAGACATAATTTACAAACAAAGCATTTGTGTTTAGTGAGTCCACCAGATCAGAGGCAGTAGGGATGACCAGGGATGTTCTCTTGATAAGTGGAGCCTTTTCCTGTCCTGCTAAGCATTCGAAATGCAGCAAGTACTTTTGGGTGACAGGGAACATGTATGGAGTAAAAATTACTTTATTTTCTTTAGGATTGTAGTGGAGTTGTCAAAAAAAAAAATATATAATAATAATAATAAAGTAAAGTACAGTAACGATACAAAAAAGAAACAACTTAAGTAGTACTTTAAAGTATTTTTACTTAAGTACTTAACACCACAGCTATCTAGAACTTAAAAGGGTTCTTCGGCTGTCCCCATACAATAACCCCTTTAAGAACCCTTTTTGATTCCAGGTAGAACTCTTTTGGGTTCCATTTAGAACCTTTTCCACAGAGGGTTCTACATGCTAATCTTCTCTGTATCATCTTGAGCTATCTGTATCCTCCTGACTGGTGGTTCTTTTTTTATTAACAAAACAAAATATTCTTATTTGCATCTCTGCTATAATCTGGGTAAAAAGATTGAAAGGAAGGTGAGTCTTATTCAGTACATTTAGTAACACCATCAACGTTTCGCTCTACTGTGGCAATTGTGATCGAATCAACACAATATATACCGAAACAAAACGAACTATGCAAGATTTAGTATGCAATGTGAACTATGCAAGAGATTTTCTTGTAGGCAGAGTCCATTGGAGTAGGATTCTATTGCATTGACAGGCACGACTCATGCCCGTATTCTACACCAGTACGCCATAACCAATCAGAGCTGCGGTAGGCCTATATGCAAATAGCCATTGCCATATTTTGATCTGTGCCATTCACTTTGAACTGGACTGTGTTTAGGCTACAGTATGAGATGGGCTTGTTTTGAGATCAAAGTGAGAGCTGCATGTAGCCATATGTGCAAATTTGTTCATATTCTTTGGTAGTTAGTGAGTAATTAGCCCAGTTATAGCTCATTTCTAGTCAACAATGTGGTTGCTTCCAACAAGCGTACTCATTGTGTGCATTTCTAGCCATCTTTGAAAAGCGAGTCATATAAAAAAGGGGAAGTGTTGTATTTTGAGACGGTCTTGAATAAACTAAGTAGCCAACAAGTGGATAGACCGGTTAATGTCAAGCCCTGCATGTTTTTATTTCTCCAAAAGTCTAATGGAATGTAGGCATTGAACAACACACATTGGCTGCTACTGTAGGCTGAACTATAGAACAGCTATTTCCATGTAAATAATGTTTTTGATGGTAGGCCACTCTGGTAGACCTACATTATGATCAACTAGCCACAGTAGCCTACTTGGCCACTGTTAAAACTGTAACTTAAAGCGGGTACAGTAAACGCACGCCAGAAGTTCCACAGAATTTTCACAACATTCAAATTTGCGCTCAGCAGACCTGAAATTTGCTCAGTGCCAAAAGAAATTAGAGGGAATATTGGTTGCCAGGGGTCCTTACTTCAACATTATTGTGTTTTAATATATTTCTAGTACCTTTTAAGACTTTTTCTGCTAGATGTTTTCTAAGACCCCTTTTCCATCTGTTTGATCACAAATCAAAGCTTTTGGGGTGGGAGGATACACAGATTCACTATAATTGAACAACAGATAGTCCCAAAAAATATATCAAAATAAGTTTGTTCTGAAGTGTCTGTCCTATATTATGATTTATTTTTTACATGTATTTAACCCCTTGTTTTTTTGCACTAAACTATCTCCATATATACTGTACTTCCGTAGATTTTTTTACCTGGTACTGGGGCCCTTCAGGCGAGTCTTAGAGCAAAACAGAGATTTGCCATTCCAAAGAAGGGTCATATTAGAGTATAACCCAAACTGTTCGGAATCTACAGACAGAAGTTGGCAGATCGACTGTGCCGACTTCAGACGAGTGCCAAGACGCTTGTGGGGGTCGTGGAGCAAAACTGAGAACACCATTCTGTTCTTGAGAGTCTCATCTTTCCATAGAGGGGTCATAAGTTTGGACGCTACAGAAGATTTTGTGAGAAGACCCAATTTTCTGGATGTCTCAGGGTCTGACAAACACCGCTCTTGCTCTGCCACCTTTCACCGCAGATGTGGAAGTGGGACATCGTTAGATGCAAAAAGACAGATATCTCTAGTTTAAACTGACAGAATATGATGGGGATTTCTTTATTATGCTAATTCCACAGGGCCACGGAAATCGACTCTAGGTAAAAACATTATTTTGGTGTCTCTTAGACTTCATTTGACACATATTTGATGTGTTCCTATGAACTACACGTTAGTGCTCATGACGCTTTTTACATGGAAATGCCCACATGCAAACTAGGCAGAACTACAGTGTAATTTTAATTTGACCTAGTTAATAATTTTAATTCAGACAAGAATGGATGTGGATTTGGAAGAAAACTTATTTTCTCACATGCCACTTTTGCCTAATGCAGTAAAAAGTTGGTCTGTATTTCATTACACTGAAGAACGATATAAACACAACATGTAAAGTTTTGGACCCATGTTTAATGAGGTGAAATAAAAGATCCCAGAAACGTTCCATATGCACAAAAAGCTTATTTCTCTCAAATGTTGTGCACAAATTTGTTTTCATCCCTGTTAGTGAGCATTCCTCCTTTGCCAAGATAATCCATCCACCTGACAGATGTGGCTTATCAAGAAGCTGATTAAACAGCATGATCATTACACAGGTGCACCTTGTGCTGGGGACAATAAAAAGGCCACTCTAAAATGTGCAGTTTTGTCACAAAACACAATGCCACAGATGTCTCAAGTTTTGAGGGAGCCTGCATTTGGCATGCTGACTGCAGGAATGTCCACCAGAGCTGTTACCAGATAATTTAATGTTAATTTCTCTACCAAAAGCTGCCTCCAACATCGTTTTAGAGAATTTGGCAGTACATCCAACCGGCCTCAAAGCTGCAGACCACATGTAACCACTTCACCTGCAGAATTGTCTGAGACCAGCCACCCGGACAGCTGATGAAACTGTGGGTTTGCACCACAGGAGGTTGGTGGCACCTTAATTGGGGAGGACGGGCTCGTGGTAATGGCTGGAGCAGAATAAACGTGGAAAGGTATGAAATACATCAAACAACTGGTTTCCCTGTGTTTGATGCCATTCCATTTCCAGCCATTATTATGAGCCGTCCTCCCCTCAGCAGCCTCCCCTGGTTTGCACAACCTAAGAATTTCTTCACAAACTGTCAGAAACCGTCTCAAGGAAGCTGTCTGCGTGCTCGTCGTCCTCACCAGGGTCTTGACCTGACTGCAGTTCAGCGTCGTAACCCACTTCAGTAGGCAAATGTTTACTATAGATGGCCACTGGCACGCTGGGGAAGTGTGCTCTTCACAGGATTAATCCCGGTTTCAACTGTACCGGACAGATTGCAGACAGCATGTGTGGCGTAGTGTGGGTGAGCAGAGTGCCCCATGGTGGCGGTGGGGTTATGATATGGGCAGGCATAAGCTACAGACAACGAACACAATTGCATTTTATCGATGGCAATTTGAATGCACAGAGATGCTGTGACGAGATCCGGAGGCCCATTGTCGTGCCATTCATCCGCCGCCATCACCTCATGTTTCAACATGATAATGCACGGCCCCATGTTGCAAGGATCTGTACACAATTCCTGGAAGCTGAAAATGTCCCAGTTCTTCCATGGCCTGCATACTCACCAGACATGTCACCCTTTGAGCATGTTTGGGATGCTCTGGATTGACGTGTAGGACAGCGAGTTCCAGTTCCTGCCAATATCCAGCAACGTCCTGCCAATATCCAGCCATTGAAGAGGAGTGGTACAACATTCCACAGGCCACAATCAACAGCCTGATCAACTCTATGCAGATGGAGGAGATGTGTCGCGCTGCATGACGCAAATGGGGGTCACACCAGATACTGACTGGTTTTCTGATCCATGCCCCTACCTTTTTTTTAAAGGTATCTGTGACCAACAGATGCATATCTGTATTCCCAGTAATGTGAAATCCATAGACTAGAGCCTAATTCACTTATTTCAATTGACTGATGTCCTTATATGAACTGTACTGAGTCAAATGTTAGAAATTATTGCATGTTGCGTTTTTATTTTTGTTCAGTGTAAAATGAAACTGGAAATTACAAGACCAAATCTGCTGGGCTTTTTCCAGACTGTTCACTGTTACCTACTTCATCCACCAGAGGTCAGTCTTGACAAACAAAAGTAAAAAGGCTCAACCTGTTTTTAACTGAGGAAATCTGTTGGTGGCATATGGAAAATGCTCTGTTGCCTGCACTCAGTCTCTGATTCATCAGAACATCAGCAAGACAGCAACAGTGGTATATATAAATATTGGTGATCTCAAGCATAATTGCACTACTGATGAGAAAGAGGGCAGGCGAAGCAAAAGAGCACCCTCATAAAAACAAATGACAGGCACAGTCAAGTAGGCCAAAACTTGTCTTTCATATCACAGAGACAGCTCTGACGCCTTTATTTACTTTAATTAAAGTGAACAGCATGTCGCCCCCCTTGGTTCATCTGTCATATCAGGAGTGACACCTCAGAGATGCTGAGGTTACACAGCCCATCTTTCCTAATTTACTGTAACTTCAAAGCCTCTGTGATTTAGTGCAAGGTCACCTACACGTACATGTTTATCCAGGTTTGTTGTACTATAACAACTCAGCCATCTCTCTACCGTCTTTATTGTACTATGTGTCACCCATGTTCTGCCTCTCTGATCTTTACTGCACGGCTCCACTGAGAATGAAAGGTAAGCCGATCCCTCAATGTAGCGGCCTACCTAGTCTAAGGGGAGCCAATTTACTGTCTCCTCTCCTCCTCCAATGCACTCTCTCCTTTCCTTTTCTCCTCCTCAGCTAGACTCCCTCTCTCCTCTCCTCCGCTGCTGCCAGACTCCCCCTGTCCTCTATTCCTCCACCACACTCTCATTTACTCCTGTCCTCCTCCGCCACAGTCTCCCTATCCTCGTCCCCATCCTTCCCCCTCTCCTATCTTCGTCTGCCAGAATCCCTCTCTCCTCTCCTTCACCACACTCACTCTCTCCCTCATCCTCCCATGGCCTTTGTTCCAATCATCCATGTTTTTAATAATGTTTAAAAGTCTGTACACTGGCCATGCACTGGAGACTAATCTCAAACTCCCCCGCCTCTTCTTGAGGCTACTGTTGGCAGTTAGTCTAAAATCAACTTGCTTTTGTGCAGAGTACAGCAAAGGTTTGAAAATACAAGAGTCTGTCAATAATGGGCAGAGGGGGTCTAGAGGGTATAGTGACAAATGGACATAGATGTGGAACACCAGGGGAAGCCATTTTTATGTGTTCAGGTTGAAAGAGTGTGACACACACACACACTGTGTAAGAAGGGGAAGGACATAAGCACATCCATAAGCTTTGTGCAGGTGCTTGTTGTCTGGATGTGTATCAAGCCTTATTTTCCCATTTCCCCCCGAAATTGGCCTTCGTAAAAACACTGTCATAAAATCCCCAAATTCACAAGCAACATTGAATAGGCTACATAAAGAGATCTTTATATAGTTTAGTTATAGCTATACTGTACCTGTCACTGCAGGATAGTGACATATTGCTTGCCCTTATCAATAACAGGCTATAGGCTACCAGTATAGAACATGGGTCCATCTTACACATTTGTTTCCTAATTGGCTGCCTGCACTCTTAGAATTTTTTTTGCTATCTAGCAGTGGTGGAAAAAGTACCCAATTGTCATACATGAGTAAAATAAAATATATCTTAATAGAAAATGACTCAAGTAAAAGTGAAAGTCACCCAGCAAAATACTACTTGAGGAAATGTACTTAACTATCAAAAGTAAATGTAATTGCTAAAATATACTTAAGTATTAAAAGTAAAAGTATAAATCATTTCACATTCTTTATATTAAGCAAACCAGATGGCACATTTCTCTTGTTTTTTAAATTTACGGATAGCCAGGGGCACACTCCAACACTCAGACAAAATGTACAAACAAAGCATTTGTCTTTAGTGAATCCGCCAGATCAGAGGCAGTAGGGATGACCAGGGATGTTATCTTGATAAGTGCATGAATTGGAGCCTTTTCCTGTCCTGCTAAGCATTTGAAATGCAACAAGTACTTTTGGGTGTCAGGGAAAATGTATGGAGTAGTACTTCATTTTCTTTAGGAATGTAATGGAGTTGTCAAAAATAAATAGTAAAGTAAAGTACTTAAGTAGTACTTTAAAGTATTTTTACTTAAGTACTTTACAACACAGCTATCTAGAACCTAAAAGGGTTCTTCGGCTGTCCCCATACGATAACCTTTTTAAGAACCCTTTTTGGTTTCAGGTAGAACCCTTTTGGGTTCCATGTAGAACCCTTTCCACAGAGGGTTCTACATGGAACCATGAAGAGTTCTACCTTGTACTAGTCCTGACGTCACCATGCTATCCAATCCCTGGACAGCAGAGCCACGCATTTTTACATAGACGAAAACCTAAACGTCCCTTGTCTGTCACCAATGTTTAATATAATTATATTTGAACTTACTCTACCAATTGTCCATGAGGTTGGTTCTTATATAGGGTGGAATTTGAGACAAAATATCCAAAGGAACGTAGTATTAAACAGACTTTTCAAATGTGGGTCTAGAGCCACTTCCTCTCAACTTTCTTTGTGTCAAAATAAAAGTCCTGCATGTGCACAAACAAGCTATAACTTGTTGGGGATTGTTATTGTGACATGAGGAAAGCAGAGAGGAAGTGGGTCTACAACAGACCCATGTTTGGAAAGTATGTTTAATAATTGGCTACGTTGGTACCTTTGGATATTTTGTCTCAAATTCCACCCTACTGTATGTAAGAACCAACCCCACAGACAATTGGTAGAGTAAGTTCAAATATAATTGTATTTAACATTGGTGACAGACAATGGACTCCTGTAAGCAGAGTTTATTTCAGTAGAGTACAATACAGTTCAGTTCAGTAGAGTAGAGTACATTAGAATAAAGGAGGGTACAGTACATTATACTGTACTGTACTTTACTTTAATGAACTATACTTTAGGATATTACATCCAAATTACAACACAGTACATGGGATCATAACACACATCATGAGGCACCTATCATGACATCATAATTAATACACAAATATCATGATATTATCATGAGGTGCCAGATTACATTTAAACCAAGTATTTTTCTGCATATCTAAGCACACATCTTGAGCTATCTGTATCCTCCTGACTGGTGGTTCTTTTTTTATTAACAAAACAAAATATTCTTATTTGCATTTCTGCTATAATCTGGGTAAAAAGATTGAAAGGAAGGTGAGTCTTATTCAGTACATTTAGTAATTGCTTACTTTTCTCAAGTCTAGCAACCTTGCCAGCAGGCATGCCAGCTAAGATGGTTAGACAAGCTACTTCAACTTGATTGATAGCCTGAAATGGCTTGGAAGGTTGGGAGATTGGGAACCTATCTAGCTGGCTAGTTAAAGCCAACTTCATAAAATTGTTAAGTGGCTAGTATTACAGAGGGAAAAAAAAAACATTTTCGTTGTATTTATTCATCAAGAAGGACTCAATAGCCTATAGCTTGATCAAAACTATTTGCCTGGTCCAGTCATTGTACCCCCTCCACAAAATACAGCTCAGAGATATTTTAATAAATAATTATGAAAAACGTGGGGTTAAAAATTAAGTTTAGTAATTAACTTAATATCTGCAAATTGTAGAAACAGGACAAATCTGAGACGGCACGTGCCCCCTATGGGCAAGATGCTCTGCCCGGCTGGAATCAAAAAGGGTTATCCTATGCAGACAGCCGAATAACCCTTTTTTTTCTATGAGTATATATATTCTTACAATTGGATATGAGGGACACTGTGGAACCAAAACGCTATATCAGTAGGCTTAAGCTATAAATTATTAAATAACAGTATAATTAATGTCGACAGGTGATGTAAGGCTGATTTAAGGGTTCAGATGGGCGAAAAGTTGTACATCGTCGTGATGGTACACGCGCCGCTCTAGCCCCCTTCTATGTGCACGAGCTTTGTGTTTGCTCAGGTCGCGCTTGCGCTGTGTAACCAGAAGAGCCAGAAGGAAAAAGACGAGAGAGTGGATTCGTATTAAAGCAAGGCAAGAGGTTTTGTATCAATATCGTTTTGTTTCGACGAAATGGAGAAGGTAGGTTGCGAATCAATGCAAAATGCGTAAATTAATGGCTCCGAGAAAGAGTAGCTCGTTATCATTGGCACGCTATTGTGAACACAAAGCAGCAATGACAGCTGTTCACTTGTGGCAATAATGCACAACTGTAAAAAAACACAAAAAATTACCTCTTTAAAAAGACATTGCCACTATTGAAAATAAGGATACGGTCTATAAGCTATTCTTAAATTATTCCGTGTATCTGATGTTAATGCCTAGGCTTTGTATTTGTGCTATATTCGGGATAGCCTACTAAATAATCGAACGATATAAATGCGCATTGTAGTTGACATTAATATAGGGCTTATAATATTCAAATAATGGGCTCTCCTTAGGCTGTCATGTGATAAAAGGTTACATGGCTTGTGTTGTAATATTAAGCAATTTACAGCAAATAGGCTAACCATAACATCTTACGGATATAGCCTACACCTCTCCAAAGCCATTTGATTTGATTCAATTATTATTTCAGCTTGTCATTCTACAGTTCTAATGTGTGGGTTTTTGTCGTTCCAAAGGCAGTGTAGGCGATATGTATTGGAATAAGAAAACGATGTGAACAGCACAGCATGTTTTTATGACGGGACGCCGCAGGGAAGAAGCCGAGCCCCCGTCAGTTTTTTGGGGGGAAATCGTTGGAGTGATTCAATTCCCTGAGTAACAGCTTGGATGTAAACGGGACATTACAGTAAGACATTCCAAAGATGCCCAAGAGGTGGACCGCAGCAACGCCATGCAGCTATCTCCCCGTCGTCTTGTTGGTGCTCGTTCTGCCCAGGTGTATACTGTCGATCCGTGCCGACAAAATCATCAGCAAGGAAGACCATGTTAGTGCTACGGTCAATGCCACGGTTCTTGACTCCAAAGGCAATCCAAAGCAAATTCTAACCAAGGACGATGGCACGTACGGCCAGAATTCACCGAAAGTGGACGCGAAGGGAATCGTGATTGCACCTGCACCGAATCATGGAGGTAGGTTATATATCATTTATCAGCAGTGATATATAATTGCATGCAGGGTAAAATACATGGTGTTAATGCATGCATGATATTTAAGTAGCCTACCCCATTAATGCAATTGTTTGAGTGATATTGAAGAATTGCTTTGTAGGCTACTTAAGACGTCAATAATACTACTACTGACACGCACACTTTGCTTTCTAAATGGCAAGTGAAACCTGTTGCCATAATATTTTCTAGTTCCAGACATTGCTTCTGCGTCATCATCAACATCAAGAGGGGCACATACTGTGTGTGTGTGTGTGTGTGTGTGTGTGTGTGTGTGTGTGTGTGTGTGTGTGTGTGTGTGTGTACATAAAAATGGCTCTGACTCTGGGGGAGTAGACAAAGGGCCCCATTGCCAAAATCCCGAACTCCCCCCCAAGCTTCTTTCTTCATCAACACTATGACCCCTGGGTCCCCCAAAAAAGAGTACAGTTCACATAACAGAGTTGACCTTAAATCACTAATCACATAAAATAAATAATAATCTTCAGAAATGTGTGTGTGTGGGTGCATGTACAGTGGGGGAAAAAAGTATTTAGTCAGCCACCAATTGTGCAAGTTCTCCCACTTAAAAAGATGAGAGAGGCCTGTAATTTTCATCATAGGTACACGTCAACTATGACAGACAAATTGAGAAAGAAACAAAATCCAGAAAATCACATTGTAGGATTTTTAATGAATTTATTTGCAAATTATGGTGGAAAATAAGTATTTGGTCAATAACTGCTGCTGGATTAATAAATACACAATTGTTTAGGCAATATTTTCCTGTTATTCCAAGATGCTATATTGTCAATGTCTCTTTCTTCAGTAGTCGCATTTCCCCTTTCGGCCTTTGTCTTTATCTGTTAAGGGGCCACAGATTGGAAATAGCTCATGTTTCTGCAAAGCTAAACACATTTCTGGTCACTTCTCAGAATATCAAAGGAAATCCCTGACATACTTTCTGGACATTGTCATTTACATGCTATTTTGTTCAAAATCTAGCACTATTTCCTTTTTGAGATTTGCAAACAGTGGGAACTTTTCAAATCATGAAAAAAGGATGCTCTTCCCCCCATCGCCGCAACTCCCCAACGGGCTCGGGAGGTGAAGGTTGAGTCATGCGTCCTCCAAAACATGACCCGCCAAACCGCGCTTCTTAACACCCGCCCGCTTAACCCGGAAGCCAGCAGCACCAATGTGTCGTAGGAAACACCGTTCAACTTACGACCGAGATCAGCCTGCCGGCGCCTGGCCCGCCACAAGGAGTCGCTAGAGCATAATGAGCCAAGTAAAGCCCCCCCGGCCAAACCCTCCCCTAACCCGGACGACGCTGGGCCAAACCCTCCCCTAACCCGGACGACGCTGGGCCAAACCCTCCCCTAACCCGGACGACGCTGGGCCAAACCCTCCCCTAACCCGGACGACGCTGGGCCAATTGTGCGCCACCCTATGGGACTCCCGATCACAGCCGGTTGTGATACAGCCCGGGATCTAACCCTGGTCTGTAGTGACACCTCTAGCACTGCGATGCAGTGCCTTAGACTGCTGCGCCATTCGGGAGGCCCTACCCGTTATATTTCATTGGACTTCGGGCACTCCTTGCTGTGCAAACTCATATTTACCCCATTTCCCTAAGCCCCTTGTTTGAGTGCCTTTGGGCTAATCTGGCTGTGGTAAACAGACTGGATGGGCTGAATACAGTATGCAACAGTAGGTGTCCTGTGTCTTTCCCCTCAGCTTTCGATAAACACTAAACAGCAGTGTCCCCTAAACACCCTTCCCCAGGGATGTAATCGTTCTGAGGAGGCCCTGACTGACTTGTGAGGGCTCGGCTTGATGGGAAATCTGAAGAACACTCAGAAGGGGGGTTGGGGGCCATTTGGCATGCTTGGTATTTACAACCACAACATCATATTCCACCCACCCCTTACTTACATCTTGTGTGCACTGTGCATTCACCGCAGGCTGTGTGTTGTGTGTTTTGAATGTGTCCATGATTTTGTGTGTGTGACTGTATTACTGAGCAAAATGTCACCCTTTTAGCTATGAACATTGTGTACTAGTACACTCTTTTGGTCCACTACTCCCATACTTCAACAAACATTCAAAAAACCATTAACCAGGTCTCTAAGCTACTGTAGTAGAACATTACATCATTGAGAACTTAAAAACATGTTTTGGCTGAATCATCATGGCCCTTAGATTGTGTTGCATGTGTATTGCAGTGATAGGCCAATGGGGATGGGGGCCATCTTCCCGGCATTGGAGGCGTGAACCCTTGTCCCTCTGCTCTGGTCGCTAGCTTTGTTCAGGATTCAGGATGCACAAAAAAGGCCAAAAGAGCATGAAATTGAGAGAAAGTGAAAATGGGGTCAAACATCTTCACTTATCCAGTCCCTCCAGGATTCCAGGATTCTGCGATGGCACATTTGGCAAAATCCACAATTCCCCACATATTATGCAAGGGCTTGCGAATTTCAACATTCACTGTACTATTTCCGCATAAAGCTGTGAAATCATCGCAATATTATAGCATAAAACTGACCAATCACTGCAGTACAAACCAATCACCACACAATTTACAAATTGGACAAAGTCATTGCATATTGCCATGCAAAATGTCAGAATTGCGGCAGCAAAATGAAGCATTTTTGTCCTCAAATATATAAAAAAAAATCCTGCGAAATCGTTGAGGGACTGCCTATCCTCTACATCTGTCAAAGGAAGAGAGAGGATACAAGCTTACAGTCAGTTTCAATTTTCCTACCTTTCTTTGTTCTTGGCATAAGGACTCTTTGTTCTAAACAGTTCTTTGTCTTGCTCGTTCACAAATAACAAAATGATACCCTTTTTAAAGGTTTTACTTGATATAGAATATGATAGGTGTACAGTTGCTATGGAAACTGAAGTGGCCAGAAAAGTAGCACTAATGTTGCCAACCCTGTTGTGAGCAGAAGGTGCCTTTTGAATCGTCTAAGTGTATCATCAAACTTCAGTATGGGCACCCTAAAATAGTTACAAACCCCCTGTTCTTGTTGTGTCCAAAAGTTTGATCGAGAACTTCATTGGTTGAAATCTGATTTGACGCACAGTGCCTTCAAAGTATTCACACCCCTTGACTTTTTCCACATTCTGTTGTGTTACAGCCTGAGTTTAAAATATATTAAATGTAGATTTTGTGTAACTGGCCTACCTACACACAATACCCCATAATGTCAAATTGTAATGTTGTTTTTAGAATTTTTTACAAATTAATAAAAAATGAAAAGCTGAAATGTCCTAAGTCAATAAGTATTCAACCCCTTTGTTATGGCAAGCCTAAATAAGTTCAGGAGTAAAAGTTTGCTTAACAAGTCATGTAATAAGTTGCATGGACTCTGTGTGCAATAATCGTGTTTAACATTAACTTCTGAATGACTACCTCATCTCTGTACCCCACAAATACAATTATCTGTAAGGTCACTCAGTCGATCAGTGAATTTCAAACACAGATTCCACCACGAAGACCAGGGAGGTTTTCCAATGCTTCGTAAAGAAGGGCACCTATTGGTAGATGGGTAAACAACCTGACATTGAATATCCCTTTGAGCATGGTGAAGTTATTAATTACACTTTGGATGGTGTATCAATACACCCAGTCACTACAAATATACAGGCATCCTTCCTAGCTCAGTTGCCAGAGAGGAAGGAAACCGCTCAGGGATTTCACCATGAGGCCAATGGTGACTTTAAAACAGTTACAGAGATTAATGGCTGTGATAGGAGAAAACTGAGGATGGATCAACAACATTGTAGTTACTCCACAATACTAACCTAAATGGCAGAGTGAAAAAAAGGAAGCCTGTACAGAATAAAACTATTCCAAAGCATGCATCCTGTTTGCAATAAGGTACTAAAGTAAAACTGCAAAAATGGCCTGAATACAAAGTGTTATGCTTGGGGCAAATCCATCACTGAGTACAACTTTTCATATTTTCAAGCATGGTGGTGGCTGCCTCAAATTATGGGTATGCTTGTCATCGGTAAGGACCAGTGGTGGAAAAAGTACCCAATTGTCATACTTGAGTAAAAGTATAGATACCTTAATAGAAAGTTACTCAAGTAAAAGTCAGCCACTAAACTAGTACTTGAGTAAAAGTCTTTGGTAAAGGTATTTGGTTTTAAATATACTTAAGTATCAAAAGTAAATGTCATTGCTAAAATATACTTAAGTATCAAAAGTAAAAGGTATGAATCATAAAAAAATCCTTATATTAATCAAATCACATTTTATTTGTCACATGCGTCGAATACAACAGGTGCAGACCTTACCGTGAAATGCTTACTTACAAGCCCTTAACCAACAATGCAGTTTTAAGAAAAATAGAGTTAAGAAAATATTTACTAAATAAACACAATAAAATATCAATAATGAGGCTATATACAGGGGTACCTGTACTGAGTCAATGTGCAGGTGTACAGGTTAGTCGAGGTAATTGAGGTAATATGTACATGTAGGTAGGGGTAAAAGGGCTAAGCAGACGGCACAATTTTCTTGTTTTTAAAATGTATGGATGGCCAGGGGCACACGCCAACACTCAGACATTACTTACAAAAGATGCATTTGTGTTTAGTGAGTGCGCCAGGCCAGAGGCAGTAGGGATGGCCATGTGTTCTCTTGAAAAGTGCGTGAATTATGGTTGTCAGGGAAAATGTATGGAGTAAAAAGTACATTATTTACATTTTAGTCATTTAGCAGACACTCTTATCCAGAGCGACTTACAGGAGCAATTAGGGTTAAGTGCCTTGCTTAAGGGCACATCGACAGATTTTTCACCTAGTCGGCTCGGGGATTAGAACCAGCGACCTTTCGGTTACTGGCACAACGCTCTTACCCACTAAGCTAATGTAGTGAAGTAAAAGTTTTCAAAAATATACAAAAAAAAAGAAGTACAGATACCCCCCAAAACTACTTAAGTAGTACTTTCAAGTATTTTTACTTAAGTACTTTACACCACTGGCATGGACTAGGGAGTTTTTTTAGGATAAAAATAAACGGAATAGAGCTAAGCACAGGCAAAATTCTAGAGGAAACTTGGTTCAGTCTGCTTTCCAACAGACACTGGGAGACATTCACCTTTCAGCTGGACAATAACCTAAAACACAAGGCCAAATATACACTGGAGTTGCTTACCAAGACGACATTGAATGTTCCTGAGTGGCCTTGTTACAGTTTTTACTTAAATTGGCTTGATAATCTATGGCAAGACTTGAAAATGGCTGTCTAGCAATGACCAACTACCAACTTGACAGAGCTTGAAGAATTTAAAAAAGAAAAATGTGCAAATATTGTACAATCCAGAATACATTTGCAAAAAAATCTAAAAACATGTTTTCACTTTTTCATTATGGGGCATTATGAGTAGATGGGTGGTAAAATAATACATATTTAATCCATTTTGAATTCAGGCTGTAACACAACAAAATGTGGAATAAGTCAAGGTGTATGAATACTTTCTCAAGGCACTCTAGATTAGCCTTGTGTCCTAGTCTTGTTTTTGGTGTCACTCAGGTTGACCACCAATAACCTAGTTTCCATCGTCTGCTGCTGGCGCCGTGGTGGCAGTTCGACCTTGGGGAGTGGCGTGACCTGTGCCACAACCCTTCCAGCGAACCGCCAACCCCAAACTCGGTCAGGCAAAGTGGAACATCAACAGCACGTTTATAGCCCAATGACCAAGGGAAGGGTGAATAAATATACTTGGGATAATGTTACTAGTAACAAAAGGATGAGTTTGGATGACTTGGGTCATAGTTACTTAGGAGATCTCTGTTGTTTGGTATTAAATAAATAAATAAATAAAATAAATAAATAAAAATTCAACATCAACACTAAGGTCCATTTTCCGTACTAAACGGGAATTGCTCTTACTGTCATGGTAAGGTTCTTCTGTTGAAGGGGTTACTTAACTGGAATAGAACTGGTTTTCCCACTGCCTACACTCTGCAGGTGCCGTACAGGATTCCATTACTCTGCTGAAGGTCAGTCAAGGCCATCGCATCTGTACATTGGCGAGCAGGAACACTTCCCTGTGCTGGTCTTTCTTCAGTTCAATAGGTCTGACAGAAATCAATCTCTTAGCACCACACATGAACCTGACTGGATGGAATTATCACCAGCACTCGATTTCAAGGATGTCACATGCCTGTTGACTGTAAAAGACCATGCTTCAGCCTTGGCAGTCACCTGAATTCCACTTGACACTTTTGAGGGAATGAGAAACATTTGATTTGATTTCAATACAGCCTTTTCCTCAGAGGTGTAGGTATGAGACTAAGCAGCCACAAGCCTCTTTGTCCACTGTCTCATTTATCAATCCAACAATTCATCCACCTGATTTTGCAGAGTCACTGGAGCTAGGTGTGTGGCAGGTCAGAGATCAGTCCTTTGCTTCCAAGTTTTTTTTTTTTCATGCTGAAGGTATCAGAGCACCTATAAAGTACAACTACTCTCTTCGCAGAGGGCCTTGACCTTTTTCTTTGCCTGTACCATTTGAACCTTGACCCTTAGTTGTGCCTAGGACATTTCATTCATTCACTCTGCTGATTTTGAACTCTGTCTGTGGTCTGTTAGTGTGACATTTCTGAAGGTGAGGTGTCAAACTGATCGTATTAATTTAATTCAGTTCTCTTTTATATTAAAGGAAAGTTTGATATCTTGTAACATCCTCACATAACCTTTTCAATAACCCCTGAATTAAATATGTTATACAGAGTGTGAGTACTGATTTGTTATACAGAGTGTGAGAACTGGTAGTACTTCAGGAGAGAAGTTTACATTTCTGAGAGCCATTCTAAACATAGTCCACAGCCTTCTCCAGATTCAGGGCTTCTTGGAACATAAATCTGTTGATTTAGTGCTTCCTGTTTTGAGTCGTGTAGCATTAGAATTTCCTCCTCAGGCCATTCTGCCTTTCCATCTCTATCTCTCTGCGTCTCTGGCTGTCCAACCGTAGGACTGAGGCGGTCTCCAAGGGCATAGGACATATGGTGGCGAGCTCAAACGATCGGAGCCCAAGCTGCTCTGCCTTCGGTCGAGCCATAAAGATGAGCAGTCGCTCGGATTAATGTTCTTCTTTCCCCTCCTCGCCTCGACTCCATTCACTTTGCCCAGTCTCTCCTCACCAGTCAGTGCCTGCACCTAAGTCCTGAGAAATCATGGTTTTGGAATGAGAAATCATTCCAAAACCAAGACAACCTATCAAAACATTGAGCATCCCAGTACCACCCAATCAGAAGTCAGACCCAGAGCAGCCAGAGCAACCAGCCTTGTCAGATGGATGGAAGCCTGTCGTATAAAATACTTGGCCATTAAGACCTTCTGTCAATGGAAACCCTGTTGTGCCGTTGCCGAGCCCGGTGATTTGGGACGCTCGAGTGAGCCCACATGGCGTTAAATGACCATGGCATGGCGTAGCTCGGTGGGGATGTAGGCTAATTAGCCTCACCCCAGGTCATGGATGACCAACACTCCCTCGCTACTGGGAAGAAATGTCGGCTTGCATAGCCACGGGAAGTAGGGATGCTGAGGGTGCTACAGCACCCCATGGAAAATCAGAATAAAAAGTAGTGCACTGGGCCTTTGCTGGTATTAGCGGACCGATTATAGACGTCTGTAGCGGAGGCAAAAAATTTTTTTCAGCATCTCCGTTTTGGGTAAAAAAAGTTGTTGGATAATTAAGAACAGTATCTTGCAGGATTTAATAGTTGGGATTGTAAGAGTTTTGCCCTGTCCCTTTCTCTGTGATTGTCATTCTAATGGAATCCAGAAGGAACAAAACCCTGCCCACAAACATTTACATCAAAAAGTTCTGGGCAAAGACACAAAACATCCACATCAAATTAATTATTTTTATTGATCAAATAACATGGAAAACAACCACTTGTTGTGCAGTATTAATTTACCATCCTTACAAACCACTTAATGTAAATGTACATGACTGTATTGTACATAGGCTGGTCATCAAGGTTTGTACCTGTAGACTTTCCATCACCATGAAGAGAAACAATGCACAATACAGTAATTGAGTACATTGAGACATTGTGGTTTTGATGGTGTGATGATGTGGCTCATTTGGTAGAGCATGACGCTTGCTATGCTAGGGTTGTGGGTTTGATTCCCACGGGGGACCAGTATGAAAATGTATGCACTCCCTACTGTAAGTTGCTCTGGATAAGTGTGTCCACTAAAATGTAAAAGGAATGAATAGACCGTTTCAGTTCCCACATAGAAATAAGTTGCATTTGCAAAGTATTTCAAGAAACTGTACAAGCCAGTATTTTTATATTTTACAAGTATTATCAGATGAACTGTTTTGTACAACAGACTCAAGTTACAAATGCTGGTAAACACTCAAATAGATTTAGTTTAAAAATTTTCACAAAGTAGTGCATGATTTTTGCAAAAAGGACCTTGCTTTTTCATTGTAAGATCATTTACTTGTGTGGCTCCCAGCCAAATAGCGTTGCACTTCTGTTGTCATCGGATGAAAATGAAGCTATTTTCTGCCGAATGTGTTGCTCTAATGTATTTTCTGGGAAGGAAAACTATAGTTGCACATCCCTGATCACTCTATTGAAGCAAAAAAACACTGCTCAACTGTTCTGGCTTCATAATGTAAAATAATGTGAATGGGGAAATAAAGAACGCAATCTGCTTCATCTGACTGCAGTTATTTACTTAAAAAATAGCTACAAATATTAAAATGGATTGAAAAACTTCAAAGAATTAGTTTCAAAGATATTGACGATTTTGAAAAACCATTCCATGTCTGTTTCCAAATACCCCCGGTATACTGTATGCTATCCAAGCCTAATTTGTATCTGTTTTTTAAAATCCGATTTCACTGCTTGCATGAGTTACTTGATGTGGAATAGAGTTCCATTTAGTCATGGCTCTATGTAGTACTGTGCGCCTCCCATAGTCTGTTTTGGACTTGGGGATTGTGAAGAGACCTCTGGTGGCATGTCTTGTGGGGTATGCATGGGTGTCCGAGCTGTGTGCTAGTAGTTTAAACAGACAGCTTGGTGCATTCAACATGTCAATACCTCTCACAAATACAAGAAGTGATGAAGACATGTTAGCTCTCCGTGTACATGTAAGGGCCAGCCGTGCTGACCTGTTCTGGGTCAATTGTAGTTTTCCTAAGTCCTTCTTTGTGGCACCTGACCACACGACTGCAAGGGATGTAAAGCCATAACACATACGTTTTTCCAGCAGCAGATTATGGTCAATAATGTCAAAAGCTGCACTGAAGTCTAACAAAACATCAATTTCTTTCAGCCAATCATCAGTCATTTGTGTAAATGCCATACATGTTGAATGCCCTTCCCTATAAGCGTGCTGAAAATCTGTTGCTAATTTGTTTACTGTGAAATAGCATTGTATCTGGTCTAACACTCATTTTTTCCAAAAGTTTACGAAGGGTTGGTAACAGGCTGATTGGTCAGCTGTTTGAACTAGTAAAGAGTGCTTTGCTATTCTTGGGTAGCGGAATTACTTTTTCTTCCCTCTAGGCTTGCGGGCACACACTTTCCTGTAGGCTTAGATTGAAGAGATGGTAAATAGGAATGGCAATATCGTTCACTATCGTCCTCAGTAACTGTGCAGTCAGACTTATTTACCATTCCTTTTGCCTCATCCCTCTCAACCATACAATGTTTCAATTCCTCATCAATCCATGGGGATTTAACAGTTTTTACAGTGATTTTCTTAAATGGGTGCATGCTTATTACTAACTGGAATAAGCAATTTCATAAATGTGTCAAGTGCAGTGTCTGGTTGCTCCTCATTACACACCACAGAACAGCAAATATTATTTACATCTTCAACATAGGAATCACCACAAAACTTCTTATATGACCTCTTATACACTATATTAGGCCCAGTCTTTGGAACTTTGGTTTTCCTAGATATTGCTACTATATTATGATCACTACATCCAATGGATTTGGATACTGCTTTAGAGCAGATTTCTGCCTCATTAATAATGATGTCATCAATACATGTGGATGATTTCATTCCTGTGCTGTTTGTAAATACCCTGGTAAGTTGACTGATAACCTGAACCAGGCTGCAGGCACTGGTTACAGTTTTAAGCTTTTTCTTGAGTGGGCAGCTTGATGAAAGCCAGTCAATATTTAGGTCACCCAGAAAACCTAAATATTTATGTCACCCAGAAAATGTTGAGGAAGTTTGGCGTTTTGCAGAAGTATGTCTCAGTTTAATACCAATGCGTTTCACAACATCCCACGTTTGACATGCGCCATGTAAAGCCTTGTGCAACAGGAGATGTGTGCAAAGCGTTGTCGTTTCTCACCACAATACCAGGAGGTGGTTTCCTGTCTGGTGGGTCTTGTCGCAGATTCACACTTCCTGTTCTTGTTCTCCCCACTGTATAGTGCAACATTGCTCTGAGTCACCCCACACACTATATTATTAACACACTATCAGTGGCTAGCAAGTAACTGAACTTAACACCAAAGCATTGCAAGTATGCATCTGTCTTCTTCCAATGGAATATATCACCCAAGAAGGCTCTTCAGAAATACATATGGACAGTGTCAAATTGAAGTGCATCACGAAATCCTCAGGATCCACACTCATTTTCTGACATTCTTCTTCTTTTCTGTACAAGGCCTGTGGATGACAAGTTCTGTACTTGGGGGCAAAAAACAGGGTTCTGAATTGCACCGTAACTCTCAGATATTAGTAGGAGTGAAAATTAACTTCAGCATCGTCTTTGTAGTGACATGTACCTTCAGAAAGTATTCATACCACTTGACTTATTCCACATTTAGTTGTGTTACAGCCTGAATTCAATTTTTTTTATATATATTTTTTCTCACTCATCCACACACAATACCTCCATAATTGCATAGGGAAAATATGTTTTTAGAAATGTTTGCACATTTATTGCAAATGAAATACAGAAATCTCATTTACGTAAGTATTCACACCCTGAGTCAATACACGTTAGAATCACCTTTGGCAGTGATTACAGCTGTGAGTCTTTCTGGGTAAGTCTCTAAGAGCTTTGCATACCTTTCTTGTACAATATTTGCACATTATTTGTGCACAGAATTCTTCAAGCTCTGTCAAGTTGGTTGTTGATCATTGTTAGACAGCCATTTTCAAGTCTTGCCATAGATTTTCAGACCATTTATAAGACAAAACTGTAGGTCACTCAGGAACATTCAGTGTTGTCTTGGTAAGCTATTCCAGTGTATATTTGGCCTTGTGTTTTAGGTAATTGCTCTGCTGAAAGGTTAATGTCTCCCAGTGTCTGTTGGAAAGCAGACTGAACCAGGTTTTCCTCTAGGATTTTGCCTGTTCTTAGCTCTATTCCGTTTATTTTTATCCAAAAAAACTCCCTAGTCTATGCCGATGACAAGCATACCCATAACATGATGCAGCCACCACCATGCTTGAAAATATGAAGAGTGGTACTCAGTGATGTGTTGTGTTGGATTTGGCCCAAACATAACGCGTTGTATTCAGGACATTAAGTTCATTTGTATGCCACATTTTTTGCATTATTACTTTATTGCCTTATTGCAAAAAGGTTAGTATTGTGGAGTAACTACAATGTTGTTGATCCTTCCTCAGTTTTCTCCTATCACAGCCATTAAACTCTTTAACTGTTTTAAAGTCACCATTGGCCTCATGGTGAAATCCCCCTGAGCGGTTTCCTTCCTCTCCAGCAACAGAGTTAGGAAGGATCTCTGTATCTTTGTAGTGACTGGGTGTATTGATACACCATCCAAAGTGTCATTAACTTCACCATGCTCAAAGGGATATTCAATATCTTCTTTTTGCAAATCTTTTCCGAGATATGAGATAATTAACTTGCTATCTGTAATATCGTAAAGCTTTGGAATTGTGACATTACGTACTTGAGGAAAATAGGCACGTTTCTCGACATATACACTAAATTTGAGAATGAATTGTGTTGTGATTAGCTTAGCAACTGCGTGACGCAGCATGGGTGGGGCGTTATACGTTCCTTCATTCATCGGATTCCTATCTCCTTTCTATAATATTTCTGGCAACGGCACCATGCAATGCACCCTGGACTGAAGAGGCAGACAAATATGAAAAATGTGCTAGACCCTCCTTTAAATTACAAATTTCTCGAGGTAGGAATATCGCAAAAATATGATCAATGGCTCATTCGAGAGAAGACATCCTACCGAATTATGACATCGGCCAGTAGTGAAATCTGACATGTATGATTGACATTTTCGCGATCTAAAAGTCGTATTCCTGTTAACTTCCAGTGTATAGTGAAAGCAATTTTATCACAGTGCTACGTCATACTGGCCGGATTTCTGCCTGCTTGAACACCAATAACTCAGATGTACATGAAAACATGAAATCAATGGAGCATCACTCAGAGATGCACAAAAACAATATAACTTTCAAAATGGGTGAACCTTACCCTTAGCTCCACCCATCTCTTTAAGGATTCACATGTGAGGCCATGTGCTAAACAGAGTGAGTCGTGTCATAAACAACCAAAGATTTCAAGACTAAAAATTGTAAAAGTAATAGCCTACAATAAGGAAAAAATCCAGTTAAAAATACACTTTATCTAGTCCTTGGCATATATCCTAATCTGACTTTGGTGCAGGTCATGTTGTTCTTCACATTACCATCTCTGGTAAACACACACTGTATAAAATACAATCTAAGTTTATTTGTCACATGCACAGGATACAGAAGTTGTACACGGTACAGTGAAATGGTTACTTGCATATTTGCATAGTAGCAATATAAAAAAAATTGAAAGTGTTCAGATAAAAGATATTGTGCCAGCGAGCATGTTTCTCATGTGTCAGTCAGTTTCTAAACCATACTGTACTGTCTTTGAGTTAGTCATATGCGTGGTCTAAATAACTCAACTGGCTAGTTTGCCTGTCTGTAAAGAGAAGGCAGGCTGTGCGTTGATCCTGCTGCTCTGATTGGATAGAGTGAAGCTGTATTTCTCCGTCCACTCGCTACATAATTTCCCCCGATCACTTTTCCTCAAATTTTTTCGGTCTGATCATGTAGCTTGTGGGGCAAGGGTAGGGAGAAAATATGAAATGCTAATGCCCATTCTGACTGAAATGCTAATGCCCATTCTGACTGCCCATTTCGGCTGCCCTCTGAGGAGACACACAGACAAACCCACCCCTCCGTGCGCTGCTCCTAATCTGCAGCTTTTTTGCAGTGAGAACGTGCAGGGAGATATTTTGCCAACATCTATTTAGGCATATTAAAACACTACCATTTTTTTCTGATCACGAGTATCATCCGATCCGACTATAAACTGTCAATTAACGGATACGATGACGAGTATGGCCATGTCGGCATACCCCTACCAGACACACTTGTCTAAATTGATGGGTCATGTGAAATAAATGCTATAACCACCCCCCAGCCACATCTAGCTAAGTGGATGGGTCATTATTGTCTAGACATGTTCATGAAATACAATAGATGGCCGTAATCACCCCCAGACACACCTGGCTAACGTGATGGGTCATGTAATCATCTGGTGAAGTGGAGTCTTTTGTTTAGACATGTAGATGGTAAAACAATTAACCATAATCCCAACCCATACTACTAGCAACACAGACTGATTGTCATACCTAGCAACCATGCATGAAATGTTGTAGTATGAATCTGCAGGTAGCTAAAGCTAAGCATCTAGGTTCAATGTTAGCTAGCTAGCTAACATTAGGCTATAACTAGCAATGCATATTACTGCACAGATCATACACATAACGTTAGCTAGCGAGCCAGCAAGCTTGCAATGAAAACGACTTTCGGATAAAATTAGAAATGTAACTAGACTCTTCATGGATGAACGCTTCACGGCAGACTGGAACCCATTTGCTTTAACTCTGTTTTGTTTGTACAGCTTGTTTGGTCCACGTTGTGTCAAGTCACTCCAGTTTACACTGACCGTGTGCAAAAGTAGTCCAACACAACATTTTCCCCACTGGTCTTTGTCGATAGCACCTGCTAAATTCAGGGCAGCAATGTTGTTGAGAGCAGTAGCAACCCTTTTGCAGTTCTCCATGGCTACTGTTATATCTTTCAAAAAAGCCGCGGTAGCAAGGATTATCTACACACACTGAGCAGCTATCGTTATAGACAGAAGCATGCTACATGGCAGACCAATCCGAACTCATCTCTCGGCATGTCCAGCCCATCCATTATCTCAGCCAATCATGGCTAGCGGAAAGGTTCCTGTCTTTTTCTGTGGCTAAACCAACTAGGCTTGTAATTTAACAATTGTACAGTATATGTATGTACAGATGGCATACAAGTTTGTTATTAAGGTACATGAAAGTTCACATGTTCCAGAAGGTATTCTGCCAAAAGAAAACGGATTTTGATAAAAAATAAAATATATACGTTCAAATGCCTCTCCTGTGAAGTAGTGACGTGCAACATACGATAGCAACCTGAAACAGGTCAGAAATACTCTGCTTATCATGTGGTGTAGGTGTTCAATTCACATCTTTCGACTATAGCCCATTTCCCAAATTTAGAATGTCGATGACGATTAAAACAACCTATCAGTGACCCTTAATTACTGTCTACCAATCTAATGAGTATTAATGGCAAAAAAGGCTTCTGGGATGTTTTCATACTGCACTGTGTGCATTGCGTAGGAGTTTTTTTTATTTTTTTTGGATCCCATCTCCTCATATGAGATGGAATACTGTGCTTCCTGTATCTCTCTCAACAGTAGGCCCACTTCATAATTTTCAGAGTCAGGGTGGCTTAGCCATCCAATGTCAGCCCTGAAATAGATACAGTATGGACCATTGTTTGTGGGTGTGGGTGGGTATGTGCATGAGCATGCCCCAACTGCCAATTCCAATGCATCTAAGGCAGACCTGAACTGTCACTACTAAGTGCCAAAACCATCAAATGTAGCTAAAACCCGGCCCGATCAATATGTGCAAATGATTGGAGCGTTATGAGAAACTGTTCAACCATGTGGTGAAGTAATTTTCCCTTGAAGGGTTGCTACGGCTACTCTCATAAATGTTCAGGAACGGGATAGTTCTGACACCTCAACGATAGTGGCTGAAATTAATCTGCCAAAATTCACCTGGAGGGCGGCTTATTAAGATTGCATTCCCATTTGTCTGCATTTCCTCCCACACTTTCCCAGACAGGGTCGGGAGCAGGCGATTGGAATTAGACCATGGAGCAATGAAGAGGGGAGGGGACATTTGCCGCAAATTGCATCGTCTCTTTTTGAAACAATGACTCTTAGCTTTTTTTTGCGCTCCCCTTCCTTGAAAAAAAGAAAGAATACAATTATGATATTGAGTTTTATCTGGGCCAAATTCCAGTAAAGAGCATTTGGGTGTTCATCTGCCTTTAAGGTATTAAGGCAGGGAAGACAGAGAGGGAGGTTAGATGACTGGACAGGGTGTAAGCCCCTAAGGTAGGTCAAGGGCACTGGCCGGACAACAGAAGTCAAATCACCAAACCACCCTAAGTGGATTTGTGACATAATCCATATAAAAACGCACAGTCAATGGAAAAGACTATGCAACATTTTCCCTTTTTATCAATGTCGTGCTTCATACAGCCTTGATGATGTAAATATAATAAACCATATCGTCCTTCACAATATCTCAATGAGTTTGTATCATATTATATAATCAATCAGGATTTGAGTTGATTTAGATTTCACATATTGATCTTGCGTTAGGAAGTTCATGTTCACTTCATCAACAACATATTCTTAACATCTAGAAAAGACAAACTCGAAGTTCAGTCATGCTCATACTTGGTACATGTTCACATAATCTCTCTACCCTCCCAACCACACACACACACATACAGTTGAAGTCGGAAGTTTACATACACTTAGGTTGGAGTCAGTAAAACTCGTTTTTCAACCACTCCACAAATGTCTTGTTAACAAACTATAGTTTTGGCAAGTCGGTTAGGACATCTACTTTGTGCATGACACAAGTCGTTTTTCCAACAATTGTTTACAGACAGATTATTTCACTTATAATTCACTGTATCACAATTCCAGTGGGTCAAAAGTTTACATACACTAAGTTGACTGTGCCTTTAAACAGCTTGGAAAATTCCAGAAAATGATGTCATGGCTTTAGAAGCTTCTGATAGGCTAATTGACATAATTTGAGTCAATTGGAGGTGTACCCGTGGATGTATTTCAAGTCCTACCTTCAAACGTAGTGCCTCTTTGCTTGACATCATGGGAAAATCAAAAGAAATCAGCCAACTCTGGTTCATCCTTGGGAGCAATTTCCAAATGCCTGAAGGTACCATGTTCATCTGTACAAACAATAGTACGCAAGTATAAACACCATGGGACCACGCAGCCGTCATACCGCTCAGGAAGGAAACGTGTTCTGTCTCCTAGAGATGAACGTACTGGTGCAAATCAATCCCAGAACAACAGCAAAGGACCTTGTGAAGATGCTGGAGGAAACAGGTACAAAAGTATCTATATCCACAGTAAAACAAGTCCTATATCAACATAACCTGAAAGGCCGCTCAGCAAGGAAGATGCCACTGCTCCAAAACCACCATAAAAAATCCAGACGACGGTTTGCAACTGCACATGGGGACAAAGATCTTACTTTTTGGAGAAATGTCTGCTGGTCTGATGAAACAAAAATATAACTGTTTGGCAATAATGACCATCGTTATGTTTGGAGGAAAAAGGGGGTGCTTGCAAGCCGAAGAACACCATCCCAACCGTGAAGCACGGGGGTGGCAGCATCATGCTGTGGGGGTGCTTTGCTTCAGGAGGGACTGGTACACTTCACAAAATAGATGGCATCATGAGGAAGGAAAATTATGTGGATATATTGAAGCAACATCTCAAGACATCAGTCAGCTTGGTCGCAAATGGGTCTTCCAAATGGACAATGACCCCAAGCATACTTCCAAAGTTGTGGCAAAATGGTTTAAGGATAACAAAGTAAAGGTATTTGATTGGCCATCACAAAGCCCTGACCTCAATCCTATAGAACATTTGTGGGCAGAACTGAAAAAGCGTGTACGAGCAAGGAGGCCTATAAACCTGACTCAGTTACACCAGCTCTGTCAGGAGGAATGGGCCAAAATTCACCCAACTTATTGTGGGAAGCTTGTGGAAGGCTACCCGAAACGTTTGACCCAAGTTAAACAATTTAAAGGCAATGCTACCAAATACTAATTGAGTGTATGTACATTTACATTTTTACATTTTAGTCATTTAGCAGACGCTCTTATCCAGAGCGACTTACAGTTAGTGAGTGCATACATTTTCATACTGGCCCCCCGTGGGAAACGAACCCACAACCCTGGCGTTGCAAGCGCCATGCTCTACCAACTGAGCTACAGGGGACTTCTGACCCACTGGGAATGTGATTAAAGAAATAAAAGCTGTAATGCTTATCTGCACACACCCTTCATTCATCCTTCCTGCTTGAGTGCCTGTTCATTAGGCTAAAGTGTATGTCAGGCATGGCTCCCGCGGCATTCAGTGAAATGAAAGAAAGTCGTCCTGACTGCAGCCTTTTACAGTGAACAGTCATGTACTGTACTGCACAGCCTGAGTCTCCCCTAAGATCTATTGACCTGCTGCTCATGTGAATGAGATATGAGCTGGTTTGGTTTGGGGCCATTGCCCCACAACTGGAATTCCACGTTAACAGAATTGCAGACTCCGATTTTTCACTTAAAATGTATGCCAAACAAAAACCATTGATTTAAAAGTTTAACAAACCATACAACTCTATGCACAATGACTACTTTTAACAATTTACCTTGAACATTTTACAAAAACTCATTTACTGGAAGAACTGTGCAGATGCAAATTTTGGTAACAGAATTTCAGTAAAATCTCCCTCAGTTTGTTATGTGTCCACTAGGGGTGTAACGGTTCGCCAATCCCACGGTTCGGTATGTATAGCGGTTTTGGTGTCACATTTCGGTACAGTGGGAAAATGAAATGCCAACAGTTACTGTGGTTAATTTTTGTTTCTTTAAGAAAATACAAAGTGTTGGTATTCCTGAATCAATACAGTGGCTTGACTTTTTCCACATTTTGTTGTTTTACAGCCTTATTCCAAAATGGATTCAATAAATAAAATCCTCATCAATCTACACACAATACCCCATAATGACAAAGCGAAAACAGGTTTTTAAAAATGTTAGCAAAACAGAAATACCTTATTTACATAAGTAATCAGACCCTTTGCTATGAGACTCGAAATTGAGCTCGAGTGCATCCTGTTTCCATTGATCATCCTTGAGATGTTTCTAAAACTTGATTGGAGTCCACCTGTGGAAAATTCAATTGATTGGACATGATTTGGAAAGGCACACACCTGTCTATATAAGGTCCCACAGTTGACAGTGCATGTCAGAGCAAAAACCAAGCCATGAGGTCGAAGGAAATGTCCGTAGAGCTCCGAAACAGGATTGTGTCGATTGGATCTGGGGAAGGGTACCAAAAAATTTCTGCAGCATTGAAGGTCCCTAACAACACAGTGGCCTCCATCATTCTTAAATGGAAGAAGTTTGGAACCACCAAGACTCTTCCTAGAGCTGGCCGCCCAGCCAAACTGAGCAATCAGGGGAGAAGGGCCTTGGTCAGGGAGGTGACCAAGAACCAGATGGTCACTCTGACAGAGCTCCAGAGTTCCTCTGTGGAGATGGGAGAATCTTTCAGAAGGACAAACATCTCTGCAGCACTCCACCAATCAGCCCTTTATGGTATAGTGGCCAGACGGAAGCCACTCCTCAGTAAAAGGCACATTACAGTCCACTTGGAGTTTGCCAAAAGGCACCTAAAGACTCTCAAACAATGAGAAACAAGATTCTCTGGTCTGATGACACCAAGATTGAACTCTTTGGCCTGAATGCCAAGTGTCATATCTGGAGGAAACCTGGTTTTTCAGCGGCAGGGACTGAGAGACTAGTCAGGATCGAGGGACAGATGAATGGAGCAAAGTACAGAGAGATCCTTGATGAAAACCTGCTCCAGAGTGCTCAAGACCTCAGATTGGGGTGAAGGTTCACCTTCCAACAGGACAACGACCCTAAGCACACAGCCAAGACAACGCAGGAGTGGCTTCAGGACAAGTCTCTGAGTGTCCTTGAGTGGCCCAGCCAAAGCCTGGACTTGAACCCGATCAAACATCTCTGGAGAGACCTGAAAATAGCTGTGCAGCGACGCTCCCCATTCAACCTGACAGAGCTTGAGAGGATCTGCAGAGAAGAATGGGAGAAACTCCCCAAATACAGGTGTGCCAAGCTTGTAGCGTCATACCCAAGAAGACTCGAGGCTGTAATCGCTGCCGAAGGTGCTTCAACAAAGTCATGAGTAAAGGGTCTGAATACTTATGTAAATGTGATATTTCAGTTTTTTAAAACCTGTTCTTGCTTTGTCATTATGGGGTATTGTGAGTAGATTGATGAGGGAAAAAAACAATTTAATCATTTTTAGAATAAGGCTGTAAAGTAACAAAATCTGGAAAAAGTAAAGGGGTCTGAATACTTTATGAATGCACTGTTGAGCGGGTACTACCTGTTTGCTGAAATGGGTGTGAGAGTGCGAAGTTGGTAACGTCGCTCGAGCACTTTCACGAGGTGCTGAAACTACCACCGAGAATGGGTGCATATCCGTGGCTATAAACATACCTATCGCTCTTGTAATTTCTTTGGCCTAGTCAGAATCAGCTGCGAAGGGTTGCTTGAATGCAGAGGGGAGACTAAGTTTCCGTCTTGCTCCGGTGGTAAGAATACTGAGGTGATGTCAGCATAAATGTGTCAACATGTTTGTGGTGTTGGCTATTCTCGTTGAGCAGTGGCGACATACAGTACTTACTCTTTCTGACATCTCCGTTGTAATCTACTGGGAAACCAAAATGTTCCCAAACTGGAGATTTAAATGATGATGGAGAATCCTCCTGGTTTATCGACCCCACCACTCGCCATCGTACAGAACTAGCTGCACCTCACAAAAGGACTGTTTGAAATGCGCAAATTAAAATTTGAATTGTGATTACAACGTGCGCATAGGCTCTTAACTGAATAGCCTGAAATTGTTTTTTTTTTCGCCTCAGATTTTCTCAAAAGGCATACAACGCAGCATAGGCATAGCCTATAGGCCTAGTGTTTTAAATGTATTGTAATATATATTTTTTAATGTATTAATTCGGTTTCACAGTGCGGACCGAACCAAGGTCTCTGTACCGAATGGTTCGGTACGAATACGTGGACTGTTACACGTTTTCCAAAAACTCTGTTAAATATCTGTTCCGAATTAAGATTCAATGATGTCTGTAGAAAGAATGGGGTGTCAGCTTTGACATGATAAATTGACTTTGAAAAAATCTATGTGGGTTATTGAAGTGGATTTACACCCGGTAACGGAAATTCCTCATGGGTCCCTGATCTGTACTACACAGAAATGCATCATTATGGATATGAATGTCATTAACTTTATGGTGATGTATAAATATGTACACAAAGGTATAAATATGCAATATCATCCTTTGCATATTTTGGTATTATTCTACACACTGGCAATTTATTTTAATGTGCTCTGCCCCCAAACAAGATCAAATTTCATTAGTCCGGACCAAATCTGAACCAATCATAGACGTCTATGTTTCACAAGTTTGGGCATCAAAGTACAACACAGTAGAGCTCAGTAGAGTACAGTAGAGTTCAGTACAGTAGAGTATATTTCAATACAGTACAGTAGATTGCAGCACAGTATAGAACAGTAGAGTACAGTATAGTTCAGTACAGTAGAGTAGAGTACAGTTCAAGACAGTACACAGCTCTACTGTGTACTGGACTGTACTCTACTGTACAGTACTGTGCTGAATTATACTCCACTTTTCTTTACTGTACTGTACTCTACTGAACTATACTCTACTTTTCTTTACTGTACTCTACTGTGCTGTACTGTACTGTCCAAATTTGTGAACCCAACTGTGGTTTGTGACTACTATGATTTCCCATTGTAGCCAATTCAGTTGCCGATATTTCTGAAATTCTGTTACCGATTTGGTAATGGAATTTCGAGTTTTAATCACTTAATAATTCTTAAATAAATTTGATATCAGAAAAAACACTAACTAATTTATAGGTCTACATTTACTTGTTACTTCTGTGAATTTTCATTATCTTCCCTCATGAGGGAGAGAAATTAGAAAATACTATCTTAAAGATATGTGGGTTTTTGGTAACAGAATTTCAAGGCGCAAGGCCATGTTTCTTAAATTTACAGAAGGCAAACAAATGTATTCAAAACTACATGTGTGTTGATATTTGTTGGCAGGGGTCTTTACTTCAACATTATTGTGTTTTTATGTATTTCTAATACCTTTTAAGGCTTTTTCTGGTAGATGTTTTCTAAGACCCCTTTTCCATCTGTTTGACCAGAAATCAAAGCCTTTGCTTATTCGTAATTTTTTGGATGGAAAATGGTTGAAAATACATATATATGCATTAATTTCTCAAAAAATATGGACTCTAAGCTTTCATTTGACACCCAAGTTGACATGCTCCTATGAACTTCACATGTTGGTGCTCATGGGTCCTTTTACATGGAAATTACCTTTTGTGTATGTGTGTTGAAAGTCTTTATGGGCCTGTGTGTGGTTAGTCTAAGTTTAGTGAATATGTAATATCTTTAGTTAATGAAAATGTGATGTATGTGAAAGAGTATGCTTTGTGTGTGTTGGAATGTCTCGCACAAATATAATATTTTATTTAATATAAATTCCATAATTTAAATAACTAGAATATGAATAAAAATATAATTCACACACACATTTGCTCCCTAGTGTTGACATTGCAGCCTGATGAATATTTCAGACTGCCTGTCTCTGAGTGTGTGTCCCTGGAGCACAGAGAGAGAGAGAGGGGTAAACACATACACACAAACATGAAAATGCACCCACATCGCAATACTGGTATCGTGACAATACTACTACACACACATTCATAATAGACCACTGACACTTGCACAGACACACCCTCACTCACAGGACACTCATATCAATCACCACCCCCTTGTAGAGACAAACACTCACACCCACCCACACACGCTCACACAAGCTCGCATAACACTATTTGAATGCACGGATCCATCAGAGCTGATTTGAGTGTTTACGGGAACAAGAAAGGACGCTGAAACAAGCAGAAACACACTCCTGTCCTACTCCCTCCCCACCTTTCTGAAACACAATCAATGTCTGTGACCTTGTATTGTATCAGCCCAGCCTCTATCAGACCTCTATGTGTGATGGGTCTCCTGACTAGCTGAGCGCCGGCTCTGCTATTAAAGTGGAACTGACAGCGTTTTAGCAACATTAAATCTTATTACAATCTGTTCATATACACCCCCAGGAAGAATATGACACCTTTTTTTATTTTTTACATTTTCTGACAAGGGAGCACTTAGATATGGTCATTTTCACATTTGTCATACATTCGTAGAATGTTTGGGAATTAAGTATAGTAAGACATTTGTGAAAATTCTATATCAATATAGAGTGGAAAAGCGGCCGTGCGTTTGGACAATTAATAGACACTGCAGTAAATAAAAATATCTGTCTTGTCCAGGACCGGAGTCTACGCAGACCGGTGCGCCATAGCCAATCAGAGCTACAGTAGGCATATATGCAAATAAGCCATTTGCCACATGGGCCTGCCATCATTCATTTTGAACTGGATGGTGTGTTTACAGGCAGAAGAGGTTAGTTAGAAGCATCTTTGGTTAGGCTCCTTGTTTTCTAGCTTCCTAAATAAATAGCTAGCTACATAAATAGATACGCTAGCCCAGGGGTGTCAAACTCAATCAGTGCACGAGCCATATAAAAAAAGTCAAAAATGTGCGGGCCAGACATAGCCTCTTTGTTTTTACAAGAAAACATGCAACTGCGACCCAAACTGGCCATTGTTTTATTAGAAAAAATATGGCCCTTTATAAATGTCCACTTAGGATGCTGTATATAGCATTTTAACATATTAAAACTAAAGAAGAGATAAATAACATTTGTCCAGCCTTTGCTGTTATGCTTGCAAATGTGCATAATATGCTGTGACCCTAATCAAAGAGTATTTAATAACTCCAAATAACAAAAATGTAGCTATAGGTTTGTTGTAACATTTAAACTTAACATGTTTTTCATTTTTTTTGCACTGCATGGATCACTGGTGCGGTTGAATGCAGCATTGCTGTATGGTGCACTCAAAATGTATTGTAGTGGAGTAGCTAGCCTAGGCTACTGCTCAAATGTTGCTGTAATAGGCCTACATGTTTCTCCTTTGCATGGTGTTTTGTTGCATGTTTAGTTTTTTGATTATTCATTGTCAAGCTTTAAAAACCGAAGCCAGGCTGCTATATTTTTGTAGCGTAGCTAAGACTGTGGCATGTGTCTGTACACTTTCCCTCCGCTGCGCACTGTATACGGTCATACGAAAGCAGTACAATAGAAGTTTGATTCACCGATGCGAGCGCATCAGGCTGTAATTTCATACAGTAGATGATTCAACTGTTAACTCATTTATACTCGCTTGTGTGTCCTATTCGGCCCGCAGGCTTTGTGTTTGACACATTTGCTAGTCTATTAGCCACGTTATGACTGACTTTTGATCATTGCCCTTGCTAGTTTGATTGTATTGACATTCCCAGCCTTGGGTACAGTCGTCCGTTTTTGTTCAAAATATTGAATCATTGAACAATCTACCTGGCCAGCAGTGATTTACAACCTGATAGCACTATCTTTTGGACAACCAATACATGTATTGGTGAATTATATTAATCATGCATTGAACTGCATCCATCTATTCTGCCAACAATGCCTTACTGTACGTCATGGAATTTACAGTCAAATATAACCTATTTTTAAAACCTCTTATGAAGTTGGTTTTGACGCATAAACTGGGAATTTGATATTTGTGACCGACCGGCTCGATTCGGTCTTATGTAGCAAAATTTGAAATTGTGTTTTTTACATTGGATACAAGTAGAGAGTCAGAGCTAGAAAATACGTTATCATACGCTACAGTTGAGGAACAATGGGAAAGTAATTCTGCTTTGAAAGTTGATGAACTTGTAACCTCACTTTTAAGAAAATGGCCTTTGAATGTTTTGGTACACCCACTGGAGAGCTCTTCTTTGTCTACAACCATTCAGCATCGTTCACACCCTCTTAAGCTTTAGCCCCACCCATCTCTTTAAGGGTTGATCCGAGCGTTCTGTCCTAATAACAGCAGTCAAGCACCCAAGCTAACTGGCCAACGTTGGCTAGCTTGCTAGCTACTTCCAGACACAAATGAGAGAACAGCTCACTGACCATTTTACTCGCCCTAGCAGAGCTGGTTAGGCTGTTTATATGTTATCCAGACCGTTGGTGACTGCAACTGTGCTGCTGGCAACAATTTACGCTTTTTTGCCAACGTTTACTGACACCGGCCATATTCAACGGGTGTTGAGCATTCATAAATTAATCACTTATTCTGCGCTCTGGCACACTCAGACGAGAGTGTTCTGAAATCGGAGTAGATAGCCAGAGCAAATTTACCAGCTACGCCTATCAACAGTTGTCGCTGTAACATTCTATTGAAATGGTTACTTGCATAGTGGAGTCTTTTGTTAAGACATGTAGCTAGCTAGCTAAACAATGAACCATAATCCCAACTCATGATGTTACTACCCTGCATGAATCTGCAGGCAGCTAACCAACCAGGTTCAATGTTAGCTAGCTAACATTAGGCTATAACTAGCAAAGCAAATGGCTCTGAGATACAAATAATATTACTACACAGATCAGACACGTAACGTTAGCTAGCGAGCCAGCCAGCAATTTTAGACACAAAGTATTGCACTATATGTCAAAAGAAGTACACTATATAAGGACTAGGGTGCCATTTCAGATGCACTTAACATGTTTTGTCATGGGTTTCCTGCCGAAATGAAGAGCTTTGCCATCCATTGGTTAGCAGGGCATGGCTAGTACACAACATGGGCCTGATTGACAGAAAGATACGGGAAACCTGCCCATTTTGTAACCAGATCTCTTCTTAGAGTAGTGTAACCCTTTTTCTTTTGTGTCTTCTCGGTAGTCACTCCATGTAGTTCTTAGCCAAAGATACCCAAGATAGACCACAGCCTATCGTTTCCAATGGGAGCAAATGCAGCATAGTGGGCAGGACAAGCAAGGAGGTGGGCACGAGCTAGCGAGATCCTATGGGCGTGTGCTAGCATGTATTTGCATATTTCCCGCTCTGTGAAGTGTGCATGTGCAATAACTCAATTCGCCCTTGCACTCCTTCAAAACAACAACAATTTTTTTTACTTTGGCAACGGGTAAAGTCTACAAAACGTAGTCCACTCTGTTCGTAACAGATTCTAGTTTTGGGAACTGTATTGAGATCTTCTCCCACTGCCAGCCACTTAGCTTCCTCTCATCACCATATCTGGTGGTGAGTGGAAATGCCAACCGGATGCTTCAGATTTATACATCCGGTGAAACATCTGGCTCATTGTTCTATCTGTGACTTAGCTTCGATGGTGCGATTTGTTTGCTTTAGTGGTCCATTATATGCCACTGGATTTCCTGGTTGTGGATTTGTTCAAAGGGCATTAAACTGGGTTACATAGTTACACTGAAATATGAGACATTGGCTGCTATCCATAGGCAGCTGTGTGCAGTTTAAACTGCTTTATACACTGGTAAAGGTTAAGCAGCTCACAGAGCTGTGTGTGTCCGTGTGGTTGTACATTTGTGTGTGTGTGTATGTGGGTTCTAACCTTCTCCTGCCTCTGTGCTGTGTCAGTGCAGGGGTGGACCCCCACACTCGTTCCATGCTATAACTTTTGAGTTACAATCACTTTATTTGATTACTAAATGACATATTAATGAGTTATAAGTAGTTTATCAGCAGACCTTCAAATACACTGACACCACTCACCATTTTATACCGCCTGCTAAGGTTCCTAACCCTCCACCCCTCTCCTTCCCCCTTTCCAGTGGTGGACCGCCAGGGCTGCGACCCCCACACTCGCTTCATGGTGCCCCCCCGGACGGGGCACTGGGTGGCCCTGCTGCAGCGCGGCAACTGCACCTTCAAGGAGAAGATCCTCAAGGCCTCGGCCTTCAACGCCTCCGCCGTGCTCATCTACAACAACAACTCCAATGAGGACACCGTCAAGATGGGCCATGAAGGTGAGGAGTGAAGACCTGGGTCATATGGGGGCATATTGATATTCATGTGGGTTATTCATACGGCTTATGCACTCTATATGGCTCGTATATACAGTGGGGAGAACAAATATTTGATACACTGCCAATTTTGCAGGTTTTCCTACTTACAAAGCATGTAGAGGTCTGTAATTTTTATCAAAGGTACACTTCAACTGTGAGAGACGGAATCTAAAACAAAAATCCAGAAATTCACATTGTATGATTTTTAAGTAATTAATTTGCATTTTATTGCATGACATAAGTATTTGATCACCTACCAACCAGTAAGAATTCCGGCTCTCACAGACCTGTTAGTTTTTCTTTAAGAAGCCCTCCACTCATTACCTGTATTAACTGCACCTGTTTGAACTCGTTACCTGTATAAAAGACACCTGTCCACACACTCAATCAAACAGACTCCAACCTCTCCACGATGGCCAAGACCAGAGAGCTGTGTAAGGACATCAGGGATAAAATTGTAGACCTGCACAAGGCTGGGATGGGCTACAGGACAATAGGCAAGCAGCTTGGTGAGAAGGCAACAACTGTTGGCACAATTATTAGAAAATGGAAGAAGTTCAAAATGATGGTCAATCACCCTCGAGAGCTGTGTAAAGACATCAGGGATAAAATTGTAGACCTGCACAAGGCTGGGATGGGCTACAGGACAATAGGCAAGCAGCTTGGTGAGAAGGCAACAACTGTTGGCACAATTATTAGAAAATGGAAGAAGTTCAAAATGACGGTCAATCACCCTCGGTCTGGGGCTCCATGCAAGATCTCACCTCGTGGGGCATCAATGATCATGAGGAAGGTGAGGGATCAGCCCAGAACTACACGGCAGAACCTGGTCAATGACCTGAAGAGAGCTTGGACCACAGTCTCAAAGAAAACCATTAGTAACACACTATGCCGTCATGGTTTAAAATCCTGCAGTGCACGCAAGGTCCCCCTGCTCAAGCCAGCGCATGTCCAGGCCCGTCTGAAGTTTGCCAATGACCATCTGGATGATCCAGAGGAGGAATGGGAGAAGGTCATGTGGTCTGATGAGACAAAAATTGAGCTTTTTGGTCTAAACTCCACTCGCCGTTTTTGGAGGAAGAAGAAGGATGAGTACAACCCCAAGAACACCATCCCAACCGTGAAGCATGGAGGTGGAAACATTCTTTGGGGATGCTTTTCTGCAAAGGGGACAGGACGACTGCACCGTATTGAGGGGAGGATGGATGGGGCCAGGCATCGCGAGATCTTGGCCAACAACCTCCTTCCCTCAGTAAGAGCGTTGAAGATGGGTCGTGGCTGGGTCTTCCAGCATGACAACGACCCGAAACACACAGCCAGGGCAACTAAGGAGTGGCTCCGTAAGAAGCATCTCATGGTCCTGGAGTGGCCTAGCCAGTCTCCAGACCTGAACCCAATAGAAAATCTTTGGAGGGAGCTGAAAGTCCATATTGCCCAGCAACATCCCCGAAACCTGAAGGATCTGGAGAAGGTCTGTATGGAGGAGTGTGCCAAAATCCCTGCTGAAGTGTGTGCAAACCTGGTCAAGACCTACAGGAAACGTATGATCTCTGTAATTGCAAACAAAGGTTTCTGTACCAAATATTAAGTTCTGCTTTTCTGATGTATCAAATACTTATGTCATGCAATAAAATGCAAATTAATTACTTAAAAATCATACAATGTGATTTTTGGGATTTTTTTAGACCTCTACATGCTTTGTAAGTAGGAAAACCTGCAAAATCGGCAGTGTATCAAATACTTGTTCTCCCCACTGTATGTATGGAGAAAAAAAATGTATGTACTCTGGATAAGAGCGTCTGCTAAATTACTAAAATGTAAAATGTAAATGTATATATGACCAGGGTAATATGTAGTCATATTCTTATGGGTACATATGGCTTGGCCTATTTCTATGGGTTGTTCATTGTTTAAATGGCCTATGCATATGGGTTATGTATATGGCTTAATGTATGTATATGGCTTCTATGTAGTGATGGAGGCAAACATCTATACAGTTACATATTGGGAAATTATTTTTCACGATATAAATCGTATCATTTTGCAACATC
This sequence comes from Coregonus clupeaformis, assembly GCF_020615455.1. NCBI lineage: Eukaryota > Metazoa > Chordata > Actinopteri > Salmoniformes > Salmonidae > Coregonus > Coregonus clupeaformis. The sequence continues at coordinate 31,309,509 of NC_059193.1, forward strand.
TCAAAATATTTTTTTTGCTTGTTGGTTGTACCTGCACCAAAACTCCAGTTTTTTACCTTCATAGCTTGTTCTCCATCTTCTTTTTAAATACGGAGCCAATTAGTTTTCTGCATTTTTGATTTCCGTGACTGATCAAAACTTGTTTTCTCATGGCTCTCTCTTGTCCCTCTGCAGCAGACATATGGTGAGCAATATGTTTGAAATATTGAATCACAATAAAATCACAGTATCGAATGGCAATACATATAGCCTCCATACTCAACTGGCAGACCTGATCCGGACCCAGAACAGGGTCAATAGGGACCCCCCCCCCAATTAAAAAAACATTGTAGAATAATAGTGAAGACATCAAAAATATTAAATAACACATATGGAATCATGTAGTAACCAAAACAGTATTAAACAAATGAAAATATATGTTATATTTGAGATTCTTCAAATATCAACCCTTTGCCTTGATGACAGCTTTGCACACTCTTGGCATTCTCTCAACCAGCTTCATGAGGTGGTCACCTGGAATGCATTTCAATTAACAGTAGTACCTTGTTAAAAGTTAATTTGTGAAATTTCTTTCCTTCTTAATGCATTTGAGACAATCAGTTGTGTTGTGACAAAGTAGGGGTGGTATACAGAATATTGCCCTATTTGGTAAAAGACCAAGTCCATATTATGGCAAGTACAGCTAAAACAAAATCTCTGCCCCATGCAAAATTAACTTTAAAACTGCAACATTTTCTCTCCGCCAACAAGAGGGGTGTGAACAGTTTGGGGTCGCATGGGTTGCGAGGTGGGGGTTTGTTACTATGCCGATTAAATTACATTATCCATCCGAATTTGTGTGACCGGACCTTCTCAAATAGTACTTGAGTACCCCTGACATAGCATCGAGATCATCTGCTGCTCGGTGTGTTTTAGCCTGTGTTTAGCGTCTGCTAAATGGCATATTATGGTGGTGAAGTTAGCATTTAGCTCTTGTTATATGGTACTTATAGCCAGCTAGCTTGCTGTGATGGTGGTGAAGTTAGCATTTAGCTCTTGTTATATGGTACTTATAGCCAGCTAGCTTGCTGTGATGGTGGTGAAGTTAGCATTTAGCTCTTGTTATATGGTACATATAGCCAGCTAGCTTGCTGTGATGGTGGTGAAGTTAGCATTTAGCTCTTGTTATATGGTGCGTATAGCCAGCTAGCCTGCTGTGACAATTTGTAAGTCGCTCTGGATAAGAGCGTCTGCTAAATGATGTAAATGTAAATGGTGGGTGTATGACGATTATACCGTCTGCCAAGGGTTATTGACAGTGTGTGTATGTGTAGCAGTCATAGTGCAGTGCAGTATGTTTTCTGGCAGTTTGTCGTTTGTGATGTGGCTGCAGGGGACAGTACAGGGGACATACAGTGTGGCTGTCCTGACTGGACTGAAGGACATGGAGACTGACTCCTGCATGCTGGACCTCAGCCACCACCACAGCTAAACACCAACACAGCCAGCGGGCTTGGGCAAGGCCGGTGTTCTCTTACACTGCAACATGCGCACACACACACACGCACGCACACACACGCACGCACACACACACACAGAAGGGTGTTCAGGCACACAAACATATTTACAGCATTGTCACATCTCTCTATCTCCTTCCCTCCGCCTCTCTCATTTGCTTCACATGCATTTCTTCCTACTCACTCTGTGTCATTGCTACCATCACTGTCTCAGTCGCAGCTTATTTTAGCAAGAATGTGATTTTGAATGAGTACAGTCAGAACTTCTGATCTTTAGATCACAACTTTTACATGAAGCATCTCTAAAAAAACAACATCCATTAAAATATAATCGGACACTTCATGAATGAGTCTACAGTATGAGTTAAAGTAGCTGACAGCTAGCCTAGAGCCGTTTTGTACTTCACCTTAGCGTCACCCCACCCCAGGGGATGCCCTGAGCTAATTCAAGATAGCGTTGAAAAGTCTGCATGAATGAGACAGAGACGGTCTAGTGAGGAGGTGAAGAGAGATTGAGAGCGAGGAAGGGAGAGCGAGAAATAGAGGGGGCGAGAGAGGGCGGGGGCTGGTGTAGCATCCCTATACCGCTGAGGAGCCAATAGCTGGGAATACAGGTAGGCAGACAGTGGTGGTTAGAGGAGAGGAGAGAGGAAAGGAAGACACTGAGAAGAAAAAGGAAGAGAAGAACTGAAAGAATGAAACACAAAGTGAGAGAGCTAGCTTAGCATCCATAGACCTAGGACAACAGTGGTTGTTTGAGTCTAGTAACGGTAGGCAGAGAGGGGAGAAGAGGAGAAACAAGGGAAAGGGAGGAAGAGGTAGGGAGAATGAGTCAGAAGGTGTGATAGATGTCTGGGTGGGATCGATGGGCTTTTATAAATATAGAAGGGAGCCCATGACTAATTTATAAGGTCATTTTCTAGCATGAACGAACGGCAGAATCCTGATAGTTCCCCCGAGCGCAAACCTTTCAGGATTGATCGCTGTTAGCCTGAATAGCACGTCATTTATCACGGGTGGGAGTTATTTGTTAATATCACGGGGATATGGGAGATGTACAGTGCCTTCGGAAAGTATTCAGACCCCTTGACTTTTTCCACATTGTTAAGTTACAGCCTTAACCTAAAATAAAATTTAAAAAGTAAAACAAATCTGCAATCTACACACAATACCCCATAATGACAAAGTAAAGACAGGGTTTCAGAAATTTTTGCAAATGTATTACAAATTTTAAACAGAAATACCTTATTTACATAAGTATTCAGACTCAGATTCAGATATTTGCACACCAAATATTAGCCAGAAAGGATCTTGATCCAGGACGGGATTCTCTGCTGTTACCAAGCAAAGCTTGATTTTGGAAGAAGCTAACCACTTAACTAGATAGCTAACTAACTACTACGTTAGCAAACCAAATGCACAACTGCAGAGCATTTAGCACATTTTAGACAGTTAACTTAATTGTTATAAGATATCTAGCTGGCAAACATTTAGTTGTGAATTAGAAACAGTAACTAAATCACCTGGCGCGTGCTGCACAACAGTGAGTGACTCACAAGGCTCCGGTCTCTCGTCGTTGTGTGCTTATAAACAAACAACGGGACTGGGGACTACCGGTAAGCTTCATAATGAAAATTAAATGAGCAGGTGAAATGAAGAATGCGATCTCCTTCATCTCCTAACATATTGCACAAGTTGACTGCAGGTATTTACTTAAAAAGTAGCTACAATTATTCAAATCTTTAAAAAACTTCAAATAAATAGTTTCAACAGTATTGACGGTATTGAAAAACCATCCAGTGGCTATTTCCAAATACCTCGGTATACCGTATATACGGTATACCGCCCAAGCCTAGTTCAAATGCGTATATGGTGTTGTATGTTGTATTGTGTGTGTGTGTGTGTGTGTGTTTCAGTGCAGCAGCAGCATACTGACACAGTGCTAGAGAGGTAAGGGTATACTGTGCCTTCAGAAAGTATTCACACCCCTTTTCCACATTTTGTTGTGTTACATTGAGATTTTGTGTCACTGGCCTACATACAATATCCATAATGTCAAAGTGGAGTTATGTTTTTAGAAATGTTTACAAAAGAATTAAAAATGACAATCTGTAATGTCTTCAGTCAATAAGTATTCAACCCCTTTGTTATGGCAAGCCTAAATAAGTTCAGGAGTAAACCATGTATTAACAAGTAACATAATAAGTTGCAGGGACTCACTTTGTGTGCAATAATAGTGTTTAACATGGTTTTTGAATGACTACCTCATCTCTGTACCCCACACATACAATTATCTGTAAGGTACCTGAGCAGTGAATTTCAAACACAGATTCAACCACAAAGACCAGGGTGGTTTTCCAATGCATCCCAAAGAAGGGCACCTATTGGTAGATGGGTAAAAAAAATAAAAAAATAAGGCATTGAATATCCCTTTTGAGCATTGTATATCAATACACCCAGTCACTACAAAGATACAGGCAACCTTCCTAAATCAGTTGCCAAAGAGGAGGGAAATTGCTCAAAGAATTCACCATGAGGCCAATGGTGACTTTAATACAGTTACAGAGTTTAATGGCTGTGATAGGGGAAAACTGAGGATGGATCAACAATGTTGTAGTTACTCCACAATACTAACCTAAATGGCAGAATGAAAAGAAGGAAGCCTGTACATAATAAAAATATTCCAAAACATGCATCCTGTTTACAACAAGGCACTAAAGTGAAACTGCAGAAAATGCGTTATGTTTGAGGCTAATCTGACACAACACATCACTAAGTACCACTCAATATTTTCAAGCATGGTGGTGGTTGCATCATGTTATGGGTATTCTTGTCATCGGCAAGGGCTAGAATAGAGCTAAGCACATGCAAAATCCTAGTGGAAAACCTGGTTCAGTCTGCTTTCCAACAGAAACTGGGATACAAATTCATCTTTCAGAAGGACAATAACCTAAACACAAGGCCAAATATACACTGGAGTTGCTTACCAAGACGACATTGAATGTTCCTGAGTGGCCTAGTTACAGTTTTGACTTAAATCGGTTTGAAAATCTATGGCAAGACTTCAAAATGGCTGTCTAGCAATGATCAACGCCGAGTGGCGCAGTTGTCTACGGCACTGCATCGCAGTGCTAGCTGTGCCACTAGAGATCCTGGTTCGAATCCAGGCTCTGTCGTAGCCGGCCGCGACCGGGAGACCCATGGGGCGGCGCACAATTGGTCCAGGGTAGGGGAGGGAATGGCCGGCTCAGTTTGCAACTGCCAGGGTTGTGGGTTCGATTCCCACAGGGGGCCAGTATGAAAAAATAATATATATATATATATATATATATATATATATATATATATATATATATATATATAATAATGTATGCACTAACTGTAAGTCGCTCTGGATAAGAGCGTCTGCTAAATGACTAAAATGTAAATGTAATCAACAACCAACTTCACAGAGCTTGAAGAATGTTTTAAATAATCATGTGGAAATATTGCACAATCCAGGTGAGCAAAGCTCTTGGAGACTTAACCCTAAAGACTCACATCTGTAATCGCTGGCAAAGGTGATTCTAACATGTATTGACTCAGGGGTGTGAATGTAAAAAAACGTATTTCATTTTCAAGACATTTGCAAACATTTCTAAAAACATGTTTTCACTTTGTCATTATGGGGTATTGTGTTGAGATGGGTGAGCAAAACATCTATTTAATCCATCTTGAATTCAGCCTGTAACACAACAAAATGTAGAATAAATCAAGGGGTATGAATATTTTCTGAAGGCACTGTATCAGAGATGTTGTGTGGAGATAAACATCAGCCTCACAGAGGATGGCACATTGACAACAGCAAGTTTGACTGTGTTGACAGGGATTTATGTGTGCGTGTTAATGTTCATAAACATGCTTCTGATCTCTGTTGTGTATGGGGATGGGGGTGAGACAAATAGAGGGCGAAAGCGAGAAAAAGCCTTGCCTTGGTGCTTGTACTGTGAAGCGCTTGTGTTGTAGTGGGGTGCAAAGGATGTAATTTAGTCACACAGTCTCTGAATAGAATTTCCTCATAGTCACAGGTCTAGGAAAAGCTGACCTTTCGCCAATCCTACCCTTAACCATAAGGGGAAAAACTAAAACCAGACCTTGGATCAGTATCTGGAAGCAAGCCATCACGGCAGGTCTACGTTCAGCCGTTAGGCGCCACCCATAAAGCAAAGCCAAAGCCAAAGAGTGAGGCATGTAAACATGCCTGGGCACGTGCCTGCCTGGCTCTGTCTGTTTTCCTCTGTGGTGAATGCCTGTCTGGAGACTTGACTTAGCTTTGGAGATCTACAGATAACTGCTTAGAGTTAGAGTTAGAGTTAGAATGAGAGTGAGAGAGTATATATATTGTTTATGCCTGCTGTTGTGGTCCCTGCAGTCTCATTCTAGTTCAGCGTCTTACTGTGTTTTGGGTTGTTATCAGCCCAAAACGTGTAGGCTGTGTTTTGCTGGGCTCAAAACTGGGACCAAAACACTCGCATTTGCGACCCTTGGCAGTGCGTTTTCTTATTTTATTATCAAGATTAATTCAAACAGCAATGGGTTTGCAACAATGGGTATGCAGACCAGGTATTCAAAAAGTTTAGTTTGAAGTTTTGGTTCAATCTTTGCGATGCGCAATTCAGTCATCATGCGCTGTTTGAATTAACATTTCTAAAGGCTTTCCCAAAAAACCTTCCCAATTAAATGTTGACTGCAAAGTAGGCCTACCTGGCAGAATGATATCATGATGATTTGTATCAATCACGCTAGGCCTGTTATTGAATTAAAGGGCAACTACACCCTCATTTTAGTTTTAGTTTTTTATTATTGTTCCCAGACCTCAAAAGTGGTCTCCTGATGTGTTTTAAGCATTGTTGTGGTCTGTAGTTTTTATATTAAAAAGTGAAAACCTAAAATGAAACTAGGAAAATTCGGAAACCTGGAAAATGTTCTACAGAAAACGGAATTTACCAAAATATAAACGGATTATATAGGGCCCTACAACGGTAGAGCGACTGCCAACAATAACACCCTTTTTAAGATTGCGCAAAGGTTTTATTTTTTACATCTAAACAATCAATGCAAATATGATATTGTCAAGTTAAAATGTAATTAATTGTGTGTGGAGGGTAGGTCATTATTGGCTATAGCCTACTTGCTCAGCCCGCAAATTAAAGATAACATTTAAATGATGTGCGCATCATCCCCTTTCCCGTGCCAGTATTATTTTCATTCGGGCCAGTAGCATTCAGTTGGCACTGGCCCGGTGTGCCACTGGCAAATTTACCTGAATGTCAAGCCCTGCAAAAATTAAAAATAGTCATTATTAACCTTGTTCTGTATGGAATGCAGGTCAATTATGGGACACAGGTCATTATCGCACGAAAAATGAATTGGTCGCATGAAGAATTGGTGTGACCAAATCATGTGCTGATGCCATCAACTGAAAAAGTTGGTAGCACCAGTGCCACCAATAGAAATAAAAGTTAGCCTAGAGTGTGTGTGTGTGTGTGTGTGTGTGCACACTTGTGTGTGCGCGCATCCATGCGGTTGTGTATGTGCATCCGTGTTTACATATGTGTGTGTATGCCCGTGTGTGCGTATGTTATCTGGACTCTGCAGTTGTCACGAAGCCGGCTGAGAAACTCTGCCTGGCCGTATCAGTGTGTGACAGGTGAAGGTCACTTACTTCTACCCATTCTAGCTGCTCTGCTGTCAGTGTACAGACAGGACAGGTACACAAGATGACTACTGCATGAGTCATCAGGGAAAAGGCTTTTTGTTTATCCCCCTGCCCTCTGACGCAACACACAGACTGAAGTGCGCTCTCACTGAAGTGCGTGCACACACACACACACACACTCCAACACCATAATATGCAACCCGTTTCAAGAAGCTAGGCATATGTCGCACATCACTACTTCACAGGAGAGGCATTTTAATGTTTTTTTAAACATTTTTTATCAAAATGCGTTTTTTGGCAGAAATGCCTTCTGGAATATGTGAACTTTCATACGCCTTAATAACAAACTTGTATGCCATCTGTAAATATAAATAAAACATTTCAATTATGAGCCTTGTTGGTTTAGCCACGGAAAAACACAGGAACCTTCCCGCTAGCCATGATTAGCTGAGATATTGGATGGGCTGGACATGCCGAGAGATGAGTTCAGATTGGTCTGCCATGTAGCACGTTTCTCTCTATAACATGAGCTGCTCAGTATATATAGATAATCCTTGCTACCACAGCTTTTTTTGTAGCTAGCTACAAACCAAACAGAAAATACATGCTGCCGTGAAGCGTTCATCCATGTATATGGGTAAGAGTCTAGCTATATTTTCAGATATTATACATTTCTAATTTTGTCAGAAAGTTGTTTTCATTTCAAGTTAAAGCGTACTGTTAGCTAGGTAGCGAACGTTAGCTTGCCGGCTCGCTAATGTTACGTGTATGATCTGTGTAGTAATGTTATTCGTATCTCAGAAATCTATTTGCATTGCTAGTTATAGCCTAATGTTAGCTAGCTAGCTAACATTGCATATAGTTATTACAGCATTTCATGCATGGTGGCTAGCTATGAAAATCAGTTTGTATTGCTAGTAGTATGGGTTGGGATTATGGTTTATTGTTTAGATAGCTAGCTAGCTACATGTCTTAAAAAAAGACTACTTTGCCAGATGATTACATGACCCATCAAGTTAGCCATATGTGTCTGGGGTAAAATATTTCATGAACATGTGTACATGCAGTGGTGGTAAAAGTAAATATACCTTAATATAAAATGACTCAAGTAAAAGTAAAATTCACCCAGTAAAATACTACTTGAGTAAAAGTCCAAATGTATTTTGGTTTTAAATATATTTAAGTATTAAAAGTAAAAGTATAAATCATTTCACATTTCTTATATTAAGCAAACCAGATGGCACAATTTTTTATTTTTTATTTACGGATAGCCAGGGGCACTCTCCAACAGACATAATTTACAAATGAAGCATGTGAGTTTAGTGAGTCCGCCAGATCAGAGGCAGTAGGGATAACCAGGGATGTTCCCTTGATAAGTGCGTGAATTGGACCATTTTCCTGTCCTGCTAAGCATTCGAAATGTAACAAGTACTTTTGGATGTTAGGGAAAATGTATGGAGTAAAAAGTACATTATTTTCTTTAGGAATGTAGTGAAGTAAAAGTTGTCAAAAAGATCAAATAGTAAAGTACAGATACAGTGGGGGAAAAAAGTATTTAGTCAGCCACCAATTGTGCAAGTTCTCCCACTTAAAAAGATGAGAGAGGCTTCTTCTTTAAGAGGCTCCTTTGTCCTCCACTCGTTACCTGTATTAATGGAACCTGTTTGAACTTGTTATCAGTATAAAAGACACCTGTCCACAACCTCAAACAGTCACACTCCAAACTCCACTATGGCCAAGACCAAAGAGCTGTCAAAGGACACCAGAAACAAAATTGTAGACCTGCACCAGGCTGGGAAGACTGAATCTGCAATAGGTAAGCAGCTTGGTTTTAAGAAATCAACTGTGGGAGCAATTATTAGGAAATGGAAGACATACAAGACCACTGATAATCTCCCTCGATCTGGGGCTCCACGCAAGATCTCACCCTGTGGGGTCAAAATGATCACAAGAACGGTGAGCAAAAATCCCAGAACCACACGGGGGACCTAGTGAATGACCTGCAGAGAGCTGGGACCAAAGTAACAAAGCCTACCATCAGTAACACACTACGCCGCCAGGGACTCAAATCCTGCAGTGCCAGACGTGTCCCCCTGCTTAAGCCAGTACATGTCCAGGCCCGTCTGAAGTTTGCTAGAGTGCATTTGGATGATCCAGAAGAGGATTGGGAGAATGTCATATGGTCAGATGAAACCAAAATATAACTTATTGGTAAAAACTCAACTCGTTGTGTTTGGAGGACAAAGAATGCTGAGTTGCATCCAAAGAACACCATACCTACTGTGAAGCATGGGGGTGGAAACATCATGCTTTGGGGCTGTTTTTCTGCAAAGGGACCAGGACGACTGATCCGTGTAAAGGAAAGAATGAATGGGGCCATGTATCGTGAGATTTTGAGTGAAAACCTCCTTCCATCAGCAAGGGCATTGAAGATGAAACGTGGCTGGGTCTTTCAGCATGACAATGATCCCAAACACACCACCCGGGCAACGAAGGAGTGGCTTCGTAAGAAGCATTTCAAGGTCCTGGAGTGGCCTAGCCAGTCTCCAGATCTCAACCCCATAGAAAATCTTTGGAGGGAGTTGAAAGTCCGTGTTGCCCAGCGACAGCCCCAAAGCATCACTGCTCTAGAGGAGATCTGCATGGAGGAATGGGCCAAAATACCAGCAACAGTGTGTGAAAACCTTGTGAAGACTTACAGAAAACGCTTTGACCTGTGTCATTGCCAACAAAGGGTATATAACAAAGTATTGAGAAACTTTTGTTATTGACCAAATACTTATTTTCCACCATAATTTGCAAATAAATTCATTAAAAATCCTACAATGTGTTTTTTTGGATTTTTTTTCCTCATTTTGTCTGTCATAGTTGACGTGTACCTATGATGAAAATTACAGGCCTCTCTCATCTTTTTAAGTGGGAGAACTTGCACAATTGGTGGCTGACTAAATACTTTTTTCCCCCACTGTACCCCCAAAAACTACTTAAGTAGTACTTTAAAGTAGTTTTACTTAAGTACTTTACACCACTGTGTACATGTCTAGACAATAGTGACCCATCCACTAGATGTGGCTGGGGGGTGGTTATAGCATTTCTTTCACATGACCCATCAATTTAGACAAGTGTGTATGGTAGGGGTGTGCCGGTATGGCCATACTCGTAATCTTGTCTGTAAATTGACAGTTGCTATTCGGATCGGATGATACTCCTGATCGTAAAAAATGGAAGTGTTTTAATATGACTAAATAGATACCTCCCTGCACGTTCTCACTGCATTATGTTGCCCTTATACCATCATGTATTTACTATAAGACGACATTTGGCAACTAAAATCTAATTACTTAGCTGTCATCAGTAGCTGAAGAAAACAAACAATGATTGAAATTGTAATAAAAGGAAACTGCTTTAGCTGTGTTCTGTTTTATATGAGTAACTGGTGTGGAGTTGCATCAGAAGACATCACGTGTCAGAAGTCGCTACGTGTTTTATCCAAATTAAGTGAAAGTCCCAAGGTCAACCCAAGGTTTTGCTCCTTTTCTGTGTTAACTTGTTATTATGTTTTCAGCATTACAGAGTAGGAGGGAAGGAGACTAGTTAATATTACATTTAAAAAATGTGTTTTGTTTTCCAAAGGCACACCCACAGATTTTCAGAAACACACACACATCTCACCTTTTCTCTTGCTATCCATGTCTCACAAAACACATCCACACCTTTGGCATGAGGCACCAGAGTTAATAAGTTAACATGCGTCATGGCTGATTTCCCCCCTGGGCTATGGTACAACACGTGTTCTGTGCTGGGTCTATGGTACCCTAGCCTAGTCTAGCCAGGCCCGGTCTCTACATGTTTGTTCAGTGCTGGATCTATGGTGAACTAGCCTAGCTCAGCCCCATAAAGCTAATGATTAATGGGAGCGGCCCGTTGTGCAGGCCCATTGTTTTGACTGGCCGTGATTTCCCATCAACCCTGGGCAATAGAGCATATTGTAAAGCCAGCTGCACTTCTTTCGTGATAAGCGGAGCTTGTGCGCGTGTATGTACAGTTTTAGGACCGGGGGCAATGGTGTGTGTCTCTTTATGTTCTCAAGTCAAGGTTTCTTTCTCTTTATTGTTTGTCTTGCTTGGTTTATGGTCTTTAGATGGTGAAGTGAGGGCCAATTTCTAGTGAAATTAGGTGCAATTCCTATCTATAGTAGGTTGCGTTTGGGTCTTTCTGTGCATGTGTGCGTGCGTGTCATGTGTAAGTGTGTGAGCGAATATGTGTGTTTGAGTAGACATAGCTCAACTGCAATAGGCAGCAGTAGACCAACTAGGTTGTTGGTCAGTGGTTTAACAACTTAATGTTCATTTGAACCTTGTTTTGCCTCGGTTTACCAAATTCCAACCACTATGTGGTTGTTTTCTGTGGTAAAACAGAATGTTGTTCTGTGGAAGCCCTTCAATTTGGGACAATAGATGGGTTAGCTGACATTGTCACGAAAACGATGTGCGCTTCCATGGGGCAGAAGTCAGCCTGTTGTGATTCTGGATGGCCAGATTGCTAGCAAGAATGACAAGAAACTCAAAGTAAAGGTACAGAGAAAGAGAAGGAGGCAGAGGAAGATATTGAGAGAGCGAGAGAGAGGTAGAGAGATTAATAGTGTAATGACTTACAGTTCAAGTCGGAAGTTTACATACACTTAGGTTGGAGTCATTAAAACTTGTTTTTCAACCACTCCACAAATTTCATGTTAACAAACTATAGTTTTGGCAAGTCGGTTAGGACATCTACTTTGTGCATGACATAAGTAATTTTTCCAACAATTGTTTACACACAGATTATTTCACTTATAATTCACTGTATCACAATTCCAGTGGGTCAGAAGTTTACATCACTAAGTTGATTGTGCCTTTAAACAACTTGGAAAATCCCAGAAAATGATGTCATGGCTTTAGAAGCTTCTGATAGGCTAATTGACATAATTTGAGTCAATTGGAGGTGTACCTGTGGATGTATTTGAAGGCCTACCTTCAAACTCAGTGCCTCTTTGCTTGTCATCATAGGAAAATCAAAAGAAAGAAAAAATTGTAGACCTTCACAAGTCTGGTTCATCCTTGGGAGCAATTTCCAAACGCCTGAAGGTACTATGGTCATCTGTACAAACAATAGTATGCAAGTATAAACACCATGGGACCACGCAGCCGTCATACCGCTCAGGAAGGAGACACGTTCTGTCTCCTAAAGATGAATGTACTTTGGTGAGAAAAGTGCAAATCAATCCCAGAACAACAGCAAAGGACCTTGTGAAGATGCTGGAGGAAACAGGTACAAAAGTATCTATATTCACAGTAAAACAAGTCCTATATCGACATAACCTGAAAGGCCGCTCAGCAAGGAAGAAGCCACTGCTCCAAAACCGCCATAAAAAAGCCAGACTACGGTTTGCAACCGCACATGGGGACGAAGATCGTACTTTTTGGAGAAATGTCCTCTGGTCTGATGAAACAAAAATAGAACTGTTTGGCCATAATGATCATCGTTATGTTTGGAGGAAAAAGGGGGTGGCTTGCAAGCCAAAGAACAACATCCCAACTGTGAAGCACGGGGTGGCAGCATCATGCTGTGGGGGTGCTTTGCTGCAGGAGGGACTGGTGCACTTCATAAAATAGATGGCATCATGAGGAAGGAAAATGATGTGGATATATTGAAGCAACATCTCAAGACATCAGTCAGGAAGTTAAAGCTTGGTCGCAAATGGGTCTTCCAAATGGACAATGACCCCATGCATACTTCCAAAGTTGTGGCAAAATGGCTTAAGGACAACAAAGTCAAGGTATTGGAGTGGCCATCACAAAGCCCTGACTTCAATCCTATAGAACATTTGTGGGCAGAACTGAAAAAGCCTGTGCGAGCAAGGAGGCCTACAAACCTGACTCAGTTACACGAGCTCTGTCAGGAGGAATGGGCCAAAATTCACCCAACTTATTGTGGGAAGCTTGTGGAAGGCTACCCGAAACGTTTGACCCAAGTTAAACAATTTAAAGGCAATGCTACCAAATAATAATTGAGTGTATGTAAACTTCTGACCCACTGGGAATGTGATGAAAGAAATAAAAGCTGAAATAAATAATTCTCTTAAAATAAAGTGGTGATCCTAACTGACCTAAGACAGGGAATTTTTACTAGGATTAAATGTCAGGAATTGTGAAAAACTGAGTTTAAATGTATTTGGCTAATGTAAACTTCCGACTTCAACTGTAACTTTTGCCGTTCAGCCTGCATGACAGGGAGTCTTTATACCCAGCCCTCTGAATTACAGCCCTTTTCTCTCTCCCTCTGTCTCTCTCTCTCTTTCTGTCAGTCCCTTTCTCTTTTGTTCTCTCTCTTTCTCTTAAGAAAACAGGGAGATGTTTTTAGGCCAATACTGGAGGAATTCCCATCTGATAACATTATTGATCATTCAAAGTCAAACTTTCAAGGACTTTTGGCGATTAAAAGGAGCCAAATGATCTGTGAGGGACAGTCTTGATGCTTCTTTCGGCACAATGTTGTTTTAATGTCTCTGATGAGGTAAAGAGGATGAGGCAGTTTGGATACTTGCTCGTTTGTCGTTTTGACATCTTAGAGGAAGGGGGATGTCACTGTTTTGACATCTTTCAGAAAATCCTTCATAGGGAGGGATGTCTATGCAGAAAAAGAAAGAAAGGTTTATGTCACAGTGAGAATGCAGGTAGTCACCGTCTCTAGAAAATAGAGTGTGTGTGTGCTACAGGAGAAAGGTAGAGGCCTCATGTTTTCTCCACTCAAAGTGGATGTTTCCTGTCCAAGACAGAGCCCTCATCAAAACCAATTCATCCTACGTCCTTGAGTGTAAACAAATGTGTGTGTATGTGTACACACTTCCTCCCCCATGAGTGTGTGTGTGTCTCTGAATGTGTGTCTTTATTTTCAGTTGGTATGTATTAGATGCGTAAATATAGTTGGAGAGTTGACCTGTTTAGGCTCGCTTACCGAAATGGCAATGGATGCCACCACGATGGAGTCTACTGTATACTGTGCTAGGCTATAAGGTAGCACAGAGCAGTCGTGGTGGTGGGTTGTCTTAATCTCATGGCCTTGGTGTGTGTGACCAGCGTGCCATTTGTCAACTTTGAGGCAAGGTAAATTGCACTGCACTCCTCTGGTCATGTCTCTTCTGCTGCTGAAACATGACATTACTGCTCTAAACACACACTGTCTCTGGCACACACACACACACACACACACACACACACACACACACACACACACACAGGTACAATAGACACATACAGATATAGACCTGTAAACGTGTGTGCATGCACACACACACACACACACACACACACACACACACACACACACAGATGTGTAGTAAACACGCACACAGATTTAGACAGATTCACACACTAATGTACAGTAGACACGCTTACACACCTGAGCACACACAGACACACACAGTGCACTTACAGCTGCTATTAGTGGTAAGGCAAGCTGTGGTAAAGAGTCCAGAGGGACAGAGAGGAGTCGTCTCCAGCAGTAACATGACTCCCCCTGGCCTGTAGCAGTCAGCTGTCTGGACCCTCTTACTACCACCAACTTAAAATGGAGATGATTATGATGATCACAGATGGCTCTACCACTGCTTATATAGTTTAAAATAAACAGTTATTATTTTCCACTGGCTAATGCTCTCTGCAATTCATTGTGGTCATTGTCAATGAATGAATTCCATTATACCACATCACCTTTGTTGACATAATATTTCACATTTCTTCACATCGGGTATATTATTCAGATAATGGATATATTATATGTTCTCATATACATTTCTCCTGTCTCCACGTTTTTCCTCAGGCCATGGGATATTAAATCCGTCACTACACAGCTGTGTTGGCTGTGCAGGTCTTCAAAACCTGTCTTAATAAATGAGGAATGGGTTGAGCTAGGGAGAGTAGATCTGATCCGCTGGCACGCTCTGTTGGGACTGGCTGGTGATGCCATGCAGATGGATGGCAAACTCTCTCTATGCCACCCTATTAAAACCCATCTCCAGGGCCTTAACACCTTGAAATGCTAACGCAGGGAACTGATTACTGATCCTAGATCTGTCCATGTAGAGGAATGAGAATCTGTTGACTGGCTCTATGGGTCTTTTCATAGTAGCTAAAGATAATTTGGTTGGAAACCAATCCTAAATCTGTAGACTTAGAGGGAAGGGGCTCTGTTATTGACTTTGCTTTGTGGATCCTGTCAATATGGGTGAAGAGAAATTGCCTATCCAATAGTAGTTATTGTGATATGGATCTGACATTTAAAAGCTGGCAGATTGAATATAGTGGAGGGAGCATGTGGAAACTGTGAATAAGTGTATGCTAACTGACTGCCTCCAAAATCATGGATCGGGACTGACTGGTCATTGCTTTCATTGACTTGACGCGTCACAAGAAAACATGCAAAAGCTCTGATTGGATTACCACAAAAACCTAGCCACTATGCTATTAACTCCCCTCTACTGTGTTCATCAGGTACTGGTGACACTGTGGCGGTGATGATCACCGAGTCGTACGGCAAGGAGATCCTGGGTCTGCTGGAGAGGAACTTGACAGTGCTGGTGAGTGTGGTGGTGGGCCAGCGTGGCCAGGCCAAGAACATCAACCGCGGCTCCCTGGTCTTCGTCTCCGTCTCCTTCATCGTACTCATGATCGTCTCCTCTGCCTGGCTCATCTTCTACTTCATCCAGAAGATACGCTTTACAAACGCACGTGACCGCAGCCAGGTAGGACATAGAGTATGTTGGCTAATGGTTACGCTTTCTTTTATAATATTGTATTTATTTGGTGTTTATGTACTTAGGGTCAGAGATGGGCAAAAGATACATCAAAATGTATCTTGTTACAAATACAAGATACTCTAAAGACCAATGTATCAATGTACTTTTGTACACAGTTAATTTTTATATTTACATTTTGGTCATTTAGCAGACACTATTATCACACCATAGTTCCATCAGACTTCTGATACCAATGCAGGGTGAAAGGGGGACACAAAATTATTTAAAAATATATAAATTGAAGTTAACAATTGAGTGCAAACATCTTTAGATAGTGGTGACAAATGTTTCCAATATTGGAGCTTTTAGTTGAGGCATATGCTCTCAATGTCACTTTGACATACTAGTATTCAGTCGACCGTCTGTGAGGACTCATATCAGGTAAAGGAAGTGGATAGCAGATGAAGCGCCAGTCACCTTCATGCCCTCCAGATGATGTCTGGCTCGGTTGACCTTCCTCTGCTCTCTCTCTCTCTCTCTCGCGCTCTCTCTCGCTTGCTCTGTAACCTTTCTCTCTCTCTCTCTCTCTCTCTCTCTCTCTGTCTCCCCCCCTTCTCTCTCTTTCTGAGAGGAAGCAGCCATGAAATTCTGATGCGGTAAATCGTTCATGAATCCTTAATGGAGGGTCGTTGTTGTAAAACTCTGCTTCCTTAGCGTCTGGCACCTTTAAAATACACACACACTCCTTTCGGTTGGTCTAGTCTAAGACGCTACCTTTTGTACCTGAATTGTGCAAGATATTTAAGCCAGGATAGTGGAGGACAGTGGAGGTTAGTGGGCCCTGTCCCAATTATCTTAAATCGACTAATTTCCTTTTGTCCTTCCCTCTGTGGTATAAACCTTCAATGTCATTTCACAGCTGTGGAAAAGGAGACAAAACAAGGAGCCATTTAAGACTGTTTACAAACAGTCCTAATCTATTTAAATGTTTTGTCATTTAGCAGACGCTCTTATCCAGAGCGACTTACAGTTAGTGAGTGCATACATTTTATTTTTTATTTTTTTCATACTGGCCCCCCATGGGAATCGAACCCACAACCCTGGCGTTGCAAGCGCCATGCTCTACTAACTGAGCTACACGGGGCCCATCTATGTAGCTTCTGCCAGTTCGAGACTCTCTAGCTATCTATCAGAAACAACCCCTCACCTTTAAGGAATACCTGGGATAGGATAAAGTAATCCTTCTACCTTACCCCAACCCCCCCCACCCCCCAAAAAAAAAAAAAAAAAACATTGTAAAGTGGTTATCCCACTGGCTATAAGGTGAATGCACCAATTTGTAAGTCGCTCTGGATAAGAGCGTCTGCTAAATGACATAAATGTAAATGTAAATGTAAATGTATGTGTGGTCAGTAAATACTGTTGTCAGTAAATACTGTGGTCACTAAATACTGTTGTCACTAAATACTAAGTACTGGGAGTTTAAAGACTATCACTCACTGTCACTGCTCTCTGAGGTGGCAAGAGGTGACCAACTTTTGTTTGTTTTAGGATAACCCCACAAACTCATTAAACTGCCTAGTCAACTGCTTCTGTATGTTTGCAAAGCTCACATGTTCTCACGTTCTCTCTCTTTCACACACACGCACGCACGCACGCACGCACGCACGCACGCACACACACACACACACACACACACACACACACACACACACACACACACACACACACACACACACACACACACACACACACCACAGTGTATTCTTTCACACTAGAGTACAGTATTAATCAGTGGGGCCTGTGTTAATGAGTGAAGAGCCACTTAGGTCAGTGAGATAAGTCCACTATACTCACACTGAGCCCTAGTAGTAGTAGTTTATGGGATGGACCAGACCTATTACTGCTACTGATCACTTGGCACAGGGGGAGTGTCACTCTCTCTCACACACGCACACACTCTCTCTCTCTCTCTCTCTCTCTCTCTCTCTCTCTCACTCACTCACTCACTCACTCACTCACTATCACTATCACTATCACTCAATGTCACTGTGTCTACAGTACTGGTGCTAAATCACCAGTCTTTAATCAGTGGAAAGGAACGGAACAAGGTCTTTCCCTTCAGCAGCATATGTGCTTTACAAATGTCTCTCTCTCTCCACACTGTGACTACATAGCTAAAATTAGACCCTGACGTCTAAGCTTCGGCATCTGCAAGGATTGCGTCACTTATTTTCTCAGAAGGGTTCTAGAAACGTGAAGAACCATGCCTTAAAGATGAGACCGAATGTTCTGTTTCTTTGTACAGTTTGTGACCTCTCAATTAACATTTTCCTGTTATTCCTCTCCAGTGTAAAATACTGCAAAATGCTTATGATTCTGGCTCTATGTCTTTCAACATTGTCCCAATGTATTGAACCTCACTCATTGGCACCTTATTCTGCCCTTGGTTGAAACGTCCAAAGATCAATTATTAACTGTATTTTTACAGTAAAACTTGTTATAGCTATCATGTCTTTGGTTGACTGGGCTGAAGCTCAATGTACTGCTGTACTATTTTTGTTCCAATTCTCCAATTTGTTTGAAATGTTTAAAGCAAAAAGGCTCCCAACCATTGAAATGAGTGTGAATGTCCTTTATGTCCTTCATTTAGCTATTTCTAATAGTGCTACACTATGGAGTTTTGGGAAATTAGTTTGAGAAGAGTTATTTGTGCTGAATAAGGTATAGTTCATTTTTCTTGTTAATTCAACCCTCAGGCTACATTTGCTCTCCATATTCACCTTTTATATTCTCCCTCTCCCCCCCTCTCTCTCCCCTTCTCATTCTCCCCCTTTCTCTCTGTCAGCGTCGACTTGGAGATGCAGCTAAGAAAGCCATCGGGAAGCTGACAACCAGGACAGTGAAGAAAGGTGACAAGGTACACCTGCCAGCACTGCTTTCTTGAATCAAGTTTCTTTTATTTTGTATGTCATGTGCACAAGTACAGTAAAATGCCTTTCTTCCAAGCTCCAAACCCAACAATGCAGTAATCAATATCAATGTAGCACTAAAAATAACATAAGGTAGAACAAAAACCCACGAGAAATACTAATAATAAATAAGAAGAACATGAGAAAGTAAGAAGCTATATACAGGGTCAGTTCCAATACCATATTTACAATGTGCATGCAGTGATACTGGAGTGATAGCGGCAGATATGTATAGGGGTAAGGTGACTAGGCATCAGGATATATGATAAACAGAGTAGCAGCATCATATATGATGATTGTATGTGAGTGTGTGTGCGTGTGTGTAGAGTCAGTATAAATGTGTGTGCATGTTGTGTGTGTGTTGGAGTGTCAGTGTGTCAGTGTGTAGAGTCCTGTTAGTGTGCATAGAGAAGAGAAATACAAGGGTAAACTCAGATAGTCCGTGTAGCCATTTTGTAGGTTATTAGATACAAGCAGAGAATGGCTAATGCCATACATGTCAAAGGAGAGGATTGATTTATTGATTGAGGGATCTTCCACTCTTGTGAATGTTCAATACAAATCCTGCTTGTGTTTATTATTAAAATATTCCAGAAATGTGGTTGGTAGTCAACGTGAGTAACCAGAACAACTAAACGAAGACACAAGATTAAAATCCTTTCTAAATCCTCCTATGAGCACACCAGAAGTATTTCTCACATTGACACATGCAGGAAATAGTGCAAATCACATTTGACTGAAAATGTATAATGCTATTGATGTGTAACGGAGATCCTTAGAATGTCTCAAGTGAAGACAAGTGTCGGGGCTGACGGGGTATGGAGGAGAATGTTGGGCGTCTTGGGAGAGTGTTGGTCCTCTCCGTCCGGCCTCTTCCCTTCTCACCTCTGAGCCCTCGTCAAGGGTGAGACAGGTCTCTGTCCATGAATAAACCATGGGCCTTGGAGTGCGCCGCAGAAATTGAAACCTTCCATCAGGAGGAAGTCCACCGGGAGTGATTGACCACACTGAGCCGGATGTCAAGGCTGGATATCGGGGAGGAGAAAGAGGAAGTGAGGGGGGAGAAAATTATGAGTTAGGAGATTACCGGCAGGCACTAAGGGGCCGAGGCCCTTGCTAGAAAATACAGCCTGTTACGGTGATGACGGAGATGACAACAAGCTACAGTGTCACTGGTCACAAATAACCTGCCAGTTTATCAGGCCACGACGTCTCTCTGGACAAGGAGTTATGTTAACCTTGCCCCTGCTTGATGGCTTTGGACGTAAGAGCGCGTAATGGAGAGATCTTGCCTGGCCATTACCATTGACAGCCAACGAGGACTGCTTGCATAACAAGCTGCAGTCGAGAGAGAAGTAGATTATACCTGATACTGTCCAGACACAATACGAGGCATTCTAGCCTAGCTGCCTTTTCCTTATCTACACAACCTTTATATGGTCATTACAGCAAACACATTAAGTTCACTATTTGTGGACCCATGCGGGAATCAAAGCAGTAACTTTGGAGTTACAAGCAACATGCCCCAACAGACCTGCATGTAGCAGCATTCACTGCTATATTGCGGCTGCTATGGAGGTCAGTTGTTACATCTATGAAGGTCATTAGTTTAATTAAACATTACTGCGCAGCCGGAGGGCCATTTCCTTCATAGACCTGTCGTCCTATATCTGTTCAGGAACAACAACAACAACAACAATAACACCACTGTCCAACTCAAAATGGTCAAGCTATTGAGCAATTTATTTAAAATACCAGTGCCAACATTAAAAGGTCAGTGCCGTCACCTATTTTGCCAGTCGCTAGGACATGGGCCAGGCCTGTGTCAACTCCATCACCGTCAACACCGACACTGGTCAGTGCCGAGACCACTTTATCACGTTCAGTAGTGCACAGGTCAGCTCCGTAACCCATTAATCACAGTCCACATAGGACACATTCAGGCCACATCAGGGACTATTCCATCACATTCGTAACCAAAGGATAAAACATCCATTGCGTCTCATAGTGCAAAGTGACTTGTAGTGAGTAACTCTGATCTCTTCTCTGCTCTTCTACAACCCCAGTCATCCCCAGGCCCTAGAAGTCTCAAATTCTGCCATCTTGAAAATCTGCCATTAGTGACACAGATCTGCTTTATTTTAGCAGAGGCCTATTTCACACAGGGACTGGGGCCTCATTTTTTAACTCTGCATACGTACAAAATATACCCCAAAACGTGCGTGTGCCAGTTTTCACACAAAAGTTGCCATTTATAAAAAAAATTACTTTAACAGAGAATGCGCTTAACTTTAGACCATGCGTGTGCAGAATTTCTGGTGGTTGAAGTATTGCATTGCAAACAGTATTTGATTCAAATGGAAGATAAGATTACACACATTTTCATAAAAAACAGGAAAATATAACAACAAGATGCAATCATTTGCCGTTAGTGAGAAGATACATTTATTTTATCTTTGCAATAAAATGTTTAACAAATAGAGGACTATTTCCTCACGTTTTCCGACTGTGATGGTTTCATACTCCCAAAGTAGCCTAAACAAAATAGGATACAATTCCTCCCATCTCTCATTTAATTAGGCCTACTTCACAGTACTAAATAGATAAGCTACAGTGAGGGGGAAAAAGTATTTGATCCCCTGCTGATTTTGTACGTTTGCCCACTGACAAAGAAATTATGTCTATAATTTTAATGGTAGGTTTATTTGAACAGTGAGAGACAGAATAACAACAAAAACATCCAGAAAACGCATGTCAAAAATTTTATACATTGATTTGCATTTTAATGAGGGAAATAAGTATTTGACCCCCTCTCAATCAGAAAGATTTCTGGCTCCCAGGTGTCTTTTATACAGGTAACAAGCTGAGATTAGGAGCACACTCTTAAAGGGAGTGCTCCTAATCTCATCCTTCTTCTTCCTCCAAACACGGCGAGTGGAGTTTAGACCAAAAAGCTCTATTTTTTTCTCATCAGACCACATGACCTTCTCCCATTCCTCCTCTGGATCATCCAGATGGTCATTGGCAAACTTCAGACGGGCCTGGACATGCGCTGGCTTGAGCAGGCGGACCTTGCATGCGCTGCAGGATTTTAATCCATGACGGCGTAGTGTGTTACTAATGGTTTTCTTTGAGACTGTGGTCCCAGCTCTCTTCAGGTCATTGACCAGGTCCTGCCGTGTAGTTCTGGGCTGATCCCTCACCTTCCTCATGATCATTGATGCCCCACGAGGTGAAATCTTGCATGGAGCCCCAGACCGAGGGTGATTGACCGTCATCTTGAACTTCTTCCATTTTCTAATAATTGCGCCAACAGTTGTTGCCTTCTCACCAAGCTGCTTGCCTATTGTCCTGTAGCCCATCCCAGCCTTGTGCAGGTCTACAATTTTATCCCTGATGTCCTTACACAGCTCTCTGGCCTTGGCCATTGTGGAGAGGTTGGAGTCTGTTTGATTGAGTGTGTGGACAGGTGTCTTTTATACAGGTAACAAGTTCAAACAGGTGCAGTTAATACAGGTAATGAGTGGAGAACAGGAGGGCTTCTTAAAGAAAAACTAACAGGTCTGTGAGAGCTGGAATTCTTACTGGTTGGTAGGTGATCAAATACTTATGTCATGCAATAAAATGCAAATTAATTACTTAAAAATCATACAATGTGACCTCTACATGCTTTGTAAATAGGAAAACCTGCAAAATCGGCAGTGTATCAAATACTTGTTTTCCCCACTGTAGAAAATCTGTGGAGGGAGCTGAAGGTTCGAGTTGCCAAACGTCAGCCTCGAAACCTTAATGACTTGGAGAAGATCTGCAAAGAGGAGTGGGACAAAATCCCTCCTGAGATGTGTGCAAACCTGGTGGCCAACTACAAGAAATGTCTGACCTCTGTGATTGCCAACAAGGGTTTTGCCACCAAGTACTAAGTCATGTTTTGCAGAGGGGTCAAATAATTAGTTCCCTCATTAAAATGCAAATCAATTTATAAAATTTTTGACATGCGTTTTTCTGGATTATTTTTGTTTTTATTCTGTCTCTCACTGTTCAAATAAACCTACCATTAAAATTATAGACTGATCATGTCTTTGTCAGTGGGCAAACGTACAAAATCAGCAGGGGATCAAATACTTTTTTCCCTCACTGTATTTCAAGTAGGCCTATTTCGCTCTATATAATCCGATCCGGATTGCTGTTAAAATGTTGGCTACATTAACATAATGGTAGAACAGACAGTTCACCTTGTAATTTCAAATGTCTCGAGTAGGCCAAGGCAATGTTTCAGAATTCGCGGGCAGTGAGCATATTTAGGTTGGGGGGAAAAGTTGATGCAAAACATTGTTAAATAAAATGTTCCGCAAACTTCAAAACAATTTTTTATAGTTTTTTATTTATTTCAGAAATAGTCACAGTCCTTTGCTGAATATTACAGTGAAAGTCTGAGTCACTGTAAAACATTCTGGCACCACTTTCAAGAACATTTGATCTAATTTGTCATGGCTCTTTCTTTTAGAAACTGCTGTGGCCTAATGCCAAAAATTCCAAATCAAACAGCAAACAGCGTTATTTTCACCATAAAAGTTCAATGATGGGCGTTTTCCGGGTGGAATTATAATGCTCGTTCACGATGTGCACAGTTTACGACAGGTAAGATTTATATAATGGGAAACATGCGCATGTATAGCATGCGGCAAGTTTATAAATCTCAATATTTTTAGACATACGCAATCTTTTCAGAAATGGCGCACACAGATATTTAGTGTGACATTTACGCAACGGTTATGAGGCCCCTGGTCTGTGCCATGTGCCTTGGCCTCATTCTGTGCCAGCAGTCGCTGTAGATGACAACATTCATATTTAATCAGGTGGCCATTTACAGCAGCCTGCCTCACTTGCAGTGACAGGAAGTCAGGGTCGCGGGGGAAGGGTAGCGGACTCCCCGGGGTCTTAAAGGGAGTCTCCTACCCGACATAAGCCCCCTCCCCCTCCGCCCCACTAGGTCAGATGAGCCTCACAACGACAGTGGGGAGAACAAGTATTTGATACACTGCCAATCTTGCAGGTTTTCCTACTTACAAAGCATGTAGAGGTCTGTAATTTTTATCATAGGTACACTTCAACTGTGAGAGACGGAATCTAAAACAAAAATCCAGAAAATCACATTGTATGATTTTTAAGTAATTAATTTGCATTTTATTGCATGACATAAGTATTTGATACATCAGAAAAGCAGAACTTAATATTTGGTACAGAAACCTTTGTTTGCAATTACAGAGATCATACGTTTCCTGTAGGTCTTGACCAGGTTTGCACACACTGCAGCAGGGATTTTGGCCCACTCCTCCATACAGACCTTCTCCAGATCCTTCAGGTTTCGGGGCTGTCGCTGGGCAATACGGACTTTCAGCTTCCTCCAAAGATTTTCTATTGGGTTCAGATCTGGAGACTGGCTAGGCCACTCCAGGACCTTGAGATGCCTCTTACGGAGCCACTCCTTAGTTGCCCTGGCTGTGTGTTTCGGGTCGTTGTCATGCTGGAAGACCCAGCCACGACCCATCTTCAATGCTCTTACTGAGGGAAGGAGGTTGTTGGCCAAGTTCTCGCGATACATGGCCCCATCCATCCTCCCCTCAATACGGTGCAGTCGTCCTGTCCCCTTTGTTTCCACCTCCATGCTTCACGGTTGGGATGGTGTTCTTGGGGTTGTACTCATCCTTCTTCTTCCTCCAAACACGGTGAGTGGAGTTTAGACCAAAAAGCTATATTCTTGTCTCATCAGACCACATGACCTTCTCCCATTCCTCTGGATCATCCAGATGGTCATTGGCAAACTTCAGACGGGCCTGGACATGCGCTGGCTTGAGCAGGGGGACCTTGCGTGCGCTGCAGGATTTTAATCCATGACGGCGTAGTGTGTTACTAATGGTTTTCTTTGAGGCTGTGGTCCCAGCTCTCTTCAGGTCATTGACCAGGTCCTGCCGTGTAGTTCTGGGCTGATCCCTCACCTTCCTCATGATCATTGATGCCCCACGAGGTGAGATCTTGCATGGAGCCCCAGACCGAGGGTGATTGACCGTCATCTTGAACTTCTTCCATTTTCTAATAATTGCGCCAACAGTTGTTGCCTTCTCACCAAGCTGCTTGCCTATTGTCCTGTAGCCCATCCCAGCCTTGTGCAGGTCTACAATTTTATCCCTGATGTCCTTACACAGCTCTCTGGCCTTGGCCATTGTGGAGAGGTTGGAGTCTGTTTGATTGAGTGTGTGGACAGGTGTCTTTTATACAGGTAACAAGTTCAAACAGGTGCAGTTAATACAGGTAATGAGTGGAGAACAGGAGGGCTTCTTAAAGAAAAACTAACAGGTCTGTGAGAGACGGAATTCTTACTGGTTGGTAGGTGATCAAATACTTATGTCATGCAATTAAATGCAAATTAATTACTTAAAAATCATACAGTGTGATTTTCTGGATTTTTGTTTTAGATTCCGTCTCTCACAGTTGAAGTGTACCTATGATAAAAATTACAGTCCTCTACATGCTTTGTAAGTAGGAAAACCTGCAAAATTGGCAGTGTATCAAATACTTGTTCTCCCCACTGTGTGTTTTGTTCTCTATATTGATCTCTGCATGGCAAGCTGGTACGGATCATTTTCTTTTCTATACAAGCTGTCAGACTTTATCAATATTCCCATACCGGGAACTCCAATACCCAGAAGTACTGCGCATCCAATTTTGCCAGCACCATGACTAGTTCTGATGGTTTAGTTGGTTGGAACAAAGTTAAGTTGGCAATTTGATAACTATAAGTGACTTTGGATAAAAATCTTAGCTGAACACAGACCGTATTATTATTATTATTACTTTGTATCAGTATTTTACATTGCCTTGTCCCACATCTAAATGGGCTTAACCAACTGACTATTGTTGGCATGCAATTGTATGGTCGTATGGGGCCACCATTGTACACAGTCAGTGGAGCTATCTAAAGCACATACATGTCAAACTAGGCTAGTGTTCCCAGGTATGACTAGAGCGATAGCAGACAGTGGGTCTGTGTTCTCTCAGAACCCTGTTCCTGTCATATCGATCAGCCCCTCCCTGCTTGCTCGGGTTAATTCAGTCCCCGACCAGGCTGGGCTGGGCGCTGGTATGTCCTTGTGCCTCTGTGGCGGCTTCTCCTCTGTCAGTAGAGAGATAGCCATACTCCATAAATAACATGGCTTGATTCTCTCTTTTCTCTTTCTCTTTTCTCTTTCTCTCTCTTTATCACACTCTCTCTACTCTCTCTCATCACACTCTCTGTATCACACTGTTTCTATTTTTCTCTTTCTTTCTCACACTTTCTTTCTCTCGCTTCCCCCACCTCGCTCTCTCTCTCTCTTTCTCTATGCCCTCTCTGTCAGTCTCTCTTTGCTGCCATCCTTCTTTCAATATATCACACCATCCTCCCTCTCTTCCTTGGCTCGTGTTTTCAGTGTCATCCCACTGTCTGACTGTCTTTCACTCAATCTCTCTCTACCCCTCCACCCCTTTCACACCTCTTTCTCTCTTCTTCTTCTCTCTCTCCCTTACCACCCCCTCCTCCCCTCTCTCTCTCTCCCTCTTTTCCTCCCATGTCGTGCTTAAGCATGACACTGACTGATGGACATGCCAGGACAGTTAGTCAGTCACAGACACGTCAGTCACAGACACTGACCATGTTAGGCACCATTTCCACCTCAGCCTGTTGAACAAAACAGCTATTTGTAACCTGGTTGATATTGAATATGAATGGTCAAAAGTGAAGTATCTGTTTCATTGTCACTGTTCATTCACTTCCTCTGTAATTGATGTCTTCCTGTTCATTGTGGCTGTCTAACACTGACTGTCCTGTTTGTCTTCTGTGCTGCAGGAGACAGACCCGGACTTCAACCACTGCGCTGTGTGCATCGAGGGCTACCAGCTCAACGACGTGGTCCGCATCCTGCCCTGCAAGTGAGTGTGTGTGGGAGGGGGGTGTGTGTGGACGTGTTTAATTCGACCAGAAGTCCCCACAAGAATAGTAAAAAAAAATGGAGACCAGCTGGGGACATTTTGTTGGTCCCCACATGGTCGAATGCTATTTCTAGGGGGTTTAGAGTTATGGTTAGAATTACCTTTTTTTCCGCACTATAAGGCGCACCGGAGTATAAGCCGCAGCAGCTAAATTGAATGATGTGTACATATATAAGCCGCACTGGACTATAAGCCGCAGGTGTTTTAATGTTTAATTACCATATGAAAGCTTTTTTTGACTTTTTGCATTGAGACAGTTCTTCCCGCTGGCGTCTCCAACGTCTCACCATTGACTCATTGATGCCAAGGCTACGTGCAGCAGCTCTATTTCCTTCTTTTACAGCCAGATTGACTGCCTTTAACTTAAAAGCTGCATCATATGCATTTCTACGTTTGTTTTCCATAATAAGGGTTTGTGCATGAAAACTTCCTTTGCACAAACTGTCTCGCTCTCGTAATGTCTGTCTGTCTTGCTCTCGTTCTGTCTCTCGTTCTATCTCTCGTACCACTATCGGTTCCACTTTTACTTTTGCGCGCTACCTGTCTCACTCTTTTCCGGCCTCCAGCTTTTCCTGCTGGAGCCCGCCGCTTAAAGGTGGGGGGCGCGGACCGGTCATAGAGCCCATAGAGTTAAAGTTGGTGGACTGTAACCTGTAAAATCCATACATTTAGGAGGTCTTCTAGTGGCCGTTAGCTGTAAAAATCCATAGATTAGCCGCACCGTTATATAAGCCGCAGGGTCGAAAAATTGGAAAAAAGGCGCGGCTTATAGTCCGAAAATTACGGTAGTGTTAGGGTTAGAATTAGGTTTAGGGTTAGGAGCTAGGGTTAGTTTTAGGGTTAGGAGCTAGGGTTAGGGTTATGTTTTGGGGTTAGAGTTAGGTTTAGGTTTAGGGGTTAGGGAAAATAGGATTTTGAATGGGACTACATTTTGTGTCCCCACAAGGTTAGTTGTACAAGACTGTGTGTGTGTCTAGGTATGTCCTAGTACCTACAGTATATACATCCTAAGCCAGGAGTTTTAGCTGACAGCCTGACACATCCATTGCACCTCTTACACGCGACAGACACTCACTCAGATTCGGAATGCAACATGTCCGCTATCCACTCATTCTCAATGTCACACCATCCACTTACATCCCCTCCCTCCTCCTCTCCTTCCCTCCCTCCTCCTCTGACGTGAGTTCTACCCATCCCTGACATCTCTCCTCCTATCTGAGGTAATCACCACACTCATCCGTCACACAGCGCCCCTCCCTACTTCCCTCCCTCCTCATCCCCCCATCAGATCCGTCTCACACCTTTCCTGCTGCTCTGCTCAGTGGGACGACTGTACTGACGCACATCAGGCTAGACCAGAGACACGCCGTACCGCAATTTAGCTGTAGGTCATTTGCATACATATATAGATACAGTTGAAGTCGGAAGTTTACATACACCTTAGCCAAAATACATTTAAATTCAGTTTTTCACAATTCCTGACATTTAATCCTAGTAAAAATTCCCTGTCTTAGGTCAGTTAGGATCACCACTTTATATTAAGAATGTGAAATGTCAGCATAATAGTAGAGATAATTATTTATTTCAGCTTTTATTTCTTTCATCACATTCCCAGTGGGTCAGAAGTTTACATACACTCAATTAGTAGCATTGCCTTTAAATTGTTTAACTTGGGTCAAACGTTTCGGGTAGCCTTCCACAAGCTTCCCACAATAAGTTGGGTGAATTTTGGCCCATTCCTCCTGTCAGAGCTGGTGTAACTGAGTCAGGTTTGTAGGCCTCCTTGCTCACACTCGCTTTTTCAGTTCTGCCTACACATTTTCTATAGGATTGAGGTCAGGGCTTTGTGATGGCCACTCCAATACCTTGACTTTGTTGTGTGCTTGGGGTCATTGTCCATTTGGAAGACCCATTTGCGACCAAGCTTTAACTTCCTGACTGATGTCTTGAGATGTTGCTTCAATATATCCACATAATGTTCCTTCGTCATGATGCCATCTACTTTGTGAAGTGCAACAGTCCCTCCTGCAGCAAAGCACCCCCACAGCATGATGCTGCCACCCCCGTGCTTCACGGTTGGGATGGTGTTCTTCGGCTTGCAAGCCACCCCCCTTTTTCCTCCAAACATAACGATGGTCATTATGGCCAAACAGTTCTATTTTTGTTTCATCAGACCAGAGGACATTTCTCCAAAAAGTACGATCTTTGTTCCCATGTGCAGTTGCAAACCGTAGTCTGGCTTTTTTATGGCGGTTTTGGAGCAGTGGCTTCTTCCTTGCTGAGCGGCCTTTCAGGTTATGTCGATAAAGGACTCGTTTTACTGTAGATACTTTTGTACCTGTTTCCTCCAGCATCTTCACAAGGTCCTTTGCTGTTGTTCTGGGATTGATTTGCACTTTTCGCACCAATGTACGTTCATCTCTAGGAGACAGAACGTGTCTCCTTCCTGAGCGGTATGACGGCTGCGTACTATTGTTTGTACAGATGAACGTGGGAACTTCAGGCGTTTGGAAATTGCTCCCAAGGATGAACCAGACATGTGGAGGTCTACAATTTATTTTCTGAGGTCTTGGCTGATTTCTTTTCATTTTCTCATGATGTCAAGCAAAGAGGCACTGAGTTTGAAGGTAGGCCTTGAAATACATCCACAGGTACACCTCCAATTGACTCAAATGATGTCAATTAGCCTATCAGAAGCTTCTAAAGCCATGACATCATTTTCTGGAATTTTCCAAGCTGTTTAAAGGCACAGTCAACGTAGTGGAATACAGTGAATTATAAGTGAAATAATCTGTCTGTAAACAACTGTTGAAAAAATTACTTGTGTCATGCACAAAGTAGATGTCCTAACCGACGTGCCAACACTATAGTTTGTTAACAAGATATTTGTGGAGTGTGTTGAAAAACGAGTTTTAATGACTCCAACCTAAGTGTATGTAAACTTCTGACCTCAACTGTATATAACACCACAGGAATATGAAAACAGGAAGAGCGAAAATTAAATTCTGTATGTGTGCAGGTCAGGTGAAAATTCATAATCCATAAAAATCCAGTTTTTACTACCTGTCAATCACCTCTGGTTTGACCATTTGAATCTGATTTAGGATCAGTTGTAGGACACATACAGCATGTGTTGGTTTAGTGGATCACTAAGCTTTACAAAGGAAGTGGAAAATGTAATGTCTGTCAGAGTTGACATTTAAGCTCTTGCCAGGAAAAAAGAGGGGGAGGGAGGGAGAGAGGGAGGAGCTCTGGCTAAATGGAGACTGGTCTGTTTTGGAAATGCAGACGCTCTTCTATCAAGGCCGTCGGGTCTCGCTGCACGCTGTGAGTCGTAACCCCTGCGAGCTCGCTCCGGCTATGTTTAGACCCAGTGCTGCCAAATGACCTCCAGGTTCATCCAGCACCCCCACACACACACACATACTTAAACGTCCTCCTCCTCCGACACACACACTCAGCAACGTGCGCACGCACACACTTAGGCTCATAATCCCGCAGCCGCGGGCACTCTCTTTCTCTGTCTTCGTATACACACACACACACACCCTGTGCCATCTGCCGTGTCCTCTCTGGCCTTTGCAGATGGAACTAAGAAGCTGGACTAAGGGATAGGACACTGCCGTAGTCATCACATCACAGTCACTCTCAAGACGTGTCCCAAGGTGCCCTCCTGAAGACATGTCAAGACATATCAATCATTCAGTCAGAACATGGCACATCCAGAGAGTGTTGCTCTACTTGCCTCCTCTCTTTCATCTGCACTGATGTGAAAGAACTGGACAGGTGAAAGACGATTCCCAGTAGGCATCTGACCACATTGCTTTCACCAATCCTGTCTCTGCAGATGAATGAGAGGAGATTAGGAGAAAAGTTTTCCTAGACTTTGGAGATGCACCCTTGGTCTTGAGTAGCAGCTGAATCTGCCGGCCAATCTCTGCATAGTTGCATTAGGGCTGTGTTTTGTTTGGCCCAACTGACGCAAGGACGATGTACCCACTCCTTCTTCAGTCCAGAACAGACCAGCTCAGGTCAGATATCAGAAATGTAAACACAGTCCAGGACTGAACTGGCCAAGCGTTAATGCTCTCCATCCATCCTGCTTATCCAGTCTCTGTCAAAGAGGAGCACTCAGATTGCTGTGAGAAGGGGAAGTGAAGGAGACAGGTCCTTCTTATGAGGCTGAAAGGGGAGGTCTTCTTCACGTACAGTGGGGGAAAAAGTATTTAGTCAGCCACCAATTGTGCAAGTTCTCCCACTTAAAAAGATGAGAGAGGCCTGTAATTTTCATCATAGGTACACGTCAACTATGACAGACAAATAGAGATTTTTTTTTCCAGAAAATCACATTGTAGGATTTTTAATGAATTTATTTGCTAATTATGGTGGAAAATAAGTATTTGGTCACCTACAAACAAGCAAGATTTCTGGCTCTCACAGACCTGTAACTTCTTCTTTAAGAGGCTCCTCTGTCCTCCACTCGTTACCTGTATTAATGGCACCTGTTTGAACTTGTTATCAGTATAAAAGACACCTGTCCACAACCTCAAACAGTCACACTCCAAACTCCACTATGGCCAAGACCAAAGAGCTGTCAAAGGACACCAGAAACAAAATTGTAGACCTGCACCAGGCTGGGAAGACAGAATCTGCAATAGGTAAGCAGCTTGGTTTGAAGAAATCAACTGTGGGAGCAATTATTAGGAAATGGAAGACATACAAGACCACTGATAATCTCCCTCGATCTGGGGCTCCACGCAAGATCTCACCCCGTGGGGTCAAAATGATCACAAGAAAGGTGAGCAAAAATCACAGAACCACACGGGGGGACCTAGTGAATGACCTGCAGAGAGCTGGGACCAAAGTAACAAAGCCTACCATCAGTAACACACTACGCCGCCAGGGACTCAAATCCTGCAGTGCCAGACGTGTCCCCCTGCTTAAGCCAGTACATGTCCAGGCCCGTCTGAAGTTTTCTAGAGTGCATTTGGATGATCCAGAAGAGGATTGGGAGAATGTCATATGGTCAGATGAAACCAAAATATAACTTTTTGGTAAAAACTCAACTCGTTGTGTTTGGAGGACAAAGAATGCTGAGTTGCATCCAAAGAACACCATACCTACTGTGAAGCATGTGGGTGGAAACATCATGCTTTGGGGCTGTTTTTCTGCAAAGGGACCAGGACGACTGATCCGTGTAAAGGAAAGAATGAATGGGGCCATGTATCGTGAGATTTTGAGTGAAAACCTCCTTCCATCAGCAAGGGCATTGAAGATGAAACGTGGCTGGGTCTTTCAGCATGACAATGATCCCAAACACACCGCCCGGGCAACGAAGGAGTGGCTTCATAAGAAGCATTTCAAGGTCCTGGAGTGGCCTAGCCAGTCTCCAGATCTCAACCCCATAGAAAATCTTTGGAGGGAGTTGAAAGTCCGTGTTGCCCAGCGACAGCCCCAAAACATCACTGCTCTAGAGGAGATCTGCATGGAGGAATGGGCCAAAAATACCAGCAACAGTGAGTGAAAACCTTGTGAAGACTTACAGAAAACGTTTGACCTGTGTCATTGCCAACAAAGGGTATATAACAAAGTATTGAGAAACTTTTGTTATTGACCAAATACTTATTTTCCACCATAATTTGCAAATAAATTCATTAAAAATCCTACAATGTGATTTTCTGGAGAAAAAAAATCTCATTTTGTCTGTCATAGTTGACGTGAACCTATGATGAAAATTACAGGCCTCTCATCTTTTTAAGTGGGAGAACTTGCACAATTGGTGGCTGACTAAATACTTTTTTTCCCCACTGTATGTCCTCACAGAAGTTGTGGACATGCTGATAGTCTACATGTTTCAAAATCTCTAGCTAGCGTTAAAGGAAATTGAAAAGTTGTCTGGCCTCAAAACCTGCTATCGTTTATTTAGGTAATAGACATAATGCAATGCAGGATAATCACCATTTCCAAATGAACGGATACATAAGAGTTAAGCTAGCTAAAGAGCTCATTTTTGTCCTCAATCCATAGGTAGGCTAATTACAGATTTAGAGTAACGTGTGCGATTGACTGGTCATGGTAGCGGTTCAAAGCTAAATGTACCCTTGGTTTCTGCCCTTCATTGCTATCTGTGTTTTTAGGGCACACTGCAATGATACCAAGAATGCACTAGTGGTTTTTCTGGGCAACCTCAGTATTTGTAGTTTAGTAGAGGAGCCAGAAACTAAGACTTGATCCGATGGCAAAACACATGGATTATTCACACGGACTTGGAGGATAGAGAATGAAGAGAGAGGGATGAAATGAGGACAAACGAGTAAAAGGGCTGTTTATGTAGAATGGAGTTTATTGGTCCTTATCATGTGTGTGCATGTTGCGTCCTCCTCTGTGTTCATACAGTATCTCTAACCACCAACCCCACTGGTGCCTCCCTTAAGTACACACTGCTATCCCCAATCAATAACTAAAAGCATTGAAGTAATGGGAGGACACTTGACGACCACTCAATTTGTGTCTCTGTACATTTAATATCAGTCTATAGGACAGTGTTGTCAATGGAGGGGTGTTTTTCTGGTCAGATTTAGATGGACTGACGGACTGACAGGCAGGCTGGTAGACAGAGACAGAACAGTCTCAACAGCCAATTATTGCAGGATATCCAAGGATATGCAGTAAGAACAACCACCAGTATTTCAGTTCTCAAACCAAAGCACCATTTTCTCACAAAACTCTTTTCAGACAGGCAGGCAGAAAGGTAGACAGATATACAGGCAGGCAGGTAGGCAGGCAAACATATTAGATGTCATATCAGATGCCATATGGATAAACCAAATATACCAACCAAGAAAGGAAAAACTAACAATTTATCCTGGTTGGTATGTTGCTGTTTTTCTGTGATGCCATCTGGTATTGTATCTAATAACCCGTCTGTCTGTCCGTCACATTTGTTCTCTGCTCTAAGAAAGTCCTTATTCCTTATATAGTGCACTACATAGGGCAGGGTTCTTCAATTCCGGTCCTGGAGGGCCGAAACACTTCTGTTTTTTATTTCTACCTGGTAGTTAATTGCACTCACCTGGTGTCCCAGGTCTGAATTAGCCCCTGATTAGAAGGAGAGGATGAAAAACAGAGGTGTTTCGGCCCTCCAGGACCGGAATTGAAGAACCCTGACATAGGGAATAGGGTGCCATTTGGGATGCAGACAAATGCTCTGAGCGCAATCTCTCCCAGACTGTAGTTTCTCACTTATAGCATACAGAGACAGATAGCCACACTCGTTACAGTCACGCACACAGGCTGCTGAGGGAAGGACGGCTCATAATAATGTCTGGAACGAAGCAAATGGAATGGCATCAAACACATGGAAACCATGTGTTTGATGTATTTGATACCCTTCCACTTTTTCCACTCCAGCCATTACCACAAGCCCATCCTCCCCAATTAAAATGCCACCAACCTCCTGTGGCACACATATTCAAACTGTGAAACAATCAAACTGAAACACAAGCTCTTATCCGAGTCTCTCTACATGCAGGCTTATCCAAAAGTCCCTCTCTTGCAGCGCTGCTTCTGACTGCACACTGACTTTCTCCCCAAGCCATTCTATTGTAAACAGACTCCTCATTAATGTATAAAGCCCTTGTTTTCTGTGCCTGCCTTGAAAGGCAATAAACAGTGCTAGAGGCCCGGTGCCCCCGCTGCAAGAGGCTTTGATAAGGAACAGCACTTTACACTCCATGCCCAGGAAATGCCAGGCTATGTTAGACAAGCACTTAGCAGAATTATCCGTTGCACTTTTATGCTTGTCCTTAGGTGTATTTGGAGGCTAAGTATTTTCTATTATGCATTGTTGGTACTCGCACTTAAGGAATCGTTCTTTAGCGATAATGGGGCCTTGTATTGTTTTATGGATGCTCATCATAAGGATCTTTAATGTTTAAATGGTTTGCGTACCATGCCTTTGATAAAGGCATTAAGGAGTTCAGGTAGACAGGTCCTTTGAAGTGCAGTGAAACTGGCTGTCCGTCTTTATTTAATAATATGGAACAGACCATTCATTTTAAACAAGATGATGTTTCTCTCAGATCCACAATGGCTGCCTTGTGTCATAAGACACACAATGTCCATTTTGTGTCAATGTTGCCCCACAATGACCACTGTGTCTGTAAAGCTTGACTCGTTTCCTTTTTCCACAAGCTTTCCGCTGCCGTTAAAGACACACCAGGCCCTCCTAGCCGGTTCAAACAGAGCAGTCATTGTCCAGTCGCAGGATGTAAAGGGGAGAAAAGAGGTCCAAAGCAGACTTTGAAGAGCCCCATGTCGGCCATTTGGGGGCTTGTTTGTGGAGGTGGCTTCGTGCTCTTCAACCGTGTTCTTTGTTTCTCTGTCTCTCTCTGCACAGACATGTCTTCCATAAGCTGTGTGTGGACCCCTGGCTGAACGAGCACTGTACCTGCCCCATGTGTAAACTGAACATCCTCAAAGCTCTGGGCATCATGGTGAGTATTAGTGTAGTCAATGTCTCAATGCCTTATCAGTGGACATTTGTTAGAAGTCAGTATGTCAATATTATCCGGCAACG
The DNA here is from genome assembly GCF_020615455.1 of Coregonus clupeaformis. Classification (NCBI taxonomy): domain Eukaryota; kingdom Metazoa; phylum Chordata; class Actinopteri; order Salmoniformes; family Salmonidae; genus Coregonus; species Coregonus clupeaformis. The sequence goes on from NC_059193.1 coordinate 31,345,051, forward strand.
CCAGTAACGGTTTGGCCTCAGACCTTTTTTTTCTGATCTGATCACACACTACTCTTGACCCAAATAATGAGAGGAAAAAGATAGCCTTATAAGATATTATGTAAACATGTCTCAATTTCATATGTTTATGTTGATTAACAGTAGAATACAACAGAACATTTCACAGTCTATTAAGCTGCATGTGTTGTTTTGTAGATTAAGACGTTATTTACCCAGATTGCCCTTCACATGCTGCTCCCAGTCATTGTGACAGATCTTTATCCAGGCGATTGCGTAACCCTCTGTTTATGCCAACTGTTTATGACCTCATCCATAGCCCTAGTATGCCCCCTGCTGGCAAGGTATGGAACTATTGCTCAGACACCAGAAATTAGAGTCATACCAGAACAGACTAAAGTGGTATCATTAGATGAGCTGCTACAAGAGCTACTTGCTCAGAAGTTAGGGTTAAGGTCAGGGTCGTGGTCAAAATCGGGGTCAGCGATCAAAATATCGAGTTCTTTCTAGCGTGAGCTAACATTGGCCAAAGTTAATATGACACAAATTGGACTTTAACCACTAGCCATAACATTCCCCTAACCCCTGTGTTTTTTTTACTTTACCCTTTAGCCCAACCTGCCGTGCGTGGACAACGCCGGCTTTGACATGGACCACAGGATAGGGCGCAGCCAGACGATGGCCAGCCAGCGGACGGCCCTGGTGGACCTGTCCAGTGAGACGTCCATCAGCCTGGAGCCCCTGCAACGAGGCCACCCCGGTACCGGACCCCAGATCCCCTCCGAGAGCGGAGAGCTCACCCCCCGCTCCGGAGAGATCAACATCGCCGTCACCAGTAAGCAGCTTCCACCTCAGACACTTTCTTTGCTTCAACTCAAGTTTGGATTTGATTTGAAGTTACATTATTGATATGAAAGGTTATAAAATTGTAACAAAATAGAACAGAAATTCTCTCTGGTTTTCATTTATTCCTCTCTGTTTTTCAACCTTTCGAGTTCAGGCACACTCTTTGACCCACACACCCATAAAAGTGTCTCACAATTTTATTTGATCCTGGCAAATCAGCATGCAAGCTCCGTTTTTTCATAGCTCAAAACACTAAGTGAAGGAATTAACCTTGACAAAATAAAACTAAAATGTCTCTGGTTATGCTATTTAAATAATTAGTGAAGGCAAAACGGACTTTTTTAAACTGAATAACTAGAGTAGCAAAATGTTTACTGGAGCTGCAAACCTTTGACATATTGACTTGACACACACACACAAAATACAGTGCTATGAAAAAGTATTTGCCCCCTTTCTAATTTTCTCTACTTTTGCATATTTGTGATACTGAATGTTATCAGATCTTCAACCAAAACCTAATATTAGATAAAGGGAACATAAGTGAACAAATAACACAACAATTACATATTAATTTCATTTATTTCATAAACAAAGTTATGCAACACCCAATTCCCCTGTGTGAAAGAGTAATTGCCCCTTACACTCAATAACTGGTTGTGCCACCTTTAGCTGCAATGACTCCAACCAAATGCTTCCTGTAGTTGTTGATCAGTCTCTCACGTCGCTGTGGAGGAATTTTGGCCCACTCTTCCATGCAGAACTGCTTTAACTCAGTGACGTGTGGGTTTTCAAGCATGAACTGCTCGTTTCTGATAGAGAGCAGAATTCATGGTTCCTTCTATTAAGGCAAGTCATCCAGGTCCTGGGGCAGCAAAGCATCCACAAACCATCACACCACCACCACGCTTGACCTTTGGTATGATGTTCTTACTGTGGAATGCAGAGTTTTCGTTTTCGTTTTAAACTTTGTTTATGAAATAAATGAAATAAATAATGTAATTGTTGTGTTATTTGTTCACTTATGTTCCCTTTATCTAATATTAGGTTTTGGTTGAAGATCTGATAACATTCATTATCACAAATATGCAAAAGTAGAGAAAATTAGAAAGGGGGAAAATACTTTTTCATAGCACTGTATATATCCGAAATCCCTCCCTGCCCCTCCATACCTCACTTCATCCCCTCTTTTGACACACACACACACACACACACACACACACACACACACACACACACACACACACACACACACACACACACCAGAGACTTGTCTCTTGTAGGTCACTCACCCCCCTCTGACTCTCGCAGCCACTGTCTGTTTAATCCATAATCCCTATCCCATCCTAATCCTAACCCCAACCATGAGAAGGCAAAAAGCACAACTGGCGAAAAGCCATTCTTGAAAAATAAGAACATGCACTGCAGTTATTACGACAACTACTTCTACACTGTTCTTTCACTTATAGCTAGTAATTGTAATTCAGTAATGCATACAACACTTTGAATGAATAGCTAATCAGTGTGAATAGTTCAACATCTGAATAATAGAGTGAGTAAGAGTTGTTATATAACTCTTAGTACCTAAACCTGTTTCAGGATAGGCCTACTTCCATAAATGAATCAAAGTCATTCTTATCTAAATCCACCCAATTTATGCTGTTTGATAATATGACTCAATTTCCTCTAATTTCTGGTAAACCTTAAAAGGCTCATGTAGTATATGCCTGCTCTCTTTCAATTTGTACAGTTCCACTGACTTTACATCAGTACTATACACTGAGTATACAAAACATTATGATCCCTTATTGATGTCACTTGTTAAATCCACTTCAATCAGTGTAGATGAAGGGGAGGAGACAGGTTAAAGAATGATTTTTAAGCCTGGAGACAATTGAGACAGATTGTGTATGTGTGCCATTCAGAGGGTGAATAAGAAAGACAAAGGATTTAAGTGCCTTTGAACGGGGTATGGTGGTAAGTGCCAGGCGCACCGGTTTGTGTCAAGAACTGCAACGCTGCTGGGTTTTTCACGCTCAACAGTTTCCCGTGTGTATCAAGAATGGTCCACAACCCAAAGGACATCCAGCCAACTTGATATAACTGTGGGGAAGCATTGGCGTTAGCATGGGCCAGCATCTCTGTGGAACGCTTTCAACACCTTCTAGAGTCCATGCCCTGACAAATTGAGGCTGTTCTGTTCTGAGGGCAAAGGGGGGGGGGGGGTGCAACTCTATATTAGGAAGGTGTTCCTAATGTTTGGTATACTCAGTGTACATGCATTGTAGAGATACATGTAGGCCTACATACACATCTGTTTCTCTTTCTGTCGCAGTTGGTGTGTGCTGTGTGGGTGCCTCTGGATACATGTGTGCGTGCAATTTTTGCTTTTGTGTGGGTGGGTGTGTGCGTTGGGGTCATGCGTGTGTGTCTGTCTGTCTGTGTATGTGCACATGTGCATAACACTCTGTCTTTAAACTACGCCCGTGCTTCCAGGTCTCTATCTCCTGTCTTCAAGCTCATCCTGCCTCTCTCCTCTGTCGCTCTCCTCCTCTGGATCTTAAGGACGCACCTTTCTTCATCTTCTCGTCTCTTCATCCTCCTGACTTTTCCGCCTCACATTGGTTTTCAAAGAGAGGAAAGATCTTTTGTGTTTTCCTGTGGGGACTCGTCGGTTTTTAACCCATTGCATGGTGGGCTGCAGTGACCCCCCCCCCCCCCCTTTCCTTCTATTGACAGAGGAGTGGTTTATAATCGCCAGCTTCGGCCTTCTCAGCGCTCTCACATTGTTCTATATGATCATCAAGGCCACTGCCAGCTTCTCCAGCCCTGAGTGAGTACCACCATCCACTTCCATAGTTAAACCATTCTACTACTGGATTCAATTGTACTTTCAATCAAGATTTGGTTTCATATAGTCTTGAACTGGGGATAGTCCTGATGGCTTTGTCACAGAATATTGTGGTCTATTTCATTTCTATTTAACTAAACCAGCATCCAGGACTATACTCCTGGATTTGTGGATATCTGAAATTGTCTCAACTCTGACTACTTTGAACCATTGCCATACAATGGAGTTTGAATACAGTCCAGACAGATGCAAAACAGTCTGAGATTATTATTCAGATGTGGCAAACTTCCATTTTCATTAATTTACTCAACTTTGATCGCAGCTAACATGAATCGAAAAATACTTTAACAGCACAATTGTAACATAGTGTATATTTGTACTCTCGTCAAGTACAGTTGACATGGGTACTGGCATGTATCTAATACATTTGCAGTTAGAGAGTAAAAAAAGTAATGAAATATTGGATTGTACATGTTTGCACATCAATTAACGGAGACAGTGTGAGTACTGTTTCACAATATTGCCCAATAAAGTAGCACTAGATCAGAACAACCATTTACGGAAGCCACAGCCTCCATCCATCCCCTCTACTAAAAAAACTGCAAATGTGTTAGAGCCTTACACAAGAGAAAAATATTTTTTATGTTCAGATCAATTACATTTCCCTTCTCTGATCCTACTTGCATGCCATTTCTTTGTTCTGCTACTTTATTTTCTAAATGTCATTTATCTTCCAGCCTGGAGTGGGAGGAGTGAAGACGCCCCTCTAGACCCTTTCTCTGCCGGAGCCTCATGGCAATGTTGCCTTCTTGTGCCATATTCTTCTGTATTGTATTTCTAAGCTTGTACTACTGTACCTTCCTGTATTGTTAGTTGTCATTTTTGTTGTTGTAATAGGGCAAAGCGCTATGAGACATTAAACCACTGTGGATCCCTCCTTTTGACTTGTTATGTGACTGTGAGAGTGTTGTATTTGTTTTCCTACATTATCAGGACCACAATGTCCTAACATTTCACCCGAATGTCCTGAACTTGTTCAAATGCTATTTTAAGCTGAAGGGTTAGGTTTTGGGTTTTGGGGTTAGATTTTGGGTTAAGTTTAAGGGGTTAGGGAAAATAGGATTTTTAATGGTCAAACTTTTTTACACTCCAAAAAGTCCTGGAATTTCACAAAAACAAAGCTGTGTGTGTGTTACTATATTTATTGAAAGACACCCATTATTCTTGTGCACCTAAACCAGACAGACACACACACACCTCCCTACAGAAAGTTGAAGTTTAAGGTTCTTCTGTGCTCATATGTGACCATGACTGAGTGTACAAAACATTTGGAAGACCTTAATATTGAGTTGCACCCCCTTTTACCCTCAGAACAGCCTCAATTCGTTAGGGCATGGACTCTACAAGGTGTCGAAAGCATTCCACAGGTATGCTGGCCCATGTTGACGCCAATGCTTCCCACAGTTGTGTCAAATTGGCTGGATGTCCTTTGGGTTGTGGACCATTCATGATACACATGGGAAACTGTTGAGCGTGAAAAACCCAGCAGTGTTGCAGTTCTTGACACACTCAAGCCGGTGTGCCTGGCACCTACTACCATACCCCCCATTCAAAAGCACTTACATATTTTGTCTTGCCCATTCACCCTCTGAATGGCACACATACAGAATCCATGTCTCAATTGTCTCAAGGCTTAAAAATCCTTCTTTAACCTGTCTCCTCCCCTTTATCTACACTGATTTGAAGTGGATTTAACAAGTGACATCAATAAGGGATGATAGCTTTCACTGGTCAGTCTATGTCATGGAAATAACTTGTGTTCCTAATGTTTTGTACGTTGTGTATATTTGGCAGTAATGCAATACTATCCCCAGAAGATGGCACTATTTCTTAGCTATTACATTACATGTCTAACCTCACACATCAGAATCGTCAGGCCACAAACCTTCACATAACACTGCTTAGATCTTATTGAGGTATGAATGATATTGATGATTACTATGATTCAAAAGGTGGTCCAGGTGATCTTCCATGTATCGCTCTCTTGACTTGAGGTTGTATAGCAGTTTGAGGATCATTGAGGATTCACAATGTCACGGTTTGACCTCAGCATGTCACACACTCACACTTTTACTCAACTGCAAATGTCCATGATGGTGTCCAATCCCAGTGACTCCTGTAATGAGGTTTACAGATGCTAAAGATGAAATGATCAAGTATGAATAACTATACATTTTTATTTGTTGTTTGTTTATGGTGCTAGGCATCAGCTTTTCTAGATACACTACATGGCCAAAAGCATGTGGACACCTGTTCGTCGAACATCTCATTGCAAAATAATGGGCATTAATATGGAGTTGGTCCCCCCTTTGTTGCTATAACAGCCTCCACTCTTCTGGGAAGGCTTTCCACTAGATGTTGGAACATTGCTGCGGGGACTTGCTTCCATTCAGCCACAAGAGTATTAGTGAGGTCAGGCACTGATGTTGGGCGATTAGGCCTGGCTCGCAGTCTGCGTTCTAATTCATCCCAAAGGTGTTCAACGGGGTTGAGGTAAGGGCTCTGTGCAGGTCAGTCAAGTTCTTCCACACTGATCTCGACAAACCATTTCTGTATGGACCTCTCTTTGTGCACAGGGGGCATTGTCATGCTGAAAAAGGAAAGGGCCTTCTCCAAACTGTTGCCACAAAGTTGGAAGCACAGATTCGTCTACAATGTCATTGTATGCTGTAGCGTTAATATTTCCCTTCACTGGAACTAAGGTGCCTAGCCCGAACCATGAAAAACAGCCCCATACCATTATTCCTCCTCCAAACTTTACAGTTGGCATTATGCATTCGGGCAAGTAGCGTTCTCCTGGCATCCGCCAAACCCAGATTAGTCCGTCGCACTGCCAGATGTGGAAGCGTGATTCATCACTCCAGAGAATGCGTTTCCACTGCTCCAGATTCCAATTGCGGCGAGCTTTACACCACTCCAGCCGACGCTTGGCAATGCGCATGGTGATTTTAGGCTTGTGTGCGGCTGCTCGGTCATGGAAACCCATTTCATGAAGCTCCCGACTAACAGTTATTGTGCTGACGTTGCTTCCATAGGCAGTTTGGAACTGTAGTGAGTGTTGCAACCGAGGACAGACGATTTTTGAGTGCTACGCATTTCAGCACTCAGCGGTCCCGTTCTGTGAACTTGTGTGGCCTACCACTTCGCGGCTGAGCCATTGTTGCTCCTAGACGTTTCCACTTCACAATAACAGCACTTACAGTTGACCGGGGCAGCTCTAGCAGGGAAGAAATCTGACGAACTGACTTGCTGGAAAGGTGGCATCCTATGACAGTGTCATGTTGAAAGTCACTGAGCTCTTCAGTATAGGCCATTCTACTGCCTATGTTTGTCTATGGAGATTGCATGAATGTGTGCTGGATTATATACACCTGTCAGCAATGGGTGTGGCTGAATCCACTAATTTGAAGGGTTGTCCACGTACTTTTGGCCATGTAGTGTAAGTATCTTACTGGCAGATGATATGTAATATTTCTTGGTGTCACTGACATTGACATTTTCCCATGTTCCTTTGCAGGTGGCCACTTCTTCAACCGGAACTCCCTGTCCCCGCGCAGTGTGGTCTGTGAGATGGAGCTTCCCGACATCCAGGCATCGCTCGACCTCTACGATGACAACAAGTCGTGAGGGTCGTCGCCGTGGTTTCGACCCCCAGTCTAAGGGACGGATGGCCTTGTACCTTCCTGCACACCGGCGAGCCTTTGTGTGTGTGTGTGGGAGGGGTTAGGGAGGGCCACGGGCGGCTCAACAACTTAGACGACAACCTTGACTAACCTGTGGAACATCGACAATGACATGATAACATCAAAGACTTTCTTCCAATGCAGAATGTACTATTATTACCTGTCAAAAAGAAGAGGGGAAATACTCATCCTCTCTCCTCCTTTCTTTTACACTTTCATTTAGAAAAATGTTTTTCTCCTGAGAGACTCTTTGAAATCTGTTTCTAGATGCGGTAGTGGGGAATTAACCCTTTCTAGTCTTACTTTGCAGTATCTCGGTGTATCGTCCATTTGAAACGAGCTAGAAAAAAGAAACAACGGGTTTCAGTGTAGCCTACTTTCAGCATCCTACAATACATCTGTAAGCTATATATGATTAGCAAACCGTCATTTTATTTAGCTTTCTTTGGATCTTTCTTTGTGAAGGCAGCAATAGAAAAGCAGACTGTTTCTTCCCTGGTGGACCAGTTGGCTCTGTTGTATTTACTATGCTACCTAAAGGACAGTGGAGAGGACATTTTGACTTGTGGGCCATGTCCAGACATGCCCTCTCTCTTCCTCTATATGGCCAGTGACTGGTGCAAGAATAAGACCAGTGGAACAATGGACATGCAGCTATGTGACGTTCTAAACTCTGTGACAAGCAGTGTTACTTCCCTGTAGCAAAAGCAATGTGTCTCTGTATAAAAAAAAAAATGAAATTTGAACGTGTATTTAAAAAAGCCTATGAAATACCCACAGCGTGTACTAATCAGCCCCCCAGTGAGGGGGACCTAGTGTGTATATGTATGTATATATATATTTACATATATACAATCTATATACATTATATATCTCTAAAGTGGCCTCTTAAAGCAGTTTGTTTTCCTTTCTCAATCTTGTACATGCTCAGGTGGAAGGCTTTGTCCTCTGTTCTTGTTGTCCCTTTGTGTTCTAGTCTTTGCATCTGATATTTGAGATGATGATGGTGATCGATGTGACGCGGGGAGGTGAGTGTGTGTCACAGTTTCTGGTCACTGTGTTACATACAATATTGCCTCACCATTAAAAGTGTAATTATTGCCTACGACCTGTTGATTGTGTTGCCCCGTTCTGTGTCCCCGTTCCAATGTGTGCACTTCTAACTGAAATGCAGCCAAATGTCATGAACCTTTCAGCTGGAGTTTGGAGAAGATTCTAAAATGTTTTTTGGGTGGTGAAAGCCTTGCACGACAAAACATTTCAGAGGGTTGTTGGTTAAACGTTACCCATTTGAAGAGGATCTTGGCTCTTTGACTTGGGCCTGGGGATCTACAGGGTGTGCAGGTCTTTATTCCAGTCCAGCAATACATCTTCTTATAACTCAGAGCCCATCGCTGCGCTTGGAACAAAGACCATGGAAGACTCCTGTTTTGGTAGAAGTCCCCTAATTCCACTGTGCAATAACATTAATTACTGCATAATTACTACACTGTTTGTATGAGGAAACTCTTCATTCACTAAATAGCCTAATGCAAAATATGCTTGTCAAAAGAGTCACCACACCTGAATTGTCTTATAGGGCTCAATAACCACATTTCCATCCACAGTTTTTGTGCAAGTAAAGTCATACTGTATTTAAAAAATAGCGACAGCTGTGATGGAAACAGGAAGTTTCAGTAACATTTTATAAATGCCGACAGATCATTTGTTCGTTCGACAAGGTGGGAACTTTTTGTGTGGATAAAATGTATTATGCGAGAAATGGCAGTGCAAAGCCTTTATGCGCAAATATTGATATAATAACCATCATATCGAAGTAAACTTGGAGTCGCGATGATATGGTGTGTGGTCCTCCCACTACCACTCGGGAAAAAATGCAGTTTATTTGGCTACAGAGGAAATAACTTATGAACTTCACAGAGCGGTGAAGTGCACGTGATCTTGATGCTCCTTTCCAATAAATATCGAGGGTTGGTCTTGATGCTCATTTTCAATAATTATCGATGGTCTGATTCTGGTGACATGATGATGATCGATGCTTGACAAAGAAAAGTATTCTCGCTCTTATCCATAATAATCTCATTATGTAGACTAGTCTACCCGCACTGTAGCCTGTTGGCTAGAGCCCACGTGCCACATGAAAATGTTAACATAAAAAGTAAGTGGTGGTGAAAGATAGGAAAACAAAGGCCAGTTGCGTGGACAATGCTGATTTTGACCTCGACAGGGGTTACGTTTATGGGCATTTATTGGCCAGGTGATGTCTATTGACTTTTGGAGATGCTCTAGGTTTTGACTAGAAAGGCTCTGTTTTTTGTCAGATTAGAATTATCGTAGCAGGGTAGGAGAATTTATGCAGCAGGTTAGGATAATGAACATAGGTTCTAATGGTTCTAAAATTAATTTAGCCTTAATATGCTTTTGGGAAACCGTGTCCAAGTTAAGAGAATTAGGTTAAGGTTAGGAAAAGGGTTCGGGTTAGCTAAAATGTAAAAAATATATATATACGGTACTTTTGATGTCAATTTGACAAAAGCTGTTATCTTTCTAGCCAGTGGCAATTTTAGGCTGTAAATCTTGATGGGGCAAAAATAAAATAAAATGTTTAGATGCATGCCAGCAAAGCCACTACGCAACACAACACTAAACAATACATTAATTGCACTATAACGGTGACAAACAGTGCCCACAAACTGTTAGGGCCTACATAAAGCTGTCTCGACAGCAGAGTCCCAACAGCAGTCCCAACACTTTACCACTGCTACACCTGGCTATCAGCGGAGCCTTGTCTGGCAGCGAAACAGTTCATTTAGACTAATTTACTGCATTAAAAAAATACATAGCTGATATGGCTGACTTGCTTAAACAAATGTGGTTTCTACTGACAATTGAGATGTACAAACTATGGCATAACGGGACAACGAGCGATAAGAGGCAATCCGTAATTTCGATTAAGACATTAATGAGCGAGCTAGGACGGACGTAGTCAATATAACTATTTGTTCAGCACTTTTGAAATGTACAGAATTCAGAACATGGGCCATTCTTACAGTATTCTCCCTGTACACCAAGTCAGAACCGTATGATAAATAAAGGGTGCATATAAGCAGACAATGAAAGCTCTTACAATATTCAATGATTACATTACTCTAAAAAAGGCAATAGGCTACATGTGCACCATGAACAGTGGAAAAGGAACCAAATTATTTGGGTGAGGCACATGGGCTACTAACAGCTTACTACACAACATACACTTAGTATTACTTTCTTAGCTACAGTATACATATCTCCCTGGCATATTACATCATTTATGCAGCAGCATACAATACTTTTTTGGACTCACTTTGTTGTGCTGTGCTCACTTGAACAGGAAGGTGGCGCGGCGGTCCTTCGTGGCCAAATTTTGTCATCAAACTTTGACATCAAGGTCTGGCATTCTCTGGATTGATGGTGCTTTCAAGACAACTGGGAGCTCAAAAAAACAAGGTTGAATCATGATGACATCAGTGATCTTCAGGTCGGAGCTCTAGAAAGAGGCCAGAGTTCCCAACTTCCAAATCCAAGTTGGATGACCGTTCAAAACGTATTTTCCCAGTCTGAGCTCGTTTTTTTCAGAGTTCCCAGTTGTCTTGACTCACTGAAGTCTGAGATTTCCCAGTTCAGAGTTTCCAGTTGTTTTGAGCGCGACAGAAGTCATGCTGGATTGACAGCATGGCCAATGTTGAATGTTTATCCTTTTAAGCTTGGAAAAGAGACCCTTAAACCTAGACTTGGACCACACTCCCACTCCACTGAATAGCAGGCTAGTGATTGCTTTGCAATGCTTGCAGTTAGCCAATGATTCCTTCCAAACCACTCGTTGTTGAATTTGAGATTTCCAACTTGTTGTGTAATGTTTACGTTTTATCTATAATTTTTCTTCATTATTTCTCTACATATGACAAGGATTGAAAAGGATTTGCCAGTAGATTGTTGACTTAATTCATTATGATGACTGCTAGCTTGCTAGCTAAGATTTTGAAACTATGATGTTGACATGATCAGTCCAATCAAAGCTACTGTAGATATAACGTGATTTGACGTCATTTTATCTGTGGTCAATGACCTTGAGCCTTCTTGGATGGGCACTTCTAATGTAACTCTGTGGCAGCACCCAAGGGGCTTGAATTTTCGAGCACTACCCATAGATTTTGCGGTGATGTAGTGTCCCCATGAGTGACCGAACACTGAGCCAATCACGACGCAACTAGAGAACATTACCAACCCCTACGCTCCGTATTTTCTGCTGGCTGCCCCACCACCACAAAGCACTGAGCTGGACTGAAACACATCCATTTTGGAGCTGCCTTACTCAAGACAGCAAAAAAGAGACCAAGTTTGTATGCGGCTTTATTAACTCAATTATTTGTTTATTTATTTTTTACATTGTTTTCAAACTGATATGTGACATGTATTAATGCCAAAATAACATGCAAAACAGGCACACATTTTTTTTTATATATACATGTATATATATTATATTTTCTTAGCTAAACAGGTGGGGCTCAAAATAGGTGGGGCTCTTCCCCACCTGACCTGAGTGACGGGTCGCCACTGTTTCTAGCCATGATCCCCTATAGAACCCCACAGTGGGGGAGGTGTCATAATACACATAGCAATCAAACAGGGAAATAGTTCCAATCGTTTTTCCACCATTCATTTTTCCCATAGGGGATTTTAGAACCACTTAAAATAAGGACTGTGTTTCGTGTAGGCTTACCCTGGCGTGACGTTTTGATAACCATGTAAATCTCTCTCGGACAAGGTGACTTTTATCAATATATATTCGGCTCTATATATTTTCTTGAGGGCTTGAACGCAGCCCAAGACGCGGTTAGACATTGTGGATGGGACTGCGGATTGTCCCGGGCTTGTGGCTGTCTAGATCCCTGCTGTTTGTTGTTGTTTTCAATCTTCCCTGCGTTCTGCCATGTCTGGAATGCTTATGGGGGAGGTGTTGCTGTCAGTGGAGGCTCCTCAGAGGAGGAAGGGGAAGACCATCCTCAGTGAAGTTCATAAAAATAAAAATATAAAAATAGTGAAACATTTAAAAGTTATCATTTTTAGATAAAACTATAGTAAATATATTAACGTCACCAAATAATTGATTAAAACACATTGTTTTGCAATGTCTACAGTATCCTCAACAGCACTCTGTAGGGTAGCACCGTGGTGTAGCCGCAGGACAGCTAGCTTCCGTCTTCCTCTGGGTACATTGACTTCAATACAAAACCTAGGAGGCTCATGGTTCTCACCCCCTTCCATAGACTTACACAGTAATTATGACAGCTTCCGGAGGACGTACTCCAACCTATCAGCGCTCTTGCAGCATGAACTGACATGTTGTCCACCCAATCAAAGAGAATCAGAGAATTAATCTAGTACTGAAAGCATAAGCTACAGCTAGCTAGCACTGCAGTGCATAAAATGTGGTGAGTAGCTGACTCAGAGAGAGAAAGACAATAGTTGAACAATTTTGAACAAATTAATTTATTAAAAAATGAAGGAGAAACAAGAGAGAGAGATATTTCACTTACTTAGCTAGCAAATGCAGCTAGCTAGTTTAGCCAACTCAAACACCCAGCTCAAACAGAGGGATGCTATGTTAGCTAGCTGGCTATGACTATACAGCACAACACTGGAACTCTTCCAAGTCAAGGTAAGCTTTTGGTTTTACTAATTTATTGCCACCGGGGCCCGCCAAACTGCTTACTGACTTTACACTGTACTGCATGATTGTAGCGGGTTTACTAACGCGTTAATTCTATTAGCTATGTTGACTATGACGTTACTTTAGCTAATATAGTGATAACGGTGTAGGCTGTGTATAGCGGTTATGATATGGTTTGGCTTGGAAAGTTTTTTTCGCCTGGTCACATACAGCTGATATGTTGTGCATTGAAGTCCACAAGTGAAGGGAAAAGGTGAGAGGAGGAGAGCACGTAGATGCGAGAAGGAATACAACATGGCTGCTATGAAAGTGAACTGTGTTTACATGTGCTCAGGGGTGTTTCAATCTGCCAATTCTGTTGAAAAACGTTTCTTAAACGGAAGCAAACGGAATGAAACGGGGATAAACATACCTGAATTTGTCCAATAGAAACTCTAGTTTGCAACTGTTGGACTAATGATTACACCCTAGATCAGCTAGATGCAGCCAAGAGTCTGAAAGGCAGTATTGAATGTGTTACTGTCTGTCACCTCAAATGTTGCTCTCGACCTGTGTGCACGAACGTTGTAAACTTTCATTCATAGGTTGTAGCAACCTCATGATGGGTATAGGGAAAATTAGAGTATCATGTAGTAAACTAAACCTATCGATTTTACATTGAGCTGGGTGAATGGAATATAAATGACAGTCATCCAATATGCTGTAATAGAAATAAGGCTATGCTCATGAAGATAAAATATCATCCTCCCACATCTTAAAAGGCACTGACCGCCACTGGTTGCTGTATATATTCAGAGCCATATCCCTGTAATGCTTAGAGAAGAACAGTCAGTATCTAAATAATATGTTTGAAATGCTTGATAGTGTATGTGATGTAAACAGAGAGGTCTACTTTCTTGCGGACCTGAATATTGACTGGTTTTCATCAGGCTGTCCGCTCAAGAAGAAGCTTCTCTCTGTAAACAGTGCCTGTAATCTGGTTCAGGTTATTAATCAACCTACCAGGGTGTTCACAAACACTACAGGAACAAGATCATCCACATGTATTGATCACATTTTTACTAATACTGTAGAACTTTGTTCTAAAGCTGTATCCGTACCCATTGGATGCAGTGATCAAAATATAGTGGCTATATCCAAGAAAGCCAAAGATCCAAAAGCTGGGCCTAAAATAGTGTATAAGAGATCATACAAAATATTTTATGTGGATGATGTTAAACATATTTGTTGGTCTGATGTGATTAATAAGGAGCATCCAGACACAGCAACTGATAAGGCTCCATTGATTGATGAGGAATTGAAAAACTAGGGTTGAAAGAGATGGGGCAAAAAGAGTGGCTAATGAATCTGGCTGCACATCTGACTTACTGCAAATTGAGAAATTATGTGACTAAACTCATTGTACTCATGCATAAAAAAACTAATAATGAAAGAAAAGCATTGCAAGTTGGAATTTTGTAAAGTTCGTCTGGGAGAGTTGGAAGAATATTGTTATCGATCAATAATGACAAACATCCTGGCATTGACACTTTAGATGGAAAGCTACTGAGGATGGTAGCTGACTCTATAGCCACTCCTATCTGTCATACCTTTAATCTGAGCCTAGAGGAAAGTCTTTGTCCTCAGGCCTGGAGGGAAGCCAAAGTCATTCCGCTACCCAAGAGTGTTAAAGCGGTCTTTACTGGTTCTAACAGCAGACCTATCCGCTTGCTGCCAGCTCTTAGCAAACTGTTGGAAAAAATTGTGTTTGATGAAATACAATGCTATTTCTCTGTAAACAAATTAACAACAGACTTTCAGCATGCTTATAGAGAATGACACACAACATGTACTGCACAGACACAAATTACTGGTTGAAAGAAATAGATAATAAGAAGATTGTGGGAGCTGTACTGTTAGATATCAGTGCAGCCTTTGATATTATTGGCCATAACCTGTTGTTGAGAAAACATATGTGTTATGGCTTTTCAACCTCTGCCATATTGTGGATTCAGAGCTACTGTATCTATCTAATAGAACTCAGAGGGTTTTCTTTAATGGAAGCTTCTCTAATGTCTAACATGTAAAGTGTGGTGTACCACAGGTCAGCTCTGTAGGCCTTCTACTCTGTTCTATTTTTACCAATGACCTGCCACTGGAATTAAACAAAGCATGTTTGTCCATCTATACTGATGTTTCTGTTATGATTTAACTGGATAAGAACCCAAATGCAGACAAGTACACCAAGCCAGAGAAGTTAACAGGTTTATTTACAATGTTCAAAGTCCAGGTTTCCAAATATATGGGAAGAGCAAGTCCAGGTACAGGGAGGGTAACAGATCCAGATCAGGGCAGGTGTGGTACCGTAATGTCCTAGTGTCCGTGGTGAGTCCAAAAGAGAGGTCCGGTAATGGAGAGCAGGATGGTGGTGGCAGGAGTGAAGCGGAGGCAGGAGTCAGGTTCCAAATATCTGTGGCACAGGAGAAAAAGTAAATAGAACAGACCAAAAACACAAAGAGCAAAAATAACCAGGTTGAGTCGGCAGCGAGACTAACATGGTCGTCTTGACTATGATCTGACGATGAGTGGTAAGTTTGACCGGGTCTTAAAGGCTGAGGTGATATGGTGAATGAGCTGCAGCTGGAACCCTGACTCCCGCACACCAGACTTCACTCCTGCAATCAAGGACAGACAGAGGGGAGGGAGAGAGCAGAGAGAGCTACCTATCAGCAGTAGGCCTAACAGTACCCCCCCCTCTACGGACGCCACCTGGCGGCCGACGGGGTTTATCGGGATGTAACCTATGAAACTCTCGGACCAGATCAGGATCCACAATGAAGCTCCTGGGCACCCAGGAACGTTCCTCGGGACCATAACCCTCCCAATCCACCAGGTACTGGAAACCACGACCTCGGCGGCGAACATCCAGAAGTCGCCGGACAGTGTAGACCGGACCCCCACCCACGATCTTGGGCGGAGGAGGGGGACGAGAGGCGGGCACAAAGGGCTAACCGACACAGGCTTAATCTGGGAAACATGAAAGGTGGAATGAACCCGTAGGGAGGCAGGAAGCTGTAGCTTAACCGCGCAGGGGTTAACAATAGACAGTATCTTGAACGGTCCTATAAAACGAGGCGCCATCTTCTTAGACTCCACCTTCAATGGAAGGTCCCGTGACTTCAGCCATACCTCTTGACCAGGAGAGTAACCGGGAGCCTGGGACCGGTGACGGTTGGCTTGCCTCTGCATGTACGCCGAAGCTCGGGACAGAGCTACCCTGGCCTTCCTCCAGACCTTGAAGCAGCGGCGCATGTGGGACTGCACCGAGGGTACCGCAAGTTCCCTCTCTTGGGAAGGGAACAGGGGAGGTTGATAACCCAGAGCACACAGAAAAGGAGACAAACCAGAGGAAGCGTTAGTCAAGGTGTTATGAGCATATTCCACCCAGGGGAGCATGGAGCTCCATGACCCAGGGTTAGACCCAGTGACACAGCGAAGTGCGGTCTCCATCTCCTGGTTCGCTCTCTCGGCTTGCCCGTTGGTCTGGGGGTGATATCCAGAGGACAGGCTGGATGTAATGCCCAAAGCTTTACAGAAAGCTTTCCACACCTGGGAGACAAACTGGGGACCCCTGTCAGAGACAATATCCGTGGGTAGACCATGAGAGCGGAACACATGTTCAACCAAAATATCCGCCGTCTCTCTGGCAGTGGGCAGTTTAGGTAGGGCCAAAAAATGAGCGAACTTAGAAAAACGATCAATCACCGTAAGAATGACAGTCTTACCAGATGAGGGGGAAGTCCAGTGACAAAATCCATAGCGATATGCGACCAGGGCCGGCTGGGTATAGGTAGAGGTCGTAGATGACCAGCGCTGGCCTGGGTGGAGTTTTTACTTCGTGCACATACCGTACAAGCAGCAATGAAGGCTCGAGTGTCCGCCTCCATCGTGGCCCACCAGAACTTCCGTCGCACAAAGTCAAGGGTCCGCGAAACTCCAGGGTGACAGGTAAGGGGAGACGAGTGAGCCCACTGAAGTACCTGGGAGCGAGCAGACTCAGGGACAAACATCCGGTTAGGAGGACCCCTCCCAGGGTCAGCTTGATGATGTTGAGCCTGTCTAACAATCCCCTCGATGTCACATGTGATGACTGCAATACTGCAGGTAGGAGGCAAAATGGGTTCAGGGTTACTACCAGTATCAACAGCCGAATGAACACGAGACAGGGCGTCAGGCTTGACGTTGCGTGACCCAGGACGGTAAGACAGAGAAAAATTGAATCTCCCAAAAAATAGTGCCCACCTGGCTTGACGGGGGTTGAGCTGCTTCGCTGACTGGAGGTAAGCCAGATTCTTATGATCCGTCCAAACGATGAAGGGTTGTTCCGCCCCCTCCAACCAATGTCGCCACTCCTCGAGAGCCAGCTTAACGGCCGAGCAGTTCACGATTTCCAACATCATAATTCCTCTCTGCCTGAGAAAGTTTCCTTGAGAGAAAAGCACAGGGATGCAGTTTGTTATCTTCAGGAGAACGTTGTGACAACACTGCACCTACCCCAGTGTCGGATGCATCCACCTCCACGACAAACTGGCGGTCGGGGTCCGGCTGCATCAGAATGGGAGCCGAGGCGAAGCGATGTTTCAGTTCTTCGAACGCTGATTCGGCCCCCTTCATTCCAAGCGAACGGTCGTGAGATGGAGGTGAGAGCGGTGAGTGGCGCCGCAATGCGGCTGTAGTCCTTGATGAACCTCCTATAGAAGTTCGCAAACCCCAGGAATCGTTGAAGTTGTTTGCGGGTAGAGGGAGCTGGCCAGTCCGTGACAGCAGAGATCTTAGCTGGGTCCATCCGCAGCTCCCCCTGAGCTATGATGTAACCCAAAAAAGAAGTCTCAGACACATGAAATTCACATTTCTCCATCTTCACAAACAGTTTGTTCTCCAACAACCTTTGCAACACCTGGCGCACATGCAGTTCATGTTCCTGGGAGGACTCTGAGAAAATCAAGATATCATCCAGATAGACAAAAACAAACCGATTCAACATGTCCCGAAGGACATCATTGACTAGTGCCTGAAAAACAGCAGGGGCATTAGACAACCCAAAAGGCATAACCCGATACTCAAAATGTCCCAAGGGTGTGTTGAAGGCAGTCTTCCATTCATCACCCTTACGAATGCGCACCAGGTGATACGCATTTCGTAGATCCAGTTTCGTAAAGATGGTAGCACCATGAAGGAGGGGAAAAGCAGAATTAATCAAAGGCAGAGAATACTTGTTCTTAATGGTGATGTTGTTAAGTCCACGGTAATCAATACAGGGTCTGAGGGTCTTATCCTTCTTAGCAACAAAAAAGAATCCCGCTCCTACAGGTGACGAGGAAGGACGCATAATACCTGCCGCCAAGGAGTCCCGAATGTAGTTCTCCATAGCCTCCGTCTCCGGCCGGGAGAGATTGTACAGGCGACTGCTGGGGAGCGGGGCTCCTGGCTGGAGGTCAATGGCGCAGTCGTAAGGCCGGTGAGGAGGAAGAGAAGTAGCTCTGTGTTTGCAGAAAACGGATGCCAGGTCATGATACACGTCAGGAACAGCAGAAAGATCCATGGACTCCAGTGGAGGTTGAGGCACCGTACTGGCAGGAGTCTGAGCAGAACACAAACAATTCACATGACAAAATGTGCTCCATGAAACAATGCTACCTGTCACCCAATCAATGTGTGGATTGTGTTTTATGAGCCAGGGGATACCAAGGACCAGGGGAGTCTGTGGGCAGTCGATAATATGGAATTGAATGTTCTCCTGATGATTTCCCGACACTCTAAGACAAACAGGAACAGTCTGATGGGTAATGCGGGTCAACAATTGTCCATTTAGACCCTTAGCCTGCAGCGGACAGTCCATAGGAACAGTCTCCAAATCCATTTGTTGAGCCCACTCTCTATCCAAAAAGCTTTCGTCGGCACCAGAGTCAATCAGCGCACTAACAGAGAAATTCTGGGACTGCCACTGGAGGGATGCCTGGAGCAGAATGCGGGGAGAAGAGGAAGAATCCGCTGCTCGGCTCACCAAAACTTCTCCCATTAATGATGAGCCGGCCCTTTTCCCGGACGAACTGGGCAGGAAGGAACGAAATGACCAGCTTCTCCACAATACAGGCAGACCCGAGCCTGAATACGACGTGCACGCTCCTCTGAGGACAACCGTGCACGACCCACCTCCATGGCTTCGGGTTCAGTGCTCCTCGTATCGACTCGGGAAGACACGGCTCTCTCCGTAGGGACGATGCAGGGAGGAGTTTGTTGATGACAGACAGGTTGCTTGGAACTAACACTCCTCTCCCGGCGGCGCTCCCGAATCCGATTATCCAACCTGATAGTGAGAGAAATAAGATTATCCAGCGTAGGCGATTCATCATATGACACCAATTCATCTTTTAAGGTCTCAGACAAAGCATTGATGAACACTCCTTGTAATGCCTCGTCATTCCAACCACTCACTGCTGCTAAAGTCCGAAACTCCACTGCCATCTCCGCCACACTACGAGCCCCCTGCCGAAGAGAAAACAGCCGTTTCGCAGCCTCCTTGCCTCGTACGGGGTGGTCAAAAACCTTCCTCATCTCCGTGGTGAAGGCATCGTAAGCGTTGCAAATGTCCGACTGACTCTCCCAGACCGCGGATCCCCAGGCACGAGCGGAACCGCTAGTAGAGTTGATAAGGTAGGCAATACGGGCTCTTTCTGAGGCGTAGGTGAGGGGCTGTTGTTCAAACACTAACGAGCATTGAGTCAAAAAATCGCCACAGGTTCCCATGTTCCCGTCATAGCGCTCTGGAGCAGGAACAAAAGGCTCTCTGATCTGGGCTGAAGGGGTAGTAAGGGCAGATACTTGATTGGAGAGTAATTGAACCTGATTAAGCAGCACCTGACTGTCCTCAGCAATCGTTTTAAACAGGGTATCATGTTGGCCAAGTAAAATGCCCTGATTGGCTATGGCAGTCCAAATTTGAGTGCACTCTGGGGTGGTATCCGAGCTACTGTCTGCTGGGTTCATGTTGGTCAGATCATACTGTTATGATTTAACTGGATAAGAACCCAAATGCAGACAAGTACACCAAGCCAGAGAAGTTAACAGGTTTATTTACAATGTTCAAAGTCCAGGTTTCCAAATATATGGGAAGAGCAAGTCCAGGTACAGGGAGGGTAACAGATCCAGATCAGGGCAGGTGTGGTACCGTAATGTCCTAGTGTCCGTGGTGAGTCCAAAAGAGAGGTCCGGTAATGGAGAGCAGGATGGTGGTGGCAGGAGTGAAGCGGAGGCAGGAGTCAGGTTCCAAATATCTGTGGCACAGGAGAAAAAGTAAATAGAACAGACCAAAAACACAAAGAGCAAAAATAACCAGGTTGAGTCGGCAGCGAGACTAACATGGTCGTCTTGACTATGATCTGACGATGAGTGGTAAGTTTGACCGGGTCTTAAAGGCTGAGGTGATATGGTGAATGAGCTGCAGCTGGAACCCTGACTCCCGCACACCAGACTTCACTCCTGCAATCAAGGACAGACAGAGGGGAGGGAGAGAGCAGAGAGAGCTACCTATCAGCAGTAGGCCTAACAGTTTCAACCATATGCACATCAGCAACCACAGCTAAGGAAGTCACTGAAACCCTTAACAAAGAGTTGTTTGCATAGTCAACTTACACACAGCACTGACACACAAACTTACCCCACCAGACATGCCACCAGGGGTATTTTCACAGTCCCCAGGTCCAGAATATATTCAAGGAAACGTACAGTATTATACAGAGCCATGATTGCATGGAACTCCCTTCCATCTTATATAGCGCAAGTGAAGCTCAAACCTGGTTTCAAAAAACAAATAAAGCAACACTTTACTGCACAACGCCTCTCCCCCATGTGACCTACTTGTTGTGTGTATGTACTGACATGAATGTGTAACTGATAGATTCACACACAGACACACACACTACATGTTAATGTTTTTAAATTTATGTAAATTGTCTTAAATGTATTTTTTGTTATGTGTCTGACCCCAGTAAGACTAGCTGCCGGCTAATGGGGATCCTAATAAATCAAATCAAAATCAAATCAATTTACTCTCAGATTCGAAAATGTTAACTAGCATCAAAGTAGACATCATGCAAAACTACAAATCCCTGCAAGCTCCTGCACGTCGTCTTCTAGCTGACACCTTTGCTAACAGGTATTGTGTCAATTTAAAACTTGCACAAGACAGTTCACGGAATTGTCAATTTAAAGAAATGTAGCCAATTTATTAATTTCTACATTTAGCTAACATTAGATGGTTCATCCAGAGAATCTTACCTTTGCCTCAATTTGGCAGTCTCGTCCAGATCATCATGGCATTTGTAGTAACTCTATCCTCCTGATTCCTGCTTATAAGCAACAACTACAGCAGGAAGCACCAGTGACTTGGTTAATAAAAAAGTGGTCAGATGACACAGATGCTAAGCTACAGGACTGTTTTGCTAGCACAGACTGGAATATGCTCCGGGATTCTTCCGATAGCATTGAGGAGTACACCACATCAGTCACTGGCTTCATCAATAAGTGCATCGATGACGTCGTCCCCACAGTGACCATACATACATAACCCAACCAGAAGCCATGGATTACAGGCAACATCCGCAATGAGCTAAAGGGTAGAGCTGCCACTTTCAAGGAGCGGGACTCTAACCCGGACGCTTATGAGAAATCCCGCTATGCCCTCAGACGAACCATCAAACAGACAAAGAGTCAATACCGGACTAAGATTGAATCGTATTACACCGGCTCTGATGCACGTCGGATGTGGTAGGGCTTGAAAATTATTACTGACTACAAATGGAAGCACAGCTGCGAGCTGCCCTGAAACAAGCCTACCAGACGAGCTAAATCACTCTATGCTCGCTTCGAGGCAAGCAACACTGAAGCATGCATGAGAGCACCAGCTGTTCCGGATGACTATGTGATCACGCTCTCCGTAGCCGATGTGAGTAAGAATTTTAAGCAGGCCAACATTCACAAGGCCGCGGGGCCAGACGGATTACCAGGACGTGTACTCCGAGCATGTACTGACCAACTCGCAAGTGTCTTCACTGACATTTACAACATGTCCCTGACTGAGTCTGTAATACCAACATGTTTCAAGCAGACCACCATCGTCCATGTGCCCAAGGACACTAAGATAACCTGCCTAAATGACTACCGACCCGTAGCACTCATGTCTATAGCCATGAAGTTCTTTGAAAGGCTGGTCATGGCTCACATCAACACCATCATCCCAGAAACCCTAGACCCACTCCAATTTGCATACCGCCCCAACAGATCCTGTTGGAAATTGTTTAGTGGACTATGAGGTGAAACTGAGTTAATCATCAACATATAGTTAACATACTTTGTGGCTAACTGAATTGGGTAATTTCACTGTGTGTGTGGGTAAAAGAGGGAAGCTGACCCAGGGTCAAATTGCTTGCTCTTACTTAGATCCATGGTTGTCTTATCATATCAGAGACTGAAACTGGCTTGGGCCTTTTGTTTCTATCTTCAAACACAGTGAAAGAGCCGGGGTTGAACAGAGTTTAAACTAAACATGAGTGTTTTTGCAAGATAAGGATTGATTGATTGTAGTACTATGTGATTCTGAACTTAATGAAAGTAGAATTTAGCCGCCCTCAGAGACAAAGGAAGTGGGCGGAGTGATAAAGAGCGGGAAACTGAAGAGGGAGGGATTTGAACCTAGGGTGGGAGAAAAATACTATATAGGTAGGAGGGAGGGAGAGATGGCGGGCAAATCTGCAGATTGGCCTGGCTTTGTTGACATTATAATAAAGTCATTATTGATCCCACAAACACTCTGGAAGGACTGATTTCTAATAAAGTATAGTGGTTATTTTCCACAACAATCCACAGCTGATGCAATCTCTATTGCACTCCACACTGCCCTTTCCCACCTGGACAAGAGGAACACCTACGTGGGAATGCTGTTCATTGACTACAGCTCAGCATTCAATACCATAGTGCCCTCAAAGCTCATCACTAAGCTAAGGATCCTGGGACTAAACACATCCCTCTGCAACTGGATCCTGGACTTCCTGACGGGCCGTCCCCAGGTGGTAAGGGTAGGTAACAACACATCTGCCACGCTGATCCTCAACACGGGGGCCCCTCAGGGGTGTGTGCTCAGTCCCCTCCTGTACTCCCTGTTCACTCATGACCGCATGGCCAGGCACGACTCCAACACCATCATTAAGTTTGCTGACGACACAACAGTGGTAGGCCTGATCACCGACAACGATGAGACAGCCTATAGGGAGGAGGTCAGAGACCTGGCCGTGTGGTGCCAGGACAACATCCTCTCCCTCAACGTGATCAAGACAAAGGAGATGATTGTGGACTACAGGAAAAAAAATAGGACTGAGCACGCCCCCATTCTCATCGATAGGGCTGTAGTGGAACAGGTTGAGAGCTTCAAGTTCCTTGGTGTCCACATCACCAACGAACTATCATGGTCCAAACACACCAAGACAGTCGTGAAGAGGGCACGACAAAGCCTATTCCCCCTCAGGAGACTGAAAAGATTTGGCATGGGTCCTCAGATCCTCAAAAAGTTCTACAGCTGCACCATTGAGAGCATCCTGACTGGTTGCATCACCACCTGGTATGGCAACTGCTCGGCCTCTGACCACAAGGCACTACAGAGGGTAGTGCGCACGGCCCAGTACATCACTGGGGCCAAGCTTCCTGCCATCCAGGACCTCTAGACCAGGCGGTGTCAGAGGAAGGCCCTAAAAATTGCCAAAGACTCCAGCCACCCTAGTCATAGACTGTTCTAGGTCAAGTCTAGGTCCAAAAGGTAACAGCTTCTATCCCCAAGCCATAAGCCTCCTGAACAGCTAATCATGGCTACCCGGACTATTTGCACTAACCCCCCCCCCACCCCACCCCGACCCCCTCTTTTACGCTGCTGCTACTCTGTTTCTTATTTATGCATAGTCACTTTAACTCTACCCACATGTACATATTACCTCAATTATCTCGACTAGCCGTTGCCCCCGCACATTGACTCTGCACCGATACCCCCCTGTATATAGCCTCCCTACTGTTATTTTATTTTACTGCTGCTCTTTATTTTGTAATTTTTTTACTTAACACTTTTTATTTTTTATTTACAAAATAAATTGTTGGTTAAGGGCTTGTAAGTACGCATTTCACTGTAATGTCTACACCTGTTGTATTCGACGCATGTGGCAAATAAAATGTGATTTGATTTGATTTGATTCTTTTTGATTGCCACATTAGAAGCTAATTAGCATTTCATTTTTGGGGGGGTAAACACAGGCGAATATATTGATAAAAGTCACCTTGTCCTAGAGCGATTTATACAGTTATCAAAACGTCACGCCAGGGTATGCCTACATGAATCACAGCCCTTATTTGAAGTGTTTCTAAAATCCCTATGGGAAAAATGAATGTGGAAAAACGATTGGAACCAATTACCTGTTTGAACGCTAGGTTTTATTGGTATTTATTGGTACTCATGCTGTGGTACTCTTTCCGCAACGACAACAACAACAACAATTGGGAACTCGGAAATCTCCGACTTCTGAGCGTTCAAAACAACTGACAACTCGGAAAATAACAAGCTCCAACTGGGAACAGTCATCCAACCTGTTTCTAGAGCTTCGACTTTCCGACCTGGAGATCACTGACTTTTTCCGAGTTCCCAGTTGTTTTAAACGTGTAATCTATGTAGGCCTACAGGGATGTGCATTTTGATCAAAATTATTGCAGCGACAGTGATCACGTCATGCAGCGACGCAACGTACAGTGGGCGTGTTTTCGAGCATGTAGGAAGCGACCAGTTTCGGAGACACAACAGAGCAGACAGCTGCGCAGACGGACTGCCTGTGGACATGAACTCAAAACAGCAGGCAACACGTCTGCAAAACAGGCCTGTGTAAAGTCTGTTAACGTACACGGTGCAGCCTAATAAGTGCGTCATTTGGAAAAAGGTAATTCAAAATGTGGATAACTCCGGAGGAGGTATTGCTTGCTAACGCTCTGTGGGTGAGCGAAAGGGCGAACCCCTTCTTCATTCTCCAGCGGAGAAAGGGCCATGGCAAAGGAGGGGGCATCACTGGTAACTATGAAATTAAATTTTTTGGTGTAACTGCTTTCTGAAAAATGTAATTTGTGTTGGCTAATGTCTTGCATTAGTAATGAGGGCTTTAGTATAGCTAACTAGCAGGCTTGGGTGTTAGCATGCTACCTAGCGCACAGGCTAGCTGTTGTGTTGACGTGGAAAAAGTGGAGCTAACTAGCTAACGTTAGCATTGTTTCCGAGGTGGAAAACCATTTTTCCCAGTCGGAGCCCCTTTTTTTCCCAGAGTTCCCAGTTGTCATGAACGCACAGATGTCTGAACTTGGAGATTTTTGAGTTCCTAGTTGTTTTGAACGCGGTAGAAGTATGTGCATTTTCTCACATGCATCGCTAAACAGTAACGTTACACAGCGAGTAGACTATTGCTGCATTCATGAGAACTTGGAACTCAGCCAAAAGGCAACGGTCCACTTTTTCCAAAAACTTCACCCCTACTGTCACAGACTCATCTTTTTCCTGACACTCGGTGCAAGCCTCGAGATCCGAGAACTTCACCACACCTACCACCTCCGATACTTCGCCCTCATACACGTCCATTTCTCCTCCTGTCTTCAGCTCACTTTGCTTACACTTTCTACTTTCTTCTTTAACAAACCATCTTCCTTTCCCCGCAATTTTTAACCGACTAAAGCACACGCTCTTCCTCCCTCTCTCTCTTAGGCCTCCTCTACCTCTTTTTCCCACCATTCCTCCTCCATATTCCAAGTATTGTCGATAATACTGCACTTCTACTGACATAGGTCTTGTTCTTGCCTTCTCAAGGGACACCATTTAACCGTCTGTCACAATCTCAGTACAATCAGCACCTCACATGACCTCACCCCGGCAGAATGTTGTCTACCACTTCCCTCATCTATCTATTCTTTGTGTCCAACTCAGGCCTCTTTCTAGAACTTCGACTTTTCAAACTGAAGATCACTGACATGATTCAACCTCGTTTTTTTCAGTAAATAAGTATTTGGTCACCTACAAACAAGCAAGATTTCTGGCTCTCACAGACCTGTAACTCGTTACCTGTATTAATGGCACCTGTTTGAACTTGTTATCAGTATAAAAGACACCTGTCCACAACCTCAAACAGTCACACTCCAAACTCCACTATGGCCAAGACCAAAGAGCTGTCAAAGGACACCAGAAACAAAATTGTAGACCTGCACCAGGCTGGGAAGACTGAATCTGCAATAGGTAAGCAGCTTGGTTTGAAGAAATCAACTGTGGGAGCAATTATTAGGAAATGGAAGACATACAAGACCACTGATAATCTCCCTCGATCTGGGGCTCCACGCAAGATCTCACCCCGTGGGGTCAAAATGATCATAAGAACGGTGAGCAAAAATCACAGAACCACACGGGGGGACCTAGTGAATGACCTGCAGAGAGCTGGGACCAAAGTAACAAAGCCTACCATCAGTAACACACTACGCCGCCAGGGACTCAAATCCTGCAGTGCCAGATGTGTCCCCCTGCTTAAGCCAGTACATGTCCAGGCCCGTCTGAGGTTTGCTAGAGTGCATTTGGATGATCCAGAAGAGGATTGGGAGAATGTCAGATGAAACCTAAATATAACTTTTTGGTAAAAACTCAACTCGTCGTGTTTGGAGGACAAAGAATGCTGAGTTGCATCCAAAGAACACCAAACCTACTGTGAAGCATGGGGGTGGAAACATCATGCTTTGGGGCTGTTTTTCTGCAACGGGATCAGGATGACTGATCCGTGTAAAGGAAAGAATGAATGGGGCAATGTATCGTGAGATTTTGAGTGAAAACCTCCTTCCATCAGCAAGGGCATTGAAGATGAAACGTGGCTGGGTCTTTCAGCATGACAATGATCCCAAACACACCGCCCGGGCAACGAAGGAGTGGCTTCGTAAGAAGCATTTCAAGGTCCTGGAGTGGCCTAGCCAGTCTCCAGATCTCAACCCCATAGAAAATCTTTGGAGGGAGTTGAAAGTCCGTGTTGCCCAGTGACAGCCCCAAAACATCACTGCTCTAGTGGAGATCTGCATGGAGGAATGGGCCAAAATACCAGCAACAGTGTGTGAAAACCTTGTGAAGACTTACAGAAAAAATGTGACCTGTGTCATTGCCAACAAAGGGTATATAACAAAGTATTGAGAAACTTTTGTTATTGACCAAATACTTATTTTCCACCATAATTTGCAAATAAATTCATTAAAAATCCTACAATGTGATTTTCTGGATTTTTTTTTCTCATTTTGTCTGTCATAGTTGACGTGTACCTATGATGAAAATTACAGGCCTCTCTCATATTTTTAAGTGGGAGAACTTGCACAATTGGTGGCTGACTAAATACTTTTTCCCCCACTGTATATCCATAGTAAAACGAGTCCTATATCGACATAACCTGAAAGGCCGCTCAGCAAGGAAGAAGCCACTGCTCCAAAACCGCCATAAAAAAGCCAGACTACGGTTTGCAACTGCACATGGGGACAAAGATCGTACTTTTTGGAGAAATGTCCTCTGGTCTGATGAAACAAAAATATAACTTTTTGGCCATAATGACCATCGTTATGTTTGGAGGAAAAAGGGGGTGGCTTGCAAGCCGAAGAACACCATCCCAACCGTGAAGCATGGGGGTGGCAGCATCATGCTGTGGGGGTACTTTACTGCAGGAGGGACTGTTGCACTTCACAAAATAGATGGCATCATGAGTAAGGAAAATTATGTGGATATATTGAAGCAACATCTCAAGACATCAGTCAGGAAGTTAAAGCTTGGTCGCAAATGGGTCTTCCAAATGGACATTGACCCCAAACATACTTCCAAAGTTGTGGCAAAATGGCTTAAGGACAACAAAGTCAAGGTATTGGAGTGGCCATCACAAAGCCCTGACCTCAATCCTATAGAAAGTGTGTGGGCAGAACTGAAAAAGCGTGTGCGAGCAAGGAGGCCTACAAACCTGACTCAGTTACACCAGCTCTGTCAGGAGGAATGGGGCAAAATCCACCCAATTCATTGTGGGAAGGCTACCCAAAACGTTTGACCCAAGTTAAACAACTTAAAGGCAACGCTACCAAATACTAATTGAGTGTATATAAACTTCTGACCCACTGGGAATGTGATGAATGAAATAAAAGCTGAAATAATTCATTCTCTCTACTATTATACTGACATTTCACATTCTTAAAATAAAGTGGTGATCCTAACTGACCTAAGACGGGGAATTTTTACTAGGATTAAATGTCAGGAATTGTGAAAAACTGAGTTTAAATGTATTTGGCTAAGGTGTATGTAAACTTCCGACTTCAACTGTAGGTAACGTTAGCTGTCTCCCGTAATAAAGGGAATAACAATGGCATGTAATGGAAAAACTATTTCATATTAAATAACTCTTTAGGCTAGGAAGCTATCTAGTCCAACACTCATCATTTAGTTAGATTTGTACTGAATTAGATAGTCAAGTCTCATTTTAGGTGACTCAACACAAGTGGCCTTTCATTCACAAGGATTTATGATGTTTCCCTTTAATTCAGATATCTCTCCCTCAAGTCCTTGTCTAAAGGCTACAGCACCACTGCAGCTGTGTTGGCTTTCTATCTGGATGACTGCTTTTGCTGACGAGTTCTAGGAACATACGCCAGGTCTTAGACTAGCCTACAGTAAATAACCCGCCACGTACGACAGTAAAATGTAGGCAATGAAATAGTACATCATGTAGAAATTCTTGAGGTGTGTGCGCGTGCGTACACACACGTGAGTTTCAATGCATGTCTGTATTATCTGACATTGGGCCTCAACAGGCATTGGACTTCCTCACGCAACCTAAATAAAATGGATGTCAGTTCATATCTAGGCCAAATAACCTTTGTTAACCCAGAAAGTAGATTAAAAGTCACCCATGCAAAGTTAGGACTCCTCCAGCCAGCTATTTTAATATTTTGCATGGTTGACCTGTAGTCTCCAATTGGGATTCATGCCTAATTTGTTGTGCTGTTTTTCTTTAGGGTTGTTGGTGGGCACCATGGATGTGGTCCTGGACTCCAGTGCCAGAGTGGCTCCCTATAGGATCCTGCACCAGACAGGGGACTCCCAGATCTTCTGGAGCATCGCGTGTGGTGGGTACAAAACCATGCCACGACACCTCTGAATATTCTGGGATAGCCAAACTGTTTTGAAGCTAGCTTATTTAAATAAAACGATAAAAAGCACTAGGCCTATATAAATGCGATCCATTATCATCAGGTCTAAAGAGACCTCTCCTTGATGTGGGGAAATACTGTGTTTTCCCAGGCTCCTCCCGGAAGGAGATCACAGAGCACTGGGAGTGGCTGGAGACCAACCTGCTCCAGACGCTCTCCATCTTCGACAATGACGAAGACATCACCACCTTCGTCAAGGGGAAGATCTCGGTAGGCACTGCTGCCACAAAGCATAGTTCAACCTCATAGAATTAGAACACATTCCAATTCTATGGTCAAACCTTGGGTTAGTCTATGTCTTAATTGTTGCTCCCGTGTTATGTAAGCTGCTGACTCAGTTCCTCTATTAAGAGCAGATCTATGCGTCATTGTCACATTGACTGAAATCCACACGATCTGGAAAATGTCATTCTAAGTGATGTGTTCATGCACATTGGCACAGAATCTGAACTCCCTCTTCTTCCACTCTTTCTATCTAGGGCATCATCGCAGAGGAGAACAAGAGCAAAGCGGCCCAGGAGGACGAGGACTCTGGCAAGTTCCGCGAGGCCGAGCAGAAGATGAGAAAGCTGTTTGGCATGCCCGGCGAGGAGAAGCTGGTCAACTACTACTCGTGTAGCTACTGGAAAGGCCGTGTGCCCCGCCAGGGCTGGGTCTACCTCAGCGTCAACCACCTCTGCTTCTACTCCTTCCTCCTGGGGAAAGAAGGTGAGTGTGTGTGTGTGCTCGCCCGCCCGACATGCATAGGATGTGTGTGAGCATGCGTCTGAGAATGAATGAAATGGGCAGTGATCTTAAGAGAATGGGGGCTTAGAGAGAGTGTGTGAAAGGACATACAGTGTTGTGTTTGTGCGTGTGTTGAGGTAGCCCCACTTCAGCAGCTACCCCCAGCAAATTGAATTCTCTCAAATGGAATTCTATGAAATCTACCTCTTTCTTCCTCTCTACTGTACACCTTCTATCTCTCTCCCTCTTATCCCTCTCTCTGTCTTCCTTTCTCTCTCCTCCCGTACCCCCTCTCCCCTTATAGTGACTCTGGTGGTGCAGTGGACGGAGGTGACCCGTCTTGAGAAGAACGCCACGCTGGTGTTCCCGGAGAGCGTGCGGGTGAGCACGCGGCACACAGAGCACTACTTCTCCATGTTCCTCAACATCAACGACACCTTCAAGCTCATGGAGCAGCTGGCCACCATCGCCATGCGCCAGCTGCTGGACAACGAGGGCTTCGCCGCCGACCGCTCGCTGCCCAAGGCGTGCAAGACGCTCAAGAACGTCTCGGCACTCAAGAGGTACGAGGTTTCAAGGTTCAAGAGAGATGAGTCAGGAATTTCATTCTTTTTCTGACCATAATTGATGTTTTCACTGAAATGGAGGGTTCTTCCAAGAACTTGCTTGTTCAACCTCCAGAGAACAGGGGTAGGCATTTCAGGTCCTGAAAGGCAGCAGGGTGTGTATTGTTCCTCCTAACACACCAGATTTCATAATAATGGTCCTCAATATTCTGCATCTCACCGATACATAACTTTGAAGACATTATTTTTTTTCATGTGTACATATTTACCTTATCTGTACTTGTTCATGCTATGCTAATTTACTCCTCTCCTGTCTCACTATTGGATATCAACTTCAGGGACCTGGACGCACGGGCCAAGAACGAGCGCTACAGGGCGCTGTTCCGCCTGACCCCGGACGAGCGCCTGGACGGACACACAGACTGCACGCTGTGGACGCCCTTCGCCAAGATGCACATCGTGGGCCAGCTGTTTGTCTCCAACAACTACATCTGCTTCTGCAGCCGTGAGGAGGACCTCTGTCAACTCATCATCCCCCTCAGAGAGGTACCTACACACACACACAACACAAGCATGCCCTTTTCTTTCGTTTCCGGCATCCTGTCTCTCTCTCTGTCTCTTTCCCTATATCCTGCCTCTCTGTCTGTCTCTTTCCCTATATCCTGCCTCTCTGTCTGTCTCTTTCCCTATATCCTGCCTCTCTGTCTGTCTCTTTCCCTATATCCTGCCTCTCTGTCTGTCTCTTTCCCTATATCCTGCCTCTCTGTCTGTCTCTTTCCCTATATCCTGCCTCTCTGTCTGTCTCTTTCCCTATATCCTGCCTCTCTCTTTCCCTATATCCTGTCTCTCTCTCTCTTTCCCTATATCCTGCCTCTCTGTCTCTCTCTTTCCCTATATCCTGCCTCTCTGTCTCTCTCTCTCTTTCCCTTTATCCTGTCTCCCTCTTTCTCGCGTTTTCTTTCTGGCAATCTTTTTCACTCTCACTTTCTCACCCTGTCTATCCGTCTTTCTTTTTTCACGGGTGACATAACATACCCTCGTGGGATGTGCCTAATGTTCTTAAAGTTGTACATTAGATCTATAAGTAACTAAACAAAGCACTCTCCCCTCCCCTTTCTCTCTCTCTCCCCATCTTTCTCCTCCCTCCTTCTCTCTAGGTGTCCATTGTGGAGAAGGCAGACAGCAGCAGCGTCTTGCCCTGCCCCGTGTCCATCAGCACCAAGAACAAGATGACCTTCCTCTTCGCCAACCTCAAAGACCGTGACTTCCTGGTCCAGCGCATCTCCGACTTCCTGCAGCGCACACCCGACAAGCTGTGGAGCGACAGCCACCCGCTGGCCCTCAGTAGCTATTCAGTGAGTCAATCAGAGGGGATGTGTGCTGTTTGGGTGGGCCCTTTGAACTGTCAGTCACACTCTGTCGTGAAAGAGTAGGGTTGCAAAATTCTGATAACTTTCCCCAAATTTCCTGAAACCCTGGTAGGAAGATTCCAGATTTCCTGCTTATTCACTCCTGATTCTGTGAATGTTCCAACTGTGATTTCTGGAAAGCCTGGGAATTTGTGGAAAGTTACTGTGATTTTTGCGACTCTATGAACGAGATTGTGATACATAATATGGCTTTTTGATGTATTCTGTAATCTTTCCGCTACTTTCTAGATGACATTAATATGATATAACCACTCATTCACGGTCATGCTTTTGGCCAAATGACTTCTTTGAATGCATTCGTTTATTACAAACTGTATATCGAAATGTCCTTATATTCTCTCCCACCTTACTTATTTTTTTTGCATGACAGGAAATCCAGCTGTTATGTTTTAGCTCATAATACCCCTTTAAATCCACTATCTCCTCTTTCTCCCCAGGGTTCTCCCAGCCCCAGTACCACCCCTCTCTCCTCCAGCCTCCCCACACCCACGGGTGCAGCAGGGGAACCGTCCCAGGGTCGTCACTACAGCCCCAGCCTGCCAACAGCCACACAGGGCCTGCTCCGCATCTACCAGAAGGACGACCCAGAGGACCACGGACCCAAAGCTGTAAGTCCAACCCCACTCCCAGACCCACGTCAACGGCTTAGACTGTCTTATGCTCTTAGAATATCCTACCCGTTTTTTATAGGGTTTTATTATTTCAGTGTGGTCTCTATGTTTGATGCTTTAGAATGTAGGCTAATGTATGCCGTATCTATGGTTCTGGTCCTATCATGGTTAACATTACATGAGAGGAAATGTTATCTTAGCCAAGTGTATGCATAGGCAAGCTTGAAATTTGACACTTGAAGGCCACCATCTGTTCATCTATCTAGCTAGCTCTGCTTTAGGTTCCCAAACTCAAGGATTGTAAATCGTTGTCTTAGTAGTAGCTCTTTGACTCTGTTTGCTTTGCTCATGGTGCCAAAGGAACATGGACACCATGGCCTTACAGCATTCTGGTCATTGATCACCAATGTCATTATATTGTTATAACAGACCTTTAGCTTGATGTCTTTTTTGGGGAGGGGTCATACTGATATACTGACCCCCCCCCCTTCTATTTCTTTCTCCTTCTCAGACCAAGGAGAAGATGAAAGAGGAGTCGTGGAACATCCACTTCTTTGAGTTTGGCAGGGGGGTGTGTATGTACCGTACCTCGAAGACCAGAGAGCTGGTGCTCAACGGGATCCCTGAGAGCCTCCGAGGGGAGCTATGGCTGCTCTTCTCAGGTAGACATCTTGTTTTCTACAATTTAATTTCTAGAACTTTCTCAGCCTATATCTCCCCAAAGAGTAAATGCTTTTCATGGCAGGTTTTGGGTTAGCCCACATAGAAACCATGCTCCATTTAGCAAATGTCTTAACTGGAGCATCCCAATATGCAGTCATTGCACTCAGTTTTTGTGATGGAAGTCACGATACGTTCCTAAACTTCTGCTTTGGCTGTGTAGTCTATATGTGGCCCATGGTTCCAACCACTAGGCCACTCCTACTCTAGCACAGATGCACTATGTCTTTGGGCTGTTTTTGGCAGCACCTCTGTGGGGTTTCAAACCACCAACCACAACCACAAGTAGGTATCATTGCAGAGGAACTCTTCCCTCCAAATGGTTTCTGTTCTTGTACCAGTTCTCAAAGACACCACTAAGCACCTACAGACTAGCTTTGAGGGTTAAAGTTTGGTTTAGGTGGAGCTAGCAGAAAGCCAATAGGCCTGTACTGTGAAGTCAACAGAATTGTAGATTGTAAAGGTCAGGTAGATCATTTACCAAATAGAAACAAATACATGCAATAATAGCCTATAAGGTTTCTTCAAACATGATGATTTTGAATGGCAGCATTTGAAGGTTGAATATACACTATATATACAAAAGTATGTGGACACCCCTTCAAATGATTGGATTCGGCTATTTCAGCCACACCTGTTTCTGACAGGTGTATAAAATCGAGCACACAGCCATGCAATCTCCATAGACAGACATTGGCAGTAGAATGGCCTTACTGAAGAGCACAGTGATTTTCAATGTGGCACTGTCATAGGATGCCACCTTTCCAACTAGTTAGTTCGTAGCACGTAAAAATCATCTGTCCTCGTTTGCAAGACTCACTACCAAGTTCCAAACTGCCGCTGGAAGCAACGTCAGCACAATAACTGTTTGTCAGGAGCTTCATGAAATGGGTTTCTATGGCCGAGCAGCTGCACACAAGCCTAAGATCACCATGTGCAATGCCAAGTGTCGGCTGGAGTGGTGTAAAGCTCGCCGCAATTGGACTCTGGAGCAGTGGAAACACGTTCTGTGGAGTGATGAATCACGCTTCACCATCTGGCAGTCCGACAGACGAATCTGGGTTTGACGGATGCCAACAGTAAAGTTTGGTGGAGGAGGAATAATGGTCTGGGGCTGTTTTTCATGGTTTGGGCTAGGCCCCATAGTTCCAGTGAAGGGAAATCTTAACCCTACAGCATACAATGACATTCTAGACGATTCTGTGCTTCCAACTTTGTTGCAACAGTTTAGGGAAAGCCCTTTCCTGTTTCAGCATGACAATGCCCCTGTGCACAAAGCAAGGTCCATACAGAAATGGTTTGTCGAGATCGGTATGGAAGAACTTAAGGAGCCTGCACAGAGCCCTTACCTCAACCCCATCAGACACCTTTGGGATTAATTGGAACGCCGACTGCGAGCCAGGCCTAATCGCCCAACATCAGTGCCCGACCTCACTAACGCTCTTGTGGCTGAATGGAAGCAAGTCCCCGCAGCAATGTTCCAACATCTAGTGGAAAGCCTTTCCAGAAGAGTGGAGGCTGTTATAGCAGCAAAGTGTGGACCAACTCCATATTAATGCCCATGATTTTGGAATGAGATGTTCGACGAGCAGAATATTCTAGCCTAGGCTACATTTATTTTGAATAAGATGCATCTGTGAATACAGGCTTTAAAAATTAAACAAATAAAAAGTGCAATGAAGAACCATTCAGACTATTTTTGTTTTCGTTATATTAACCTACCTTAAGGTTTCTGGCAAGAAACACAAGCATGTTCACCTTTTCTGGCTTTAATAGACTACGGAGTGGGGTAACAATTTTGCCTACTGAAAACACGTTCAGACGGAACGCTTTTTGCACAGATTCAGAGGTATTTGAGGGCGATGTTGGCCAAGAGCGGAAAGCGACCCTCATTCCCTCTCCACGATGCCAGTGGGTCATCATCTCCTCCGATTACATCGTAGAGAAGGTAGGATGTGAGCTCTGCGCTGGCCCACTGTTGCGCACTGAGTGTGACTGTTTGCTTAGTTCTCCCAAGAAGACTGCTCAGTGATGTCTTCTATTGTGAACATGCACACTCTATCAGTGGAAATTGTCCGAAATCACCATTGAAAGGGTCTCGTATCACACTGTAGCCTACAACATTTGGTTCCAAATCACCATTCAAAATTATCGGTACCACATTGGTTGATATTTATTTATTTGCACACAAGAAAATACAATATTGGTAAGATGATTTCCACATTGTAGTCTAATGAATAGACTTTAAAATCGGTGGTTTGTGCATGACACAGGCTGCATTACAGATCGTTTACTGCATTGCAACGCAGCGCAGCCCCAAGTAAAATAAAAATAGATGATACAATCGTATCTCGACAATGTTTGGATGGGACGATGTGTCATTCCAGACATCGCCCAACCCTAGTGTAAAGCTCGCTGCCATTGGACTCTGGAGCAGTGGAAACGTGTTCTCTGGAGTGATGAATCACACCTTAAACTTATTTGGTTAATTTTGTACTTATTTTGTTTACTTTATTTATTTTGTAATTTGTAGCCTATTCAAATGTGTGTTATTTTTTAATAGGCAACATTTATTTTTTTGTTACTGCTTATCGAAATTGCTGCTGTGGGAGCTTATGTAATGCCCCTTGCACAATTCAAGGATAGGAATAAACACTTCCACAATAATCTAAATATCTGTTTAGAAGTTTAACAATTAACATTTACTGCACATTTTATTGACAGTAGCCTAGTGTAGGCCTATATTATTGGCTGTTTGGTTTGCAAGGATTTTCCGGTGGCACACAATTTGTTTCTCCTAAAGCTTTGGTCAGGTGGAGGCCAGAAACTTATACGGGTTGTTTAAACTTCTCATTCTATTATTCTGTCTTGCAATTGTCGGTTCTCTCTCTCTCTCTCATGATTACCATATCATGTTTTTATTTAGGCTATTCGCAAACACAACTTTCTGAGATAGAACTCTGTTACTGGCCTCCTAGATTCATTTGAAAGTTGATCATGAAAGATATGCTTAGACCAACAAGTGACATTCAAATAAAATGGGGATTGGGACAAAAAGGGAATTTTAAGCTTTTAAAACAAGCCAGAGATCGTAGTGTCCGCTGCAAAAGGCCCATGATCATCCGACATTGGAGAGGTGAGCGAGATAAATGTTACCTGACATTTTGCGCATCTTTTGGCACACTCCGCTCCATCTATAATCTTTGTAGGCCTACTCTTGCATTATGTTAATAGTAGGATAAGTCTACCTACATATTTATAGAAAAAGGCTATGGCGAATAGGAAGGTCATTCGGCGTGTCCCTCGGCTGTGAGCTGCACTGTTTTGCGCTGCCCGACTCCGGCGGTGTCAGTCATGTTCAAATAGGTTAAACTATCGTCTGTAAAAAAAAAATATATATATATATATATATATATATATAACTATTGTGTCACATCACAATGTCGTTGCCATCGATGATGTCTTTTAAACATCGTTGATTTATATCGTAGTATCGGCCAACCCTACTTTACACCACTCCAGCCGATGCTTGGCATTGCACATGGTGATCTTAGGCTTGTGTGCGGCTGCTCGGCCATGGAAACCCATTTCATGAAGCTCCAAACGAACAGTTCTTGTGCAGTACTTTGCTTCCAGAGGCAGTTTGGAACTCGGTAGTGAGTGTTGCAACCGAGGGCAATTTTTACGCGCCACACGCAACAGGATTCTGCGGTCCCATTCTGTGCGCTTGTGTGGCCTACCACTTCGAAGCTGAGCTCCTAGACATTTCCACTTCACAATAGCAGCACTTACAGTTGACCGGGGCAGCTCTATCAGGGCAGAATTTTGACCAGCTGACTTGTTGGAAAGGTGGCATCCTATGACGGTACCACTTTGAAAGTCACTGAGCTCTTCAGTAAGGCCTTTCTACTGCCAATGTTTGTCTATGGGGATTGCATGGCTGTGTTCTCAATTTTATACACCTGTCAGCAATGGGTGTGGCTGAAATAGCCGATATATAGTGTATATATAGTGTACATCAGCATTCTGTTGGTCTCGAGGAAAGCACTCACTCCTACCTTGTGACCTGAAGGTAGTGTGTTTGTGTCTCTGTTGCCATGGTGACTAGGGAAGTGTTGTTGTTGCCTCGTGGTGCGACGTCACCAAGCTGACCCCTCCCCTCCGTCATTCCTGTCTGACTCATCTGGGATCAGCTGACCAACTATATTCCTGAGTCATGCGGCCTAGCTAAGCAAGGGTTACGCAATAATGACAACCTAGAAACTGAGCCCTTAGATTGTGTTGCTATGTGGATGTGTTTTCATACTTTGGCTGTGTCCTCTTTGTAAAATGATGAGCACTTAATAAACAGGGCTCAATGACCAGGATTGTGTCCTGCAATGATATCTGGAGTGAGAGTCAATGACTAGTCTGTTTTCAGGAATCCGTCAGCTTTGTGTTTTCTAGAAAATATGTAAAGTTAGCCCATGTTGTTGTTGATACAAGAAACTACCAGTTATACAATGGGTAGAATCAAAAGGATCTAAACATTAGATCATTTGCTGACTGACATCCATATTGACTGAATCTGCCTTATAATCCATTGAATTAACCCTTTTACTACCATCCATCCCCTCTCCAGGAGCTCAGAATGAGATGGCCACCCACCCTGGCTACTATGCTGAGCTGGTGGAGCAGGCCATGGGCCGCTGTACCCTGGCCACAGAGGAGATCGAGAGGGACCTGCATCGCTCCATGCCCGAGCACCACGCCTTCCAGAATGAGATGGGCATCGCTGCCCTCCGCAGGGTCCTCACCGCCTACGCCTGCCGCAACCCTGGCATAGGATACTGCCAGGTATGCCAACTTGTTTACGTTACTTACTTAGGCTCATCGCTCTCCAGGGAGTATCATAGGCCATCGACGACTCTCCATCACACTCAGTCTTGTTCCATCTTATGCCAGATCTTTTGGTGTCTGCTTCAAGCTCCCGCTGTCAGGTGTTTCTTGGGTGCCCCCCTCTTCCGTTTTCCTTGTGGGTTCCAGGATGGAGCTTGCCTGGTGATGTTGGCAACTTGTTAGGTTCCTTTTTGTTGTTAAACGTTAAAACCAATAAACATGGTCATTGGCTGTGAGACGTTATGAGATTTCTTACACTTTTACAGTTTGTTACTTAGGCCTATCTGTTATATTTAGAAACTTCTCTGTAATGTACAATTGGTTCCAGATAGTGGCCAATTGAGTTGGATGCTTTGAAGTAGTTGAAAGAACTCAATGTAAGGCTAAAGTGGAATTAAATTCCTGGAAAATGCCATCTGAAACAGACTGACTGTTTGAGTTGACTGTGAAACATGAAAAGCTTCAAGCTGATAATGAGATTGGAACTAAGGCCTAGTGTCCTAAGCATTCCCTGGAAATAGTGATTGAATGAAATGAGACAGGGAAACAGGCTTTCCATTAGTAAAATGTGGCACTGGATTTTTTTATTTATTTACAGGACATTTCAGAAATGTACTGGACCCATATGTGTTGGGTGAGTAATCTGATTAAGGCGTCCACCCACGGTGCTCAGAATTACAGAAATCACATTTAGATTATGGTCATTCATATTAACAGGACATGCAAGACGAGGATGCAACGATGTGCAGTTCTTACCGAATTCTGATGTGCACTTCGAAGATGTTAGAATAACTGTCCACATTTACTTTTCCTCAGCCAACAATACGCGTAACGAATAGCAAAATCACTAGCTAATGTCAATCTAATATCCCCCATAAAAGTTAACCTATTCTATTGGTCAGCTTGTCGGGAAAGAAACAGCCTATTCCAAACAGACTTTGGGACAGTTGTGGGACGATGGATCCCAAATTCATACAACCTGTAGGCCTAGGCTACATAAAAAAAAATAAAAAATAAAAAAATCAATGAGTCTGATGCAACAGATCAGAACGTTTAGCTTAAAATGTTGATAAACTTTTATTTCTTCACATTTATAAGCGTAGCAATACGCACAAGGCAGTAGACTACGCGCGAATGTTTGTTCCATAATGCTAATAGCGGTGTAAAAAGGCACATGCCAGTGGTTTCATATGACAGAGATGAAATTATCCGTTAGAAATGTAGAAAGCGGGGAGATCTAATATGCAACAACTAGCACGGGCTGCTAATATGACTAGGATTGTGCCTTTGGCTACTGGACGACGAAATAAAGTTTAATATAAAAGAATTGCCTCCACTGATATGGTCTGATTTTGACTAGGCTACTTTGAAGCAAGGTTAAAACGTTCAGGTTCCAAACAATTACCGTATTTTCCGCACTATAAGGCGTACCGGAGTATAAGCCGCAGCAGCTAAATTGAATGATATTGAATGATGTGTACATATATAAGCCGCACTGGACTATAAGCCGCAGGTGTTTTAATGTTTAATTACCATACGTAAGGGTTCGTGCACAGAGGGGATTGCCGGGAAAGAGACAAACTGTCTCG
This sequence comes from Coregonus clupeaformis, assembly GCF_020615455.1. Classification (NCBI taxonomy): domain Eukaryota; kingdom Metazoa; phylum Chordata; class Actinopteri; order Salmoniformes; family Salmonidae; genus Coregonus; species Coregonus clupeaformis. The sequence continues at coordinate 31,385,029 of NC_059193.1, forward strand.
CTCTCGTAATGTCTGTCTGTCTTGCTCTCGTTCTGTCTCTCGTTCTGTCTCTCGTACCACTCTAGGTTCCACTTTTACTTTTGCGCGCTACCTGTCTCACTCTTTTCCGGCCTCCAGCTTTTCCTGCTGGAGCCCGCCGCTTAAAGGTGGGGGGCGCGGACCGGTCATAGAGCCCATAGAGTTAAAGTTGGTGGACTGTAACCTGTAAAATCCATAGATTTAGGAGGTCTTCTAGTGGCCGTTAGCTGTAAAAATCCATAGATTAGCCGCACCGTTATATAAACCGCAGGGTCGAAAAATGGGGAAAAAGGCGCGGCTTATAGTCCAAAAATTACGGTAAGTATATGTTTTAAAATGCATACTGTGTCCAGCTCATTGTTTGATATGTTGTAGCAGCAGCGCTCGCGCTGTCTGACAGATTTTCTGCTCAACGGCTCTGTATGCTGTACATGTGTGATAAATAAGATGCATAACGAATATACTGTACACGCACCAATTTAATTCCACTAAATTTTGCAAATGTACCTACAGACGGATAAGCATGACCAGTCAAATGTAATTACATCAACTGGTATTTCCGTCAATGAATAGGCGAAAAAGCATTATTTCACAATGGGATTTTTTCGTCTTCTCCGGGACAATTAGCCGGCGCCAATTTTATTTTCTAATTTTTTTATCAGCCAAAAGCCGCCTATTACCAGCTAGCGGAAACCTTGCAAGGAAACTACTGTAGTCTGGTGGTCTATTCTTTACTGTAAGGCTATTATGTCTGCCTGTTTTTGTCTCTGATTCGTCCTTCTCTTCAGTTTGTCTTGTTGTTCATTCTAAAGTCGAGCAGACAGTATCGGAGCAATGAGGTCTGATGCCAACAGACTTAGAGACAGTTTCTATCTACAAGCAATCAGACTGCTGAACACAAACTGGACTGACCACCTGCTCTGATTCTCCTCACCATAGCACTCATGCACACAACCACACAGAGATAGAGATATATACACACACATACACACATCACAACTGCTGCTACCAGACTCTTATTATACTGCTCAATGTCTACACTTCCCCCCCCTTCCCCAAAACACGTGTACATTTTGGACTTTAAATTGTGCCTTCCTGTATTATACTGATGCTAAAATCTTTTCTATTCTATTGCCATTCATTTTATTTTCGTATTCTTATCTTTTATTATTTCTTATTGTCGTTATATTGTCGAGAAAGAACCTGCAAGTAAGCATTTCATTGGACGATGTATACCATGCGTATCCCGTACATACAACTAATAAAACTTGCAACTACAAATTCAGTAAGACAGGAAATGATGTTTGTGATGCTGCACAAGCAGAAGAGTTGTACATAATGATCGACGCCTGTCCTCTCCAGGCGATGAACATTGTGACGTCGGTGCTGCTGCTGTACTGTACAGAGGAGGAGGCCTTCTGGCTGTTGGTGGCTCTGTGTGAGAGGATGCTGCCTGACTACTACAACACAAGGGTTGTGGGTGAGTGACGGCTAGACTGGCAATAGAAAAGCAAAGCCACTAATTACCATAGAAATAGAATGATTTCTGAAGGCTCTAAGAGTGATAACTCAGTAGTTGGTATGGGCTGGGGTCGATTCAGTTTTGAAAAGGACTTTTCATTGCATGAATTAAATTGTACTTCTCTTCCTAAAATGAATTGACCCCAACCTTGATGCATAGGTTTGGAATGTATGGATGTCTTTTTAATTATCCCCCTCCCCCAGGTGCTCTCGTCGACCAGGGCGTATTTGAGGAGCTGACTCGTGAGTGCCTCCCCCTCCTCTACGAGCACATGCAGGAGCTGGGCGTCATCTCCACCATCTCCCTCTCCTGGTTCCTCACGCTGTTCCTCAGCGTCATGCCCTTCGACAGCGCCGTGCTCCTGGTCGACTGCTTCTTCTACGAGGGCATCAAGGTCATCTTCCAGGTGGCGCTGGCCGTGCTGCACGCCAACATGGACACGCTGCTGGGTTGCACCGACGAGGGAGAGGCCATGACCATACTGGGACGGTAAGTGGGGGGGTGGGAGAAACAGATGGAAGGAGGGCAGGGAGTGGCCATTTGCTAGTCTGCACCGACGAGGGAGAGGCCATGACCATACTGGGACGGTGAGTGGGGGGGTGGGAGAAACAGATGGAAGGAGGGCAGGGAGGGGCCATTTGCTAGTCTGCACCGACGAGGGAGAGGCCATGACCATACTGGGACGGTGAGTGGGGGGGTGGGAGAAACAGATGGAAGGAGGGCAGGGAGGGGCCATTTGCTAGTCTGCACCGACGAGGGAGAGGCCATGACCATACTGGGACGGTGAGTGAGGGATTTGCCATATTGCGCTGGACTGAGAAATATTGGTTGTTCCCTCTTTTTCTCTCTCTCAGGTACCTGGACAATGTTGTGAACAAGCAGACTGTGTCTCCTCCCATTCCCCACCTCCACGCCCTGTTGACCAGTGGTGATGAACCACCGCCTGAGATTGACGTGTTTCAGCTCATCAAGTCATCCTATGACGTAAGACAAGTGCTCCCAGCATGACTAGTAGAGCCAAATTACTTTTTCACTGAAAATGAATTCCATTCTTAGTTCTTGAAGACAATTCGCTTGTTTACTGAATCGCATAGAACAAGGAGAGATTGATGTAGATTCTACAAATCAGTGACTTTGGGATACATTTGTAACCGACTCTATTGAAAGCTATTTAACTTCTCTAACACCTGCCTTTTCCCTCTGTTTCTGTGTCCCTGAGCAGAAGTTTGGAAGTCTGCGTGCTGATGTCATCGAGCAGATGAGGTTCCAGCAGAGGTTAAAGGTTATCCAATCGCTGGAGGACACCGCGAAGAGGAGCGTGGTGAGTTCATATGTCAAAGAAGTGACCGTGATTGAAGCGCTTGGTGACATTGGTTTCTTTGTCTCGTTGCGTTGATGGTTGTAGTTTGATGTTGACAAATTAATTTCATAGCATTGAGATTACTCTTCATTCCAACCTTCGCTTAATAATGATCTACTGTCGATATCAGATGTATTGAATAGGGGATGTTAAGGTTGGAACAAAAACATGTCCATGCAGGAGTCTTACAGTGCCTACTTGGTCCAATGTGCCATAGCCAGAGGTATTTCTCTGTCTGGTGTAAAGCTGTGTGTCTGTCCACAGGTGAGGGCCATCATGACCGACTCAGCCTTTAGCATCGAGGAGCTAGAGGAACTCTATGTTTTCTTCAAGGTGAGAAATCGGCATAATTATTACCGCCCCTGTGGCTTTTTACACCATTACCTAACACTGGTCTTGAACATTTTATTCATCAAGTTTTCTCTGTTAGCAATGTTCTAAACACAGGTGTGGCAACTTAGTGTGTTGGGTGGTAAATAATAGTTGTTTGTTGTGCCATGTTGGTCATGGTTGTGGTGATGATAACAGGTCACACAGCTGTCACACGTTAGGTGTTGTCCAACCAAGCGAGCCATTATCAATAGACTGAGAACAAAACAAGTTGTGGCTCCTGCTCCAAACAAGTGTAAACCTGAAAGCCTCCAACATAAGCCATCATTATCAAGCCGTTAACTCAAGTCCCTCAACTGTCAAGCACCATTGGACCATCCATTCAATGTTTCAATCAGCTAATACCACCTCTGACCTGCATCCCACTCCCTTTCCACATGGCAGGCCAAGCACATCATGAGCTGCTACTGGGGGGCCAGCAGCACGGCGGCGGAGCGCCACGACCCCAGCCTGCCCTACCTGGAGCAGTACCGCATCGACCTGGGACAGTTCTGCCAGCTGTTCGGGGCCCTGGGCACCTGGCTGTGTGGCACGCACACCGCCACGCTGGCCGCTCGCCACTTCCGCCTGTTGGACAGCAACAAGGACGGCCTCATCAACTTCAAAGAGTTTGTCACAGGCCTGAGTGAGTTTGGAGATTTGAATTAAGGAATTGCAACTTGCTGCTGTTGAAGATAGTAACTGACATGGGTAACAACATTGATGTTTTGGCTGTCGGGGGGGAGGGGGGTGCAGCTGGTTTTGAGTTTCGAGACCAATTATGTGCTAGTTTGTAGAAGGATACGTCCCAGTGCCTAATTTGACTGGTTGATTATTATTATTATTATTATTATTATTATTAATTAGCATGGATCCCACCTCTGCTGCCAATTATGTAACTGACCAACCATATGTCTCCCATCAGGTGGGATGTACCACGGAGACATGACAGAGAAACTGAAGTTACTGTATAAACTTCACCTGCCGCCAGGTAAGCAGGGGAAAAACACAACTCTTATGATAAACTCATTGCAGACAATACTGCAGGATATTGACACTCCCATTCTGACTTCTCACTATTTGGCTTCATACACTTTTCACTAAGAAACAGAGTTCTATTGAATCAACAAATGCAGAGGAAGTGAGCCTGCAGTCAGCCAGCAAGCACACACTCTTGTGACCCTGTGTTTTGGGTGGTGTGTTTGTAAAGCGACAGACACCATGTATGCGCATAAGAGAAGAATTGTCTCTCTCAAATCAAATGTTATTTGTCACATGCCGAATACCGAATACCTTACCGTGAAATTCTTACTTACAAGCCCTTAACCAACGATGCAGTTTTCAGAAAGAAAACAGTTCAGAAAAATATTTACTAAATAGACTAAAGTGCAAATAGTCTGTGTAGCCATTTGATTAACTGTCAGCAGTCTTATGGCTTGGGAGTAGAAGCTGTTAAGAAGCCTTTTGGACCTAGACTTGGTGCTCCGGTACCGCTTGCTGTGCGGTAGCAGAGAGAACAGTCTTTGACTAGGGTGGCTGGAGTCTTTAGCAATTTTTAGGGCCTTCCTCTGACACCGCCTGGTATAGAGGTCCTAGATGGCAGGAAGCTTGGCCCCAGTGATGTACTGGGCCATACGCACTCCCTCTGTAGCGCATTGTGGTCGGAGGCCGAGCAGTTGCCAAACCATGCGGTGATTCAACCAGTCAGGATGCTCTCGATGGTGCAGCTGTATAATTTTTTGAGGATCTGTGGACCCATGCCAAATCTTTTCAGTCTCCTGAGGGGGAATAGGCGTTGTCGTGCCCTCTTCATGACTGTCTTGGTGATGTGGAAGCCAAGGAACTTGAAGCTCTCAACCTGCTCCTCTACAGCCCCGTCGATGAGAATGGGGTGTGCTTGGCCCTCCTTTTCCTGTAGTCCACGATCATCTCCTTTGTCTTGATCACGTTGAGGGAGAGGTTGTTGTCCTGGCACCACACTGCCAGGTCTCTGACCTCCTCCCTATAGGCTGTCTCATCGTTGTCGGCGATCAGGCCTACCACCGTTGTGTTGTCTGCGAACTTAATGATGGTGTTGGACTCGTGCTTTGCCACGCAGTCGTGGGTGAACAGGGAGTACAGGAGGGGACTAAGCACGCACCCCTGAGGGGCCCCTGTGTTGAGGATCAGCGTGGCAGATGTGTTGTTGCCTACCCTTACCACCTGGGGGCAGCACGTCAGGAAGTCCAGGATCCCATTGCAGAGGGAGGTGTTTAGTCCCAGGGTCCTTATTTAAGTGATGAGCTTTGAGGGCACTATGGTGTTGAATGCTGAACTGTAGTCAATGAACAGCATTCTCAAGTAGGTGTTCCTTTTGTCCAGGTGGGAAAGGGCAGTGTTGAGTGCAATAGAGATTGTGTCATCTGTTGGGGCGGTATGCAAATTGGTGTGGGTCTAGGGTTTCTGGGATAATGGTGTTGTGAGCCATGACCAGCCTTTCAAAGAACTTCATGGCTATAGACGTGAGTGCTACGGGTCGGTAGTCATTTAGGCAGGTTACCTTAGTGTTCTTGGGCACAGGGACTATGGTGGTCTGCTTGAAATATGTTGGTATTACAGACTCGGCCAGGGAAAGGTTGAAAATGTCAATGAAGACACTTGCCTGTTGGTCAGCGCATGCTCGGAGTACATGTCCTGGTAATCAGTCTGCGGCCTTGTGAATGTTGACCTGTTTAAAGGTCTTACTCACATCGGCTACGGCGAGCGTGATCACACAGTCGTCCGGAAGAGCTTGTGCTCTCTTGCATGCTTCAGTGTTGCTTGCCTCGAAGAGCCCATAGAAGTCGTTTAGCTCGTCTGGTAGACTTGTGTCACTGGGCAGCTTGCAGCTGGGCTTCCCTTTTGTAGTCTGTAATAGTTTGCAAGCTCTGCCACATCTGACGAGCGTCGGAGCCGGTGTAGTAGGATTCAATCTTAGTACGTACAGTCACTGTAGGGACAACGTCATCAATGTGGGTGTGTTACCATAGTGTTTCAGAGAGGGATCAATTGAGCAGTTTTGGAGAAAATGTGTGTGGTGTGGGAATGAGTGACAATGTGTATTTTATTATAATAATACATGCTAGTGCTAACATGCTTCTTCTTTCTCTTACAGCATTGTGTCCAGAGGAGGCTGAGTCAGCACTAGAGGCTACACAGTTCTTCACTGACGATGACACTCAACAGGGTACACACACACACACACACACACACACACACACACATTGCTGTTGACTTATGCGTAGAGAATACACTCTTATATTTCTATAGGAGGGAATACACACACACACACACACTTGGTAACCATCTCTCATACTGTAGTTTGCTCACAATGTAAATGTGATATTTGACATGTTGGTGAGATTTTCTACTTGAGGCAATGTGTGGTTCCTACAGTCCTGCTCCCTTGCATGTGTGTGTGTGCATGGAAAACAGATTTCTACTACTTGATTTAACTGATAGAATGTGTGTTCTCATCATCATGGTATTGTTGGATCTGTTTCCTCTCCTCCCTCCCTCACTTGCTTTCTGTCTTGATCTCTCTATATTGCTCTTTCTCTCTCTTTTATTTCTCTCTCATTTCTATAATCTCTTGCTCTCCCCATCTCGTTTCGTTTTCTTCTCAACGCTCCAGAATCTCCCTTCCTGTCTGATCTGGACTTCCTGGTGCAGGAAGTGACCTCAGGTTTGTCTCTCTGTGACTCTCTGTGTCACGAAGACACGTTTGATCAACAAAATGGTGGCCACGCTGTCTTCAGGCGGAATAGTCAATCTAATATTCCAATAATCTGCCAATTTCTGAAACAATTATTAGTTGTAGTCCATAGAGGACACTCTCTAACCTGTTAATAACCTCCCCATGTGACAGAGCACACAATCATACCAGCAGATTACACAACTTAATACAGAGTGGAGACCCCCCCTCATTTCCTCTCCCTGTCCACTTGGTACAGTCCATTCTGGGCTCTCTTTGGTATGTTCTGGTGTGAATGACATCACATCTCTTTCCCCTTATCTGACCAGCTGTGGTACCTGCATCTCAGAGCTAGGAATTTCCATCCCTGCCTGTTACCCTCCTAGTATCTGTGGGCTAGTTGACTCACCTCATCTTCTGTGAAGTGGATGTCTCACAAACTAACACAAAAATCAAACTAACTGTAATCACCCTACACTGGAAAGACTACCCCCCCCTTCCAATCTCTGTCTAGATAACCCACTTTATTACCTGTCACTCTGTAGTGTGTACACTGGTGTGGATGGTCTGAGTAGTGGTTTTGTGGACATGATGATGGTGGTGGTTGTCTCTGTCTGCAGGAGAGGAGGTTAAAGAGGCTGGGGAAGCGTTGGGAAGCGGAGATGCAGAGGAGAAGAAAGGTGAGCCTCACTCTGCATGTTAATTACCTTTATGCAGTATTGATATTCTTCCTTGTCCTGCCCTCTGCAGGATTCAAGCGGTATTGCTTTACGTAGCCAGTATAAAATTGTGATGTCTGTTTCAGAGGTGAAGGACTATAAGTATTACCTGAGGATGTGGGCCAAGGAGAAGGAGCCCAAGATTGAGACCATTAAAGACCTTCCTAGGATGAACCAGGTACATACCACAGTACTGAGAGATGACCATAACTTGACCACTCATGCACACTTGGAGAAGCCATTTCTGTGAGATCCCCTGTGTGTGTGTGTGTCCCCTACAGGAGCAGTTCATAGAGCTGTGTAAGACCCTGTACAACATGTTCAGCGAGGACCCACTGGAGCAGGAACTCTACCACGCCATCGCCACTGTGGCCAGCCTGCTGCTGCGCATCGGAGAGGTGGGCAAGAAGTTCACCAACAACGGCGCCAAGAAATCAACTGACGCCACCAACACCCAGGCTCCCACCCCCGCCGCTGAACTGCCCCAGCCCGAAAAAGAGGAGTCGAATGGGGAAAGCAGCTCAGGACAGTCCCTGGTCTGTAAGGCCTTGGCGGAGGCCCAGCAGGAAACACCGCCCCAGCAGACGTCGGACGAAGAAGTGAAGGATGACACGTCGGTCTCGTCCTACTCCATGGTGAGCACGGGTTCGCTGCAGTACGAGGATATCGCCGACGACACAGTCCTGATTGGCTGTGCCGGCGACCAGCAGCGGCGAGGCAGCACGCTGGACGGCGATTGGTCCATCACCTTCGAGCAGGTGCTGGCGTCGATGCTCACCGAGCTGCCCCTGGTGGACTACTTTGAGAAGAAGGGAGACATTCAGGCAAGGATGGCCGCCTGTAAAATGCAAAGGAGGGTGGAGAGGCAGGTGAGCTCGTCAAGCGACCACGAGTTGGCCCAGCTCTCGACCTGAGTGGACCTATCCAGAACTCAACACTCGCTGTCATTTCTCAACCGTAGGGGAAACCCATCACTGTCCAACTCGAGTTGCCGTCCTGTCTTGTCTCACTCCCATTTCACAGGGAGCTCTAGACCTGTATCTCTGTTGTGATTGTCATCCTTTTACAGAACCAGATGTGTGTGTGTGTGTGTGTGTGTGTGTGTGTGTGTGTGTGTGTGTGTGTGTGTGTGTGTGTGTGTGTGTGTGTGTGTGTGTGTGTGTGTGTGTGTGTGTGTGTGTGTGTGTGTGTGTGTGTGTGTGTGTGTGTGTGTGTGTGTGTGTGTGTTATAGGAAATATATATATTGAAACAAAGTATTCAGTCTGTAAGCGTTGTCTGCCCAACGGTTCCTACCTTGGATAAAAGCCACATAACCCTAAACATTTAGGGCTGGTTATCCAGAACCAGATTCAACCTAAGCCTGTTCCTAGACTAAAAATCACTTTCAGTAGAGGTTCTCCATTTCGCATGCTTTCTAGTCCAGGACTAAGCTTAATATTGGTCTGGGAAACTTGCCCTTGAAACGAAGTGGCTAATCCAAGGATGGGATGTTGTGCAGAGGAACATTGGTGCAGGATATCAGAGTTATACGTGTTAGTACTCAACTGTATTCATGTAACTATCCCTGTGTCCTTTGTTGCTTCTCTGCACACTGCGGACCACAGTCTAAGCTGTGGATTAAAGCCTTTAACTAGAAGACCTATATGAGACATGTACAAGACATATGAGACATATATACGTTTGTGTGTCTGTGAAATCCACAGCCATCTCAAACTAAAGAAAGAAAGCCTTGCCTTAAAAAAAAGACTAAACTAGATTTTAGATTTCAGAAGAAGATTGTTTTTTTTTTGTGTAGTTTTTTTTTTAGAGAGAACGTTGGCAGAACGTCTGCGTTACCAGCCGTTTCTCTGGCCAGTACTTGCTTTATTAGTCCCATTTCAGCAGTCGGTTATTTAAACTACCTCTGGGTGTGTACTCTTTTATAGTACAACTCATCATGGTAACACATTGGTGTGGTTTTGGAGAATCCTCTCTCCGCCACTGACTGTCAATTAATCTGCAACCTTCAGATATGCATGGAGCTTCTCTCATTGAGTGACTCGCCTGCCTGTCATATCTTACTAGGACCTGATTGGTACTGTTTTTGTAATGGTAGGTTGGCATATACACAGGGATACTGTAGTGTTGGCATTTTGGGGAGGGACCTCAGTGAGGCTATCTGCAGAGTTGGAGCATCACAACAAACCGCATTGTTTTAATTGAATGCCCTTCTTGAATTTGACCTGCATATCAAACAAGGCAGTATCTCTATTCCCCTAGTTCAAAGCAGACACTCTGGGCACTATCTGTCATTCATCAAATGACCTCGAATATTGTACTATAGTTTTTCCATTACAGTTACTAGGCCTAGCTGTGAGTTAGTTTTATATTTGTATTCGTGACGGAGTTAAATAGACCACCTGTAAGTGGTCGATGGTTACACCTGCAATGCACCGCTTCTGTCATTTCAGAATAGCAGTAAGTAAACATTTCCTGCAAGCAAATACTATTTTAACAGATTCCCATGAAATGTCAGTCTCAAACACTTGCTAAAACGCCATGTAATGCTTTTCCTTCACACCAATAGGAGTCCCAAGCTGTAAATTACTGCAAATCATTTCCGAATTATCTTCTATCGTTCAAAGCTTTTAAATGTATTAATGTTGTTTCTTGATAATAATATAGCCTCAAATTGGTCTCATGTTATGAAGGTATTGGGAAAACAGTGTTACTCTCCTCCTGAATATTCATAACCTAGTTTTAACAGAGATAAGCTTCATACACAGTATTTTGATTGACTACACACCCATATTGGTCACAAACATAGATATTTTGCAATTCTACAGAATTCTTCATGTCCACTTTCATCAACAGCTATTTTTTATGTTTGGCCAGAAAAAGTATCTTTAAGAACCCATTGTCTTTAAACCATTCGGCTCCCCTACTTCAGAAGAAACTGGACAGATGTAAGCAATATGGTAGCTCCAGTGCTGATGAGATTCAGGGATTATCTGTCATATTGCTCACACCTATCTAGTTCCTTCAGAACTTCTGATTTGAAAAACACTAGAGAAGTAGGAGTTAAGGATTGTTAGACAAGGCTATAGGGTCCTCACAGTTTTAGTTTCCATTATTGTTATCCAGACAGGTCTGAAATCAGTGGAGAAATGTGCTGGCGCTGCTCAATACTGGTCTCTGAACTGTTCTTCTATGACACTAAAACCAGACTTAAAAGGTTGTCTGGCTGGCCCTTTGTGTATAACCAAACACAACAGTCCAGCATTGACCAATGAATTTGTTTGCAGCGTTACATACCAAGTTTATTGGCACTTTGTAAGATAATAGTTTTATACCCCAAGTTAAATTTATTACAGTGTTATTTGCACTAAGCCCCAGTCCCAGTTAATCAAATTGTATGTAGATTATGTTATGTTGGCACACACAACCTGTCTCACTTTTTTGTATATTTTTTGCTTTTCATCTGCCTATGTTTCTTATATCTAATGAAAAATGACAAATTGTACGTGTTTACCTTGCAGACGACTTGCTAAATGTGAAAACAAAGAATGAGGAAGCAGTTTTGGATCTTTTTGGGTTCTGGGATAGCCTATGTGGCTGTTACAAGTCTGTTTATCCATCTATAGCTATAATATCATCACTGTATCCATGTAACATATGTGTTTATTCACAAACTTGCATTTTAAATTGTATTTGATCAGTACTGTACTATATTGTGTAATAAATTAAAATAATGAATGAAATAACTTGGTGGTTTTATTTAATAGAACAGGCTTACAACCTTTGGGTATTTTTAATAGTTGTTTGTTTTTAGATCTGCAGACAGAAGATTGGCCACTCTTAATCCAATTTCTCCTTACAAGTGAATTATTTTACATTATAAACTGGGTGTTTTGAGCCCTGAATGCTGATTGGCTGACAGCTGTTGTATATCAGACCTTAGACCATGGGTATGGCAACATTTATTTTTACTGCTCTAATTACGTTGGTAACCAGTTTATAATAGCAATAAGGCACCTCGGGGGTTTGTGGTATATTGGCCATATGCCACCGCTAAGGGCCTTATTGCTTAATTGAACAACATACAGTGAGGGGGGAAAAAGTATTTGATCCCCTGCTGATTTTGTACGTTTGCCCACTGACAAAGAAATGATCAGTCTATAATTTTAATGGTAGGTTTATTTCAACAGTGAGGGACAGAATAACAACAAAAACACATGTCAAAAATGTTATAAATTGATTTGCATTTTAATGAGGGAAATAAGTATTTTACCCCTCTGCAAAACATGACTTAGTACTTGGTGGCAAAACCCTTGTTGGCAATCACAGAGGTCAGACGTTTCTTGTAGTTGGCCACCAGGTTTGCACACATCTCAGGAGGGATTTTGTTCCACTCCTCTTTGCAGATCTTCTCCAAGTCATTAAGGTTTCGAGGCTGACGTTTAGCAACTCAAACCTTCAGCTCCCTCCGCAGATTTTCTATGGGATTAAGGTCTGGAGACTGGCTAGGCCACTCCAGGACCTTAATGTGCTTATTCTTGAGCCACTCCTTTGTTGCCTTGGCTGTGTGTTTTGGGTCATTGTCATGCTGGAATACCCATCCACGACCCATTTTCAATGCCCTGGCTGAGGGAAGGAGGTTCTCACCCAAGATTTGACGGTACATGGCCCCGTCCATCGTCCCTTTGATGCGGTGAAGTTGTCCTGTCCCCTTAGCAGAAAAACACCCCCAAAGCATAATGTTTCCACCTCCATGTTTGACGGTGGGGATGGTGTTCTTGGGGTCATAGGCAGCATTCCTCCTCCTCCAAACACGGCGAGTTGTGTTGATGCCAAATAGCACCATTTTGGTCTCATCTGACCACAACACTTTCACCCAGTTCTCCTCTGAATCATTCAGATGTTAATTGGCAAACTTCAGATGAGCATGTATATGTGCTTTCTTGAGCAGGGGGACCTTGCGGGCGCTGCAGGATTTCAGTCCTTCACGGCGTAGTGTGTTACCAATTGTTTTCTTGGTGACTATGGTCCCAGCTGCCTTGAGATCATTGACAAGATCCTCCCGTGTAGTTCTGGGCTGATTCCTCACTGTTCTCATGATCATTGCAACTCCACGAGATCAGATCTTGCATGGAGCCCCAGGCCGAGGGAGATTGACAGTTATTTTGTGTTTCTTCCATTTGCGAATAATCACACCAACTTTTGTCACCTTCTCACCAAGCTGCTTGGCGATGGTCTTGTAGCCCATTCCAGCCTTGTGTAGGTCTACAATCTTGTCCCTGACATCCTTGGAGAGCTCTTTGGTCTTGGCCATGGTGGAGAGTTTGGAATCTGATTGATTGATTGCTTCTGTGGACAGGTAGCTTAGTGGTTAAGAGCGTTGTGCCAGTAACTGAAAGGTTGCTGGTTCTAATCCCCGAGCCGACTAGGTGAAAAAAATCTGTCTGTGCCCTTGAGCAAGGCACTTAACCCTAATTGCTCCTGTAAGTCACTCTAGATAAGAGTGTCTGTTACATGACTAATTATTATACAGGTAACAAGCTGAGATTAGGAGCACTCCCTTTAAGAGTGTGCTCCTAATCTCAGTTCGTTACCTGTATAAAAGACACCTGGGAGCCAGAAATCTTTCTGATTGAGAGGGGGTCAAATACTTATTTCCCTCATTCAAATATTATTATTATTATTAAAATGCAAATCAATTTATAACATTTTTGACATGCGTTTTTCTGGATTTTTTTGTTGTTATTCTGTCTCTCACTGTTCAAATAAACCTACCATTAAAATTATAGACTGATCAGTTCTTTGTCAGTGGGCAAACGTACAAAATCAGCAGGGGATCAAATACTTTTCCCCCTCACTGTAGTACTGTATCTTCATGCTTGAGCCCATTGAATTACTCTGCACTTAGCCAACGGCTGAGGGCGCTCAAGATATTTGATTGTCTTCTGCTTCTGTGGTAGCTGACGCATGACGTCACGTTTCCTGTTTCCGCATTCGATCGTTTTTCAAAAACAATCCCGGGAAAATAGCATCTCAAACTAATCGTTTTTAGTTAGCTACTACAACTAAAACAAGGAACATGGTTCAGGAGTTTCATGTCTTAAGATGCTGTTCTTGCCAAACCTACCAAGTGCAACAGGTAACTTAAGTTTGCTAGTTGTAGAAGGAGTAAACATTCTAGTTAGCAATGTTGCTAACCTGTTAACTTAGCTAGCTATCTTCAAACTTGCGTTGCATGTGTAAACATAATATTTGCTCGCTTGATTGCAGGTTAAAAAGAGCAAAAAATGGAACTGCAAGCTGTGTGGGGAAAAGCAGTCGGTCATCAAGGTAAGACAGCTAATGATTTGTTCGAACCACACATTTGACAAACAAGTAAAGTATTTGTAAACAAAAAATAATAATAATGGGTTGTTCGATATCGCAGCCGACAGACTGATATATAAATAATGACTAATTATTATTTGTAAGTCAGTCAGTCACAATTTACCCATGATAATTCACGGTTTTGATGCTCTCGAACATGGCCAATGTGTTTGTTGTGTAACCTTTCCAGGTGTTTGGGCGTGGCTCTGGAGTGGATTGCAGACGTCATGTTCAGAAGCTCAATGCCAGGCGTGGAGAGATACTTGAAGAGCAGGACCAGAAAGCCTGGTCACGATGGTAACGCTACTGTTATTTAAATGTCACTCTCACCACTGTCTACTCCACCCTGCCAGGAAGCAAGCAGAGTACCGAGCATTCCATTTCCTATGATTTGCATTACTGAATTTAAATAGGCCAAGGCAGAAATGGCAGTCTAAATAATATTACTGTGGAATGTATTTATCTTTATGCACTCAATCCTGTTTGGGTGTTGTGTGGTGTGAGAAGACTTGGATTCACATATGCCCTGTATGTCACTTTCCCCTAGCTTAATTTCCAGGTGAGATGTAAAATGTGTGCCTAAATGAACTATATCATGCTATGTCTCTTTCTTTATTCTTTGTGATAGGGAGGAGGTGGACGATGTGGCTGAAGAAGAGGTGGTAGACAAAGCTCAGGAGTGTTGTGACCAGAATGTGAGTTCACACCATTGTTACTGCTCATCACTTGTTTTGGACACACACACATGTATTTGACAGTCAATTGAATGTAGGCACAGGCAGTCGGGTACAAACTGAACATGCCTTGCATTCCCATACTTAGTTTAGGGCAGCAGCCCTAACCAATAACTCATGTTGTCCATTGAATATCATAAGAAAACAACATTTTTTACCATTCAAACGACCGGTAAATGAATAATTGTATTCCTGTAGGCAGAAGAGGCTAATGGGAGTCGCTGGAGTAAATACCTGCAGACGAGCGACGAAGGGGCGGGCCAAGAAGAGGCTGAGGAAGAGGAGAATGTTTACATGGACAGAAAGCATCTCCAAGGCAACATACATGTCAGGTATGCCCATGACTCATGCAGGCTAATTATTTTGTTATGTTTGTGCCTAAACAGTGGCCTACATGTCACACCTGTGTCATCAGACAGGGTCATCTGAGGATCAATTGGCCACCATTCTAAACACTGATCCAAAACCATACCTGAGTAATCAACTGCACCACTTATCATTGTCGAAGTTGACTATTCAGTCCACTTTAATGTGATTGTTTATTTTCTGTAAAAAACCTTCTAACCCTTCTCTATACCACAGCATCTCTGTTTAGACTGAGCATAGGTATTTGTGACAGCATGGATTATTAATGTGGCCCAACAGAAAGAGGAAGCGAGGTAGAGGAGAGAATGAGGGGAGTGGATATCACAGTGGAGAAGAGGACACCATGCCTCCTACACAAGGCTGGAGGACGAAAGGGAAGTCGGCTAATGTAAGCAGCTAATGCTAATTCATACTAGCACATGTCCAAGCAGTCTGTTCCTTGTATGTACTAATATGCTTTCTCTGGTTCGCTTTTTACCACAGCCGCCACAACACAACAGACACCCCAGCTCATTGGCGTCTGTACAATGGTCTCCCAAACAGTCAGCTCCCTGCAGACCACCAGTCCCAGCTTACAGCAAACCCCCTACTGTAATTGAACCACCCTCAACTACCAGCAGCAAACCCTCTTCAACCTCAGCCCCCTACAGAGCCAATACAGCGAGGACCTCACAACCTTCTGGATCCTCGGGTACTGCGGTGTCACAGACCTCCAAATGGGCCCAGTTTCTAACTTCTGCCCCTCCTGAGGAAGATGAGACCAACTGGAGTGGGAGTACAATGCAGATGGATGAGTTCCAAACCACTGGTTCAATGTTCTCAAATGTGGTGATCAAACACCAGAACTATACAAAAGCCCCTATAGGACAACTGGGCTGTAGTGGTATTTCCATATTGGGTGGGGATAGTGGTTTTCTGGGGCAGCGCACAGGGAAGACATTTGATAGGCTGAAGTCAACTATCACTCATTGTGGATTTGGGGAGGCAGCCAATAGCGAAGGAGGTCCTGCCCATATGGCATTACCTGAGAGCGAAGCACCAGTCTGTCATCAGCCCCCGCCCACCAAGCGCCCATGCCCCGACCTCTCTCTGGTGACCCTGTTCTACACGGATGACGACTTTGATGACACATTTTAAAAGTCATGTAATGGTTGCTTTTTTTTTTTTGTAAATGCAGAAGTACATCTAAATACTAAGTGGCCTAGTAGTCTACTCTGTAAACAAGTCTGAATGTTTTGTAATGAAGATTTTCAACTAATTAATCTCTGGATTTTGTCTAATAGTTAATGGTTGCAATAAAGATCAAATGATTAAACTATGTATTTAATGAGACAGTATGAAAATCCAATGACAATACAGTTTCTTTGCAGAAGTCTTTTATTTAGTTTCGACAGGGGAGAAATGTTTTCAGTGATTCACACCCTTCACCTGATTCTGTTGACACTGATAATGAACACGACACCATTTATTTGTCTGGCAATAATAACACTAAATGATAAGTAAGAACCGTTACTTGATTAATCAGCAACTTGCATGGTACTTGCTCTTGAGTTAATATTCTATGATACTATGTTGGTTAACATTTGTACTGCTTTTTTCAATCCAATTTCAAATGAACCCATGTATCTGTTAACGCTTAGTTAAACAACACCACATTTAAGAGTTAAAGGTTATAGAAACGTCATAATTATCATTAAGATAAATACCTGACTAGTAAATCCTTTATACTTAATTGTCAGTACGATAGATATATCTTAAAATAGCAAGAGATTTTCACCATTACATATTCAGAGCTAATAGACTTATTGCTTGAGCTACTAAATTGCCAGAGAGGTGTGAATTAGATTAGAGGGACAGAAGAGAAGGCAGTATTGGTGACGTGGCTATGATTGGGGGATGTAAGAGTGGTGTGCCTCAGGGTTCTGTGTTTGGGCCCCTTTACTTCTGGGGTGGTTTGGAGTAGTGGATGGTGTCCAGGGCGGCCCCGACGTCGCAGTCCTTGGTGTGGAGGAGACGGGTGAGCCAGCCACCCTCGTCTGTGAAGCCCATGGACAGCATCTGGGACAGGGACTCCACCAGGCGTGGGTCTGCATCTGGACACAGTGGAAGGTCAATCTCTGATGTAAGTAACTTCTACTAGTCACTACTACTGTACTAGTAGTAAATCAGGGATATAAGAACCACGAGCTAAAGTAACAACTATGATGCCCATCACTAACTGGGGATATAACTACCACTAACTGAAGTCACAACTACCGCTAGTGATGAGGGCTATAACTACCACTGACTGAAGTGGTTACTACTAGCAAGGAGGATAAGCAATCACCACAATACTAGTGATGGAGGATATGAGAATTCTCAAACTGTATCGTACCTTGAGGCAAGTGGGGGTAGGCTGCGGCCTCAGCGAGAGTGAGGGACTTCTGTGGTTCCTGTGAGGGACCCTGGGGAGGGGTGATGGACCCTAGGGCTTCCAGTGAGTCCTCCTCGCCCACCCTGAGAGACTGGAGCTCTCCTGTAGAGGGGTCCACCTCCTTGGAGGTCAGGTGAGTCCATTCCTCGTCACCACCCTGCACAGAGAGAGATACATAATTTAACAACACATACCATCTCGGAGAGATGCCATTTTATTCTTCCCCATTACTTGTGATTAATTATCATTCATTAGAATGAAACATTGACTTTTTAGTCTGATAATAAAGTATACTTTGATTATCAAATAACTAAGCTATAAAAGCAGTGCGTGTCATACCTTAGCCAAACCACTGGCGCTCCCCAGGCTGCTCAGCTCGTCCACCTCCATGTCTCCCTCTTTAGCCCCTGCTCCCTCTGACCCCCCTGTCCCGTTGTCACTCATAGCACTGGGGTAGCCTCCTGACCCAGGTGGGGTCGGGTTGGGGGTCATCACCTTGGTCCTCTTCCCCTCGTGCTCCACGTCAATATCCACATCGATACCTGCAGGCAACATGGAGAGGTAAGTAAGCAATTTCAGTGCATTCAAATTTAGAGTAGTCCGTATATTTCAAACAATGGATTGATAATAATGATGAAATTATTATATGGCACTTTTCGCTTGGTCTTACCCAGTGGGCTAAGCATGGCTGCCACCCCTTCTCCAATGTTCTTCAGGTAATCCATATTGGCCTGGGACTGCTGGGAGGAAGCAGATGAGGCATCAGAGGAGGGCTGACTGTCCTCGGGGGCCGCCTGGCCT
Source organism: Coregonus clupeaformis (assembly GCF_020615455.1). Classification (NCBI taxonomy): domain Eukaryota; kingdom Metazoa; phylum Chordata; class Actinopteri; order Salmoniformes; family Salmonidae; genus Coregonus; species Coregonus clupeaformis. Next base: position 31,403,407 of record NC_059193.1, read on the forward strand.
GGCTGGGACACAGAGGGACCAGGCTGGGCCTGGCTTTGGGCCTGAGCCCACATGCAGTGCCTCATCTTCCGCATCCACTTCCCACGAGGGAACCACTGTGTAGAAGAACAAGATCAAACTATAGAGGCCATTTTTCTCTCCCTAACCACACATAGATAGTCCCGTTTTTGTTTCTGGACTAAGAAAACACTTTCAGTGATGTTTTAAATTGCTCAGATATGTGTATATGCAAGTATATCCACCTTAAAACAAGACAAACCTATTAAAACATATGTGTCTCACCTCGAATGTGTTGTTGAAGGGATGCCAGATGGGCAGGAGGACGTGCTCTTTGTGGAGCCCCTTGGCCTGGCACGGGGAGCATAGGTCGTGGTTGGGGCACACGGTGCACTTGAAACGGGTCCCCGTCACCGGGCCCTCGCATTCATCACAGGTAACGTTGGGGTGCACAATGGGGGGCCCGTGGGGGCCGTGACCATGGGGTGGTGGGCCATGGGGTGGAGGAGGTCCCATATGGGGCGCTCCAGGGTGAGGGGGGAAGGTGAAAGGAGGGACACCGCCCGGGAAGGCAAAAGCAGGGAACTCGCGCCTGTGCTCCTTCTTCTCTGTAAGGGAAAGAAAAAAAGGATATGCGGGTAGGTATTAATAACTACAATGTGTCTGTAACAATGAGAATGCTATGTCATTATGATAGTGGTAATGATGACAATGCATTACACATTAATACCAGATTGATTCATCTTTATATATTATATTTCAAAATGTACCATCTGATCACAAAAGATTCACCCTTGATGAAGAGGCGGAAGGTGTCGTCCTTGATGCAGGTGAGGCCCATGATGAGCTCATCGTCGGTGGAGAAGGCGATCATGTCATCGTCCTCGTCTGGGTACATGGTAAACAAAAAAGACAATACATTGTCACACTGATCTCCTCACTTGTTTCACAAGCCATTGTTTGCTGTCAGCTCCTTATCTAGAACAGATTATTAGATAATAGCAGTGAGAGTTCACTAGTAAGGACATCTGTCCACAGCTTATCCTCAGTGGCTTTTTTTATTTGAAACAAAGGTTAGTTAAGGGAATATTTTTGTTACAAATGTGTTGTGCTCAGACCAACACGATTGTCGATTTCCAGTTCAGTTATTGAAAATCCCCAATTTTTTCAATATTGAAAAATAATTAACTTCCTGGTTTGACTGTTGGAATGGAATTGACCCCAACCTTGATGCCCAATATGGAAAACATCAATTTTGTGATGTGGTACCAGTCAATAATACTACTGTATGAAATAGGTCAACTTTGATACCCTACTTGGGTTAAGTAAGCTTATTGGGAGGAGCGCTCTTACAGAATTGTATTAGTTTTTTTTTCTTCTGTGTTAATGCCATCTGTTGCTAAGTTACCACAAGAGACCCATATCTATGGGATATTTTGTCCACTATGAACAGATGGTAGGCCTACAGGTAGGGCGAGCTCGGAGAAATGTAGTAGAACAGGTACAGGCTATTGAAGACTATAATTGGTAACGGATTATTTTTTATATATATATCTACATCATTGCATGACATACATGAAATAGGGCCTATTTGCTGCTCACTCTATTTCTATCTGACATTCACTATGAAATGCAATGTCAAATGTAGACTTTAATAATGACCTGTGTACCAGCTCTATCGGATTTATCTAGTGACAAATTGTCATCTTGAGATCTATTATGGTATTGGTCAAGCTCACTCCTGTTATTGAAGCTTTCAGTCAGCTGCTTATTTCACTTATCAACTTCTTGACGCACTTTAGTCTAGGCCTATGACTCGACATGAATCAGTTTATTGTCCTACTCAAGTAGGCTAGGTAGTAAAGTGCGCACTAACTTTACTGTAATAGTGCATTACGTTGTCGGGCGCGATGTTATGGAATATTACAGCAAAATTACCACCAGGAAAAATTTATGACAATAACACCATCGAAAACACAGCAACATAGGCCTATAATGAAACACTGACAGTATAGGCTTACCTTTGTAAAACATTTGGTAAGGGACATTTCGCAGTGTTGAGAAAACATCAACAACCTTTCGATTCAGATACTCAAAACTCGTTGAAACATCTTGGTCGACAGCAAAGCGACGAATTTCTTTCGGTATGTGTTCCTTCCCAAGGAGATAGGCTTTCACGGTCATAGACATGGTCGAGTCTTCTCACGACTTACTTTCAGCCCAATTTTCGCTCTAAAATATTTGTGGCGCAGTTAAAATGTTAAAGGCCCGCTCCACTGTAAGATAGCTAGCTGTCAGTGCGTCTTGCTTTTCTGAGTACAGTTCCGCCTATGAACCTAATGGCGACGTCTTGTGTAATATTTATGCATCGGTCTAGCCAATCACGAGGGTTTGGCGCGGCTTCGGGGGGAAGTCCACTGTCCTAAATGACAAAGCTCTCTGCTCCTTCTGTTATTGTGCTCAAAAGACAAGGTAATGTAAACAAATGGGTGGGACGCGGACGCCAAAGTGTAAAATGGAAGGCGGAGGTATGACAAGGCACTTTCCATACGGGAATTCCCCGCGAGCATATTGTTCTCATAGACTAGACGTAACATAGTAAATGTACATCTGGGATACTCTAATTGCTATGATATGTTACATTTTATATATTTACAGAAGATAGAGTTTATTTATTTATTTTTATTTCACCTTTATTTCACCAGGTAAGCCAGTTGAGAACAAGTTCTCATTTACAACTGCGACCTGGCCAAGATAAAGCAAAGCAGTGCGATAAAAACATCAACACAGAGTTACATATGGGGTAAAACAAAACATAAAGTCAAAAATACAACATAAAATATATATACAGTGTGTGCAAATGTAGCAAGTTATGGAGGTAAGGCAATAAATAGGCTATAGTGCAAAATAATTACAATTAGTATTAACACTGGAATGATAGATGTGCAAGAGATGATGTGCAAATAGAGATACTGGGGTGCAAATGAGCAAAATAAATAACAATATGGGGATGAGGTAGTTGGGTGGGCTAATTTCAGATGGGCTGTGTACAGGTGCAGTGATCGGTAAGGTGCTCTGACAACTGATGTTTAAAGTTAGTGAGGGAGATAAGAGTCTCCAGCTTCAGAGATTTTTACAATTCGTTCCAGTCATTGGCAGCAGAGAACTGGAAGAAATGGCGGCCAAAGGAGGTGTTGGCTTTGGGGATGACTAGTGAGATATACCTGCTGGAGCGCATACTACGGGTGGGTGTTACTATGGTGACCAATGTGCTAAAATAAGGCGGGGATTTGCCTAGCAGTGATTTATAGATGGCCTGGAGCCAGTGGGTTTGGCGACGAATATGTAGTGAGGACCAGCCAACAAGAGCGTACAGGTCACAGTGGTGGGTAGTATATGGGGCTTTGGTGACAAAACTGATGGCACTGTGATAAACAACATCCAATTTGCTGAGTAGAGTGTTGGAGGCTATTTTGTAAATGACTTCGCCAAGGTCAAGGATTGGTAGGCTAGTCCGTTTTACGAGGGCATGTTTGGCAGCATAAGTGAAGGAGGCTTTGTTGCGAAATAGGAAGCCGATTCTAGATGTAACTTTGGATTGGAGATTCTTAATGTGAGTCTGGAAGGAGAGTTTACAGTCTAACCAGACACCTAGGTATTTGTAGTTGTCCACATACTCTAGGTCAGACCCGTCGAGAGTAGTGATTCTAGTCGGGTGGGCGGGTGCCAGCAGCGTTCGATTGAAGAGCATGCATTTAGTTTTACTAATGTTTAAGAGCAGTTGGAGGCTACTGAAGGAGTGTTGTATGGCATTGAAGCTCGTTTGGAGGTTTGTTAACACAGTGTCCAAATGAAGGGCCAGATGTATACAAAATGGTGTCGTCTGCGTAGAGGTGGATCTGAGAGTCACCAGCAGCAAGAGCGACATCATTGATATACACGGAGAAAAGAGTCAGCCCAAGAATTGAACCCTGTGGCACCCCCATAGAGACTGCCATAGGTCCAGACAACAGGCCCTCTGATTTGACACATTGAACTCTATCTGAGAAGTAGTTGGTGAACCAGGCGAGGCAGTCATTTGAGAAACAGAGTGGGTGGTTGGTTGTATAACGGGAACTTCTAGCAACCCAAAGGTTGGGTGTTCGAATCCCATCAAGGACAATTTTAGCTCATTAGCAACTACTTACTACTTTTTTGCTACTTGACAACTACTGAGCATGTTAGCTAACCCTTCCCCTAACTTGAACCCTAACACTAACCCTTTTAGCTAACCCTTCCCCTAACCTTAACCCTTTAACTTAACTCCTAACATTTACCCCAAACCCCTAGTGCTAGCTAGAGTTAGCCACCTAGCTAACGTTAGGGACAACAAATTGGAATTCGTAACATATCATATGTTATTCAAATTCGTAACATATTGTAAATTTGCAAATTCGTAACGTATTGTATGAATTTCAATTTATAACATATTGTAAGAATTGTAATTCATAACATTTCGTATGAATTGTAATTCGTAACATATCATATGAAATGGATGATGGACATCCACAAATTAATACATACCAAACGAAACGTAACATATCATACTAAAAGAGGTGTCCCGGATTTACTTACAGAATAATACAAAATGCTATGAGACCATGTTGCAGAGTGAGTCAGCGTCATCGGACCATAATTTAATTAGACTTGTAGAGGATCTGTGCCGGGACTTTCAACATATTGACCTCGATTACTACTTGATATTTGAAGAGGGGGTTTACGGATATTTATAGTCTGTCTTGATTTAGTCTGTCAAAATAGTCCATATTGGATTCCCATAGCCTGGACCAACTCTATTGTTATTTAGTCATATAAAATTGTGAGGAATATATTTGGCTTAAGTGAGAGAGCTAGAGCCAGATTACTGTAGGCATGTAGCCAAATTGTAAATTCATATGCAGTTGGGCTAATAAAAAGTCCATGACTGTGCCCTACTTATAAAGCTATGTGCCCTAGACTTGTGTTGTGTTTAGAATAAGTTCGTTGATTTGGCCTACTTTGACTAGCAGTATTATTAAACCAAGACATGAGATAATATACGTTTAATAGGATAATATATCACTATTATTTTCAATACATCTACCAAAAGCATCTAGGCTACACACAATTATATTGGTTTATGTAGGCCTATTCATCATTGTGCAGTATAGCCCAGCCAATAGGAAAATGATCAAATATAGGCCTATGATCATAGATCATTACACCTTCGAGGTGATATGTTGCATCAGGCAATTTTTCAATGCACTTTATTGCTCAGAACATATTCAACCAAAGTGGCGTGTCTGTGTGCTGGGTGAAATGACCACAGCCACAAAGTCATTTTTTTTTTGTGCTTTTTGGTCTTAATTTAAAGTGAAGGTTAGGCAAAGGTTAGCGGTATGATTAATGTTAGGGTTAGGTTTTAAATCATATTTTCAGAAGATAAATTGTAGAAATAGACGGGGTTTAGCCATAATTAAAAATATGGTATTTACTAGTTACCACAGCCACAAAGTTGTAATTATGGATAAACCACGCCCATTTATACAATCTATCTTCTTAAAATCTAATTTTAACCCTAATCTTATGCCTAACCTGTTTTCATTATACTTTACGATATAGCCTTGACAGTTTTGACTTTGTGGCTGTGGTAACTAGTGACAACCGTGAAAGAGAGACACTTTTCGTGTCACCCTCACTTCCTGCTTCTTGGTGGTGCTCCGTCACCTGATTCTCATGTCCGATGACCGCGTTATCAAATTGTGGATTTTTTTTGTTGATCGTTTGGTAATCCGTAGAAAGCGCAGGATGCTTCTAGAAACAGATTTAGACACTAGATCAAATCTGTTTATGGGCCAATGGCTATGTTGTCATAATAATTAGTGGATCTCAACCATTAAGTCTCTGCATTACTGACATCTAGACTGTTCATTTATGTTATTTGTGGTATGATTTGTGTTGTGCTTTGACAAGTCTTACTCATTGTCACTCAAGTTGTCCAACGAATCTATCATTATTACCATTATGCTCAAATGACCATGCCCATAACTAGAAGAATTGCCTATGAATGTGAATATATTGAAATGTTGCAAAGTTCTATGATTGAACTAGATGATGAAGATGATGATCATGATGTTGCTGCTGCTGATGATGATATATCCATTCTCATGGTTATTTTACGACTATGGTGAGTAATTGTCATCTGAGCATAAATGGTGGGGTGCACGCACGCACTACTAGCCTACTGGCCAGAGGGGTTGTCACTAATTATCATAGCCACAAAGTCAAAATTGTATAAATTAATGAAAACAAAAATGTGCTTTTCAGTCTTCATTTAAGGTGAGGGTTAGGCATAAGGTTAGCAGTGTGGTTAAGGTTTAAAATCGTATTTTAAGAAGATACATTGTAGAAATAGACTTGGTTTAGGCATAATTAAAAAGATAGTCCTTACTAGTTACCACAGACACAACGTTTTAGTTATGGCTAAACCCCGCCCATTTATACAATTTTCTTCTTAAAATCTCATTTAAACCTAAACTTATGTCTAACCCTAACCTTGAATTAAGACCAAAAAACACATTTTTGTTTTCATGAATATTTATGATATAGCCTAGACTGTTTCGACTGTGGTAACTAGTGGCAACCGTGAAAGAGCAACACTTTTCGTTTCACCCTCACTTCCTGCCTCTTGGTGGTGCTCCGTCACCTGATTCTCATGTCCTATGACCGCGTTATCAAACTGTGGACATTTTTTTCGCGCGTTTGGTAATCCATAGAAAGCGCAGGATGCTTCTAGAAACAGATATAGACCCTAGATCAAATCTGTTTATGGGCCGACTGTTCATTTATGTTATTTGTGGTATGACTTGGGTTGTGCTTTGACAAGTCTTATTCATTGTCACTCAATTTGTCCAATGAATCTATCATAATTACCATTATGCTCAAATGACCATGCCCATAACTTTAAGAATAGCCTATGAATGTGAATATATTGAAATGTATGTCCAACCCTAACCTTGAATTAAGACCAAAAAGCACATTTTTGTTTTCATGATTTTTTATGATATAGCCTAGACTGTTTCGACTGTGGTATCTAGTGACAACCGTGAAAGAGCGACACTTTTCGTTTCACCCTGACTTCCTGCCTCTTGGTGGTTCTCCGTCACCTGATTCTCATGTCCCATGGCCGCGTTATCAAACTGTGGACATGTTTTCGCGCGTTTGGTAATCCATAGAAAGCGCAGGATGATTCTAGAAACATATATAGACACTAGATGATATCTGTGTATGGGCCGATTACTATGTTGTCATAATAATTCGTGGATCTCAACCATTAAATCTCTAGATTACTGACATCAAGATTATGTATTTATGTTATTTGCGGTATGACTATTGTGTTGTGCTTTGACAAGTCTTATTCATTGTCACTCAATTTGTCCAATGAATCTATTATTATTACCATTATGCTCAAATGACCATGCCCATAACTAAAAGAATAGCCTATGAATGTGAATATATTGAAATGTTGCCTAGTTCTATGATTGAACTAGATTATGCAGATGATGATCATGATGTTGCTGCTGATGATATATCTATTGTCATGGTTAGTTTATGACTATGGTGAGTAAATGTCTTCTGATCATTAATGGTGGGGTGCACGCACGCACGACTGTATATGTGCCATGCGTAAAGTTCTACTTTCACCGCTAGATGATAGCATTTCTCCACGAACCAAAGGCCTACTACATGGCACGCATATAATATTATTGAATGCCAGGGACCTGTTGTAATTGGAGGATATTGCTGAGAATTGTTAGAAGTTCCCTCACATAGATGTTTCATTTGTACGTTTAACCTTTGCATAGCCTTTCCCTGGCAATGTGTGGCAAATGTGCAAAATGAGGCATGTTTAGGTCTTGTGTTTATCCTTTCTCATTGGAATAACCACATTTGCTTTGCAGACATTATTCATGATTTTTATAATGGAGCATTTATCAAAACGAAAATATTTAGGCCTAGCCAACATTGTGGATAGACAACGTGTATTGTTTGATAGTTGCCTATTATTGTTCTTAAATTGCACTCTTCTCATTTTGAAAATTGAACATTAAATAGTTGACAGTAGTACTATCACCATTTACACAGGAGGTGTGAATTGCAGGTCTAGCCATTAGCCGATAGGAAGAAAGTAAAAAAATACAAAAAAGAGTTAAAAATAAAAATTGCCCGCGCTACAGATCCCTATATTGGTCCGCTAATACATAACTAGTAAAGTCCCAGTGCACTACTTTTGTGAGAAAAATTAATAAATACAAAACAGGTAAATAAATAGTTATTGGCGGGGAGGTGCTAACACGTTCCAACCAGAGGGGCTGGTTTGATTCATTCGGTTCGCAGAAGTATACAGTGCATTCGGAAAGTATTCAGACCCCTTCCCTTTTTCCAAATGTTGTTACATTACAGCCTTATTCTCAAATTGATTAAATAAATAAAAATGTCCTCATCAATCTACACACAATACCCCATAATGACAAAGCGAAAACAGGTTTTTATAAATATTTGCTAATTTATTTAAAATAAAAAACAGACTTTTTTACATAAGTATTCAGACCGTTTGCTATGAGACTCGAAATTGAGCTCAGGTGCATCCTGTTACCATTGATTGAGATGTTTCTACAACTTGATTGGAGTCCATCTGGGGTTCAATTCAATTGATTGGACATGATTTGGAAATGCTCACACCTGTCTATATAAGGTCCCACAGTCAGAGCAAAAACCAAGCCATGAGGTCGAAGGAATTGTCCGTAGAGCTCTGAGACAGGATCATGTCGAGGCACAGATCTGGGGAAGGGTACCAACACATTTCTGCAGCATTGAAGGTACCCAAAAACACAGTGGCCTCCATCATTCTTAAATGGAAGAAGTTTGGAACCACCAAAACTCTTCCTAGAGCTGGCCGCCCGGCCAAACTGAGCAATCGGGGGAGAAGGGCCTTGGTCAGGGAGGTGACCAAGAACCCGATAGTCACTCTGACAGAGCTCCAGAGTTCCTCTGTGGAGATGGGAGAACCTTCCAGAAGGACAACCATCTTTGCTTTGTCATTATGGGGTATTGTGTATAGATTGATGAGGATATTTATTTTATTTGATCCATTTTAGAATAAGACTGTAACATAAGATAATGTGGAAAAAGGGAAGGGGTCTGAATACTTTCCGAATGCACTGTATATATTTTTACATTTTAGTCATTTAGCAGACGCTCTTATCCAGAGCGACTTACATTATTTATTTATTTTCCTACCCCCTGTGGGAATCGAACCCACAACCCTGGCGTTGCAAACGCCATGCTCTATCAACTGAGCTACATCCCTGCCGGCCATTCCCTCCCCTACCGTGGACGACGCTGGGCCAATTGCGCGCCGCCCCATGGGTCTCCCGGTCACGGCCGGCTACGACAGAGCCTGGATTCGAACCAGGATCTCTAGTGGCACAGCTAGCACTGCGATGCAGTGCCTTAGACCACTGCGCCACTATATATATGTATGTATGTACAGTACCAGTCAAAAGTTTGGACACACCTACTCATTCAAGGGTTTTTCTTTATTTTTACTATTTTTTACATTGTAGAATAATAGTATGGAATCATGTAGTAACCAAAAAAGTGTTAAACAAATCAAAATATATGTTATATTTTATATTCTTCAAAGTAGCCACCCTTTGCCTTGATGACAGCTTTGCACACTCTTGGCATTCTCTCATCCAGCTTCATGAGGTAGTCACCTGGAATGCATTTCAATATAAAATATATTTTGATTTGATTAACACTTTTTTGGTTACTACATGATTCCATATGTGTTATCTCATAGTTTTGATGTCTTCACTATTATTCTACAATTTAGAAAATAGTAAAAATAAAGAAAAACCCTGGAATGAGTAGGTGTGTCCAAACGTTTGACTGGGACTGTATGTGTAGCTGTAGAGGGATAAGTGTGTTGATGAACTATCTCACCCCAGGTTTAAAGTGAGAGCATGGGGAGCTCTGCCTAGTAATACAGTACGATACAGGTTCTTAGATCTGGTGTGAGCTCACACTGTTTCACCCAGGGAAGAGGCTGAGACTGGAATAACTTTCTGGAATTTATTTCAGACAATCAGTGTTAATTTCATCAACAATAACTGACACAGTTTGATTGAGCAGATCTGCCCGGCTCTCCAACACAGGTCCCCAGGCTTGTAACTAACTTCAACTAGAAACAATAATGTTTACTCTCACTCTTACTTTCACGTAGGCTATTTTTGCTTTGATCACATCAGAAGCTCTATTTTCCCATGTGCTCTGTTATTCATTCATCTGTGTGGCCGATCTCGCACCGCGGTCCGCAAATGCGAGTGACAGTTGCTTTTTCCCATTGGAAAAACTAATGCTATTTGTTGAATATTAGGACTACAGTAATACTTCTGCCATTTTGGGAAAGTTACAATTCTCCCCTTTTAAAGAAACCACTGTTATTTACCCCACTTGACGGTTATGATGGGGAGAAAATCTGAGCTATAAATTATTTAAGCTGTAGCCATATGGTTAATTATGGCTGGCATTGGTTACAATATGCCTCAATATCAATGTTGCCAGCTTAGGTATATGAGAGGATAGTAGGCCTAGTTGGACAAGGCTACCTGACTGTGCACATGATGGAAGTTAGAGGTAGCCTAAATATTCATTATTTAATCGAGTTTTAGTCGACTGATTAATTTGATGACATTCCATCCTGGACTTTTATATTAGTATTGAACTGAAATAAAATATACATAAAAATACATACATGACAAACCAAGGTACTATTATTTTGAAATTGGAAATTGCAGGACTTATTTTGGCATGACAAATCGTCAGATTCTTATTTTGAAATGGAAATAGCAGAACTTATTTTAGCATGACAAATGGAGGGACTTTTATTTTGAAATTGGAAATTGCAGGAGTTTTATTTTGGTATGATAAATCGAGGGACTCTTATGTTGAAGTGTTACATCCAGCTCAGAGTTACAGCTGGATGCCGGTGGTTCCAGCTGGATGCTGGATGTAACGCTAAGCCGGATGCTGGATGGAACTCTGAGCCAGATGCTGGATGTAACTCTGAGCCTGATGCTGGATGTAACTCTGATCCGGATGCTGGATGTAACTCTGAGCCGGATGTAATCTGAGCCTGATGCTGGATGTAACTCTGTGCTGGATGTAACTCTGAGCCGGATGCTGGATGTAACTCTGAGCCGGATACAACTCTGAGCTGGATGTTACTCAGCTGAGCTGGATGCTGGATGTAACTCAGAGCCGGATGCTGGATGTAACTCTGAGCCGGATGCGGGATGTAACTCTGAGCCGAATGCTGGATGTAACTCTGAGCTGGATGCTACTCAGCTGAGCTGGATGTGGTATGTAACTCTTAGCTGGATGCTACTCAGCTGAGCTGGATGCTGGATGTAACTCTGAGCCGGATGCTGGATGTAACTCTGAGCCGGATGCTATACTGGATGTAACATCCAGCATCTAGCTCAGTGTTACAGCCCCTACTGCTAATTTGTGTAGCCTATAAAACAGGTGTGTTCCAGTCAGGTGGGGAGAGAGATGCACTGCTCCTGCTGGGCCTAAAATGGAAGTGGTAGTTAGAATCCCATTTAACTGATTTGATTGTTATTATGGGCCTAATGTTCTAGGTAGGCTAAATAACTCATATGGATTTGGGCACCTGTTTTGCTTTCCATGTTATAGCAGAAGTCAAATTAAATTTAAAGATGCACTGCAGAAATCGCTCCACCATTTCCTAATATCAGTTTGGAACAAAACAAGGAAGTATAGCGTAGAGAATCATTGTACCATCTAAACCGCTGTAAAATATATGTTCTATAACCAAAGATATTGTAATATCAGGTGTTTGAAGCTGGTGTGCAACAGTAAAAGACACAAAAACTAAACTTAAGAACGGAAGCACAGAAATACTGCACGTGTAGCTCAGTTGGTAGAGCATGGCGCTTGCAACGCCAGGGTTGTGGGTTCGATTCCCACGGGGGACCAGTATATATATATATATATATAAAAATGTTTGTACTCACTAACTGTAAGTCGCTATAGATAAGAGCGTCTATCTATAACACATTATATAGAATTTGTTATGTGAATTTGGTCGGGTCGCCCAAAAAGTTATTGCAGCTTTAAAGCACTATATCTCATTTGTCAGCGAAGTGTGTTGATAAGGCTATTACATTTTGGCCTCTTGCCCCCCCCCCCCCGAATATGGAGAAGCAGTTGTAGGCTACCTCGGCACATATGACATTCAATTCATGAGCGAAATATGAAGATTCATGATATGAAGTATGAATATGAAGACTGGGATATGAAAGTCAACCTGGAGCTGCTGCCTCACACATTTCCCAACGCCCACTAGCAGAGTCGCAACACTACATGGCATGCCTCTTAACCACTACGTCCGCACTGACTCGAGGATAGGCGAGAGAGAAAAAATACCCCCCCCCACACACACTTTTCTGGCAACCCCTCCCTGCTTGTGCAAATGAGTAGTCAACCCGAGAGCAGATCGCCGCGCAATAACAAACCCAGCCTCGGCTCTGACTGCCAGGAGTGAAGAGGCATTTCTCTACTGGAAGTTCCGCAAACGAGCTGAGAGAGCCCAGATACCCCGCACTCCCGGTTCGGACATGAGCCCGGGGATCCGGAGATGAGGCTCCGAAATGGCACCTTCCTAACGGTCGTATTGTTCGGTCTATGCGGACTCATTTCGCTCTCCTGGTACACTGCATTCAGCAATTCCAAAGGTAAAGTAGCCGCTATATCACACCACGAGGCGGGGGCGTGTTTAGGCGATTTGATAGATTTCGTCTGCTATTGGAGACGAACTACACAATATCGGTCTGATATCGTGTAACTGTGTTTGGAAATAAACAGCTGGTGTTGGTGTATGATATTTCAATTTCCTGTTATCCATCGACCATGAGGAATAGTCTAACGTTTTCACCGGGTGGCACCAGTGTCAGACCCCTCTACCTTTGTCATGCGTTTTCCTTGCAACCTTTGCCTACATTGAACAGATTATGTTGATAAATACATCATTTTAAAGGCCCCCAAGACATGCGTTTTTATATTCCTCAGCCTGCGCGGGCAGAGTAATTGTGATATCCTTTCCATTGTATGGACATAGTGTTGACATTATGAATCAGATGATTGCTCAAAGTGCGCATCTCAGGCAGCAATATTGAAACAAAGTAGCTGTAGATAGTGAATTCTGATACAATGTTTGTGAGGAACTTGCAAAAATGTAACCTCAAGCTTCAGGTGCCAGTGCATTTTGTATGTAGGCAATGGATGGATCTTTTCCACTTGGTTTAAACATTTATGGAGCTTTGTTTTGTGTGTTTTGAAGTTGTTGGGCAAGCAGACTTGCCTGTTCCTAGGCTGATAGGCTACTGTTTATACAGGCTATCAGCCCAATTCTGATCATTTGCCACTAATTGGTATTTTGACCGATCGTATCTTTTGCCAATAATTGGGCAAAAGATCAGAATTGGGCTGCCTGTGTAAACGCAGCCAGAGTCCCTCAAAGTGCTGTCTGGTATACAGTATGTATTGACAGTTCACACACAGGTCTTTCATCGAGCCCCAATAGTGTTGGAAGCATTGCACTCCCCTTTGGTCCATGCCAAGTGTTGCATAAACACTCAGAGGATATCACAAACAAAATCAGAACTATTGATATATTCCTCTATAGTGGTAATTAGTCACCCAATTCTGCACAGAAGTCACTTGATTAAGTCTCTATACATGTAAAGAGGAACTTGAAAGCCACTGCCTCTCACAATGTTGTTGGGAACTCCAATGCATGATGTCATGATTAATGATTAAACAAATCTTACAAAAATGTCACGAGGAAACATTCCCAATCGATTACTATGGTAGATCTGAAATTCAGCCGTTTTTCCCTATTATGAGCAGCTGCCAAATTCCCTGGACATTTGATAGAAACTTGATAGGGTCATGACTCATGCCTATTTCTAGTTGGTTTCACACAGATGGTATCGACCCCTTGAAAAGCTGCAGACCATTATTCTCAGGAGCCAATACAGTGCCTTGCAAAAGTATTCATCCCCCTTGGCGTATTTCCTATTTTGTTGCATTACAACCTGTAATTTAAATTGATTTTTATTTGGATTTCATGTAATGGACATACACAAAATAGTCCAAATTGGTGAAGTGAAATGAAAAAAATTACTTGTTGAAAAAAATTATAAAAAATAAATAATGGAAAAGTGGTGCGTGCATGTGTATTCACCCCCTTTGCTATGAAACCCCTAAATAATATCTGGTTTAACCAATTACCTTCAGAAGTCACATAATTAGTAAATAAAGTCCCCCTGTGTGCAATCTAAGTGTCACATGATCTCAGTATATATACACCTGTTCTGAAAGGCCCCAGAGTCTGCAACACCACTAAGCAAGGGGCACCACCAAGCAAGCGGCACCATGAAGACCAAGGAGCTCTCCAATTAGGTCAGGGACAAAGTTGTGGAGAAGTACAGATCAGGGTTGGATTATAAATAAATATCAGAAACTTTGAACATCCCACGGAGCACCATTAAATCCATTATTAAAAAATTTAAAGAATATGGCACCATAACAAACCTGCCAAGAGAGGGCCGCCCACCAAAACTCACGGACCAGGCAAGGAGGGTATTAATCAGAGAGGCAACAAAGATACCAAAGAGTGAAGCATGGTGGTGGCAGCATCATGCTGTGGGGATGTTTTTAATCGGCAGGGACTGGGAAACTGGTAAGAATTACAGGGAAATTCTTGAGGGAAACCTGTTTCAGTCTTCCAGAGATTTGAGACTGGGACGGAGGTTCACCTTCCAGCAGGACAATGACCCTAAGCATACTGCTAAAGCAACACTCAAGTGGTTTAAGGGGAAACATTTAAATGTCTTGGAATGGCCTAGTCAAAGCCCAGACCTCAATCCAATTGAGAATCTGTTGTATGACTTAAAGATTGCTGTACACCAGCGGAACCCATCCAACTTGAAGGAGCTGGAGCAGTTTTGCCTTGAAGAATGGGCAAAAATCCCAGTGGCTAGATGTGCCAAGCTTATAGAGACATACCCCAAGAGACTTTAAGCTGTAATTGCTACAAAATGTGGTTCTACAAAGTATTGACTTTGGGGGGATGAATAGTTATGCATGCTGAAGTTTTCTGTTTTTTTGTCTTATTTCTTGTTTGTTTCAAAGTGGTAGGCATGTTGTGTAAATCAAATGATACAAACCCCCCAAAAATCCATTTGAATTTCAGGTTGTAAGGCAACAAAATAGGAAAAATGCCAAGGGGGGTGAATACTTTCGCAAGCCACTGTACAAACAATTAGCACCACAATGGAAGTGCACCTTCACTGTGTTGGGTTTGTGCAGTGTGCCCCTGAGCTTTGGATGCGTCGTCATTTGTTCATTCTGTTAGGACCCTGCACATGAAGATTAAAGATGCACTATGCAGAAATCGCTCCGCCATCTCCTGGTTCGCCTAATTTCAGTTTATGTCACAAAACAAGCAGTCATTGTGTAGAGAATCATTGTACCATCTAAACCTCTTTTAAATATATTTTCCATAACCAAACATATTGTACAGTGGGGAAGAAATTATTTAGTCAGCCACCAATTGTGCAAGTTCTCCCACTTAAAAAGATGAGAGAGGCCTGTAATTTTCATCATAGGTACACGTCAACTATGACAGACAAATTGAGAAAAAAAATCCAGAAAATCACATTGTAGGATTTTTTATGAATTTATTTGCAAATTATGGTGGAAAATAAGTATTTGGTCACCTACAAACAAGCAAGATTTCTGGCTCTCACAGACCTGTAACTTCTTCTTTAAGAGGCTCCTCTGTCCTCCACTCGTTACCTGTATTAATGGCACCTGTTTGAACTTGTTATTAGTATAATAGACACATGTCCACAACCTCAAACAGTCACACTCCAAACTCCACTATGGCCAAGACCAAAGAGCTGTCAAAGGACACCAGAAACAAAATTGTAGACCTGCACCAGGCTGGGAAGACTGAATCTGCAATAGGTATGCAGCTTGGTTTTAAGAAATCAACTGTGGGAGCAATTATTAGGAAATGGAAGACATACAAGACCACTGATAATCTCCCTCGATCTGGGGCTCCACGCAAGATCTCACCCCGTGGGGTCAAAATGATCACAAGAACGGTGAGCAAAAATCCCAGAACCACACGGGGGGACCTAGTGAATGACCTGCAGAGAGCTGGGACCAAAGTAACAAAGCCTACCATCAGTAACACACTACGCCGCCAGGGACTCAAATCCTGCAGTGCCAGATGTGTCCCCCTGCTTAAGCCAGTACATGTCCATGCCCGTCTGAAGTTTGCTAGAATGCATTTGGATGATCCAGAAGAGGATTGGGAGAATGTCATATGGTCAGATGAAACCAAAATAGAACTTTTTGGTAAAAACTCAACTCGTCGTGTTTGGAGGACAAAGAATGCTGAGTTGCATCCAAAGAACACCATACCTACTGTGAAGCATGGGAGTGGAAACATCATGCTTTGGGGCTGTTTTTCTGCAAAGGGACCAGGACGACTGATCCGTGTAAAGGAAAGAATGAATGGGGCCATGTATCGTGAGATTTTGAGTGAAAACCTCCTTCCATCAGCAAGGGCATTGAAGATGAAACGTGGCTGGGTCTTTCAGCATGACAATGATCCCAAACACACCGCCCGGGCAACGAAGGAGTGGCTTCGTAAGAAGCATTTCAAGGTCCTGGAGTGGCCTAGCCAGTCTCCAGATCTCAACCCCATAGAAAATCTTTGGAGGGAGTTGAAAGTCCGTGTTGCCCAGCAACAGCCCCAAAACATCACTGCTCTAGAGGAGATCTGCATGGAGGAATGGGCCAAAATACCAGCAACAGTGTGTGAAGACATACAGAAAACGTTTGACCTGTGTCATTGCCAACAAAGGGTATATAACAAAGTATTGAGAAACTTTTGTTGTTGACCAAATACTTATTTTCCACCATAATTTGCAAATAAATTCATAAAAAATCCTACAATGTGATTTTCTGGATTTGTTTTTCTCATTTTGTCTGTCATAGTTGACGTGTACCTATGATGAAAATTACAGGCCTCTCTCATCTTTTTAAGTAGGGGGAACTTGCACAATTTGTGGCTGACTAAATACTTTTTTCCCCCACTGTATCTGTAAATCTGACTAAATATTAGCACTTCACTTCACATACTCATATACTTGTGGGCAATAACATTCAATCTGGATAACAAAACACATTTTAAGGCTAGAGAAATTAAACAACCAACACAGTCAACACCAAAACATGTTGGAGAGTAAGCATGGAGAACCAATTCCCAAAAGAAAACGAGACTCCTCGACTGACACAGATGATTTATGCTTTTCACCACCTGGAACGGTAAGTGTAGAAATCGACTTGCTAAAGTCGATAAATGATAAATTTGGCATACTTGAACTAGTCAGTAAAGATATAGAGGAGTTCAAGGCCTCGAGATGAGTGACGAAAAAGCCGCGACAATGGAGAAAGAAACAAACAAGCTAAAAGGTACAGTCAATACTATTGAAACGGACATTAAAGAACTTAAAAAAGAAAACATGTTTCTGAGAGAAGCCTTACTTGAAATACAGACTAGATCTATGCAAGAAAAGATTTCCTGGTTAAAGCACTACAGATCCCAGGTGATACTGTCGATCGAACTCCAACACGTTTCGTTTCGGACAGAGAGGACAGCGATACGAGTGCCAAATTTTGCATTCTTTAAGGATAAAGAATTTTTTAAAGCCTGGGCAAGACTCGTTGGCATGAAAATAGGCATTAATTATCAGTTCCCGAAGGAAATTGCAGAACGGTGCAAAGTTCTGTACCCACTCTTCAAAGTGAATAGATTAAAAGGGAAACGTGTAGCTCTCATAGTCGATAAACTGTACATTGACTGTTCCAAGACTACTCCATGGCTATTCTAAATAATGCAAAGTTCCCATAGAGGAGTCGAATAATGGAACACCCAATACTATCCATGGTAGGGATTATAATAGAAATAGGAAAACAATCAAATACTACTACAAATACACTATACCATTCAAAATAGGGAATGTTGTAAAAATAATTAGTATTCGACTCTCTATTTATAGTATTCATAAATAGATAAAAGACAGTAGTAGAAGGACAATTATTGAAATAATATAAGGTACTGGAACACAAGTACTCAAAAGTCCGAAATTAGGTAGGAGTCAACATGGTAGATAAACACACAGCAAACAGAAGACATAGAAGTCACAGTATGTGGGTATGTGTGGGTGTATATGTGGGGGGAGTGTGGTTGTGATGGAAGATGGGGTGTGTGTTTTTGTGATTGGAAAGGTGTGGTGAGTTACAATGCATTTGGAAAGTATTCAGACCCCTTCACTTTGTCCACATTTTGTTACGTTACAGCCTTAATCTAAAATTGATAAAATTGTTTTTTCCCCCCCTCATCAATCAACACACAATACCCCATTGCAAAATGTATTACAAATAAAAAACGTACATATCACATTTACATAAGTATTCAGACCCTTTACTCAGTACTTTATTGAAGCACCTTTCGCTGCACAGCTATTTTCACGTCTCTCCAGAGATGTTTGATCGGGTTCAAGTCCGGGCTCTGGTTGGGCCACTCAAGGACATTCAGAGACTTGTCCCAAAGCCACTCCTGCGTTGTCTTGGCTGTGTGCTTAGGGTCGTTGTCCTGTTGGAATGTGAACCTTCACCCCAGTCTGAGGTCCTGAGCACTCTGGAGCAGGTTTTCATCAAGGAACTCTCTGTACTTTTCTCCATTCATCTTTTCCTCGAACCTGACTAGTCTCCCAGTCCCTGCTGTTGAAAAACCTCCCCACAGCATGATACTGCCACCACCATGCTTCACCGTAGGGATGGTACCAGGTTTCCTCCAGACATGACGCTTGGCATTCAGACCAACGAGTTCAATCTTGGTTTCATCAGACCAGAGAATCTTGTTCATCATGGTCTGAGAGTCCTTTAGGTGCCTTTTGGCAAACTCCATGTGGGCTGTCATGTGCCTTTTACTGAGGAGTGGCTTCCCTCTGGCCACTTTACCATAAAGGCCTGATGGTGGACTGCTGCAGAGATGGTTGTCCTTCTGGAAGGTTCTCCCATCTCCACAGAGGAACTCTGGAGCTCTGTCAGAGTGACCATCGGGTTGTTGGTCACCTCCCTGACCAAGGCCCTTCTCCCCCGATTGCTCAGTTTGGCCAGGCGGCCAGCTCTAGGAAGAGTCTTGGTGGTTCCAAACTTCTTCCATTTAAGAATGATGGAGGCCACTGTGTTCTTGGGGACCTTGAATGCTGCAGAAATGTTTTGGTACCCTTCCCCAGATCTGTGCCTCGACCCAATCCTGTCTCAGAGCTCTACAGACAATTTCTTCGACCTCATGGCTTGGTTTTTGATCTGACATGCACTGTCAACTGTGGGACCTTATATAAACAAGTGTGTGTCTTTTTGAATTTAGCTCAGGTGGACTCCAAGTTTTAAAAACATCTCAAGGATGATCAATGGAAACAGGATGCACCTGAGCTCAATTTAAGGCTCATAGCAAAGGCACTGAATAATTATGTAAATAAGGTATCTGTTTTTTTATTTCTAATAAATGTGCTAAAATTTGAACTGTTTTCACTTTGTCATTATGGGGTATTGTGTGTAGATTGAGGACATCTATTTATTTAATCCATTTTAGAATAAGGCTGTAACGTAACAAAATGTGGAAAAAGGGAAGGTGTCTGAATACTTTCCAAACGCACTGTTATGTATAAGTTGGAAGTAGAAGCCTAAGTGTTGTTGTCCATTAGTTTACTCCATTTAGGGGAGGGGTGGTAGGGTTAGGGGAAAAGAATAGAGGAAAATATATATGTTTTAAAATCTATATGTAGACTCAAATTTCCAATCCCCCATATTTATTTTATAAATACAGTACCAGTCAAAAGTTTGGACACACCTACTCATTCAAGGGTTTTTCTTTATTGTTACTATTTTCTACATTGCAGAATAATAGTGAAGACATCAAAACTATGAAATAACACATATGGAATCATGTAGTAACCCAAAAAGTGTTAAACAAATCAAAATATTTTATATTTGAGATTCTTCAAAGTAGCCACCCTTTGCCTTGATGACAGCTTTGCACACTCTTTGCATTCTCTCAACCAACTTCATGAGGTAGTCACCTGGAATCATCCCCAAAGAATGATGTTTCCAACTCCATGCTTCACAGTTGGGATGGTGTTCTTGGGGTTGTACTCATCCTTCTTCCTCCAAACACGGCGAGTGGAGTTTAGACCAAAAAGCTCTATTTTTGTCTCATCAGACAACATGACCTTCTCCCATTCCTCCTCTGGATCATCCAGATGGTCATTGGCAAACTTCAGACGGGACATGCGCTGGCTTGAGCAGGGGGACCTTGCGTGCGCTGCAGGATTTTAATCCATGACGGCATAGTTTGTTACTAATGGTTTTCTTTGAGACTGTGGTCCCAGCTCTCTTCAGGTCATTGACCAGGTCCTGCCGTGTAGTTCTGGGCTGATCCCTCACCTTCCTCATGATCATTGATGCCCCACGAGGTGAGATCTTGCATGGAGCCCCAGACCGAGGGTGATTGACCGTCATCTTGAACTTCTTCAATTTTCTAATAATTGTGCCAACAGTTGTTGCCTTCACACCAAGCTGCTTGCCTATTGTCCTGTAGCCCATCCCAGCCTTGTGCAGGTCTACACTTTTATCCCTGATGTCCTTACACAGCTCTCTGGTCTTGGCCATTGTGGAGAGGTTGGAGTCTGTTTGATTGAGTGTGTGGACAGGTGTCTTTTATACAGGTAACGAGTTCAAACAGGTGCAGTTAATACAGGTAATGAGTGGAGAACAGGAGGGCTTCTTCAAGAAAAACTAACAGGTCTGTGAGAGCTGGAATTATTACTGGTTGGTAGATGATCAAATACTTATGTCATGCAATAAAATGCAAATTAATTACTTTAAAATCATACAATGTGATTTTCTGGATTTTTGTTTTAGATTCCGTCTCTCACAGTTGAAGTGTACCTATGATAAAAATTACAGACCTCTACATGCTTTGTAAGTAGGAAAACCTGCAAAATCGGCAGTGTATCAAATACTTGTTCTCCCCACTGTATATATGTGTGTATCTATTTGCAATGTTGAAGCTCATCCACCCCCTAAAAAAGTATATAATAATAGCAGTCCAAATATAACAATTAGACAATTTATCCTGGGGTCTTTACACTTTCCTGATGGCTATGTTTAGGTTGTGCTACAGAGAGGATACATTAGGCACATAGAGTAAAGCATAGACTAATGTGAAGAAAGCTGTATTCTGAAATCAATCAACTCCATCAAATTCACTGCATCATATCACAATAATGACATATATTCCCCAACAACTTTATGATTACCAGGGAATTCAAGGAGTGGGGAAGGGGTGTGTGCACTGTAGCTTATTAAGACTGATAACATACCTCCTATTCTGACTTAATTGATGAGTAACTGCGACTCCCCTCTGTAACCCCCCCTTTTCTGCCAAGACATCATCCTCTTTCTCTCCTCAGCGTCATCATCATCATCATCATCATCATTACCACGGTTTTCTGTTGAAGGCTTTGTTTCTGGCTTTTGCATCCTCTACTGTCATGTGCGGTTGACTGGAGTGTGTGTGTCTGATATTGACTCCCAGACTGATGGCAATTAACTCGGGAGCGAAACGGGGAGAGATTGCTCTGCTGTGTGTGTGTGTGTGTGTGTGTGTGTGTGTGTCAGTATTACTTGACGTGCCCCTCTGAGCCAGCACTCGGGCAAATTAATTCAGTCAAGCAAACAGCTAAACGTGATTACAGAAGCTTGTTTGATACATTTATTCCAATGGGGGCTGAGGGCTGTTTCAATCTATGTGAGCTGGCTGAATAACACTGCACTAAACCTTGCCACTCGGCAGATGCCAATTTAATATCAACAGTGTCCGATAGGTCAATGTTCCCCAGGAATGAAGGGATTGAATAAGAAATTATTATTGATAAACAAATGCATGAATCAATTGGTAGATCGATCTCACAGGAGAGCGTGAGTCAACAAATTAGGTAATGGGAAAGTGGTCGAATGACTCAAGATGAAGACAAGGGCTTCTCTCTTTATAAAACTAGTTAGGTAGATCTTATGAACAGACATCTTTTCCCAGACAATTCTGGAGAATCTTTTGTTTTCTTTTCTTTTTCAAACACCAATTCCTTGTTTAGTTCCTCAGTGGCTTTCTGTCTGATGCGACTTGGCTCACGGAATTCCCTGGAGCACGATAACTCTTGGGAGATGTGAAAGTTGGTTTGTCACTGCTGGGCCACCACACACACACACACACACACACACACACACACACACACACAATATACTTAAGATACACACTTTCTCGCTCACTCAAACCACTCCAGGCCACACACATGCACGCACACACACACACACACACAGAGGGCAGACAGCTCATACAGTAATTTCTTGGTGACTCATGTCCAGCTCACACACACAAACTCGAAGACTACCGGGGCTCAGGCTCACATGCCCGGTCATGTCCTCAAGTAGCACACACACACACACAACAATTGTTTGCTGCCTGGTAGACATCCTTGCAGTCCCATGCTCTGTTTCGCTTTTGATTGAGCTTTTGCTGTGGTTTTGTTTAGCCTAATCTAATTTGGTCTCCAAAGTCAATGTTTTAGGAAACAGAGACTGGTCTTATCAAGGTTGGTGTCATTTTCCAAGCTGTAGTACATGTATAATGTGTGCACTGTGGCATTATCCATACCGCTATCAAGTGTACACTTGCCTTTGTCCACTCTTAAGTGCACACACAGACGAGGAGGGGTGATTCCGAGAGCGATGGAAATCTGGAATGACCCTTCATTCTCTCTCCTCCTCTCCTCTTTCTCGCCCCCGTTCCAGTGGGATGCATAAGGGCAGATCTCAGGAGACACTTATAGTCCCCCACTGCCTTTAGAGGTCCCACACAGAGTCCAAGTCCTTTGGAGAAAAAGGGAGAAACTGAATGAAAAGGGAGGTGGACCATTCTTGATACACACGGGAAACTGTTGAGCGTGAAAAACACAGCAGCGTTGCAGTTCTTGACACAAACCGGTGCGCCTGGCACCTACCACCATACCCCGTTCAAAGGCACTTAAATCCTTTGTCTTTCTTATTCGCCCTCTGAATGGCACACCTACACAATCCATGTCTCAATTGTCTCAAGGCTTAAAAATCCTTCTTTAACCAGTCTCCTCCCCTTCATCTACACTGATCGAAGTGGATTTAACAGGTGACATCAATAAGGAATAATAGCTTTCACCTGGTCAATCTATGTCATGGAAAGAGCAGCTGTTCCTAATGTTTTTTACACTAAGTGTATTTCATGATGTGCAGCCTAACGTGCGCAATGATGTACAAAATCAGTGATTTAGTACATTTTTATTGGGTAAGCATTAGAATAAGCCACCTCAATATTTGCATCCGTAGGTGGTAATATCGTTCTAGGAGCTGATCCATCGTCAGTATTGTGAAATAATTTTAATGTTAAGGTAAGATGTGAATTGAGAAAGCTGATCTGAGAGCAGCGATGCCTTTCTTTCAGTATCGACACATGCTCCAACGACGCACTTAGTCTGTTTTCTCTGCGTGGTGTTTTGGGAAACACATGTTACATTTTCGGCCGTTGTAGGAAAGATGCATCGTTAAAACACACGTAAACCTAAGTTCCATCGCTATTGGGAAACCTGTCCCTGGCCTCCAAAGAGAACAAACACAGGACTTTACAAAAAGTGGTAGAACATCATTTTGTGTTGCATGTTTAGATAGAGAGAACAAAGACAGGTGAAGTAGGCTTTTGTGTTCCCACTGTTTTCTCTATACACAGTCTAGGGAATATGGGTGACTGTTTGGTCAGTCACATGAAGGTTCGTTTTGTGTGTTATGGCTTTATTTAGACCTAGAATTGTATGATCTGTAAATTAAATTAACAACTTTGCATGACCTTCATAGCTGCCTATAATTGTTTGTCATTCACTCACACACACACACACACACACACAAACACGTCACACACCAAGCTAGGTGTCAGGATGGTCAGGTGTTGGTATCATACAGCAGTTGGTCCGTCTGTTTTTTGGCTTGCCACACATACTGGCATAAGTGGCATTATTTACTGACAACGCTGGCAAGGATCTAGTTGGCAGCAGTTGGACAACCAGCATGCCCCTGCCAAGCCCTGCCCCTAACCCACAGCCTGCCCACATCAGGGCACAGAGAACCAGACAAGGGGAGGGGAACTGTTTTCAAAATGTTTGTGCGTGTTTGTGTAATGTCTGGGTAGTATCATTCTCATGTCAGTCCACACCTCATTGAATTCCTTTAGTGAGCATGCTAAAATTCACACTTAGTAGTTTTTATCAGAGCACCTCACATAGTCTTTGGGCTTTGGCTTTCAATGTATTGCTTTGAGCAAGTTTGACTGTGAATATTGATGTCCCATGAGTTGTAGATCCTACAGTCTTGACTTGGAAGAAGGGTAGAGTCTGAATTATGGTGTGTTTTGGGCTCTAGGTGTCATTTTGTGGTGGAGTTGGTCGGTCGTCCAAGTTTTGCCTATGGTCTCAGTTCTTTCCCTCCCTAGTCAAAGTTGATGTGAAAGACTGAGACAGGAAGTGCTGTTTTTAGGTGCTACAATCTCCTCTGCCGCACTCTGTTGCTTTTCTCTGTCAAAAGGCACGAAGGCCTGTGTGTGTGTGTCAGCCCTCCATGTCCCCAACCCCTTGCTTGCGTGCAAACTGCACATGCAAGTTCCAGTGGTAACCTTGACAATAACCCTGGCCTTGGGGGGTGGGTGGTCCTAGTCATAAAATCATGCCCCATGGGTGGATTTACTGCATGTAGTGCAGAGTAAGAGGGGGAGAAATCCGGTAAGAGGAAAGGGTTTGTTTCATTTACATTTACATTTTAGTCATTTAGCAGACGCTCTTATCCAGAGCGACTTACAGTTATCCTCTGTGCATTTAACTGATTATTATATTTACTGAGCTTTTGTGTACTAAACTGTGTCTAATTTGTGGCAATGCATCAAGGCAATTTATCAATTAGAAAGCTATCATCCAAAAGGGATTCCCTATTGTTAGGGGACAAAATGAAACGATGGTTTTGGTGTTATACTTTGTATTCCATGTAATAGACAAACTTATCAGGATCACCGAACACTTTATTTCATGAGGATAGGACCATTGCTGAGAAAAGGTCAAAAAGGTTGCGGACAGGTCAATGTTAATCCCTAGTCCATAAGGCACCAAATCAACTGTCTGGATTCTTAAATTCAACACTTTTTGTCCAACTAAATATATCTCAAGACAGGGTAGTCATATTGTTATGGAATTCTCAGGGTTGATGTAGAACACAGAGATAATTCAATTATAATTGTATTTATGGAATGAAAATGATATATTGTGCAAATGAGGCACTTAATATGCAAGGTAGCATGCACAATTACAGTAATTTAAGATCAATAATTTAAAGTAGTGTGGTCATATTATTAACAAATCTTCATGCTCTATGAAATTAGAATTTAAAAAAATATACTACTGTATGCAAATTAGATAGTTCATATGCTAATTAGTCTGTAGAAACAAAGAAAATACAGCATATTAAACCATTAGTTTAAAGTAAGGTGGTCATATTGTTAACATATATTGATGTTTTATGCAAAACTGGGAGTTTACACTTAGTAAGGTGCAGCCTGTGCACGGACACACACCAACAAACACACGCACACACACCAGGGGTGGTAACAGAGTACATATAATTGGGATTACATAATCATGAACAAAAAGCAGGGTTACTATTTACCAATTAGTAACTGTTAGGCTGTATATATCACAGTTATGTTGTATTAGGCCTAAAGTGCCAAATAATATGCCCAACCGTGTGCCTGTGCCACCTGCATGCACACACACTGCACCCCCCCCACCCACACACACACACACACACACACAGTTCTCAGCATCCTCACACAGCACACACACAAACACACACCATATCACACATAGCCTAACACAGACACACACTTCTCACTAAGTCTGAACTGTAACACAGAAGGCTACTATTCTAATAACGTAGCATACTTCTAAGGTAACCTGAGTTGGGTTACATTGTAATGTTATTTTTGGTGTTGATGAGTTACTCTGGTGATGGGAGGATAAACTCCACCGTTTCCAGCAAATAATTAGCATAGGCTCAGAATAGACTGAGTGAGCTTCCTGCAATTCACTGGTAGTTAGCTATGTTTTTATCGATTGTAGGGCTTTAGCCACTGAATTCTTGTAGTTTTTACTTGAAAGAATAAAACCATCAATCACAAAAATCGCCTTTGGCACAATACAGCCAATGCCGCACAGCGGTGCTCTCGCTCGTTGCCTCAGCGAACGGCGTCAAGCACTCCCACACAGCTAGCAAGCTAGCACTCGTCATGGAAATGAGGGTGTAGGAATGTGAATTTAGACCAATCCCTGACAACCCATACATCAAAACGAAGCTACGATGCTCTACTTTGTAACCTGCTAGGTTTTTTGTGAGTCTGATTAAAAAATTCAACGACAGAGCCGAAAATAAACGTTTCACCTTATATTTCAGGACTTTCCCATACTTTTGGCAATACAATGTTACATCGATCTTACTCTAGTAGGTAGAGGAATACCTTCCACCAAGAGGAAATATGAACACATCGGTTTTGCGGGTTTCACTAAAATAATTTAATGTTCTTAGCACGGCACTTGCTTTACATTTGGACTCATATTGCGTAAATATAACGTACAGTATTGGGATTTTTAGACATGGTTAACAACTGCCACATTCATGTTTTCAAATGATTTATTATGTATTTTGACATTTAGTGAAAACTGAATTGTTTACTGCAGTTTTATTTGTAGAATTCTCGCATAGCGTCAATTGTTTGTCGCGTCACATAAGACCCTACTATTGTGCTTAATGGTGCACAGACTAACACAAAGGAACACTATTAAAGAACTTTGAAGTTTTACTGTCTAGACCAGGGTTTCCCAAACTCAAATAATCAACTAATCATCAAGCTTTGATAATTTGAATCAGCTGTGTAGTGTTAGGGCAAAAAACTCAAACGTGCACCCCTTGAGGTCCTGAGGACAGTTTGGGAAACGTTGGACTAGACCTTGGGTCAATTCATTCCCTACTCTCAACAACTTAAACTCGAGAAAATGTATTCATAAATTAACCTTACAATTCAGTTAATTTGTGTTTTCTGAGATAATTTTTTTGCATAATAAGCTCTTCATTTTGAAAAAGAATTGTTCAGCTGAAGTACCTGAGGATAATGTTAGCTAAGCTGAGCATAGTTTTCCCTGTCATGTTTTTTTAAATGTACAGTGGTGACTCCTTCCATGAATGAAATAATTATAAATAATGAATAATGCATGATACAGCCGCTGGAATATGAGCCGGCTAAGATGATTGTCCTCCCCATTGTTGACTTGATCAGATTGTTGTTAAACATTGATATAATACCGCCAATATATTCAGGACTTGATTAGGAAACAGTTTAAACATTGATTCTGGTATTGTCAACCTGTCTCTCCGGACAGCCTTCAAACTGACCAGCCGTCTAGATTGTGTGCATGCGCGCATGTGTCTCTGACTGTGTGCCTCTGTACGCCTGTGTGTGTGTGCCAGGGGCGTAGGAGCGACTCTGATATTGGGGGTGACACATTTTGCTATAGGGGACCGGGAGTATGCCCCCAGATTTTTGTTGTTGAAAAACTGGTTTTAAATGCTCATTTCGGGTGACTTTTAAGAAAAGGATACATACAAATCTTAATTTACAAATGGGCTAATTTACATGGTTTAGGGGTGCCTTGTAGAGGGGCACTTAATCTGGTACAGTCCAATCAGTTTTAGGGCCATGGCCATTCATACTGTACTGAATACCAGTGTGACTGTTAATGTGGATATGTTCAATTAAACAACCATTTTGTACACTTTCTCAGCTATTGTATGATTAATTTCCTGGTATTTGTCTCACTTCCCCATTGTCAGGTTGTTACTACTGCTGCTCTACATACTGTATGGTTTGAAACTTCACGTAATATTTTCAACTTAACATACAGGTGGACTCCAATCAAGTTGTAGACACATCTCAAGGGTGATCAATGGAAACAGGAGGCACCTGAGCTCAATTTTGAGTCTCATCGCAAAGGGTCTGAATACTTATGTAAATAAGGTATTTGTATTTTTGTATTTTTAATACATTTGCAAAAATGTCAAAAAAATGTTTTTTTACTTTGCCGTTATGGGGTATTGTGTGTAGATTATGGAATTTTTTTATTTAATCCATTTTAGAATAAGTCTGTAACGTAACAAAACGTGGAAAAGGTCAAGGGGTCTGAATACTTTCCAAATGCACTGTATTCCAGCCGGTGTCTATTCCACAAGTTTCCACCGGCTAAATCTATGACGTTAAAATGCTTATTTACTCTGTTCCATCTGACTGCGCAATCCACTGTCTCATCAGCCCAGCCAGGCAATTTATAAACTTGTTCTCCACAATAAAGAGCATCTAGACATTTTCTCACATTTCTTTAAGACTAATATTTAGTTTTCAACAGCGGCGATTTGTATAAACCTTGCTGTATGTCTCTCCGACATTTGCAGCATTGTTTCAATATTCTCTGAATGGGGTATTGTAGTAGGTGCCAGGCGCAACGGTTTGTGTCAAGAACTACAACACTGCTGTGTTTTTCACACTCAACAGTTTCCCGTGTGTATAAAGAATGGTCCACCACCCAAAGGACATCCAGCCAACTTGACATAACTGTGGGAAGCATTGGAGTCAACATGGGCCAGCATCCCTGTGGAACGCTTTTGACACCTTGTAGAGTCCATGCCCCTACGAATTGAGGCTGTTCTGAGGGCAAAAGGTGGGTGGCATGCAGACAGTTGCTAAGAACCTTACTTGCCAGGAGAAAGCTTATAGTTGCTCACATTTGTTATAACATATCAATGTTTATTCACATTCATACATTTTACTTAAACTTACTTTGTTGTTGCCAACTCAAAGTTGAGACGGGAACAGGACTCCTGCGGGTCCTGTGGGATTCTGTCAGGAATGAGAGTCATGTTCGGGACAGGATCAACAGTCCACAGGAACGGGCAGTATAGGAATAGTAATAAACTGAGTTTTTTGGGCAGAAATATGTAATGTGTGGAGCATTTAATAAAAACAACAACTATGTAAGCTAGGCCTAATATATTTTATTTAATAAAAAACTATATATATAAAAACAAAAAGTCATTTCCCCCCCTTCTATCTGCTCAATCTCACGCCTCGCTCCAGTTGTAGCCAGTCACCAGGCTACCTCGGATGCCAACATACGTCAGTAGGCTAACTGATGTCTTGTTGCAGCCAATGACCCATCACTAGAATTGACATTAGAGCCAAGGAAAGACCGATGTTTTTACTAAATTTGATGTAGTTGTCTTTGACAATGAAGGAACCCAGTACACATCTTGTAAAAAAAATTAATCAAATAGGCTACCAACCCGAGAGTGGGACAAGCAGCCTAAAGCAGCATAGCTGCTCTACTCCCAACAACTTTACCATTAAGCCCAATTGTTTGCGTATTTAAATGAACCCATGCCATCTGAGGTGAAGAGTGAAATAAAAATAGATCGATTTATGCAGTACTGCCGCTCAGGTTATAATTTTTTTATGTTCATGTTGTAAATGTTAATATGTTTTAAATGTTCATTTGTGCGCAGTGCTCAGCAGTAGGGTACAATTTTATGCTGGTGCTGAGCAGACCATCCTGCTGGGGTCTCTGTCCTCATCCTCCAGGCTTAATCGATCTACATTTAAGTAACTTATAATACGCTCTTATCCACAGAAAATGTAGGACTACAGTCAGTGCATTTAACTAAAATATGTAAGACAACCACATATCACAGTCGCATTACTGAAATTATTTTCTATACAAACACAATAGCCTACATATTTCTGTGCGCAAAAATGAGCATGGGACAGGAGTGATTTTTATCGGGAAGAGACAGGAACGTTCCGGAGTTATAGAATTGTTCCGGGATCAGGACAGTACAGGAAAAAAATGACAGGACAAGATGGGACAGGAATGAATTTTCACTCCCTATTCAATCTCTATTGCCAACAACAATTACTTTACCTGGTGTGGTGAGTAATGATGGTGGTGCTGCACAGTGCTTGTACTTGTAACAACCAAGAGTGATAACAAACAGTCATGTGGGCGGGGGAAGTGACTCAAGTTCCAGCAGCGGAGGCCTTTTCAAAATAAAAGTCCCTCAACGATTCTGACGACTTGTTTTTCAAAATAAGTCTTGCAGATTGTTCATTTATTTTTTTGGGGGGGACCATTTTACCTACTTCTAACATTGGGGGGGAGACCTGTCCCCCAGGCTCCTACACCCTTTGTGTGTGTGTGTGTGTGTGTTTTCCCTGAAAAACGCTGAGCCTTCAAGCCGAACCAAAACTTCAGACCAGTTAAAAGACGTGGTTACTTATTCATCAGTGAAGTGGCCTGTGTCGCCCGTTTCCCAACAATTGAGGAACGTCAGTACGACAATAGAAGACTGGGAAGCGGATGTTTTATTAACGTGAGCCTCCTAACCTACCCCAAACCCCTACCGGCTGCACCCTGGGGCGCCAATAAATAAACCATTTTATTTATTAAAAAAACCTTGAGGTGAAATATCCTTTTTCCAACAGGGGCATGACGATAGAACAATAACTAATACAGAAGACTATACCAAGAAACAATAAACCACTTTTTTCCAGCAGAAAGACGATGCCCATAGCTTACCTATGATGTTGCACAACGATTTAAGTCAAGTCATCGTTTTAGTCATAGTATGATATATTTGGGGTTGAAGTGGAAAATCCTAAGTGGTAACTTCTGATATTTTCTGTGCCAACGCTGTGTGTTTCCCCTATGTTATGATGTGCTAATACTTTTCAGTCTACGTTTCTTTTCAGGACTGGGTTTTATTTTAATGTTACCACCTACCAGCATGGCATTGTTTATTAATCAGAAACACATGCAAAGGTCTTCCTTTTCGGGAGTCGCGGCTGAGCAATAGCCTACACTTTGCCGCCTGTACCATGGAGCAAATATAAAATTGTGTGTGTAAACTTATGTTTTTGCACCTCCACTTTTGTACCAGCAAATGATCCTAATCCATTGGATATTTTGTCAAATTTCACTTATTTGAGCTAGTCTGTATTTAAAAAAAACAGATGACCATTTTATAAATGGTAAAATTGCATGTGATATGATTGCATTTTGGAAACCCGCTCCCCTCGTCGCCCCAAGATGAATGGTTTTGACCACGCTCCACTGCTTTGATTTGCTTTGATTGGTGCAGCTAGAAATCTTGTTGATCTATTTTGTGCTGTTAGATTTGTACTGGTGTTTCGTTTTGTGTCCGATGCCCTCGGGTGTTGTTATATATAATTTGCGGCATTAATCATGAACAAAGTCATTGTAGCCATTTCACTTCCCCTAGCTGTGAGAACCATGGCATGAGCACGGGTTGACTTGGCATTGCTGTAGCACAGCCAAATAACCTGCCAGCAGCCTACCAAAGGTTGCACCATGTCCATTACACTGTACAAAAACACGTCTCTAGTCCAAACCGTTCAATAGTCCGGCTATCCATATTACCAGAGCTTCATCTTATTCTTTCTATTTCTATGGCAGATTCACGGCCACAATTTATGGAAAATGCCAAAACTTTGGAGGTAACAATCGATGGCAAAGTTAAAGATATGCCTACTTGTTTCCCCTATCCATCTGTGGCGAAGTTTTCTCTAAATGCTTATGAGAAATCCAGCTCCAAAACCAACCATACCCAGCTGGCTAATCTTTTGAATACGGTGTAGCAACAACAGATTACATTAGCTAGCTAGATAAGGTTAGCATGCTAGCTAGCTACACTGACAGCTGTCAGTGCCCTACTTGTTATTTCTCCACTCTACGTGGAAATCACCACAATGTTCCCACCCCCAATTTGTGAACATATATTAGCAGCCTGCGTCATTCTTCGGAGGTGGAACCTAAACGAGAATTAGCGCTATAGGACTGGAATTACATCGATATAGGGGCGGCATTGCCCTCTGGTGGGGGCCTTTAAGAAAAACCATAGCAACCATGGCAAAACAGGTATCACCTCTTGCAAGTGCACACTTAAGTTACCATGGAACTTCCACCATCATGGACTAAGCGGTGTTATGGGATTTTGTACCTGCGGGCAGCTGGAATAGGTTACCATGTGACCTTAGGTCAATGACTAATTTCACGGCTTCCTCTTTAAACTTGCACTGTGCAGAGTAAGCCTTGTACGACCGTCCTGCTCTTGTGAGCGAACATTGTGTTTCGCTACATGGATTCACGATGAGGTGAAGTGAAACAAAACAAGAGTGTAGCGGTCAGGATGGTGGATCAAACTAG
The DNA here is from genome assembly GCF_020615455.1 of Coregonus clupeaformis. Classification (NCBI taxonomy): domain Eukaryota; kingdom Metazoa; phylum Chordata; class Actinopteri; order Salmoniformes; family Salmonidae; genus Coregonus; species Coregonus clupeaformis. The sequence goes on from NC_059193.1 coordinate 31,436,103, forward strand.
AGTAGGCCTGCAATGCCATGCAATTGGGTGAAGTTGCCCCAAGACATCTTGGGTCAGTTTTGCATTTCCCCCTGTAACGGTTAGGATTGGTGGAGGGGAAGAAGATCCTAGCTTCACCCCAGAGCTGCAATATAAGCAGGAAAAATACATCAGTTGATGCAAGGTTGACTGCAGCAGATGGGTACATTTTGCTGATAGAAAAAGTTACAAGGTGAGAAGCGACTGCTGCAACCTGATTGATGGTGCGTGTTGTCTATCTCCTAGCTGCCTTTTACACCAGCCAGTCTTTGATGAGCAGCTCTTTCAGCAGCTGCACCACATTCGCAGTGAAGTGTATATATCTTGAGTTTGGGAACGTCCGACTCACTCGAATGACACGTCCGGTGCTCGACTAAAAACAAACGTTTCTAGCACAACAACATGCCCATTAATACTTGGGGAGACATATTGACTTCTTTGAAGGGCGCCATGAGGTAATTTGGTGGTGCGAGATCTAGCTAAAGAAATAAAGGAGTAAAGAATCGAGTCACGCTCTCTTGCCCCGTAGCTTTAATGATTTGTTAATTGCTGCAACGTTGATATAAAATGTTCATCAGGGTTTCCCAGACGACAATGGAATATGGTTTAAAGTTGTTTTTTTATGGTCATAAGTGGGTAGGGGGGCATAGCTCCCAAGGCAGAAACCGACTTGTCCCTCCTAATTTAGCCACAATGTCGCACATCATCTGGTCTGCTGTGTTTGTCTCTCATTATGCGAGCTGGAACGTGGCCAAAGGCCATATTATGCAACAAACGCACGCTTGATATCCATATGGAGAAAAGCATGTATGCGTGTGCGTGCACTCCAACACACACATAAAAAGCAAACAGAAGGACAAACACTCAGTGTGAACAGTTTTAGGACATGCGTTTGTCTACAAAACTTGTCATGGGGGACGTTCGTGTCTGTGAAGCAGTATACTAATTTGCGATGAGTAATGATAAAGTGAGCCTATATCTGTGTGTGGATGTGTGAGAGATTATCTCTCTACTATATTGGGATTATGACCGTGTGAGTATGTTTTGGTGGCTCATTGAGTCATAGTCCTGTAAGTGCAGGTATCTCATCGAAGCACGAGGTGTCCAGTGTGTGGTCCATAACACTGCCAGCTGTGTGTGTGTGTGGTCACACTACAGCTTGCTGCCAGAGATGTCAGGAGGATAGCATGTGATGCTACTCTATCTCTCTCCTCACTCTCTCGCTCTCTGTATCGCTCTCACTCTCTGTTTCGCTATCCTTCTGACCTAAAGGTCTAGTAGGTGGAGAGCGACGTTTACCCAGAGTGCAACTGCCTTAATGTTGCTGGACCCCAGGAAGAGTAGCTGCTGCCTTGACAGCAGCTAATGGGGATCCTTAATAAATACAAATACAAACAGTCCTGTGTAGGATACAGTAGCCTGTCTCCTGGGTGTCTTTCTGGAAAATGTGTGTTCCTTCCTGTCACTGACACGCAATGGCTTCCTCTCTCCCTCAGCTCCAAGTACCAACTACAGCACTGTTGGCATACATGAAGGATAATTCAAATGACAGAATAAATACAGAAGACCTACAGTACCCTCAGAAAGTATTTATACCGCTTGACATATTCCACATTGTGTTGTTACAGCCTGAATTCAAAATGGATTAAATGGATTTACCCCATAATGACAAAGTGAAAACAGGTTTTAGAAAATATTGCTAAATGTATTGATGATGAAATACAGAAAGTTTCTCCCATTCTTCCTTGCGAATTTTCTCAAGCTCTTAAGTTAGATGGAGAAACAGCAATATTTAAGTATTTCCACAGATTTTCAATGGAATTCTAGTCTGGGTCTTGGCAGGGCCACTCAAGGACTTTCACATTCTTGTTATGAAGCCATTCCAGCATTGCTTTGGCTGTATGCTTGGGGTCATTGTCATGTTGGAACATAAATCTTTGCCCCAGTTTAAGGTTGTTTGCACTCTGAAGCAGGTTCTCATCAAGGATTTGCCTGTATTTGGCACCATTCATTGTTCCCTCTACCATTACCAGTCTCCCAGTCCCTGCCGCTGAAAAGCATCCCCATAGCATGATGCTGCCAGCACTATGCTTCATGGTAGGGATGGTGTTAGACGGGTGATTATTATAATTATAATGCCATTTAGCAGACGCTTTTATCCAAAGCGACTTAGTCATGCATGCATACATTTTTTGTGTATGGGTGGTCCCGGGGATCGAACCCACTACCCTGGCGTTACAAGCGCCGTGCTCTACCAGCTGAGCTACAGAGGACCAACATGTGATGAGCTGTGACTGGTTTTCTCCAGACATAGCAATTTGCATTCAGGCCAAAGAGTTCATTCTTTGTCTCATCAGACCACATCATCTTTTGCGTTATGCTCTGTCGTTCACATGCCTTTTTGCAAACTCCAGGCGTGCTGTCATGTGACTTTTTCTCAGGAGTGGCTTCCACTTGGCCACTCTCCTATAAAGCCCAGATTGGTGAAGCGCTGTAGAGACTGTTATCCTTCTGGCAGGTTCTCCCATCTCAGCAAAGGAACTCAGTAGTTTGTCAGAAAAGTGTTTCTTTCTAAATCATGTCCAAACAATTGAATTGGCCACAGGTGGACTCCAAGTTGTAATGACATCTCAAGGATGATCAAACGAAATTGGATACACCTGAGCTCAATTTGAATTGTCATAGCAAAGGGAAGTGAAAACTTACACTACCAGTCAAAAGTTTGGACAGACCTACTCATTCAAGGTTTTTTCTTTATTTTACAATTTTTTACATTGTAGAATAATAGTGAAGACATCAAAAATATGAAATTACACATGTAATCATGTGTTAAACAAATCAAAATATATTTTATATTTGAGATTCTTCAAATAGCCGCCCTTTGCCTTGATGACAGCTTTGCACACTCTTGGCATTCTTTCAACCAGCTTCATGAGGTTGTCACCTGGAATGCATTGCAATTAACAGGTGTGCCTTATTAAAAGTTAATTTGTGGAATTTCTTTCCTTCTTCATTTTGAGCCAATCAGTTGTGTTGTGACAAGGTAGGGATGGGATAGAGAAGATAGCCCTATTTGGTAAAAGACCAAGTCCATATTATGCCAAGAACAGCTCAAATAAACAAAGAGAAACAACAGTCCATCATTACCTTAAGACATGAAGGTCAGTCAATCCGGAAAATTTCAAGAACTTTGAAAGTTTCTTCAAGTGCAGTCACAAAAACCATCAAGCGCTATGATGAAACTGGCTCTCATGAGGACCACCACAGGAAAGGAAGACCCAGAGTTACTTAGAATGCAAGGCACACTTAACCAGCATCCCTACCACAGCATTCTGCAGCAATACGCCATCCCATCTGGTTTGGGCTTAGTGGGACTATCATTTGACCCAACTCACCTCCAGGCTGTGTAAGGGCTATTTGACCAAGAAGGAGAGTGATGGAGTGCAGCATCAGATGACCTGGCCTCCACAATCCCCCGACCTCAACCCAATTGAGATGGTTTGGGATGAGTCGGATGGCAGAGTGAAGGAAAAGCAGCCAACAATTGCTAAGCATATATGGGAACTCCTTCAAGACTGTTGGAAAAGCGTTCCAGGTGAAGCTGGTTGAGTGAATGCCAAGAGTGTGCAAAGCTGTCATCAAGGCAAAGAGTGGCTACTTTGAAGAATCTCAAATATAAAATACATTTTTATTTGTTTAACACTTTTTTTGTATAAAATAAAATAAAATAGTAAAAATAAAGAAAAACCTTGAATGAGTAGGTGTGTCCAAACCTTTGACTGGTACTGTATGTAAATGAGATATTTCTGTATTTCATTTTCAATAAATGTGCAAACATTTCTGAACATGTTTTCACTTTGCCATTATGGGGTATTCTGTGTAGATTAGGCGATGTTTTTATTTATTTCATCAATTTTTTATTCAGGCTGTAACACAACATGTGGAATAAGTCAAGGAGTATGAATACTTTCTGAAGGCACTGTAGGTAAAATGTGTACCAGTGTGTGTGGTATGCCTGTTGCCTGCACTTTTGGGGGACTGTAGAATAATGATCTCCTAATGACACATACGTACAGTACATTCTGAAAATATTCTGACCCCTTCACTTTTTCCAAATATTGTTACTGTCACGAGTTGCTAAGCCAGAACCCAGAAGCAGACCAGGACAAGGTAAGTTGAAACGAAGGTGAGTGTTTATTACAAATTCAAGAGTGATGCTGAATAATCCAGGGAACAGAGCGGGCGGCGTTGATTAGTTGTTGGGGGTGCAGTGGTTGATCCCATCCTGGGTCGGCAGCCGCCGACCACCAGGCAGAGGTTGGATGAAGGTTCCGGACGGGTGACTGCAGATGGAACAAAACGGGGGTAAGTAAGCAACAAACCAACAAGGTGCAAAAACAACAAAACTAACGCTAGGCTCTAAGACTGATACTCTGGTAAACCTACTGTTCATGGCTAACGATCCGGCAGGGAATGGATGTTAGGCCAGAGCCTAAGAAGGGTGATGATCAGGACCAGGTGTGCAGATTGCTGATGGGATGCAGGTGCGGAAATCAAGAGAGCTCCCCGGAGCGTTCCCGAACCCTCGGGAAACTGGAGATCACGAACAGAAAAACTAGTCCACAGACAGGACCCGACTCAGACTGCCGGGATCGTTACAGTACCCCCCTCCGGCCAGACGCCACCGGGCGGACTCCCCGGAGCGCCAGGATGGAGGCGGTAGAAGTCACGGATGAGGTCAGCATCTAGGATCTGTCGCCGCGGAATCCAACTCCTCTCTTCAGGACCATACCCCTCCCAGTCCACGAGATACTGGAAACCCCGGCCCCGCCGTCTGGAATCCATGATGCGTCGCACCGTGTAGGCAGGACCACCTCCGATCATCCGAGGAGGAGGAGGGGGAGGCGGAGGAGGCAACAGAGGACTGAGGAAAACAGGCTTGAGGCAGGAGACATGAAAGGTGGGATGGACTCTGAGCGTCCTCGGTAGTTTGAGTCGAACTGCCACTGGATTGATCACCTTCTCCACCACAAACGGACCAATGAACTTCGGTAACAACTTCCTAGACTCAGTCCGTAACGGAAGATCCCGTGTGGCCAACCAAACCCTATCTCCGATGGTATAGGTGGGAGCGGGGATCCGGCGATGATTCGCCTGGAGCTGATACCGGTCCGAAACTCTAAGGAGTGCCTTTCTGGCCCGATGCCAGGTCCGGTGGCAACGACGAATATGGGCCTGAACAGAAGGCACTGAGAGCTCCTTCTCCTGAGAAGGGAACAGGGGAGGTTGGTAGCCATACAGGCACTGGAAGGGAGACATCCCAGTGGCAGATGTAGGGGAGAGTATTGTGGGCATACTCAACCCAAGGCAACTGAGACCCAGGAGGTGGGGTTGGAAGAGACCAGACAGCGTAGCGTGGATTCCATCTTCTGGTTGGCTCTCTCCGCCTGACCATTGGATTGGGGGGTGAAAACCAGATGTGAGACTGACTGTAGCTCCAATGGCCAAACAGAAGGACTTCCAGACAGCAGAGGTAAACTGAGGGCCACGGTCGGAAACGATATCACTGGGCAAACCGTGGACCCTGAAAACCTCCCTAACCAGGATCTCGGACGTCTCCGAGGCAGAGGGAAGCTTGGCAATTGGCACAAAGTGGGCGAACTTGCTGAATCTGTCCACGATAGTCAGAACGACCGTGTTCCCCTCAGAAGCGGGCAACCCAGTGACGAAGTCCAGGGCCAGATGCGACCATGGTCGCGGGGGAATAGGAAGGGGGGTGAAGTAGTCCAGAGCTGGGCCGATTGGTACTCTTATTCTGCGCACACACTGGACAGGCAGCAACAAAACCCAGAGTATCCTCGGCCATGGCAGGCCACCAAAAACGTCTGCGAAGAAACGCCATTGTCCGAGCCACGCCAGGGTGACAAGCCATCTTGCTGGCGTGGGACCATTTGAGGACAGCAGGACGAACCGACTCAGGCACAAACAACCGACCGGGTGGACCGTTACGGGACCGGGCTGAGTCCGAAGGGCCGCCAGCACCTCCTCCTCAATCTCCCACATAACTGCTCCCACGACGCAGTTCCGGGGGAGAATTGTCTCGGTCTTGGACCCACTCTCCTCCGTCTTGGAGAACATCCGGGACAAGGCGTCCGCCTTGCCGTTCTTAGATCCAGGTCGGAACGTCAGGGAAAACTTGAATCGTCCGAAAAACAACGCCCACCTGGCCTGACGGGAGTTGAGACGTTTAGCCGATTGCACGTAAGCAAGATTCTTGTGGTCAGTCCAGACAATAAACGGTTGCTCCGCCTCCAACCAGTGGCGCCACTCCTCCAAGGCAAGTTTCACCGCGAGAAGCTCCCGGTTACCCACATCGTAATTCCTCTCCGCAGGCGAAAGGCGGCGAGAGTAGTAGGCGCAGGGATGGAGTTTACTGTCCGTGGAGCATCGCTGCGACAGGATGGCGCCAACTCCCACATCAGACGCGTCCACTTCAACGACGAACTGACGGGCCGTGTCCGGTTGAGAGAGAATCGGTGCGTTGGTGAATCGCCTCTTCAAATCCAGAAACGCTCGATCCGCCTCCGGATTCCACTTGAAGGTCCTGATACTGGAAGTCAAGGCAGTTAACGGAGCGGCCACACGGCTGTAATCCCGGATGAATCTGCGGTAGAAATTCGCAAACCCCAAAAATCTCTGGAGCTGCAATCTCGTACCGGGCTGGGCCCATTCCAGAACCGCTCTAACCTTCTCCTGGTCCATCCTAATCTCTCCCCTGGAGATGATGTACCCGAGAAAGGATGTCGTGTGGGCGTGAAACTCGCACTTCTCGGCCTTCACGAACAGGCGATTCTCCAACAATCGCTGCAGAACCTGCCGGACATGCTGGACGTGGTCGGAAGGTTCCTTCGAGAAGATCAGAATGTCATCCAGGTAAACAAACACAAAGAGACCGATCATATCTCTCAGGACGTCGTTCACCATACTCTGGAATACCGCTGGAGCATTGGTCAGTCCAAACGGCATCACCTGATACTCGAGTGACCCATCGGTGTATTGAAACCCGTCAACCACTCGTCCCCCTCTCTGATCCGGACCATGTGATACGCATTGCGTAGGTCTAGCTTGGTGAACACCGTAGCACCCTGTAAGGAGTCGAAGGCAGAACTCATCAAGGGCAGGGGATACTTGTTCTTGACCGTGATGTCATTCAACCCCCGATAATCAATACACGGTCGAAGAGAGCCATCCTTCTTACCCACAAAGAAGAATCCTGCCCCCAGGGGTGATGACGAGGGACGAACGAGACCAGCAGCTAGGGACTCCTTGATGTAGGTCTCCAAAGCCTCACGTTCAGGTCGGGAGATACTGTATAACCTTCCCTTGGGGTAGACAGCTCCAGGGAACAGGTTGATGGCACAATCATATGGTCGGTGGGGGAGGGAGTGACAGAGCCTTCTGCTTACTGAAAACTTCCCCAAATCGTGATATGTCTCGGGGAACCAGGGACAAATCTGGGGGTTTAGCCTCAATCACCTGACTGGGAACCGAATGGGGGCAGGCAGTCTTGAGACAGTTAGCATGACAATCAAGGCTCCAACTCGTTACCTTGCCCGTCACCCAATCGAACGTGGGATTGTGTTCCTTCAGCCAGGGGTATCCAAGGACCAGAGGAACATGGGAAGACGGCAGAATGAAGAATGAAATCATCTCAGAATGATTCCCCGACAACCGCATCTTAACCGGTTCAGTCCTCATCGTGATACGTGCCAGACTACTGCCGTTCAGAGTGGTCGCTTCAATGGCTTCCGGCAATTGCTCCTTGGAAAGCCCCAGCTGTTCCACCAACTTCGGCATCAAGAAAGCTTCCATCGGCACCTGAATCGATAAAAGCGTTAATCGCTAAGCTCTGATTCCTGTTCACAAGGGTAGCCGGGAAACGGGGTCTGACAGAGGTACTGAGAGGTTGAAACTGGCTCGCTAAAAGTCCTCCCAACTTTAGCGAGCCGGGCAGTTTGACGACCGCCGGGAACAAGTGGAGATGTAATGTCCCGAGCTACCACAGTAGAGGCAGCAGTTGGTCTTACGTCTATGTTGACGCTCCTCCTTGGTTAACCCGTGCCGCCCCCACTTGCATGGGTTCAGAATCGGGAGAGAGGACCTCTCCACTAATCCTTTGTGGTGGAGAATGATCGACGTGTTCTGGTCCACCACCCGACCCGACTGGGAACTGAGAAGCTGATCGATTGGACGGACCCCATTGCTTCTCCCTCCTTCGCTCTCGGACTCGATTATCCACCCGAATAGACAAGGCTACCAAGCTGTCCAGGTCACTAGGCTCCGGATAGGAGATCAACTCATCCTTGAGCTGCTCCGACAGACCCTGGTAAAAGGCCGCTTGCAGAGACTCCTCGTTCCACCCACTCTCCACAGCCAACGTCTTGAACTCGATCACGAAGTCGGCCACGCTGCGAGTTCCTTGGTGAAGCGAAAACAGGCGCCTAGCTGCGTCCCTCCCTCGGACGGAATGGTCGAAGAGCTTCCTCATCTCGGCCGTGAACCCCTGGTATGAAGCCATGCAGGGGTCTTGTCGTTCCCAAACGGCTGAAGCCCACTCCAGCGCTCGACCACGCAGCAACGCAATCACAAAGGCTATCCTAGCCTTGTCTGTGGCATAAGAGTAGGGCTGTAGATCGAACACTAATCCACACTGCATAAGGAAGGAACGGCATCTTCCCAGCTCCCCCTCATATTTATCCGAGCGTCGGAACCTTGGGCTCACGGAAGGACACAGCTCCAGAAGCGGCAGGCGAGATGGGTGAAACCGGTAGTGGATCCTCCACCGGAAACTTGCGTTGGTTCTGGACCTCCGTCAGACCGGTAGAAAGGTTCCGAACTGACAACGCGATCTCCTGTAGTACCGTGCTATGATGGCCCAACATCTTCTCCTGATGGGTAATGGCATGGCGAACAGAGTCCAGGTCCGCTGGGTTCATTACTGGCCGGATCGTTCTGTCACGAGTTGCTAAGCCAGAACCCAGAAGCAGACCAGGACAAGGTAAGTTGAAACGAAGGTGAGTGTTTATTACAAATTCAAGAGTGATGCTGAATAATCCAGGGAACAGAGCGGGCGGCGTTGATTAGTTGTTGGGGGTGCAGTGGTTGATCCCATCCTGGGTCGGCAGCCGCCGACCACCAGGCAGAGGTTGGATGAAGGTTCCGGACGGGTGACTGCAGATGGAACAAAAACGGGGGTAAGTAAGCAACAAACCAACAAGGTGCAAAAACAACAAAACTAACGCTAGGCTCTAAGACTGATACTCTGGTAAACCTACTGTTCATGGCTAACGATCCGGCAGGGAATGGATGTTAGGCCAGAGCCTAAGAAGGGTGATGATCAGGACCAGGTGTGCAGATTGCTGATGGGATGCAGGTGCGGAAATCAAGAGAGCTCCCCGGAGCGTTCCCGAACCCTCGGGAAACTGGAGATCACGAACAGAAAAACTAGTCCACAGACAGGACCCGACTCAGACTGCCGGGATCGTTACAGTTACGTTACAGCCTTATTCTAAAATGGATTAAAAAAACTACAAATTCCTCATCAATCTATACACAATACCCCATAATCACAAAGCAAAAACAGTTTTTGTTAAATGTTAGCAAATGTATTAAAAATAAAAAAACGGAAATCTCACATTTACATAAGTATTCAGACCCTTCCGTCTGGCCACGCTCTCATAAAGGCCTGATTTGGTGGAGTGTTGCAGAGATGGTTGTCCTTCTGGAAGGTTCTCCCATCTCCACAGAGGAACTCTGGAGCTCTGTCAGTGACCATCGGGTTCTGGGTCACCTCCCTGACCAAGGCCCTTCTCCCCCGATTTCTCAGTTTGGCCGGGCGGCCAGCTCTAGGAAGAGTCTTGGTGGTTCCAAACTTCTTCCATTTAAGAATAATGGAGGCCACTGTGTTCTTGGGGACCTCCAATGCTGCAGAAATGTTATGGTACCCTTCCCCAGATCTGTGCCTCGACACAATCCTGTCTCAGAGCTCTACTCACAATACCTTCGACCTCATTGCTTAGTTTTTGCTCTGACATGCACTGCAAAATGTGGGACCTTATATAGACAGGTGTGTGCCTTTCCAAATCATGTCCAATCAATTGAATTTACCACAGGTGGACTCCAATGAAGTTGTAGAAACATCTCAAGAATGATCAATGGAAACAGGATGCACCTGAGCTCAATTTCGAGTCTCATAGCAAAGGGTCTGAATACTTATGTAAATAAGGTATTTCAGTTTTTTATTTTTTATAAATGTGGGAAAAAAATCGAAAAACCTGTTTTCGCTTTGTCATTATGGTGTATTGTGTGTAAATTTTATAGGACTTTTATTTATTTAATCTATTTTAGAATATGGCTCTAACGTAACACAATGTCTATCCATCCTATCTATCCCACCCAACTACCTCATCCCTATATTGTTATTTATTTTGCTCTTTTGCACCCCAGTATCTCTATTTGCACATAATGTCTTGCACATCTAGCATTCCAGTGTTAATACTAATTGTAATTATTTTTGCACTATAGCCTATTTATTGCCTTACCTCCATAACTTGCTACATTTGCACACACTGTATATATATTTTCTGTTGTATTTTTTGACTTTATGTTTTTTTACCCCATATGTAACTCTGTGTTGTTGTTTTTATCGCACTGCTTTGCTTTATCTTGGCCAGGTCGCAGTTGTAAATGAGAACTTGTTCTCAACTGGCTTACCTGGTTAAATAAAGGTTAAATAAAAAAATAAAAATAAAAAATATCTCTCACACACACACACACATCAATCTTATTCAGCCTGGCATGAGCTCGCTGGCACCTAATCAATACAATCAGATTTACTCCTCCCACTGTCACGCTCAACAGAGCCCATTGCATGCACTGCTGATGACCCTCTATTTACACGTTACACCAATCCTAATCTCAGACACCCAGAACTAAAAACGTTTAATTACGGCAGGTGCTCGATTCAGTTGTTAGAAAAGAGACTAGAACGAGAAGCGGAACGAGAAGCTCCACCCCCTTTCTTTTCAAGGGCTGGGTGTTTAGCAACAAAACCGACGCTTGCACAACTATGGGGCAAAACAGATGGGCTTAGACTGTTGACAACATGTAAACTGTATTTCGTCTCCAAATATTTATTGAAAACGTAAATGTATTTGCACAATGAGCAATTGTTGTCTCATACATTGTTATAGTTGTTGTTTAGCTAGCTAGCGAATGTTAGCCATATTATAATAGACATGACATCAGTCAAAATACCTCAAAACAAGACATGGTATCAATAACAAGATAGAACGAGCTGAAACGAGTCACCTACGATTCCCCACAAGCCAGCATCTTGTCATTGTTGCTAGCTATCTGAACGTTCAGAATCATAACACACACCTTCCGGCCACATCGATGCCCGCTTATCATTTTCGTGACTTTGTCAGCCAACCCGCCTATGGGCCAAATGTCCCCTCCCCTTCCGAAATTCAGAATATGCTCACACCTGCAAAATTGTCATTTGTCAAAATGACCAGTGACGAAAATCTGCGCAAATTTCATTGTTAGTCGTCCCATCTGTCTGTTGACAGATGCTACGATACCAGTTATCTTACGTGCATCTGTCCACGAGAGATTACACTGATCTTAACATCACCTGGATTGCCTAGTATTGGTTAAGTCCAATCAAGATGGCCTAGTATTCCACATTAGATGTACAGTACATTCATGGAATCGTGCAGCATCGATTTCACTGCGATGCATGTGAAAGTTGATTCCTATAACAATGATGGATTGGCCACAGTTAACAGAGAGAGCACAGGCTTCATTCACATCAGTGTAAAGTTTGGTTTTGTCATCTGTTGGTTGTGGGTTATCTTGGCAGCGGTGACAGAAATGAGTGATTGTCAGAGGGTAGAAAGTGGGGCTGGATCAGACCAGTCGTGCAGAGATACAATTACTCCTGGTTCCCCTCAGTGTGCAAGCCATCTGCTGCTGGAACACTGTTGTTCCCCTCTGACAGTTAGCGGAGAGTCAAGGATGAGTGTCTGAGGGAGTGACTGATTGAAGAAGTGATGGGTGTGTAATTGCTTATGGCGCTCAGAGAGATTGGGATATGTTGGCTCAACTTGTCTGTCTATGCTGGGCTTTTTAAGGCACTTTGAGAGTTTGGGATAGTTTGGCAGTGTGTGTGTGTGTGTGTGAATGTGCACATGTACTTATTTTCCTGTATGCATTCATAGCTGCTTCTGTAAACAGATATGGTGTCTTCCTTGCAGGCTTGGGTGGTATACCGTATACCGGGGTATTTGGAAATAGCCACCAGATGGTTTTTCAATACCATCAATACCGTTGAAACAATTTCTTAGATTTTTTATTTTTATAAATGTGAATATTTGTAGCTACATTTAAGTAAATACCTGCTTACTGGTAGCCCCCAGTCACGTGGCATGTGTTTACAAGCACACAACGACAAGAGACCGGAACGTTGTGAGTCACTAACTTGTGCATCCCATTGATCTAGTTACAGTATGGAATTCACAACTAAATATTTGTCAGCTAGATATCTTTTAACTATTAAGTTAACTGTCTAAAAAAGTGCTAAATGCTCTGCAGTTGTGCATTTGGTTTGCTAATTTAGTAGCTAGGTAGCTATCTAGCTAAGTTGTTAGCTTCTTCCAAAATCAAGTTTCGCTTGGTAACAGCAGAGAATCCACTACTGGATCAAGAGCCTTGCTGTCTAATATTTTTTTTTGTGTGTGCAGCAAACTGTGGTTAGCATTTTTATATTACTTGTATAACTTTATGAGCTGGGATGTCTGTACTGCAAATACTTTAGGTCAGAGACTGTATAAGATGTTTGCAATGCACTCAAATAAAATAAAATCTATTTCAATTGTTCACATGCGCCGAATACAACAGCCCCTTTAACCAACAATTCAGTTTTAAGAAAAATAAGTGTTAAGTAAAAAATAGATAAGTAATTGTACAAAAATTAAATAAGAAAAATAGAAAAAATAACAAATAATTAAAGAGCAGCAGTAAAATAACAGTAGCGAGGCTATATACAGGGGGTACCGGTACAGAGTCAATCTGTGGGGGCACAGGTTAGTCGAGGTAATTGAGGTAATATGTACATGTACGTAGAGGTAAAGTGACTATGCATAGATAATAAACAGAGAGTAGCAGCAGCATAAAAGAGTGGGTGGGGGGGGGGTGGGGGGTGGGGGTGGGGGTGGGGGGGGGACAATGCAAATAGTCCGGGTAGCCATTTGATTAGCTGTTCAGGAGTCTTATGGCTTGGTGGTAGAAGCTGTTACCTTTTGGACCTAGACTTGACCTAGAACAGTCTATGACTAGGGTGGCTGGAGTCTTTGGCAATTTTTAGGGCCTTCCTCTGACACCGCCTGGTCTAGAGGTCCTGGATGGCAGGAAGCTTGGCCGTACGCACTACCCTCTGTAGTACCTTGCGGTCGGAGGCCGAGCAGTTGCCATACCAGGCGGTGATGCAACCAGTCAGGATGCTCTTGATGGAGCTGCTGTTGAACCTTTTGAGGATCTGAGGACCCATGCCAAATCTTTTCAGTCTTCTTGGGGGGAATAGGTTTTGTCGTGCCCTATTCACGACTGTCTTGGTGTGTTTGGACCATGATAGTTTGTTGGTGATGTGGACACCAAGGAACTTGAAGCGCTCAACCTGCTCCACAACAGCCCCTTAGATGAGAATGGGGGCATGCTCGGTCCTCCTTTTCCTGTAGTCCACAATAATCTCCTTTGTCTTGGTCACGTTGAGGGAGAGGTTGTTATCCTGGAACGACACGGCCAGGTCTCTGGGAATAGGCTGTCTCATCGTTGTCAGTGATCAGGCCTACCACTGTTGTGTCGTCGGCAAACTTAATGATGGTGTTGGAGTCGTGTTTGGCCATGCAGTCATGGGTGAACAGGAAATACAGGAGGGGACTGAGCACGCACCCCTGAGGGGACCCCGTGTTGAGGATCAGCATGGCAGATGTGTTCTTACCTACCCTTACTACCTGGGGGCGGCCCGTCCGGGATCCAGTTGCAGAGGGAGGTGTTTAGTCCAAGGGTCATTAGCTTAGTGATGAGCTTTGAGGGCACTATGGTGTTGAATGCTGAGCTGTAGTCAATGAATAGCATTCTCACGTAGTTATTCCTTTTGTCCAGGTGGGAAAGGGCAGTGTGGAGTGCAATAGAGATTGCATCATCTGTGGAGCTGTTGGGGCGGTATGCAAATTGGTGTGGGTCAAGGGTTCCTGGGATAATGGTGTTGATGTGAGCCATGACCAGCCTTTCAAAGCACTTCATGGCTACAGACGTGAGTGCTACGGGTCGGTAGTCATTTAGGTAGGTTATCTTAGTGTTCTTGGGCACAGGAACTATGGTGGTCTGTTTGAAACATGTTGGTATTACAGACTCAGTCAGGGACATGTTAAAAATGTCAGTGAAGACACTTGCCAGTTGGTCAGCGCGTGCTCGGAGTGCACATCCTGGTAATCTGTCTTGCCCTGCAGCCTTGTGAATGTTGCCCTGTTTAAAGGTCTAACTCACATCGGCTACGGAGAGCGTGATAACACAGTCATCCGGAACAGCTGATGCTCTCATCCATGCTTCAGTGTTGCTTGCCTCGAAGCGAGCATAGAAGTAATTTAGCTAGTCTGGTAGGCTCGTGTCACTGGGAAGCTCGCTGCTGTGCTTCCCTTTGTAGTCTGTAATAGTTTGAAAGCCCTGCCACATCTGACGAGCGTCGGAGCCGGTGTAGTCCTGTATTGACGCTTTGCCTGTTTGATGGTTCGTCAGAGGGGCAGAGCGGGATTTCTGTGGTCCTCTGTAGCTCAGCTGGTAGAGCACGGCGCTTGTAACACCAGGGTAGTGGGTTCGATCCCCGGGACCACCCATACACAAAAATGTATGCACGCATGACTATAAGTCGCTTTGGATAAAAGCGTCTGCTAAATGGCATATTATTATTATTTATTATTATTATTATTATTATTATTATTATTATTATTATTATTATTATAAGCTTCCGGGTTAGCGTCCCACTCCTTGAAAGCGGCAGCTCTACCCTTTAGCTCAGTGGGGATGTTTCCTGTAATCCATGGCTTCTGGTTGGGGTATGTACAGTGCCTTGCAAAAGTATTCATCCCCCTTGGCAGTTTTCCTATTTTGTTGCATTACCTGTAATTTAAATATATTTTTATTTGGATTTCATGTAATGGATATACACAAAATAGTCCAAATTGGTGAAGTGAAATTTAAAAAATAACTTGTTTAAAAAAATTATAAAAAAATCAATAACGGAGAAGTGGTGCGTGCATATGTATTCACCCCCTTTGCTATGAAGCCCCTAAATAAGATCTGGTGCAACCAATTACCTTCAGAAGTCAAATAATTAGTTAAATAAAGTCCACCTGTGTGCAATCTAAGTTTCACATGATTTGTCACATGATCTCAGTATATATACACCTGTTCTGAAAGGCCGCAGAGTCTGCAACACCACTAAGCAAGGGGCACCACCAAGCAAGCAGCACCATGAAGACCAAGGAGCTCTCCAAACAGGTCAGGGACAAAGTTGTGGAGAAGTACAGATCAGGGTTGGGTTCTAAAAAAATATCAGAAACTTTGAACATCCCACGGAGCACCATTAAATCAATTTTTTAAAAATTGAAAGAATATGGCACCACAACAAACCTGCCAAGAGAGGGCCGCCCACCAACACTCACGGACCATGCAAGGAGGGCATTAATCAGAGAGGCAACAAAGTGACCAAAGATAACCCTGAAGGAGCTGCAAAGCTCCACAGCGGAGATTGGAGTATTTGTCCATAGGACCACTTTAAGCCGTACACTCCACAGAGCTGGGCTTTATGGAAGAGTGACCAGAAAAAATACATTGCTTGAAGAAAAAAATAAGCAAACATGTTTGGTGTTCGCCAAAGGGCATGTGGGAGACTCCCCAAACATATGGAAGAAGGTACTCTGGTCAGATGAGACTAAAATTGAGCTTTTTGGCCATCAAGGAAAACGCTATGTCCCAGCAGCGTTGCAGTTCTTGACACACTCAAACTGGTGCGCCTGGCACCTACTACCGTACCCTGTTCAAAGGTACTTAAATCTTTGTCTTGCCCATTCACCCTCTGAATGGCACACACACAATCCATGTCTCCATTGTCTCAAGGCTTAAAAATCCTTCTTTAACCTCTCCTTCCCTCCATCTACACTAATTGAAGTGGATTTAACAGGTGACATCAATAAAGGATCATACCTTTCACCTGGTCAGTCTGTCATGGAAAGAGCAGGTGTTCATAATGTTTGTACGCTCAGTGTAAGCCTGTTTAAAACTTTCTGAATGTTTCATTCTGTTGAGCCATTTTCGTTAACCAATTAGGTTCCAGCTGTAATGTTGTGTATGCCGTAATATAACAGAATTACCGGTAGGCCTACTATGCTACTCGCACTCAAACCATGAAAAGGAAAAACCAAAGAGGGCAAGATGCAAAACTTTATTTAATGCTGAAATATAATAACCTGTTCGTATTTTCCCTATAAATAATGACTTGACTTACTTTTGATATTACCCTAATAAAGTTAAGCAACTTTTGTGAAGGTTTGGTATGGTATTGCTGTTATTAGGCTTAGCTACTGCAGGCCTATGAATGCAGTGAGGAATTCATGTTTAGGCCTACCAGAGTTACTCCTTTAATCTAACAATACAGTGGGGGAAAAAAGTATTTAGTCAGCCACCAATTGTGCAAGTTCTCCCACTTAAAAAGATGAGAGAGGCCTGTAATTTTCATCATAGGTACACGTCAACTATGACAGACAAAATGAGATTTTTTTTCTCCAGAAAATCACATTGTAGGATTTTTAATGAATTTATTTGCAAATTATGGTGGAAAATAAGTATTATATATCTTTCAAAAATGGCGCAGTAGAAAGGACTATCAACACACACTGAGCAACTCCCGTTCTAGACAGAAGCATGCTACATGGCAGACCAATCCAAACTCATCTCCAGCCCATCCATTATCTCAACCAATCATAGCTAGCGGGAAGGTTCCTGTCTTTTTCCATGGCTAAACCAAGTAGGCTCATAATTGAACAATTGTATTCATATTTACGGATTAAATACAAGTGTGTTATTAAAGCACATGAAAGTTCACATGTTCCAGAAGGCATTTTTGACAAAAAACAAATGTTGATAAAAATAAATGTTTACATTCAAATGCCTCTCCTGTGAAGTAGTGACGTGCGACATACGCCTAGCTTCCTGAAATGAGTCACATATCGGTTTGGGTGGGAAAGCCACTAATTAGGGTATTCCTCCACAGTGAAGTAGAGATCTTCACGGATCCAAAAAGTTACGAAATGGAAATGAGGAATTACCTAATTTGAGTGAGAGGTGAGACCTTCTCAATATCCTCTTGTGTGATCCACTCTCTCCTCTCTGACAAAGGACCTTGATCCATAACTGGAAATGGTTAGCTTTTGTGTAATTGAGGAAAAAACATGGTTTCTCCCACTTGCTAGCTTTCTCTCACTCTTTCCCCCCTCTCACTTTCTCGCTCGATGTCCCACTCTCTCATTCTCTCTCTCACACTCTCACTCAATCTCCCTCTCTCCCTGTCATTCCTTCTTTCGTTCTCTCGTTCCCTCTCTCCAACCTGCTAGTTTTGTGGGCCTCAATTACCGCTGTTTCCCCACACTGAGACAACCATCTGCTACCGGAAGACTGACTCTCATTCTGACACTCTCTCAGTTAGTGGGGAATTGTGTGTGTGTGTGTGTGTGTGTGTCCTACTGTGTGTGTTGTTGAATGGTGCTCTGTATGATTGTGTGTAGGTGTATAGGTGGTCTTTGTGTTGGCACCATCAGCGAAGAGGACCTGCCATGTTCAGTCATATGAGCTCGACTGTACAATAAATGCATTTTGGGCTAGACGCCTACTTGTGTACTATATGGCATTTGTGACGCACTGTCTCACACACTCACACACAATATGGTTTGGTTGGCACATGTAAATACACACAACCTCTCAGTATAAAAATGCACACGTCGGTAATTTCTCCGATTTTTCTCACACATCAACACCATAACACACACACACTCCACACCAACCATGAACACAGGTACTGGTTGCAGGCTAAGTAATGTTATCCTGTGCGTTGGTTTGCGAGTCCTGGGAGGGACAGTGACATCTTAGACGAGTCTAGACATGCCTGTGCCAGAGGTATTTATATCACCCTGTCTCCTGTGTGTAATCAACTGTTGTGGGCGCGCTCAGCCATTGGCATCCCCATGCTCGTACAACCTAGTTGACTCTGCGCCATTGTATCATCTTGCTTGCTACATTGACTCAAAGCCAACATACAGTACCAGTCAAAGTTTGGACACACCTACTCATTCAAGGATTTTTACTATTGTTTTGCATTATAGAATAATAGTGAAGACATCAAAACTATGAAATAACACATATGGAATCATGTAGTAACCAAAAAAGTGTTAAACAAATCAAAATATATTTGAGATTTGAGATTCTTCAAATAGCCACCCTTTGAACACTCATTGCCAAGAGTGTGCAAAGCTGTCATCAAGGCAAGGGGTGGCTACTTTGAAGAATCTCAAATATAACATATATTTTGATTTGTTTAACACTTTTTTGTTTACTACATAATTCCATATGTGTTATTTCATAGTTTTGATGTCTTCACTATTATTCTACAATGTAGAAAATAGTAAAAATAAAGAAAAACCCTTGAATGAGTAGGTGTGTCCAAACTTATGACTGGTACTGTAGATCTACAGCGTGCTAGCTAGCTAGCCCACTCCCCCAATGCATGTGAGAAAGCAGTCCGTCTCAATCACAAATAGATGTGTTACTCTAAATGACAGAAACACTTGAAACCCCAGCCATTTCACATCATCGTCTCCCTTAGCCAGTATCATGTTACTGTATCATGTACTACTGCAATTAATTCCTCTGCTTACATGTGTAACTGAGAGTTACCTCGACCCGAAATGGCCGAATTCGAAGTCCACTGCTACTCATACGACTCCCTTAGATGGAGTTTATTTTCCTCATATTCTGGGCTCACCGACGCAATCCATCGTCCTTCAAGCTGTCAGTGGGCTAATGTAGGCGCTAAGAGGAGCATGGCTGGATTGCTCTGTGTTAGAGGTGAGAGAGAGAGAGAGCGCTCTTCTCTTTAGCCGCCGCGAGACGACCGGTACGTTAATGACACCTCGGGCACTCATGAGCACGGATAATAAGGTCTGAGTCACTGACAGCTCATCCCACACTCTCTAAATGGGAGAAAGAGAGGGAAAGAGGGAGGGGGGAGACAAAGGAGGGATAGTGGAACAATGCGAAATTAGGGTGGGGAGAGAGAGATAAATTGGGAGAGAGGGGTAAAGAGAGCAGTAGGGAGGTGGAGAAAGAAAGAGGCTAAGGATAGTAAAACTGTGGGGAGGGAGGGAGGCAGAAACAGGAGTCTGTAAGAATGAGATGGGGGAGAGGTTTAAAAGAGTGACAGAAAGAGGAGTCTGTAGGAATGAGATGGGGGAGAGGTTTAAAAGAGTGACAGAAACAGGAGTCTGTAAGAATGAGATGGGGGAGAGGTTTAAAAGAGTGACAGAAACAGGAGTCTGTAGGAATGAGATGGGGGAGAGGTTTAAAAGAGTGACAGAAACAGGAGTCTGTAAGAATGAGATGGGGAGAGGTTTAAAAGAGTGACAGAAACAGGAGTCTGTAGGAATGAGATGGGGGAGAGGTTTAAAAGAGTGACAGAAACAGGAGTCTGTAAGAATGAGAAGGGGGGAGAGGTTTAAAAGAGTGACCGAAAGAGGAGTCTGTAAGAATGAGATGGGGGGAGAGGTTTAAAAGAGTGAGGCCGAAACAGGAGTCTGTAAGAATGAGAAGGGGGAGAGGTTTAAAAGAGTGACAGAAAGAGGAGTCTGTAAGAATGAGATGGGGGAGAGGTTTAAAAGAGTGACCGAAAGAGGAGTCTGTAAGAATGAGATGGGGGAGAGGATTAAAAGAGTGAGGCAGAAACAGGAGTCTGTAAGAATGAGATGGGGGAGAGGTTTAAAAGAGTGACAGAAAGAGGAGTCTGTAAGAATGAGATGGGGGAGAGGTTTAAAAGAGTGACAGAAAGAGGAGTCTGTAAGAATGAGATGGGCGAGAGGTTTAAAAGAGTGACAGAAAGAGCGAGACAGGCAGAGGCAGACCGATAATGATAGAGAGAAAGGGAGAGTGAGAGACAGGCGAGGGAGAGATGGAGAGACTGACATTCCTTCTTACCTACTCCTGCTAATCACACTGAGCTGCCACTAAAGGAGAGCAGCATCCTCATGGGAGCCCTAAGGCAGCAATGCACTGTGGGATTGAGGGGGTAGTTAGCCGCTGTCTCTGTAGGCCACTGGAGCTGCTGGTCTCATCACCACTAAAACCTGACCCTTGACCCTGCAATATACCTTCGAGGTATAGAGTGGCTTTCTTAAAGTATGTGCTCTGAAAAAACACTGCACTTTTTGAATGGAGTGGGATACAATGGAATTGGATGAGATGGAGTAGCCTACTGTATTGAATGGAATGTTATTGAATATGCCTGCAAATGTGTATGGTACTGTACTTGTTTGAGCCATAGAACAGTGTTTGCTCATGTCATGAACAGAGAACAACAGTTTACACTGTACACCGTTAGTGAACCATCCATGTTTTCTAGATACACCATCTCATTTGGTGCTGCAATGGCTGCGGTTGCGACAGTTTTAATGGCGATTTTACGATTGCATCGTCTATCGACGATGTTTAACAGCCAAACAATGGTTTAGCATATGGACTTGACTGCACCGCCCAAGACTGGTAGCGCACTACAGGGCAGCACCGTGACCGCACAGCAGGACGCCATGCCAAAAGGCCTATTCCCTAATTGCCGAAATTATCAATACATATGTGGTAGTTAGACTATTAACATAATGCAAGAGAACAATGTAGATTGTAGAAAGTGCGGCGAGCACCAAAGCAGCGCAAAATGTCAGATAGGGCCTAACGTGTTTTTTCCCCCCTCTCCTCTCCAATGTCGGATGATCATGGGCCTTTTGCAGCGGGCACTCCGTTGTCTGGCTTATTGTTTTAAAATCTTCATTTCACTTTAATCCCCATTCTATTTGAATGTGACTACTCTTTTCATGATCAACCATCGAATGACTCTATAGGCCTAAAGGAGTTCCAATTCAGAAAGTTGTTTGTGAATAGCCTAAATAAAAACGTTGTATAGTAATAATGAGAGAGAGAACAAACCATTTCAAGATAAACTAGTCGAATAGGAAGTTTAAACAAACCTGATACGTTTCTGCTTTACTTGACCAAAGTGTAGGCAAATTAAAATGTGCCGACGGAAAATCTCTCCTTGCAAACCAAACAGCCAATAATATAGGCCTACACATAGGCTACTCTCTATAAATGGTGCAGTAAACGATACTTTGACAAGTTAAACTTATAAACTAATATTTAATATATTGTCAAAGTGTTTATTAATTACCTTGAATTGCGCAACGGGCAATCAGGCATAAACTCTAGCAGCAGGACTTTCAGTAAGCGGGAACTAAAAATAAATGAATGATGTGTCGGCGTTGTCGCACAAAAACGTTATTTTGAATAGCTTACAAATTGTGCATTTATATAAAAGTCAACAACAATGAGAATTTTTTAAAATTAGTTAGCTTATAACATTCTTTATAACACTTGAATGAACACTGGCTTAGGCTAAAATCAAACAGGCCAATTATCCTTAGGCAATGCCTATTGAACGTAAAAATCCTAAACATACAATCAGATGAAACCAAATTATAATTTATAATATTGTTTATAACAAGGAACACCAGAGTAGCAAACTCAGCAGTATTTACATTTACATTTTAGTCATTTAGCAGACGCTCCTATCCAGAGCGACTTACAGTTAGTGAGTGCATACATGTATTATTTTTTTCATACTGGCCCCCCGTGGGAATCAAACCCACAACCCTGGCGTTGCAAACGCCATGCTCTACCAACTGAGCTACATCCCTGCCGGCCATTCCCTCCCCTACCCTGGACGACGCTGGGCCAATTGTGCGCCGCCCCGTGGGTCTCCTGGTCGCGGCCTGCTACGACAGAGCCTGGATTCGAACCAGGATCTCTAGTGGCACAGCCTTAGACCACTGCGCCACTCGGGAGGTATGACAGAGGTTTGTAGTTTGTCCATCCTTTGCCCTGATAATCTTTTTGCATATTCTGCAAGTGACTTGGGTCAGGTCTACTGGCTCAACTTTATCATACGGCCTGAAACCAAAGAACTGCCAAACAGGTCGAAGACCAATTCAGCCATTATTGTTTTCTGATTTAGAGAAGCAGGCTATACTGTAGTTACTAAGTGAAATCCTGTCACTCTTTTTTTACTGTCTGAAACTGTCAGAAAGTAGCCTAAAGGAAGAAAGAATGTCGTAAATGCGCTAACCCAGATGATCAAGATAGAATAACAATAGACTACACTTGACACGGCTATAAAATTCATTTTTAAAAGGTAGACTAATATAACTGATATCAGATTATTTTTATGGACAAGAGAAACATAGCCCTACCAATTAGAAAAACATTCTGCAGCCTAAACTAGATACAAAATAACTAGGCCTAACAATGTTATGTTTTCAACAATGATTTAATGAGTTTGTGGCTTTTGTATCAAAAAAAGAAGAATGACGTTATGCACCAAATCATACTTCTGGTAAAACCAATGTGTCCTTTACATTGCGTTCTTCCCGCCAATTGATCCCTCCATGGGTAACTTCCCCCTCCCGAAGAAGAAAAATAGACCATACAATCGTATATCAACGATGTTTGGACAGGACAATTTGTCATTCCAGACATCGCAAACCCTAATGGCTACTATAAATAGATGTTTTTAGACTGGCAGTGTCAGGTTATGTTTAGTGTGTGTTAAAACGGTTTATGAGGGACTGTGAGGAACGTGACTTTTGTGTACTAGTTTTGAAGTGTGCATGCTTGCGTCTTTGCGTGCGTGGCGTGTTTGCGTACGTGCGTGTGAGTGTGTGTGAGTTGTTAATGTGTGTGTGCCCTATATGTTTGTGGCGGGTCCTGACCACATCTTGGAACCTCAATATTCCCTGTATGTGTGTGTGTGCGCAGCTCCACTGCAACACATTAGGGGGAAGGAGACGTGTGTGTGTGTGTGTGTGACAGGCCAGACCCCTGGGCACCCTCAGACACACTATATGTAGAAACACACCCCTCCTAACTTCCACACTACTCTACCTCCTCTGGATCCCTGCTGGCCATACCATCACACATACTTCTCAATCTCGCTCTCGCTCTCTCTCTCTCTTGCACGCTCTCGCTCGCTCCTTGTTTGTCTCTCTAACAAAGCAACAAAACATTGTGTTTTTATAGTAAACCTATGGTTTATTGTCTGTGTGTATGTCTGTGTGTGTATGATTCTGTTTGTGTCTGTGTACATTTGATACATCTGTCTATTTTTGAGGGAGTCAGACAATAGCTTAATGGTATTTTATTTCTCACCATAGCAACAACAACATTATTAAAGCAGGTTTGGGTAGTCTGAACTGAAATAGCCGACATTAGACACAACAAAATGTGGAATAAGTCAAGGGCATCCAGTGACCAGCCCCTTTCCTGAACCTGTATTATGATTCAGTCTGAATATTGACAGATATTATTTGCAGAGGTTCTATGTGCTTCTGTCTTGTCAATAGACCAATGATGATCCCGTGCATTTTCTGTTCTCGGCGGCTTTGAAGTTCAAACAGAGTGTCTCTCCTTTATGCCAGGGTTGAAATTCCTGTGTGCAGTCTCCTCTCTACCGCAAATATGTGTAGGAACCAAATTAGGCTCAGAGCAATGTGGGCAAAACATTTAGACTGGCTTCAGCCCGGGCATGATGTTCTGGATCCAGTGCTATTAATTCCAGCTATGTGTCCGCCCCTCCTCTGTCCCCTTCTCCCTCAACCACCACACACTTGTTCTCTCTTGAATCCCAATGTGAAGAGGTTCAAATGAAGTGTTACCAAACTCTCACTCAAGCCACTTTCTTCCCTGGGTCATATTCATAAGGGAACACTGTAGCAAAACCATTCTTATTGGACAAGTTCAGGTAGTTCCTCCCTGTTTCAGTCTGTTCCGTTTAGTACCTAATGAATACCTACCTACCTGGTCCTAGTCACAATGTCACCATTGTGTACAGTCCGTTCTTCCTCCCCCTACCTCTCTACTTGTCCAAGGTGGAGCTGGTTAAATTGGTTGGTATTTAAGTGGCCCTCCAGACCTGGCCTCCATCTTAAATGGCCGCTTTGTGTTGTGTCAATACCAGAAGCGTCCTGGACAGCGGCTTGGCTAATGGAGGGAAGTGGGAGGCAGCTCCCTGTATTACACAATTCCACCCATTCACCAAAGGTAACTGTTACCTGAGCTGGTACCCCTCAACCTGGTCTCGGATGAGAGAGAGAGAGAGAGAGAGAGAGAGAGAGAGAGAGAGAGAGAGAGAGAGAGCAAAAAAAAAAAAGAGAGAGAGAGAGAGAGAGAGAGAGAGAGAGAGAGAGAGAGAGAGAGAGAGAGAGAGAGAGAGAGACGTGAGTTTTTTTCCTAATGGTTAATATTTGTAAATGGGAAACTTCTATCCTGAGGGAGGAACGAGAGAGGGAGGGGGGAGAGAGAGAGGAGGGGGAGAGAGGTGAAGTTGAGGGGGAGGGAGAGAGAGAGAGGGAGGGAGGGAGGGTGAGAGAGAGAGAGGAGGGGGAGAGAGAGAGAGGTGAAGTTGAGGGGGAGGGAGGGTGAGAGAGAGAGAGAGAGAGAGGGTGAAGTTGAGGGGGAGGGAGGGTGAGAGAGAGAGGTGAAGTTGAGGGGGAGGGAGGGTAAGAGAGAGAGAGAGAGAGAGGTGAAGTTGAGGGGGAGGGAGGGTGAGTGAGAGAGTGCAAGCAAAAGTGTCAGTCTGCAAAGACCTCTTGAAAACACTCTGGACCATTGAGCGTCCTGTCCATCAAATGTGGGTTCCCACGGAAACAATGACTCCCCTGTCCCCCAGCCTCACCCTTGAAAGAGCTTCAAAGTCTGTCTGAGAAGGTCTTCTCGTGAATCTAGGGAGTGTTTGTGTGCATGTGCATGCTGCCAGAGAGAGAAATGCTTGTCTTCTTTTGGGAGTGCGTGTTTGTAAATCCGACAGTGTATACATTTCATAAATGTTTTCTTCACAATACTCTAGGTTTCACGTTTCCTATTTCCCCAACACTCACATTGACTGTCCTTATAAGTGGAAGAAGACTGGTTGCGATCAAGTTGAAGCATTAGACCAGTCCAGTGGCCTCTCATTAGGGTATGATGTGTACTGTCTCCCTTAAGCCGAACTCAGCTAGCCGAACCAAACAAGTGTGCTCGCATACTCCCTTAAAAGATTTTTGCTTGAAAAATGAGAAAGAAGCGTCAATAGTACTGTTTGTGCATTTTGAGACGCTGTAGCCAGTATACACCTCAAAATAGTCAATACATACATACATATAATCTACATACATACATTCAATACATACATACAATACATATAATCTAAGATAACTCAATAAATCTGTCATTAATTTTGACGTTTTTGCCGCTGTATTTTTCGATGAAAAAATTGAATTGAATGACAACAAAGACTTTATTGAAGAATCCCTACTGATGACCAATCACTGTCGAAGGGGTGTAGACTAAGGCACCGAACTTCGGCTTGCCTCAGAAAAAATTTGTGTGCCCGAACAGCCGAAAAAACCCTCGCCGAAGTCCAAAACGAAAAAAAAACGTCACAAAATGTCATCATAATATATGTACAAACTCTACTGAACTGTTTCGGCTGGGAAGCATGCGGATGCCTTTACCCTACCCCCATGGGTAAATACACTACATGACCAAGTGTATGTGGACACCTGCTCGTCGAACATCTCATTCCAAAATCATGGGTATTAATATGCAGTTTGTCCCCCCTTTTGCTGCTATAACAGCCTCCACTCGTCTGGGAAGGCTTCCCACTAGATGTTGGAACATTGCTGCGGGGACTTGCTTCCATTCAGCCACAAGAGCATGAGTGAGGTTGGGCACTTATGTTGGGTGATTAGGCCTGGCTCGCAGTCCCAAAGATGTTCGATGAGGTCAGGGCTCTGTGCGGGCCAGTCAAGTTCTTCCACACCGATCTCGACAATGCACGGGGGCATTGTCATGCTGAAACAGGAAAGGCCCTTCCCCAAACTGTTGCCACAAAGTTGGAAGCACATAATCGTCTAGAATGTAATTGTATGCTGTAGCATTAAGATTTCCCTTCACTGAAACTAAGGGGCCTTGCCCGAACCATGACAAACAGCCCCAGACCATAATTCCTCCTCCACCAAACTTTACAGTTGGCACTATGCATTGGGGCAGGTAGCGTTCTCCTGGCATCCGCCAAACCCAGATTTGTCCTTCGGACTGCCAGATGGTGATGCGTGATTCATCACTCCAGAGAACGCATTCCCACTGCTCCAGAGTCCAATGGCGGGGAGCTTTATACTACTCCAGCCAACGCTTGGCATTGCGCATGGTGATCTTAGGCTTGTGTGCGGCTGCTCGGCCATAGAAACCCATTTCATGAAGCTCCCGACGAACAGTTATTGTGCTGACATTGCTTCCAGAGGTAGTTTGGAACTCTGTAGTGAGTGTTGCAACCGAGGACAGACGACATTTACGCGCTACCCTCTTCAGCACTCGGCTGTCCCATTCTGTGAGCCTGTGTATCCTACAACTTCGCGGCTGAGCTGTTGTTGCTCCTAGACGTTTCCACTTCACATTAGCAGCACTTACAGTTGCCCGGGGCAGCTCTAGCAGGGCAGAAATTTGACGAACTGACTTGTTGGAAAGGTGGCATCCTATGACTATGCCACGTTAAAAGTTTACTGATCTCTTCAGTAAGGCCATTGTCTGCGTGTGTGTGTGTTCGGTGCCCCTAACGGGCCATTGACAGCAAAACATCTGGATCTTTGAAATAGTTAAATTGTTTGAATTAACCAAGTCATTAGTGAGATTAATAAGTGCAGGGAGGCCAGATGGAGAGGAAGGAGGGCCTCTGTAGCGGACAGATGCAAGCCCACCTACAGAGAGGAAACACACAAAATTGTCTATGTTGACATTGCCGCACAAGCTCTCACACACATACAGTACACCATTGTACATATACACTCATATTGTGAATGCAAAATCATAATCCCTTATCTTATCTATCTGCCACACACACACCAGAGAAGTTACTACCTTCTGAATTAAGGTACAGTGGCGGTGTTGTTGAAGGAGAGAGCCTGGAGCTCTGATCTGGGTATACCCTAGGTGAACCTGGCACACTGGACAGAGCATATACCAGCATATACCAGTCCTCTGGCCAGCCGACACAGTCAGGGGGTGAAGTGGGTGTGTGTGTAATAGTGGAGCTGCAAAAGTTCATACACTCACTCTTCTCTGTCTCACACCTTCACACTCTCATACTCTTATTTCTCTCTCTCTCTCTCTCTCTCTCTCTCTCTCTCTCTCTCTCTCTCTTTCTCTGTCTCTCTCAATTCAATTTCAATTTTAAGGGCTTTATTGGCATGGGAAACGTATGTTAACATTGCCAAAGCAAGTGAAGTAGATAGTAAACAAAAGTGAAATAAACAATAAATATTAACAGTAAACATTACACTCAGAAGTTCCAAAAGAATAAAGACATTTCAAATGTCATTATGGGAAAATAAATGGGAAAATAAATAAACATAAATATGGGTTGTATTTACAATGGGGTTTGTTCTTCACTGGTTGCCCTTTTCTTGTGGCAACAGGGAAAAAATATTGCTGCTGTGATGGCACACTGTGGTATTTCAGCCATTAGATAAGGGAGTTTATCAAAATTGGGTTTGTTTTGTTCAAATTCTTTGTGGATCTCTGTAATCTGAGGGAAATATGTCTCTCTAATATGGTCATACATTTGGCAGGAGGTTAGGAAGTGCAGCTCAGTTTCCACCTCATTTTGTGGGCAGTGTGCACACAGCCTTTCTTCTCTTGAGAGCCAGGTCTGCCTACAGCGGCCTTTCTCAATAGCAAGGCTATGCTCACTGAGTCTGTACATAGTCAAAGCTTTCCTTAAGTTTGGGTCAGTCACAGTGGTCAGGTATTTAACGGCTCTTTTCTGGATTTTGATAATTAGCGGGTATCGGCCTAATTCTGCTCTGCAAGCATTATTTGCTGTTTTTCGTTGTACACTGAGGATATTTTTTGCAAAATTCTGCATGCAGAGTCTCAATTTGGTGTTTGTCCCATTTTGTGAATTCTTGGTTGGTGAGCGGACCCCAGACCTCACAACCCTAAAAGGCAATTGGGTTCTATAACTGATTCAAATATTTTTAGCCAGATCCTAATTGGTATGTCAAATTTAATGTTCCTTTTGATGGCATATTAAGGCCCTCATTGCCTTGTCTCTCAGATCGTTCACAGCTTTGTGGAAGTTACCTGTGGCGCTGATGTTTAGGCCGAGGTATGTATAGTGTTTTGTGTGCTCTAGGGCAACGGTGTCTAGATGGAATTTGTATTTGTGGTCCTGGCAACTGGACCTTTTTTGGAACACCATTATTTTTGTCTTACTGAGATTTACTGTCAGGGCCCAAGTCTGACAGAATCTGTGCAGAAGATCTAGGTGCTGCTGTAGGCCCTCCTTGGTTGGTGACAGAAGCACCAGATCATCAGCAAACAGTAGACATTTGACTTCAGATTCTAGTAGGGTGAGGCCGGGTGCTGCAGGCTGTTCTAGTGCCCTCGCCAATTCGTTGATATATGTTGAAGAGGGTGGGCCTTAAACTGCATCCCTGTCTCACCCCACGGCCCTGTGGAAAGAAATGTGTGTGTTTTTTTGCCCATTTTAACCGCACGCTTGTTGTTTGTCTACATAAATTTTATAACGTTGTATGTTTTTCCACCAACCCCACTTTCCATCAATTTGTATAGCAGACCCTCATGCCAAATTGAGTCAAAAGCTTTTTTGAAATCAACAAAGCATGAGAAGACTTTGCCTTTGTTTTGTTTTGTTTGTTTGTCAATTAGGGTGTGCAGGGTGAATATGTGGTCTGTCGTACGGTAATTTGGTAATTAACCAATTTGACATTTGCTCAGTACATTGTTTTCACTGAGGAAATGAACTAGTCTGCTGTTAATGATAATGCAGAGGATTTTCCGAAGGTTGCTGTTGACACATATCCCACAGTAATTATTGGGGTCAAATTTGTCTGCACTTTTGTGTATTGGGGTGATCAGTCCTTGGTCCAAATATTGGGGAAGATGCCAGAGCTAAGGATGATGTTAAAGAGTTTAAGTATAGCCAATTGGAATTTGTGGTCTGTATATGTTATCATTTCATTGAGGATACCATCAACACCACAGGCCTTTTTGGGTTGGAAGGTTTGTATTTTGTCCTGTAGTTCATTCAATGTAATTGGAGAATCCAGTGGCTTCTGGTAGTCTTTAATAGTGATTCTAAGATTAGCATTTGATCATTTATATTTTTTTGCTGTTTGTTATTTTTTATAAGGCCATAAAGATTGGAGAAGTGGTTTACCCATACATCTCCGTTTTGGATAGATAGCTCTTCCTGTTGTTTGTTTAGTGTTTTCCAATTTTCCCAGAAGTGGTTAGAGTCTATGGATTCTTCAATTACATTGAGCTGATTTCTGACATGCTGTTCCTTCTTTTTCCGTAGTGTATTTCTGTATTGTTTTAGTGATTCACCATTGGGTCTCTATGTTTTTTGTTGGATAGGTTTCTCAATTTCTTTCTTAGGTTTTTGCATTCTTCATCAAACCATTTGTCATTGTTGTTACTTTTCTTCGATTTTCTGTTAGAGATTTTTTGATTTGATTGGGAAGCTGAGAGGTCAAATATACTGTTTAGGTTGTCTACTGCCAAGTTTACACCTTCACTATTACAGTGGAACGTTTTGTCCAGGAAGTTGTCTAGAAGGGATTGAATTTGTTGTTGCCTAATTGTTTTTTGGTAGGTTTTGACACTACTTTCCTTCCATCTGTAGCATTTCTTAATATTATTCAGTTCCTTTGGCTTTGATGCCTCATGATTGAGTATTGCTCTGTTCAAGTAGACTGTGATTTTACTGTGGTCTGATAGGGGTGTCAGTGGGCTGACTGTGAACGCTCTGAGAGACTCTGGGTTGAGGTCAGTGAAAAGGTAGTCTACAGTACTACTGCCAAGAAATAAGCTATAGGTTTACCTACCATAGGAGTCCCCTCGAAGCCTACCATTGACTATGTACATACCCAGCGTGCAACAGAGCTGCAGGAGTTGTGACCCGTTTTTGTTGGTTATGTTATCGTAGTTGTGCCTAGGGGGGCATATGGGGGAGGGAATGCTGTCTCCTCCAAGTAGGTGTTTGTCCCCCTGTGTGCTAAGGGTGTCAGGTTCTTGTCCAGTTCTGGCATTTAGGTCACCACAGACTAGTACGTGTCCCGAGCTCTGGAAATTATTTCCCCCTCCAGGATGGAGAAAGCTGTCTTCATTAAAGTATGGGGATTCTAGTGGGGGGATATAGGTAGCACACAGGAGGACATTTTTCTCTGTTGAGATAATTTCCTTTAGAATTTCTAGCCAAATGTGAAATGTTCCTGTTTTGATACATTTTATAGAGTGAGTTAGGTCTGCTCTATACCAAATGAGCATACCCTCTGAGTCCCTTCCCTTCACTACCAGCTCTCTGTAACCTAGAGGGCAACCAGTGGGTCCATCTCCTCTATACCATGTTTCTTGTAGGATGACAATGTCTGTATTTCCGATTTCTTTGGTGAAGTCCAGGTTCATGCTCTTTAGGCCAAAGGCAGATGACCTCAGGCCTTGGATATTCCAGGATGAAATAGTGAAGGCTTTGTGTTCCATAAAGTGTCTAATGTTGTTGGTCGTGTGGTTTGACCTCAGGCCAGTAATTGTGAGCAGAGCCTGCTGAGCATCTGGTACATGCCATTGGCTTGGGCTAGTGTAAGAGTGGGGGTTGGGCCTGTGTGCCTGCTCACGGCCTGGGCGTATGTGTGACTTTCATGTTGAGGCCCTCTTTGCGGGAGTGGGGGGCATGGGGTGGGTAGGAGTGGCATAGGTCTGATCTGAGGGGGCCTAAATGGGGTGTGGCATGGTTGACTTGGGGGGTGTTCATTGGTTGGGGTGGGGGTGGCTGTGGCTAGTGGTGCTGTGGTCTGGATGTAGGTCCTCTCGGCGGGGGTCCTCTATGTGTAGATCCAGGGGCGGGTCCCGCAGGTCTGGGAGAATGTCTCGCTGGTCTGGGCAGGTTGTCTGTTGATCTGTTGCTCCTGTGTGAGGTGTTGGGTCTGCGGTTTAGGGCGATATCCTTTAGGGTCCGGGCGAAGGTGGGCATTGCTGCCTTGTATAGGTGGACATGGTCGTAAAGTCTGTTCAAGTCCAGGGTGGAGTGGTGGGCCAGGTAGACATTTGGCACAGTCATGGGAATACTTGCATTTACCTGCTGTATGGTAGCAGGGTGGAAGTCTTTTTGTGGTAGCAGGGTTGAGATAACCACTTGTGCGTTGGGGAAAGTAGAATAAGCTTTTTCTATCACTCCCTTGAGTGCTGTGGCCACCCTTTCCTCCTGTGTTCTCAGGTTGTTTGTGCCTGTGTGTATTATGTGGCTGGGTGATCCTAGTTGGTCCTCAGACAGAAGGTCTAGGGCGCGCTGGGTGTTTGGACACCAGAGTTTAGACACTGTGTGTTTGGGAAAAAGTTTATTTTATTGTATGTATTTCCCGTTTGAGTCCATAAGGAGTACAATCTGTGGATTGTGTATGTCCCCAGTGGGTGTGGGGTGGTCATCAGGTGGGGTGCTCAGAGGGGTTGGGATCCCCTGGGCTTGGGGTTCTTCATTTGTTTGTCCGGCTGTGATGTCGAGGCTATGGTCAGGGTCTAGGGTATACTGTTCTGCTGCGGTGTCAAGACTTTGGTCAGGATCTGAGGTGGGCTGTTCTGCTGGCTTCTCTGCGGGGGTGGCCAGCTCTCTAATGGGTTGTTCTCTGTCACCCGTCATCATTCTCACCTTCTCCTCCAGCACTCTGATCCTCTCCTGCTCATGCCCTTTCTCCTGTTGATGTTTCTCACCACAGTCTAGAGTGCAGATATGTTTCTCTCCACCTCCAGCTCTCCAGCTCTGGTTAAGGGGGTGTTGTTGTGCTGGACTGTTGTCTGGATCTGTGCTGACTGGAGTGTAATCACCTGCTGTTCCAGCTCCACCTGCCTTACCTCCAGCTGGGTGAATTTATTTCAATGAGGGAGTAGTACTCTGTGCTGGGAAGTTGACTTTCTGCTTGGGGTTGCTCGTCTGTGGGGTTATTTAATGAAGAGGTCTGGTCTGACCCGGTCGTGGTGGGGGTATCTTTCTCAAGGGAGAGCTTCTCCTGCTGAGCTATTTCTTTGATTAGGTGAAAGTCCAGCTGGAACTGTTTGGAGTTGTCCTGTACCAATACTGGTCCAGATTTATAGAGATTTATATTAGCTGACTCAGTCCTCGTTGTCTAGTATCCTGAGTTTCCACCCATCGCTAACACTCCCCCTCTTAACAGAGGGGTAGTGTGCTAATATAGCCCTGTGCCATGCCAGGGGATGGTCTGTGTGGAAGATAAGGTTGCTTATGTTCCCATTTTTATAAAAGTCAGCAAAAAGTCTCTTGATTTCCCATAAGGAGCTTAATTTTGTACTCTTTTCGTGTCTTATCATTCTTTACATACAGAGGGTACTGCATTTTAATTACCTCTGAACAGCGGGAGGGTGCTTCTAAGGCCTCTCCATTTGGTTGGGGTAGACTGTGCTACTCTCCTGCCATTGTTGGGCTCAAGGGCTTTAGAGTGTCTAGTTTTAGAAACAGGTGCCTCACAGGTCCTCAACTGGCAGCTTCATTAAATAGTACCCGCAAAACACCAGTCTCAACGTCAACAGGGATGCTGACCTTCTAGGCAGAGTTGCAAAGAAAAAGCCATATCTCAGACTGCCCATCTTAATCTTTTTTTTGGTTTGTTGTAAAAACATGCTGAAAATGCAGGAACAATGTATTTGAGCTCTCTCTCTCTCTCTCTCTCTCTCTCTCTCTCTCTCTCTCTCTCTCTCTCTCTCTCTCTCTCTCTCTCTCTCTCTCTCTCTCTCTCTCTCTCTCTCTCTCTCTCTCTCTCTCTCTCTCTCTCTCTCTCTCTCTCTCTCTCTCTGTGTGTGTGTCTGTCTCTCTCAGTGAAAATTAAAAAGTGCAGTAACAGCAGGGGTGAAAGTAAGCTGGTCTGGCGCGGCATCCTGGCAAAATAAATAGTGGTAAAACGTACTGGTAAAACGTGAGCCTATCACAATAATTAACACAAAATGCCAAGAAAACTATAGCCTATTATACCATTATTTAACATTACCGCATGTCAGCCGCATGAAAAATTAGCGAATTGACTTGAAACTGTGAGATGAGTGGCCGAGACTGAGATGCGCGCGGACAGCTGTGGATGCATCAATTCAGACTATAAGTGTAGGCCTAATGACAATCGCAGAATGTCATTACAGTACACATTTAGATGTTTTTAACAGATGTCTCTTTCCATTCATCAAATTGTGGGTGCACTGCACACTGTTTGGATGCTGGACTTATTTTGTGAGTGGACTAACGTGTGCAAGCAGGCTACAGGAGCGCCTTTTTGAAGTGATTGTTTGACAATCAGATGAAAACATAATGACTGGCAGATCTGATTGCCTTTGTTCTACAACCAAGACTAGAAAACCACTCACACTAGATTATGTTTTGTCAGGCTTCCGTTGCGTATCTGACACACAAAGTAAGGAGAAACGAGTACCCTTATCAGCAAAGATCCTGAACAGCAGAGTACAGAGGAGATAGTGAAGCAAATTGCCATTCATAATTTTTTTATCATCATTTTCCAGGGGCCTAAATGTTCTCAGAATTAGAAAGAGCCATGTTCAGAATGTCTTACTGTGTCCTCTGCTCTGTGTTCTGAGTAAAATACTGTCAGCTATGTTACTGTCTTGGTCCCTCTTGTTCAGTTCTATTCCTTTCAATTCAATATGTTATTTTCCTCAATGAGATTGCCAAAATCAATTCATTATTTGATTAGATTGAACAGAAATGTAACAGAGATAGCTTTAATAGAACACTGTAACTGTCATATAAAAGTATGTATGTCCTTCCTTCCCCTTAACAGTACATACAGTAGCACCACGAAAGAAAAGTATTTCAAACCCTTGTCATGATAAATGGTGTCCTATCGACACCTGCCTCTCTCACACTACTGACCTGTATCAGCAGCATGATAGATGTGTGTGAACAGCCCCTCAGCTCCTCTGCAGTAGTTACAGTGGGGAAAAAAAGTATTTAGTCAGCCACCAATTGTGCAAGTTCTCCCACTTAAAAAGATGAGAGAGGCCTGTAATTTTCATCATAGGTACACGTCAACTATAACAGACAAAATGAGAAAAAAAAATCCAGAAAATCACATTGTAGGATTTTTAATTAATTAATTTGCAAATTATGGTGGAAAATAAGTATTTGGTCAATAACAAAAGTTTCTCAATACTTTGTTATATACCCTTTGTTGGCAATGACACAGGTCAAACGTTTTCTGTAAGTCTTCACAAGGTTTTCACACACTGTCACTGGTATTTTGGCCCATTCCTCCATGCAGATCTCCTCTAGAGCAGTGATGTTTTGGGGCTGTCGCTGGGCAACACGGACTTTCAACTCCCTCCAAAGATTTTCTATGGGGTTGAGATCTGGAGACTGGCTAGGCCACTCCAGGACCTTGAAATGCTTCTTACGAAGTCACTCCTTCGTTGCCCGGGCGGTGTGTTTGGGATCATTGTCATGCTGAAAGACCCAGCCACGTTTCATCTTCAATGCCCTTGCTGATGGAAGGAGGTTTTCACTCAAAATCTCACGATACATGGCCCCATTCATTATTTCCTTTACACGGATCAGTCGTCCTGGTCCCTTTGCAGAAAAACAGCCCCAAAGCATGATGTTTCCACCCCCATGCTTCACAGTAGGTATGGTGTTCTTTGGATGCAACTCAGCATTCTTTGTCCTCCAAACACGGCGAGTTGAGTTTTTACCAAAAAGTTATATTTTGGTTTCATCTGACCATATGACATTCTCCCAATCCTCTTCTGGATCATCCAAATGCACTCTAGCAAACTTCAGACGGGCCTGGACATGTACTGGCTTAAGCAGGGGGACACGTCTTGCACTGCAGGATTTGAGTCCCTGGCGGCGTAGTGTGTTACTGATGGTAGGCTTTGTTACTTTGGTCCCAGCTCTCTGCAGGTCATTCACTAGGTCCCCCCGTGTGGTTCTGGGATTTTTGCTCACCGTTCTTGTGATCATTTTGACCCCACGGGGTGAGATCTTGCGTGGAGCCCCAGATCGAGGGAGATTATCAGTGGTCTTGTATGTCTTCCATTTCCTAATAATTGCTCCCACAGTTGATTTCTTCAAACCAAGCTGCATACCTATTGCAGATTCAGTCTTCCCAGCCTGGTGCAGGTCTACAATTTTGTTTCTGGTGTCCTTTGACAGCTCTTTGGTCTTGGCCATAGTGGAGTTTGGAGTGTGACTGTTTGAGGTTGTGGACAGGTGTCTTTTATACTGACAACAAGTTCAAACAGGTGCCATTAATACAGGTAACGAGTGGAGGACAGAGGAGCCTCTTAAAGAAGAAGTTACAGGTCTGTGAGAGCCAGAAATCTTGCTTGTTTGTAAGTGACCAAATACTTATTTTCCACCATAATTTGCAAATAAATTCATTAAAAATCCTACAATGTGATTTTCTGGAAAAAAAATTCTCAATTTGTCTGTCATAGTTGATGTGTACCTATGATGAAAATTACAGGCCTCTCTCATCTTTTTAAGTGGGAGAACTTGCACAATTGGTGGCTGACTAAATACTTTTTTCCCCCACTGTATATCATTATGGGAATTTGCTCTCGCAGGCTGCGAGGAGAGGGAGGGATGGGGGGGTTGGAAATGTCCACTCTGGCCACCGCAGCACTCTGGGTTCAATCTGCATCGACCGTCTAGCGTCTGTCGTCGCCCGCTGTCCCCGTCAGGGTCAAGTGGTTCTGAGCTCTGACAAACCACAAGATGTGAACCCTGACCCCATCATCCGGGAGCAGCCTTCCCCCCCAGACTGCGTTCGCCGCTGTCTCTCAGCCGCTGTCTCTCAGCTCTTTTATATTTTCTCTTGCGCTCTGTCATTTTATCTCTCACTTGCTTGTTTTCTCTCTCTGTCACTCAATTGCTTTTTATCGCTCTGTCACTCACTCGTTTTCTGTCGGTCTGTCTTTGGGTTATGCCTTCTCCTCCTTCTCGATTCTCCCTTCTTCTCTGTCTCTCACTTGCTCTCTCTCTCTCTCTCTCTCTCTCTCTCTCTCTCTCTCTCTCTCTCTCTCTCTCTCTCTCTCTCTCTCTCTCTCTCTTTTTCTCTCTCTCTTTCTCTCTCTCTCTCTTTCTCTCTCTCTCTCTTTCTCTCTTTCTCTCTCTCTCTTTCTCTCTCTCTCTCTTTCTCTCTCTCTCTCTTTCTCTCTATCTCTCTCTCTCTCTCTCTCTTTCTCTCTCTCTCTTTCTCTCTCTCTCTTACTCTCGCTCTCTCTCTCTCTCTCTCTCTCTCTCTCTCTCTCTCTCTCTCTCTCTCTCTCTCTCTCTCTCTCTCTCTCTCTCTCTCGCTCTCTCTCTGTCTCTCTCAATTCAATTTCAATTTTAAGGGCTTTATTGGCATGGGAAACGTATGTTAACATTGCCAAAGCAAGTGAAGTAGATAGTAAACAAATGTGAAATAAACAATAAATATTAACAGTAAACATTACACTCAGAAGTCCCAAAAGAATAAAGATGTATGTCTTCACTTCTTCACTTTTTCTTTGATTTTCATCCATTGCAATTTATTTATCTACTGCAGTGGTATTCCAACTTTTTCAGCAGGGACCCCATTTTTTACGCCCAAGTGTCTGAATGAGAATGGTTTTCTTATTGGTTTTTCATTCCGTAGTGTTGATCCTTGCCTTGTCCTATCCTCCACATTGTGCATTAGCTGACAGCAGGTAGTGTTCCTTTAGAGGAGTGGTTAAAGTAGAACTGACAACAACATGAAATCGAATACCTTTTTTTCACATTTTCTGACAAGCGAGCACTTAGATATGGTCATTTTCACAATTTTATAAATTAATAGAATGTTTGGGAATTATGTATAGTACGGCATTTGTGAAAATTCTATAGCAATATAGAGTGGGAAAGCGGCCGTGCGTTTGGACAATTAATAGACACTGCAGTAAATTAAACCTAATAAGAACATCTGTCTGGACCAGGACCGACGTCTATGCAGACCTGTGCGCCATAGCCAATCAGAGCTAAAGTAGGCCTATATGCAAACAAGGCATTTGCCACATGTGCCTGCCATCATTCACTTTGAACTGAACTGTGATTTTACAGGCAGTAGCGCGACTTTAGATCATTTAGAATGCATTCACCTACTGCATCGCAGTGCTAGTTGTACCACTAGAGATCCTGGTTCGATTCCAGGCTCTGTCGCAGCCGGCTGCGACCGGCAGACCCATGGGGCGGCGCACAATTGGCCCAGCGCCGTCCAGGGTAGGGGAGAGTTTGGCCGGCAGGGATGTCCTTGTCCCATCGCGCACTAGCGACTCCTGTGGCGGGCCGGGCGCAGTGCACGCTGACTCAGTCGCCAGGTGTACGGTGTTTCCTCCGGCACATTGGTGCGGCTGGCTTCCGGGTGAAGCGGGTACTGTGTCAAGAAGCAGTGCGGCTAGGTGGGGTTGTTCTTCGGAGGATGCACGACTCTCGACCTTCGCCTCTCCCGTGTCCGTACGGGAGTTGTAGCGATGGGACAAGATGTAACTACCAATTGGAGACCACGAAATTGAGGAGAAAAAGGGGGTAAAATACAAAAAAACTAAACAAAAAAAATAGAATGCATTCACCAAAAGCCACAAAATACACCTGAATGGACTAATGCAAATATGTAAATACCACGGGAGTTCTCTTACATTTGGGAACTTCACAGTCCTATTGATCAAACAACCATGAAAAAGGTTGTCTCTCTCTCCCTCAGTTGCCTATGCACATCAACAATAACAAGATCAACAACTAATGCTAGCCAGAGTGAGAAAGCCAAAATCTAAAAAGGGAACATTAGATAAACCCTCTCAAACTTTTTAAGCTAGTTGGCCGTTAAAATTGCACTGAAACAATGGGGAATAGTAGCCTGCTCGTCCTTCTGCAGCTTGCCTGCCAATACATGTTTGTCACAACCACATTTGTGCCTGCCCATTTCATCGATGCCAAATACATTTGATTGACAAATAAGAGAGATGCTAACTGTCTAAGTCATTCAAGTTCAGCATAGCTAGCTAACTAGCAAAGCGATTCACATTTCTTGCTAGCTAACCAAATGACACCTGCATCTCTAGTTGTAGCCACTGAAAAAATGATGAGGGGAAAAAGTTGGTCACTCACCCACTCCTCCAATGACATGATATCCTCCTAGCTAGCTAGCTAAAGTTAGGCTCTGTGTTTTTAGCTTGCTAAATAAATAGCTAGCTACATAAATAGATATGCTAACCCATGTGGTGTCAAACTCAATCAGCGCATGGGCCATATTGAAAAAACACAACAAATTCGCGGGCCAGACATTGCCAACATTGCAACTGTCACCCAAACTGGCCATTTGTATTTATTGTGGATCCCCATTAGCTACTCTTCCTGGGGTGCAGCAAAATTAAGGCAGTTATACATTTTAAAAACATTATAATACATTCATAACAGATTTCACAACATATTAAGTGTGTGCCCTCAGGCCTCTACTCTACTACCACATATCTATAACACAAAATCCATGTGTACATGTGTGTATAATGCGTATGTTATTGTGTGTTTGTATGCATGTGTCTGTTTGTGTTGCTTCACAGTCCCCGCTGTTCCATAAGGTGTATTTGTATCTGTTTTTTAAATCAAACTTTACTGCTGGCATGAGTTACTTGATGTGGAATAGAGTTCAATGTAGTCATGGCTCTATGTAGTACTGTGCACCTCTCATAGTATGTTCTTAACTTGGGTACTGTGAAGAGACCTCTGGTGGCATGTCTTGTGGGGTATGTATGGGTGTCCGAGCTGTGTGCCAGTAGTTCAAACAGACAGCTCGGTTCATTCAACATGTCAATACCGCTCACAAATACAAGTAGTCATGAAGTCAATCTCTCCTCCACTTTGAGCCAGGAGAGATTGAAATGCATATTATTAATGTTATCTCTCTGTGTACATCCAAGGGCCAGCTGTGCTGCCCTGTTCTGAGCCAATTGCAATTTTCCTAAGTCCCTCTTTGTGGCACCTGACCACACGACTGAACAGTAGTCCAGGTGCGACAAAACTAGGGCCTGTAGGACCTGCCTTGTTGATAGTGCTGTTAAGAATATGTTTTGACCATGACAGTTTACAATCCAGGGTTACTCCAAGCAGTTTAGTCTCCTCAACTTGCTCAATTTCCACATTATTCATTACAAGATTTAGTTGAGGTTTAGGGTTTAGTAACTTATTTGTTCCAAATAAAATGCTTTTAGTTTTTGAAATATTTAGGACTAACTTATTCCTTGGCACCCATTCTGAAACTAAATGCAGCTCTTAAAGTGTTGCCGTCATTTCAGTCGCTGTGGTAAGGGGCCTAGTTTTCTATTTGTTTACTGTGAAATAGCATTTTATCTGGTCAAACACCATTCTTTCCCAAAAGTTTACTAAGGGATGGTAACAGGCTGATTGGTCGGCTATTTGAGCCAGTGAAGGGGGCTTTACTATTCGTAGGTAGGGGAATAACTTTTGCTTCCCTCTAGGCCTGAGGGCACACACTTTCTAGTAGGTTTAAATGAAGATATGGCAAATAGGAGTGGCAATATCGTCCGCTATTATCCTCAGTAATTTTCCATCCAAGTTGTCAGACCTCGGTGGCTTGTCATTGTTGATAATTATACATTTTTCACCTCTTCCACACTTACTTTACGGAATTCAAAATTACAATGCTTGTCTTTCATAATTTGGTCAGATATACTTGGATGTGTAGTGTCAGCGTTTGTTGCTGGCATGTCATGCCTAAGTTTGCTAATCTTGCAAAGTAGTTGGCAATATTAGTGGGTTTTGTGATGAATGAGCCATCTGATTCAATGAATGATGGAGCGGAGTTTGCCTTTTTGGCCAAAATTTCATTTAAGGTGCTCCAAAGCTTTTTACTATCATTCCTTATATCTTTTATCTTTGTTTCATAGTGTAGTTTCTTCTTCTTTTTATTCAGTTTAGTCACATGATTTCTCAATTTGCAGGACGTTTGCCAATCGGCTGTACAGCCAGACCTATTTGCCATCTCTTTTGCCTCATCCCTCTCAACCATACCATTTTTTAATTCCTCATCAATCGACAGGGATTTAACAGTTTTTACAGTCATTTTCTTAATGGGTGCATGCTTATTAGTAACTGGGATAAGCAATTTAATAAATGTGTCAAGTGCAGCGTCTGGTTGCTCGTCATTACACACCACAGATCAACAAATATTCTTCACATCAACAACATAGGAATCACTACAGAACTTCTTGTATGACCTCTATTACACAATATATATATATATATATATTTTTTATTTTATTTTGGTTTTCCTAGAAATGGCTACTATATTGTGATCACTACATCCAATGGATTTGTATACTGCTTTCAAACAAAGTTCTGCAGCATTAGTAAAGATATGATCAATACATGTTGATGTTTTCATTCCTGTACTGTTTGTAACTACCCTGGTAGGTTGATTGATAACCTGAAGCTTTCTCTTGAGTGGGCAGCCTGATGAAAGCCAGTCAATATTTAAATCACCCAGAAAGTATACCTCTCTATTGATATCACATATATTATCAAGCATTTCACACGTTATCCAGATACTGACTGTTAGCACTTGGTGGTCTATAGCAGCTTCCCACCAGAATGGGCTTTAGGTGAGGCAGGTGAACCTGTAGCCATATTACTTCAACAGTATTTAACATGAGATCCTCTCCAAGCTTTACAGGAATTTGGTTCTAAATATAGACCGCAACACCGCCCCCATTGGCATTTCTGTCTTTTCTGTAAATGTTATAACCTTGTGTTGCTACTACTGTATCATCAAAGGTATTATCTAAGTGAGTTTCAGAGATTGTCAGAATATGAATGGCATCTGTTACTAGCAAATTATTGATTTAAAGAACCTTGTTTCTTAAGCTACATATGTTAACGTGGGCTATTTTTGACACTTTTCTGTGTTGCTTGATTATTTTTCTTGCTTTACTGGGAAGCTTAGCAGAGGTAGACATACCTG
This sequence comes from Coregonus clupeaformis, assembly GCF_020615455.1. Lineage (NCBI taxonomy): Eukaryota > Metazoa > Chordata > Actinopteri > Salmoniformes > Salmonidae > Coregonus > Coregonus clupeaformis. The sequence continues at coordinate 31,477,652 of NC_059193.1, forward strand.
GGTTATTTTTATTAGTGCAGGGTGAGCTGCACACAGTTTACTTCCTACTAGGGCACACCACCTCAGTGCTAACAGTATTAGTCTGATTCATAGGCATATGATGACTGCATACAATAGCTGTAGGATCAGCAGAGGCATTCTGGGCGGTAAGAGGGTCATAAATTAGGTTATTTACATTGTGTCTTCCAACACCCGTAGGATAATGTACATTTGCTGAAGCATTATGACAACTCAGAAACACAATGGTAGGGATTAAATGAGCTGGACTTGGGTCATTGATAAGTAATTGTCTCAACGCAGCCTTATAATGCTGTGAAAGGATCCAGGAACCCAAATGATTTGGGTGGATCCCATCCTCCTTATAATACGAGCTTTGTTTCCAGAAGGTATCAAAATTGTCAATAAATGTTACACCCACAGAGCTGCAATAGTCTCGTAGCCAGTTATGGAGGGCTAAAACTCTGCTGAATCGTTCAATGCCATGATTTAGGGAGGGCAGAGGGCCAGATACTATGGGGCGTTTGTTGTTGTCAAGCAGAGACCCAATCAGTTCTTTAAAATCCATCTTCAACTGTTCTGAGCTGCCCTTCATAATGTCATTTGACCCCACATGAACCATGATAGTATCAGCCCCCGGTGACTGTCTCACAGCCTCTGGAAGCAACCTGGTGATATCCTGAACTTTTGCCCCAGGAAAACACAAAGTCTTTGCCCCAGGTACAGATATATGCCTCACCATCGAACTCCCTATCACAATCGCCGGAATGATCCGGCCTCTGCCGTGTCTCAAAGCAGATTGCGAGGCCAGAGCCACAGAACTCACCTGAGACGACGGCTGCATGCAGGCCACAACCGCCAAAGGGACAGAGCTCTGATCCAGAGAGCCCGGCCCAGCGGAGGGAGGCCGCTGTGGTCCAGGCTGTGCCAAGGCAGTTGATTGACTAGGACAGGGAGTGGTAGCTGGAGGGTTATCCACAGCCATGGAGGGAACACCCAAGCCTCCGAAAGAGGACAGCTGGTATAGGGGCTCAAAGCGATTTGAAAGTCTTAAATCCGGACGCGGTGGAAGAAGGCAGGCGCGCCAAAACGCATCCATTTACGCTCACCTGGAGTTGAACAGTGAGCAACCATTTTCTGGTTCAAGCTAGTAGAGGGGTGTAGTGGCGGAAACTGATCATAGTCCAGGAAGGTCCCATTATGATCCACTTGGATGTTTTGATAGGAAGCATTTAAAGATGCCGATATTCTCATAGAATCCTTATTCAGTTGAAATTGTTTATTTCTTCATGAAGAGTAATAATCCTTTCTTTAGCTGCATCAAGTTCAATACATTTTTCACAAATTAAGGTATCCATCGGTCCTTTCCCCGTGACAACAACGAACATGTCGCATATTATAAATTTTATAGCTTGCGAGTCCCCAGCAGATTCAAATGAGTTTTCACTGCTGCACGCCGACAGTCCAAGGGATTTAAAAAAAAATAATACCTAGATGCTCCCTCCATGGCCGTGGACGCCCCCACCAGCCCCCCGCACAACTGTGTTGTCTGTCTCTCGTTGAATGCGAGAGAGAAGCGCAGGGGGGTGGGTGATGTCTGGGTCGGTTATCAGTGGCAGGTCGCCGGCTGTTCCTTTCTACGCACCGGCCCGGCTTGGTGTTTGTGTTCGGTGTAGCCTCTCAGAGCTGTCAGAATAAATATGGCCCTTTATAATGTCCTCTTAAGCAATAAGGCCCGAGGACACAGCCCTTAGCCATGGTATATTGGCCATATACCACAAAACCCTTTGGGCCTTATTGCTTAAGTGGATATTATGAAGGGCAATATATTTGGCAATATAAATAATAATAATAATATGCCACTTAGCAGACGCTTTTATCCAAAGCGACTTACAGTCATGCGTGCATACATTTTTGTGTATTGGTGGTCCCGGGGATCGAACCCACTACCCTGGCGTTACAAGCGCCGTGCTCTACCAGCTGAGCTACATTGGACCACTATATACAATATACCACAAAGCGCCGAGGTGCCTTATTGCTATTATAAACTGGTTACCAATGTAATTAGGGCAGTAAAAATAAATGTTTTGTCATACCCGTGGTATACGGTCTGATATACCACGGCTGTCAGCCAATCAGTATTCAGGGCTCGAACCATCCAGTTTATAATTATGTACAGTACCAGTCAAAAGTTTGGACACACCTACTCATTCAAGGGTTTTTCTTAATTTTTACTATTTTCTACATTGTAGAACAATAGTGAAGACATCAAAACTATGAAATAACACATATGGAATCATGTAGTAACCCAAAAAGTTTTAAACAAATCAAAATATATTTGAGATTCTTCAAAGTAGCCACACTTTGCCTTGATGACAGCTATTTTTAAAACCTCTTATAAAGTTGGTTTTGAAGCAAAAACTGGAAATGTGATAGTTTTTGGACTACCAAGAATTACACTACAAAGGTATGTGGACACCTGCTTGTCGAATATCTCATTCCAAAATCATGGGTATTAATATGGAGTTGGTCCCCCCTTTGCTGCTATAACAGCCTCCACTCTTCTGGGAAGGCTTTCCACTAGATGTTGGAACATTGCTGCGGGGACTTGCTTCCATTCAGCCACAAGAGCATTATTGAGGTCGGGCACTGATGTTGGGCGGTTAGGCCTGGCTTGCGGTCGGCGTTCCAATTCATCCCAAAGGTGTTCGATGGGATTGAGGTCATGGCTCTGTGCAGGCCAGTCAAGTTCTTCCACACCGATCTCGACAAACCATTTCTGTATGGACCTCGCTTTGTGCACGGGGGCATTGTCATGCTGAAACAGGAAAGGGCCTTCCCCAAACTGTTGCCACAAAGTTGGAAGCACAGAATCGTCTATAATGTCATTGTATGCTGTAGCGTTAAGATTTACCTTCGCTGGAACCTAGCTCGAACCATGAAAAACAGCCCCAGACCATTATTCATCCTCCACCAAACTTTACAGTTGGCACTATGCATTGGGGCAGGTAGCGTTCTCCTGACATCCGCCAAACCCAGAATAGTCCGTCGGACTGCCAGATGGTGAAGTGTGATTCATCACTCCAGAGAATGCGTTTCCACTGCTCCAGAGTCCAATGGCGGTGATCTTTATACCACTCCAGCCAACGCTTGGCATTGCACATGGTGATCTTAGGCTTGTGTGCGGCTGCTCGGCCATGGAGACCCATTTCATGAAACAGTTCTTCTCTTGCTTCCAGAGGCAGTTTGGAACTCGGTAGTGAGTGTTGCAACCGAGGATAATTGATTTTTAAACGCTACGTGCTTCAGCACACGGCAGTCCCGTTCTGTGAGCTTGTTTGGCCTACCACTTTGCGGCTGAGTCGTTGTTGCACCTAGACATTTCCACTTCACAATAACAGCACTTACAGTTGACCGGGGCAGCTCTAGCAGGGCAGAAATTTGGCAAACTGACTTGTTGGAAAGGTGGCATCCTATGACGGTGCCACGTTGAAAGTCAATGAGCTCTTCAGTACGTTTGTCTATGGAGATTGCATTGCTGTGTGCTCGATTCTATACACATGTCAGCAACGGGTGTGGCTGAAATAGCCAAATCCACTAATTTGAAGGGGTGACCACATACCTTTGGCCATGTAGTGCATATTAATCATGCATTGAACTGCATCCATCTATTCTGCCAAAAATGCCTTACTGTACGTCATGGGATTTTGAGTCAACTAGAACCTATTTTTAAAACCTTTTAAAAAGTTGGTTTTGTAGCATAAACTGGGAATTTGATATTTTGGACTGATATTATGATTGTCTGTTTGTTTCATATCTGCAAAGTAGTTAAAATGCTGTCAGTTCCACTTTAATGGTTAAACTAAAGGCTTAATGGTTCACACTTTACTGGTCATGAATGGCATGAAGGTGATGTGTATGAGTGTGTGTGGGCAGATGTGCTGGAGGTGTTAACCCGTCATTGTTTAGCTACTGTCGAGTCAGTAAATGTATTTAGCTGACATCTACTCTCTAAAAGTTAATGATCTCTCTCTTTCCTGGTAGAAAATAACTATACATTGCTCTGCAGGCATTAGATGTTCATATGACTCACTTTGGGGCTCTCAACTTCCAAAGTTGACCCTTTTATTGTCTCCTACCTCACCTGGGGTATTTCAGTCTGTCCCTCTTTCTCCTCCCTTTTCCTCCATCCATCATTTACTGTTGACTGAGTGGTTTGCTCTGATGGCATGTTGACAGATCCTCTGTAGTGTCCATCTGCACTCTTATTGGTCCCATCGCTCCCTGGCTAAGGCTCTGATTGGTTCCGCTGGGTCTCCATAATGGCTGTGTGTTGCCGTGGGTTGTAAGTTGTTGATGAGTCTGACTGAGACCACTGTGCAGGTCGTAAAGTGCTGACATGCTTTTCCTCTTAACAATTGTCCTGTGTGTTTTATAGAAGACCTTTAGGGCTCTCAAGCATTTCACACACACAAACTAACACAACAAACCTTTACACAAGCCATTGCTGTCTAGCAGTTGTCTAGCAGCATCAGCAAATAATGCAATACGAAGCTTGGAGATTTACTTGTTCTACTACTGTAGTTGTCTGGTCTTCCCTGGTGTCAGATGATGTCTGAAGGGAAGGCTATGCCTCTGGTGAATCTACTGCACCTGTCAATCACTCTGTTGCTTCTGCCTTGACAAACAAGCCGATTAGTGGAAAGCTAGGTGGCATTCAATGATAAGGCCAGACAGACACAGGCATGGGCTTGACGATGATGACCTATACCATGTAGACACTCTCAGGAGGTGGGTTTGGAAGAAGCTGTGTGGCAAACAAGAAGGAATGACCCAGCAAGCTGTCGGCGATAGTAGTACGCCAGTGCTCTTTTCAACATCCCGTGTGTTTTTTTACCTCAGACTACAGGGCTCCTGTCCATTTGTTTGACAGGAAATGTCAGTTGGAGTTGTTTTCTTATAACAGCCAAGTAGAGAACGCGGCTCCAGATATTAGCTTGTGGGAACTGCCATGCCTGTATAGCTCGGCCCTCGTTTACGTTTCATAATTTGTGCATATTTGGTTATGAGGACACGCAGGTCCGCTGAAAGGTCCTGTTTGGAGAGGCTGACTTTATAGGCCTCCCTGAGCACACACAGCCAACTCTGTTCAAACTCTGTTCAAACGTTCTGGAGAGTTCAATTTCACACCTGAGCCTAACAAGATTAAGGCTCCAGACAGATGGTTTTTGACTCATAAAAGCACTGCAAAAGCTCCTTTGTGAGCAGTTTGAAGTGTTGTATGAAATAACTCTCATTATTATATTATTATATTGTGTAAATGCTGAATAAGTCCAAGGTTGGATAGACAGCCTTGATGCAAGTCTGTTTTGGTATTGCATCAACAGTGACTCAACAACAGACTAGCAGATAGCCATAGACAGACGATAAATAAACAAGCTATCAAACAAGCAATCAGAAACAAGACATAACTCAGACTCTTCAGAAAACACTTAACACACAGTTTATAACAACACCACACGCGCAGACTTCATCACAACAGAATAACATGGACAATGTAGCAGTCCCTCACCATTGTCTTACTGCTATCGTTCCACTCTATAGTTTAGCCTGTCGTCGACCTCAACTGTGGTGGTTGTTGGGAATCGCAGTCTGTATCTGTGCCTGAAAGCGTGTGACCTGGACAGGGTGGACTGCTTATCTCAGTTGGTTGTGGGTCCCCATACCCGGACCAATTTAGACATAAAGACATAGCCCAGATTGAAACACAACAGTTCTGAGCTATGGTGTCAAAATCAATATGGATTCAGAGTAGCGAGGCGAATGCCAATTTGTCCAAATAGTTTGATTCTGTTTTTATATCTTAACTATGACACAGTTGTTGCCTTGCATGGCATCCATATTAGTCATCAGCTTGGTCAGGTAGCCTAAGGGCCCAGTTTCTATGACGTAATGACCATTAGTGGTCTGGCGATTGATGTACTTGATATGATACTGGTGATGGGATTTGTCCCAGTTGTTGATCCCATTATGTTTTTCCCACTTGGTTGTGAGCCTTTTCTCCACTGAGTTTGTTTGTGTAAGTGCATACAGTAATAGCCCGTTAAGCCTTTCCAGCGCAACGTTGACCTTTTTTTATCTCCCAACCAGCTCTGTCCTCTTAATTGGTGGGTTACAGACACATCGGTTGCCAGAGTGGTCGGAAAGCACCGGGAAAAGGGAGCAAATGACTCGCCAGCTTTTCCAATATGAGGCATGAGAGGGGGGACACAAAGGCATTTTCCTGGAGAAGAGGCGGGCCGGGTGGCTTATTCTCTCTCTCTCTCGCACTCACTCACTCACTCTCTCACTCTCTCTCAGTATCTGTGGTTCCCACCATAGATAAGGAGATTATGGGCCATAAACAGGGTTTAGGGGACGGTTGGGATCGGCCTATAATGTTGTTGCCCCAGCTAATGCGTGGTCCCTTGGTCTGCAGAACAGTCAGATGTGTTACACCATCCAGTCACCAAAGAATACGGGTTGGACTGTGTTTGACTCTGACTCTGCCCCCCTGGTGTTGACTGACTGAATACTAGTGAACCTTTGTTTGGCTGAGCAAATTAATCAGAATAGCCATTATTCTGGCGCAACAATGATGATATCCCTGATATCTGACGAGTATGATGCCTTTATTGAATAGTTGACATACTACTGGCCTCTACTTGGGTAGCATTGTCTGTTGGCTGTGCTTCTTACTATAAACTAACAGTGAATCTATGCATCCATGCACTGTCTTGAGAATGAGAGAGGGCGAAAGCTCACGTCATCCATTCCAGACAGAGTCATCACACTATAGAGAAAAATGATTCCCTGCATCCCTGATCCTTCATGTCTGTCAAGGTTGTATAAATGAAACGGCAGCATAAAATCACGCACGCACACACACTCGCATGTGAAGCATATTCGTTCTTCACGCATGGTCAGCCCACAGAGTCGGTGGAAACAGCGGCCCTGTCTGTCTCAGTCCCTCAGTCCCTGCAGTGAGGGCTTATCACAACGACATCCTGTCGAAAGGGAAGCCTAGTTACCTCCTCCGAGGCACAGCAACCCATCTAAATGTACTGTCCCAGGGTATGCCCAACAAACTCTGCGACCTCAGGAAGTGAAAAATAATGGATGAAACTGTCTGGTCAAGCCTTTGTACACTCCATTTACCAGAATGGGTCTTAGAGGAAAACACCTACAAGTCATAATTAAGAACAACAAACCCCCTTGATACAATACAGCAATGGATTTCTCCACAGATGAATGCCCACAACAAGCAAATCTAACTAACTCACCCCTTTGAAAGGAAACTGTGGTTCTATTTTCCTTTTAGCATTTGTCTGAGCTTGCATTCTTCTTATCTTCATGGTTTGTTTAGTCTGTCTCTGAGGAGAGTACAAACAACAAACAGTAAACAGGAAGTAGGCCTATAAGCCCAGGCCCAATCATCTGCCTCCTTTGTTCCCTGTGGGAATTCTAGGAAACTGAGTTTGACCTCCTCCCCAATGTTTTTCCCTCCAACTCTTTTCCTTTATGTTCAATTAGCACCAATTATAGACTTGGTATGTTTACGTTACCGCTCGCTGTAGATTCAATTCTAAATGGCGGACTAATTATGGAATGGGAAAGGTGTAACGCGTAAGCAATTGTTTACTACTTAGGGAAAAGCAGTGGAAAGAGGTTAATAATCACAAATGAGAGGGGTCAAATATAAGCTAATGAATGGGAGGTATCTGTAAACATGATTTACTTACGCTATCATGGGAGTATTTTGGTTAATGGAATGGGTGGAGGAAGCCTGAAGCTAAATGCCCTTGCAAAGACCTTTAGAGAGTCTGTAACTTCAGGAGAAGTCAGTTATTCTAGCTCAGTTTGTACAGTAACATCAGGTCAGGTAAGGTACAGTTGTTGAATTTGGGAAAATAGATTTGCTTTATGTTCAGAGGAGGAGGAAATTTTCGCTCATTCATTATTTTTGGTTGATGCTGGGCCTAGGGAGCTCTGACAGTTTCAGTGACAGACGCCACTTTGGGAAACCAGAAGGGGGGTCCTCATTTGGAGGAAGATGGAGTCTGTCTAGAGCTGTCAGGCAGTCGCTGCTAGTCACTCAGTCACTTAGAGTGGATTTACATTGACTCAGAATTGACTCAGATTGGGACGGAAATTATGCATCTGTGAGATTTGTGCAACTTTGTGGTTAGTTTATTGTGTATCGAAAGTGGACTATCAAAATAATGGCTGCATAAGCTAAATAAAGGCTAATTCTGTGCACAAGTTGTCCTTTCATAATGCGAGTCCCTATTGTATTAAGGTTATCAACTATTTTCACATGGGGTGATATGACGGGGGAAACAGGGTTTGGTGACCACTCTATGGGTGGGACTGCCAGTCCCTTTCAGCCATTGCCTCATGTTACCCCATGCTGCCCAATGCAGCTCCTTTCAACCTTTACCTCAAAGGCCTTTTATTGGGTTAAAACAATCAGCGCTATGATTGACATGATAACCAGGCCCATTATGGGGCACTGAACCCTAATTCCACCCTTATTGCTCTATCAACAACTGTAATTGAGTGCATTAAAACATGTCTCATTGGAGCTGCTATGGCCACCATAGAGCTGTTAAGAGATGCCCCATCACCATTAGATCAGGTTCCAGGCATTTCCATTTTGGAAGCACGCCCGCTCTGTCTTCGTTTCGTAGAGTCGCGCTGTTGTTTGCCAGAGGAGCAGGTGGGTAGCCAGAGGGCTTCAATGGCTGCCAAGCCAATGCCACCTGCAACTAGCAAATGTGTAGCTTTCATGCTTGAATGACCCCCCCATGGAAATACAGTGCATTCGGAAAGTATTCAGACCCCTTGACTTTCTCCACATTTTGTTACTTTACAGCCTTATTCTAAAATCAATTACATATTTTTAAAAATCTCATCAATCTACACACAATACCACATAATGACAAAGTGAAAACAGGTTTTAGACATTTTTGCAAATGTATAAAAAAAACTAAACAGAAATACCTTATTTACATAAGTATTCAGACCCTTTGCTATGAGACTCGAAATTGACCTCCGGTGCATCCTGTTTCCATTGATCATCCTTCAGATGTTTCTACATCTTGATTGGAGTCCACCTGTGGTAAATTAAATTGACAGGCTATTTGGAAAGTCACACACCTGTCTATATAAGGTCCCACAGTTGACAGTGCATGTCAGAGCAAAAACCAAGCCATGAGGTTGAAGGAATTATCTGTAGAGCTCCGAGACAGGATTGTGTCGAGGCACAGATCTGAGGAAGGGTACCAAAAAATTTCTGCAGCATTGAAGGTCCCCAAGAACACAGTGGCCTCCATCATTCTTTAATGGAAGAAGTTTGGAACCACCAAGACTCTTCCTAGAGCTGGTCGCCCGGCCAAACTGAGCAATCGGGGGAGAAGGGCATTGGTCAGGGAGGTGACCAATAACCCGATGGTCACTCTGACAGAGCTCCAGAGTTCCTCTGTGGAGATGGGAGAACCTTCCAGAAGGACAACCATCTCAGGCCTTTATGGTAGAGTGGCCAGACGGAAGCCACTGCTCAGTAAAAGGCACATGACAGCCTGCTTGGAGTTTTCCAAAAGGCACCTAAAGGACACTCAAGATTCTCTGGTCTGATGAAACCAAGATTGAACTCTTTGGCCTGAATGCAGGGAGACTAGTCAGGATCGAGGGAAAGATGAACGGAGCAAAGTACAGAGAGATCCTTGATGAAAACCTGCTCCAGAGCACTCAGGACCTCAGACTCAGGCGAAGGTTTACCTTCCAACAGGACAACGACCCTAAGCACACAGCCAAGACAACGCAGGAGTGGCTTTGGGACAAGTCTCTGAATGTCCTTGAGTGGCCCAGCCAGAGCCCGGACTTGAACCCGATCAAACATCTCTGGAGAGACCTGAAAATAGCTGTGCAGCGACGCTCACCGTCCAACCTGACATAGCTTGAATGGATATGCAGAGAATAATGGGAGAAACACCCCAAATACAGGTGTGCCAAGCTTGTAGCGTCATACCCAAGAAGACTCAAGACTGTAATCACTGCCAAAGGTGCTTCAACAGTACTGAGTAAAGGGTCTGAATACTTATGTAAATGTGATATTTCCGTTTTTTTAAAACCTGTTTTTTCTTTGTCATTATGGGGTATTGTGTGTAGATTGATGAGGGGGAAAAAAACAATTTAATTCATTTCAGAAAAAGGCTGTTACAAAATGTGGAAAAAGTCAAGGGGTCTGAATACCTTCCAAATGCACTGTATGTGGAATAGTGCAGAGCAATTAACCGAAATATTGGTTATTTTTCATTTTTTAAACAACTAATTGAGAGTTGGGTTCAATTATTTAAATTCCATTTTGTTCTGTTTTTTCAGTGAGCTCAATGCACACATTCGAAATCAAAAAACTTTAACTTTAATAATTGAACCGATAACGTAACGACCTCAAAAAGCACATATCGCTCAGCACTAATGTGGGATGGATGTGTACTTTTCAAAAGTGTAGGATTGGGCATTGCGGTCATACCACAAAGCCACTGTGTAGGGGGTGATGACAGAGACTGTGATAGAGTTTTGTACTTGGTTATGCGTTGCCAATTTCAGACTTAAGTTTGGCTGTAATGCTACACTGCTACACAGGGGGTAATAGGGAAAAGAAAAGGTAGCCAACCACTGGGCACTTAAAAATGCTATAAAAGATGACGGCATAAGGTTGCTAATTTTATTACAGAGGAGGAGTATACAGAGCCAGCAAAAAGACTTAAAATGTATAATCGCCACAAAATACAAGCATGTATTGACATTTCTGTGTCCACTGAAGTGCAAACTGAAGCTGTGTCCAGTTATTTTTGGTGCAGTGTGTACTTACTTGTAACTTCCAAAATCATGTGTCTGTGGTTTACACCCTTGTTTTGAAAAATCTTGATGATTAACTGAATCAGGTGTGTTTGTGCTGGGCTGGCACAAAAGCCTGCACACACTGCAGACCTTGAGGATCAGGGTTGGAAGGTTTCATAGCTTTGGGTCAGATTTTGGTTTGGAGGAACAGGCAAATACAGGTTACATAGGGTTTATGTAGGGTTATGTAGAGTTTATGTACTGTAGGTCCAGGTGTATTGAAGTGAGACCTTTTAAAGTATGAACTGTACTTCACCCTAATCTTATCGCCACAGCTTTAGTGTGATAATCTTGTCACAGTCTCCACCAATCCCTTATAAACTCTGACACACACACACACACACACACACAAAATAGGGAATGCGGCTTCTCTTTATAGTAGTCTGTTTTGTTGGAGGCTTTGTGATGGCTTAATACATACTGTCCTTTTCTCCTCTGATTTCCTTTTTCATCAATCACCCATCCTTTCTTCCTCCTCACCCTGTAATACTATTCCATCTCGTATTCCTTGCTCTCTTTATCTCTCTATCTCTCCATCTCTCGCTCTCTGTCATTCTCTCTCTCTCTCTCTCTCGCTCTCTCTCTCTGTAGTATCCAGTTAGTGTCTACTCTTCATCAGAATTCCTTCCTCTCATAGTTAACTGCCTCTGTCATCTCTCTGAAATGAAGGGAGAGGGAAAGAAAGTGGGAGAGGGAGGGAAGAGAGTTCACTCTAACCACCGCCTGCTCCTTCTCACCGTGAGAGTGAGCGAGAGAGAGAACTCCTCACTTTGTCCAACCACAACACCACGAGCAGGCACTTCCACAGCGGAAGAGACAGGCCATTGTCAAAGCACTTCTGCCCCCTGAAGCTCTAATTGCTGCTCCAATAACATTAACTGTCTACTTTCGATGGAGTCTGGCCTGCTTCTGTCTTCTCTCATCTGTGCCGATGGGTCGCTCCCGTAAGCGTGTATTAGCCCCGGCCCATAATTAAAATGAAATGTAATCTCTTTTAACTGAGGGAGGGAACGAAAGATGGGAGGAAGAGTAGAAGTGATTGAGAGAAGAGAAAAAGAAAGGGATTAGAGAGGGTATGGAGCGATGAGGGAGTGAAAAGTGGGGGAGAGGGAGAAAGAAGGGGAGACTGAGCGAGGAAGGGAGGGAGGGAAAGAGTGATTGTGATGGGAGATCTGGTTTCTAAATGGGTTTTTCATGGTCTGTCTGGGGGACGAAGGGGTGGAGGGATGGATTGGAGGATTGTAGACCCCCCAAAACCCTTCCAGCCCCCTCCCACTCTAGTCAGTCATTACTCATACACACAGATCTATATAGGATCAGTGTACCCTCCCAAAATCCGTACCTTAACCTGGTAAGGTAACCTAGGTAAAACACAAAACAAACCTTAGATCAGTGTCTGGGAGCAGCGTCCTACTACCAACACCCCACACAACAGGCCCCTCGACAGTAGTAGCAGAGAAAAGCAGTCTGGGAAGGCTTCGTCCTCTGAGACAGAAATCAGACCGCAATCCCTAAATATTGTTCTACCCAGAGTTATTTTTATGTGCACTACGTCATCACGCACAGCCTTTTATCCGCAACAAATGAATTTGATGGAAAACCATCTCTGGTGGGAAAATGTGCATATTGTTTTTATGCAGATTTTTTAATATTGGCATGAAGATCTGTCGCCAATTGAATGTAAACCTAGATAGTGAGCTGGAATAATTGCCCGCAATTTACTCTATTCCTTTTTTTTCTGCCTCTCGCTCTCTCCCCCTCTCTCTCTTTCTCTCTCTGTCGGACAAAACATCGGCCCTAAGCCAAAGTAAAAAAAAAAAGACATTAAAATGGTTGAGAAAATGGTTAGGGACGGGAGCGCTAAGGTGGTATTGTTGTAATTACGGTGTGGTATTGAAATTGCGTTTCACCGCAATTACGCTACACTGCACCCAGGCCCCACGCCAGACGGGCCCCACAGAACAGGACTGAAGTCCCATGAGGCACTGGGGGGGAAACTGGGCTTTTGCTACCTGCCTACTGCCGTGTGCAGGGTACCGCAGCATTGCCTGCCACCGGCCATCTGTGATTCCAGCACACTCTTTTTCTCTCTCTCCCCCTCTCATTCTCTCGCTCTCTCTCACTCACATACACACACACTGCATAATACACTGAGTGTACAAAACATTAAGAAAACCTTCCTAATATTGAGTTGCACCAGTATCTTTTGCCCTCAGAACAGCCTCAATTCGTTGGGCCATGGACTCTACAAGGTGTCATAAGTGTTCCACAGGGATGCTGGACCATGTTGACTCCAATGCTAAACACAGTTGTGTCAAGTTGGCTGGATGTCCTTTGGGTGGTGGACCATTCTTGATACACACGTGAAAAACCCAGCAGCCCAGTTCTTGACGCAAGCCGGTACGCCTGGCACCACCTACCTACCATACTCCGTTCAAAGGCACTTCAAACTTTTGTCTTGCCAATTCACCATCTGAATGGTACACATACACAGTCCATGTCTCAATTGTCTCTAGGCTTAAAAATCCTTCTTTAACCTGTCTCCTACCCTTAATCTACACTGATTGAAATGGATTTAACAAGTGACATCAATAAGGGATCATAGCGTGGAAAGAGCAGGTGTTCTAAATGTTTTGTACACTGTGTATAGTCTCTGCAACTCGCAAATCCTTGTGTAATAACAATATGTTTGTCAATCATACAGTGTGCATAGAGTATTATTTTGACCCTGAACAGTCATGACCTGTCGTTGACCTCCTAACCTTAAGAACCCACCAATAGGTGTTGAGGGGAGTTGAGTGAAAAAATCCTATTGATTATTCCCCAGTGCAGAACAGAACTAGGGCAGCAGAATGTCAGCATTGTTTTTCATTCCCTCTCTCGGGGCCTGTAGGGAACAGTGAGCTTTACATACAGACCAACTGTACAATGGACAGGAGAGGAAAAAAGCTTCTAGTCTACCTTTGATGTATCAACTAATCTCCTATCTTGGCAGCTGTATAGTCCCTCTGTGACTGCTGTCTTTTTCTACTGAGCTCAATCTATTTTACATTATAGGTGCACTATGGACCGTTTCTACCTGCATTTCTGTAGTCAACAAGGAATCTTATTCTTTGAGGGAAAAATATAATGTTGCTTGTTTAATTTATTCCAAGTGTTTTAAGCTATATTCTTATTTTTCTTTGAAGTTATCCTTAAAAAGCTGCATAGTGAAACTTTAACTAACCAATAAGACACCGTTTGTGGTAGGCAATTGGTTTTTCTTCATGACCTTAGTTTAGCGTCACTACAGACCCCCTGGTTCGATTCCAGGCTGTATCACAACCGGCCGTGATTGGGAGTCCCATAGGGCGGCGCACAATACATTCTTCCCTGACTGCCTCATAGTTGAATGCCTGTCACGTTCGTTGTATAAAGGATCGGACCAAGGTGCAGTGTGGTATGTTTACATGTTTAATTTATTAAATAACACTTGACAAAATAACAAAAGCAACTGAACGTGAAGTTCTAAAGGCTAACAGCAAACAGAAACAGAATCAGAAACAAGATCCCACAACTAAAGGTAGGCAAAATGGCTGCCTAAGTATGATCCCAAATCAGAGACAACGATGGACAGCTGCCTCTGATTGGGAACCACACCCGGCCAACATAGAAACAGAATAAACCACACCCTGACCTAACCAAACAGAGAATACAGGTGATCTCTAAGGTCAGGGCGTGACAGTCCACCCCCATCCCCCCAAAGGTGCAGACTCCGGCCGCAAAAACCTGACTCATTACGGGAGGGTCCGGGTTGGCTTCCAGCCTCGGTGGCGGCTCCGGCTCTGGCTTCGGACGTGACGTAGGCAATAAACTCCTCTCCCATCCTGCCTCCCCGTTGCACGCCCGGTCCGGTCTGGACCCTGGCGTGATGCTCCCCTTCTCAGTCCTCCCACGATGCACCAAGCCCTGTCTGGACCCTGGTGTGGGAGCCCTCGACCCTGGAGAGGGGCTGACGTCTGGTCCTGGCCCAGCAGTCCTCCCGCGATGCACCAAGTCCTGTCTGGACCCTGGTGTAGGAGCCCCCGACCCTGGAGAGGGGTTGACGTCTGGCTCCGGCTCGGACCCCGGTGGAGCGGATGGCTCCAGCATGGGGGAAGAGTAGACGACCGGACCCGGACTGGGCACCGGTGAAGTGGACTGCCCCGGCTCTGGTAGAGAGCAGATAACCGGAGCTGGACTAGGCACCGGTGGAGTGGACTGCTCTGGCACAGGAGTGGAGCAGCTGACCGGAGCTGGACTCTTCGGGCCATGGATCATCACTGGAGGCTTCGTGCCATGGATCATCACTGGTGGCTTCGTGCCAGTGCGGGGCGCTGGCACAGGACGCACTGGGCTGTGGACACGCACCACTGGTTTGGTGCGAGGAGTAGGTACGGGGCGCACCGGGCTGGCGACACGCACCACTGGTTTGGTGCGAGGAGCAGGTTCGGGCCGTACAGGACTGGAGACACGCACCACTGGTTTGGTGCGAGGAGCAGGTACGGGGCGCACCGGGCTGGCGAAACGCACCACTGGTTTAGTGCGAGTAGCAGGCACGGGCCATACAGGACTGGAGACACGCACCACAGGTTTGGTGCGAGGAACAGGTACGGGGCGCACCGGGCTGGCGACACGCACCACTGGTTTGGTGCGAGGAGCAGGAACGGGCCGTACCGGACTGGAGACACGCACCACTGGTTTGGTGCGAGGAGCAGGCACAACCCGTCCTGGCTGAACACTCATTTTAGCCCGGCAAGAGCGGGGCGCGGGCACCAAGTGCACCGGGCTGTGAATGCGCACTGGAGATACAGTGCGTATCACAGCATAACAGGGTGCCTGTATGGTCCCACGCTCCTTAACGCAAGTGCGGGGAGTTGGCTCTACTTTGAAACCTGGCTCCGCCAGCCTCTGCTCTAAGGACTGCGTTCTCTTTTGCTGTAAGGTTAACTCCTCTCTCAGCTCCTCCTGTTGTCTGGCCAGCTCCTCTCCCCGTGCATCCACTGACTCCTTCTCCCTGTGGGCCTCCTGCAGCGCCTCCCTCTGAAGGGAGCTTTCCTGCTCTCTCTTAGCTAACAGCCCCCTTAAGGTAGTTATCTCCTCTCTCAGAGTGCTGAGCTGCATGTCTTGAAGGGCCTCTATAATAGCGGCCTTCTCTTCCTCCACAGTCAGCCCTTTCAGGGCCTCCTTCTGCTCCTTGTGCTTCCTTCGTGGTTGGCACCGTCGGCGTCGCCGTTGATATTCTCCTGCCTGGGCTTCTTCCTTCGCCCAGGGTCCTTTACCGGCTAATATCTCCTCCCATGTCCAGAATGTTTTCCCCACCTGTGTCCAGCATGTCTGCTACTCCTGTTCACGCTGCTTGGTCCATATAAGGTGGGATCTTCTGTCACGTTCGTTGTATAAAGGATCGGACCAAGGTGCAGCGTGGTATGCGTACATGTTTTAATTTATTAAATAACACTTGACAAAATAACAAAAGCAACTGAACGTGAAGTTCTAAAGGCTAACAGCAAACAGAAAGAATCAGAAACAAGATCCCACAACTAAAGGTAGGCAAAATGGCTGCCTAAGTATGATCCCCAATCAGAGACAACGATCGTCAGCTGCCTCTGATTGGGAACCACACCCGGCCAACATAGAATAAACTAGATTCTATCCAAATCACACCCTGACCTAACCAAACAGCGAATACAGGTCAGGGCGTGACAATGCCTTGTAAAGGGACTCTAATAATCAATTTATATACTTTCATTTCTCATTCACTCCATCCTTTCATTTCTCATTCATTCGGTTCAGGGAAGCGACAACAAGGAAGTACACCGATGATTGAAAGATTAACCGAACGTCATTATACTGCACCAAGCCAAATGAATGCCTCCCTTTCCTCATACCCACTATCCCTTTTTCCATAAACCACAGTTGTGTATCTAGATGTTTGCGATCATATCTACATTTCCTGGAGTCCACATTCATGTTATTAGTTTTCTGAGAAAGGAGTACATTGTAGGTGTTGTTAATTTGCCTAAAAAAATACAGGTGTATCCGTGATGGCTTGGTTTGTTTGTGTTATACAGGTCATTGTTAACTTGAAGTGATTAGATCAAGGTCAGTTTGAACAGAGCCGTATAGCCTCCCACTCAAGGACACAACGGCAGTAGGCCGACAGTATTTGTCCCGTATGAACCCGGTTTGAGTTAAATAACGTGGTCTTAATGTTTCTGGGTTGTCCTCTACGGATGTTTCACACATGCCCAGACTAATACAGACTGCCCATATGATGTGTTAATGGTTAACTGGCACTCTGTTGACATGTAGTAACACGCTTACTAACCATGTATGATGGTACATGTTATAACTAACTATCTTTAGCTACAAAACTACAAATGTAGTTGTTGCATGTTGTTGTTGATATCAAACTGAAATCATGTGTTCAGTTAGTTGAACAGCTGTAGATAATTTGTAGGGAAAAAAAACAAAAACGTTTAGTTATACTTATAGTTTTCCAAAACTCCACTTCCCATGATGCATCACTCAGCCTTTTGGAGGAGCAAGGGTTAAGTACATTCCTTCCAAGCCCTTTCATGTCCCAGACTTCTAAAGGAATGACATTGTCTAATATGTACAAGATGTGAGGCCAGGTCATTCTAAATGGGACAGAGGTTCGCGAAGGAGAGTTAACGAACGCAGTCATAAGGCTCATACAGAGTCACCCTAACGAGAGTATAATTAATGAACTCCATTAACAGAAGCCCAAAAAAGTATGTTAATTAAAACGAGAGACATAACTTACCTGGAGTCTCAGATAGTGACACATAGGCTACGCTTGCGCTTTCACACTCTATTTCTCCACACCCCCTCAAATGTGTCTCACTCCATCGCTTCCTGTCTCTC
The DNA here is from genome assembly GCF_020615455.1 of Coregonus clupeaformis. Classification (NCBI taxonomy): domain Eukaryota; kingdom Metazoa; phylum Chordata; class Actinopteri; order Salmoniformes; family Salmonidae; genus Coregonus; species Coregonus clupeaformis. The sequence continues at coordinate 31,495,502 of NC_059193.1, forward strand.
TTTCTCTCTTCCTGGTTATGATGTATTGGACCTAGCAGTAGTTTCTCAGAAATGTGTGTGTGCATTCACAAGCGAACCCGTGCATGCACATGCAATTGTGTGTATGTGTGTGCTTGTGCATGCATGTGCAGATTTCTGCAAGTATACTGTGCACATGCTTGTGGTCGTGCGCGTAAGGGTGTGCCTGTGCACATACCTGACCTGCACCACACACTGTTCCCATGTCTCCATTTGGCAGCATTCCCAGTGATGGTCATATGGCCGTGTCATCTCATGCCCTTCAGAGTATTGGTCTAATTTGGAAATCAAGGGACAGTGAAATACCGAGCACTCAGACATATTTGACTTTGACATGTTTTATCAACCAATTAACCCGTTAGCAATGCAAATTATATCCTTCTTTACCCATAAATACTGATGGAGGAAATTACACTTTTGAACCCTGTGATTGGCTGGCAGATCATGAACTGCCAATCAGTGACCCATAAACTAACTCGGTGACCCAATGAGAGCTGTTAGCTCTTCAAAGAGTTTCCATTGGCCCATATTCATTTGATTGACAGCTTGAAGAAATCCTAAATAGGCCTATCTACATATACAGTAGTTAGATTCAGAGGCCTCATTATCCTTTTCATTATTCATGACCACACAGCACTTCACTGCTGGTTATAAAGTGATTGCTATTAATACTGTTAACCTTTGAACCCTAAGCATACGTTAAATCATGTTTTCATTGAATACTTTCAGAACTAGAAATCTAGGATCCCATAGCCTCTCAACTCTGAACCTATAACCCATTCTCATTTAAATCCCCCAATCCTAACCTTAACCAATAGGCAAAACAGAAAACTGATCTTGGATCAGTGTCTAGGGGGCAACTTAATGTATTTCTGTCCCACTGTGGTAATAACAGAGCTAGGTTGTGGTCAGGGCTGTAGATTCATGGTTGTGTTCATCTCATGTTATGAGTTATCGGAGCGTAGTGCTACAGTGTTTTATCTGGGAGTGTGGCAGGGTCGAGGGGAGATACCAGGGGGGAATAAGGACATGCGTTGGATTCTAGAGGACATCTCACCGCTTGCAGAGAGAAAAAGAGAGAGAGAGAGAGAGCGAGAGATGAGGTTACTTGGTTGTCTTGGATACCCTAATAAAGAATAGAGGATGCAGGCTTATTGGAATATTTTTGAGAGCTTACTGTCAATGACATGATAACATTGTTCCCTGTACACCACATAGCCTCTTTAAAATACATTTCAAGTCATTTGTGTCTGCATCGGTGTGTGTGTGTGTGTCTTGAGCCTATAAGACTGCTCTTAGTAGTACTCTCCCACACATTGAAGCTCTCACTGTGAAACATGAACACTTCAGTCAGAGCGCAGTTTTTTACCCTGTCATGCTACGAAGTAAACTGTTCAGTGTGGCACAATGGTATCAGATCTACACACGGGGTGTGCGTATGTGTGGTTTAGTAGAACTCGGAAAATAGTTGTCCTCTGTTCTGACTGATAATGGTCCCAGTGTTCAGTGAGGTGTGTGGTGGCCACTCATTGCTCTATAAGGAAGGAGAAATCCCCATGCGGCAAGGGAACTACAAAGTGGAAAGGGGTGTTGAAAGAGAGGGAGAGAGACTGAAAAGAGGGAGAGAGGGTTCCAAAGGAGATATGGTGCTGGTTCATGGGGAGAGATGGTGAAGGAGAGAGAGAAGATTCAAGAGGATAGACCGAGAGACAGTTTCAAACAGAGAGTGGGGATTTAGTTGCTATGTGCAGTTGGGAAGAGGGAAGGTTCAAGAGAAGAGAGGAAGAGGGAAAGCATTGCCCACATGGACTGTGACTGTGGTGTGTTGATCCAGCTGGATCTCTCCAAGCCAATCAGAACCTCCCATTTCCTTCCTCTACTTCATCCTGGCCAATAGCTGTGGTTTTCCTCCACACCATGGGGCTCCGGGTAGAAGTTGTCCTTAGGCACAGATCTAGGATCAGATTACTCTCCTCATATGCTAGCTGTAACCATAAGGGAGTGAAAATGGGCCTTTGTGACTGGTGGTCCATATACAAGTGTAGTGTGGTAATATTTATCATATAAGCATATTCTATATATACCTCACATGCGACCTGTGATAAGACTATGCATTTTGCCTATTAAAATGTTTATCTGACTCCATAAAATATTATAGTTAAACCATGTTCAATCCAGTATTATGCATTTAGCTGACTAAGATCAAGGAATGGTCATGAGAAGCGAATTCAAAATGCAAGTATTATTTAATAACGTTGTAAAATGTATGGATTCACATACAAGGCATAAAGCTTATGTTACAAGGCAATGCTGACATTAACAAAGTATTATTCTAGGCATACAGATCCTAAGGTTAACTTACAGGACAAAGCATAAACAAAGAGATGCCTACTAGGCCAGAGGCCCAGGAAACTAGAAAATATCATACAACCTTTCTTCAATGGACAGGATAAGAGAGAGGACAATAGGCCTTCATTCCATTTATACCAGATCTGACTTGTTTGTATCCAAAATCAATTGTTGACCAATCCACAGACCAAACCAAAGGTAGTAAAACTAAGATATCCAATCAAACCAGCCAACATCCTCTAGGAAGGGGGTCACATCTATGTGTGATGACCTGAGGAGGTGGTGGGCTGGGTACAATGGAGATAATACCGCATTCCTTAGAGGACAATTGAATACAGTGTCGTCAAAGTTGACTCTGAACAACTACAAGTAACCACAGAGATCACACATCCATATATACTGAACAAAAATATAAACACAACATGTATAGTGTTGGTCTCATGTTTCATGAGCTGAAATAAAAGATCCCAGAAATGTTCCATAAGCACAAAAAGCTTATTTCTCTAAAATATTGTGCACTCATTTCTTTACATCCCTGTTAGTGAGCATTTCTACACCCGCAATAACATCTGCTAAATATGTTCATGCGACCAATAACATTCTATTTTATTTCTCATTTTTTCAAGACAATCCATTTTAAGAAGCTGATTAAACTGCATGATCATGACACAGGTGCACCTTGTGCTGGGGACAATAAAAAGCCACTAAAATGTGCCGTTTTTTCACACAACATAATGCCACAGATGTCTCAAGTTTTGAGGGAGCGTGCAATTAGCATGCTGACTGCAGGAATATATCGACCAGAGCTGTTGCCAGAGACTTGAATGTTAATTTCTCTACCATAAGCCGCCTCTAACATCGTTTTAGAGAATTTGGCAGTACGTCCAACCGGCCTCACAACCACAGACCACGTCTAACCATGCCAACCCAGGACCTCCACATCTGGCTTCTTCACCTGCGGGATTGTCTGAGACCAGCCACCCGGATAGCTGATGAAACTGTGGGATTGCCCAACCGAAGAATTTCTGCACAAACTGTCAGAAGCCATCTCAGGGAAGCTCATCTGTGTGCTCGTCATCCTCACCAGGGTCTTGACCTGACTGCTGTTTGGCGTTGTAACCGACTTAAATGGGCAAATGCTCACCTTCGATGGCCACTGGCACGCTGGAGAAGTGTGCTCTTCACGGATGAATCCTGGTTTTAACTGTACCGGGCAGATGGCAGACAGTGTGAATGGCGTAGTGTGGGTGAGCAGAGTGCCCAATGGTGGCGGTGGGGTTATGGTATGGGCAGGCATAAACTACGGACAATGAATACAATTGCATTTTATCTATGGCAATTTTAGTGCACAGAGATACCGTGACGAGATCCTTAGGCCCATTCATCCGCCGCCATCACCTCATGTTTCAGCATTATAATGCACGGCCACATGTTGCAAGGATTTGTAAACAATTCCTGGAAGCTGAAAATGTCCCATTTCTTCCATGGCCTGCATACTCACCAGACATGTCACCTATTGAGAATGTTTGGGATGCTCTGGAACGACGTGTACGACAGTGTGTTCCAGTTCCTGCCAAATATCCAGCAACTTCGCACAGCCATTGAAGAGGAGTGGGACAGCGTTCCGCAGGCCACAATCAACAGCAAGATCAACTCTATGCGAAGGAGATGAGTCGCGCTGCATCAGGCAAATGGTGGTCACACCAGATACTGACTAGTTCTCTGATCCACGCCCCTACTGTGACCAACAGAAGCATATCTGTATTCCCAGTCATGTGAAATCCATAGATTAGGGCATAATGAATTTATTTAAATTGACTGATTTCCTTATATGAACTGTAACTCAGTAAAATAATAGAAATTGTTGCATGTTGCATTTTTATATTTTTGTTCAGTGTAGATGGCATAAACGTTCTCCTCAGAGGACAAGTTTTAGATAGATAACAAACATGGATACTATAGTATTATTATATCACCCATTCAATAGTCAGTCCTCTAGATACTGTAACAGAGATATCATGTAGTGTATGTGGACACCTGCTCGTCGAACGTCTCATTACAAAATCAAGGGCATTAATATGGAGTTGGTCCCTCCTTTGCTGCTATAACAGCCTCCACTTTTCTGGGGCCTAGCCCGAACCATGAAAAACAGCCCCAGACCATGATTCCTCCTCCACCAAACTTTACAGTTGGCACTATGCATTGGGGCAGGTAGCGTTCTCCTGGCATCTGCCAAACCCAGATTCGTCCATCGGACTGCCAGATGGTGCCACGTGATTCATCACTCCAGAGAACATGTTTCCACTGCTCCAGAGTCCAATGGCGGGGAGCTTTATACTACTCCAGCGGACGCTTGGCATTGCGCATGGTGATTTTAGGCTTGTGCACGGCAACTCAGCCATGGAAACCCATTTCATGAAGCTCCCGACAAATATTTATTGTGCTGAAATTGCTTCCAGAGGAAGTTTGGAACTCGGTAGTGAGTGTTGCAACCGAGGACAGACGATTTTTACACACTATGCGCTTCAGCACTTGGCAGTCCTGATCTTTGAGCTTGTGTTGCCTACCACTTCACAGCTGAGCCATTGTTGCTCGTAGACGTTTCCACTTCATAATGACAACACTTACAGTTGACCGGGGCAGCTCTAGCAAGGCAGAAATTTTACGAACTGACTTGTTGGAAAGGTGGCTTCCTATGACAGTGCCACGTTAAAAGTCACTGAGCTCTTCAGTAAGGCCATTCTACTGCCAATGTTTGTCTATGGAGATTGCATGGTTGTGTGCTCGATTTTCTACACCTGTCAGCAACGGTTGTGGCTGAAATAGCCGAAACCCACTAATTTGAGGTGTCCACATACCTTTTGTATATATAGTGTACATTTTGGGGCTGAGTGGTCCTTGGGCATTGTCTTGAGCCATTTGCCATGCAGCCGGTGGTGACAGAGAGCACATAAATTGAGGCTGAGCCTACACAAGGAAGTACAGCTTTTTACAAACTCTTCTTCTGAGCTTCTAAAAAGTGCCACTCTCGCTCTGTCTGTCTGTCTGTTTGTCTGGAGTGTCCAGTTAGTGTCTACTCTTTATCAGAATTCCTTCCTCTCACAGTTAACTGCCTCTGTCATCTCTCTGAAATGAAGGGAGAGGGAAAGAAAGAGTGAGGGGGGGAAGAGAGAGGAAGCGCTAACCACCGCCTGCTCCTTCTCTCTCGCTCTCTCCACTATCCCCTCTGGTTGTCCTCTTTTCCTATTCTATCCCTTTTTCTCTGTTCAGTTGAGGCAGTGTGTGTGTGTGTGTGTGTGTGTGTGTGTGTGTGCGCTTACATCCTTGTTTGTGTGTGAGGTGAGTAGGCCTGGCAGGCAGACTGGGGCGGGGTCTTGTGGTCTCAGAGGAATAGCATCTCCAGTGTGTTGAACTTTCCTGGACCCAGACTAGAGGAACTGTACTGTAGGCCCCAGAACCAGACTGTAGGAAAACAGAAAGAGACTGTCTGTAGTTGGTGGAATGTTCCAGACTTGACTGAAATGATTTCAGTTAGGCTACAGCACTTGTGATTCATCTATTTTGAATTAAATTACTTTAATCTTAGGGAATTATTTTCATATTGTGGGCGACATGTTCGTAGTGCAAAAGAACACAGATCTCTGCCAAAAAATATTGTGCCAAACTCTGCCAAACTATTTGAATGTTTGCACCACGAAAATGTCGCCCGATGTCCAGTGTATGGACGTAATTCATGCTTTTACCCATAAATACCACACAGGAAGGTCCCTCAACGGATACATATAAGCTGAGTGTAAAAAACATTAGGAACAATATTCAGTTGCACCCCCTTTTGCCCTGAAAACAGCCTCAATTCGTCGGGCATAGACTCTACAAGGTGTCGAAAGCAGTTCCACAGGCATGCTGGCCCATGTTGACGCCAATGCTTCCCACAGTTGTGTCAAATTGTCTGGATGTCCATTGGGTGGTGAACCATTCTTGATACACACGGGAAACTGTTGAGCATGAAAAACCCAGCAGCGTTGCAGTTCTTGACACACTCAAACCGGTGCGCCTGGCACCTACTAACATACCCCGTTCAAAGGCACTTAAATCTTTTGTCTTGCCCATTCACTCTCTGAATGGCACACATACACAATCCATGTCTCAAGTGTCTCAAGGCTTAAAAATCATTCTTTAGCCTGTCTCCTCCACCTCATCTACACTGATTGAAGTGGATCTAACAAGTGACATCAATAAGAGATCGTAGCCTTCACCTGGATTCACTAAGTCAGTCTATGTCGTGGAAAGAGCAGGTGTTCCTAATGTTTTGTGCACTCAGTGTATATTTCTTTAGTTATTTGGACTGAGTTGAGTTTTGTATGCATTTCACCAAGTGTTAGTTTTCAATCAACGTTTGACCCAGGTCTTGTCTCCATGGAAACCGGACTGCTATAGATGCTCAGCCAGACACACACACACACACACACTCTCTACAAGTCCGGGACTTTGGAGAATCAGTTTGGCCCAGAGTAGACATTTTCACATCTCTCTAACTCAATATGTCCTTGTCACAACCGATAAGTATGAAAGCAAAGGGAATATAAAAAAACACAGGCGGGCGAAAAATTGCTCGTTTACAAGATTTTCAGAGCACAAAGAGGCTAGCCTTGTCCCAAATCCACCTGAGGACTGGCCAAAACAAATCCATTTAGGATCTCAAATAAGGTTTGATTTTGTGCCTGTTTTCACACTCTTGCCCTATTCCCAACCTTGTAAACTTGGGAAGAACAATACCCAGCCCATTATTAAAATGCCCAGGCTTACATTTGACATCTGTGTTACAGTAGTTTTCCCTAGGTTTTAAAACAGAGTTGAGAATGGGTGTTTTTTATGAGCGTTTTGACCTTTCTAAAACTCTTTCTCATGGGTACGCTCTCAAACTTCTCTCGCTCTCTCTATGCTCTCTCTCTTTCTCTCAATTCAATGAGCTTTATTAGAACAAATATGGTAAATATTGGCAATGCAGTTTTAAACAGGCATTGTTTCTCTCTCCCTCAGTCTAAGGGGCTGAGGGAGAATTGGAGTGCTGCTAAGCTTTCCCCCAGCGAAGGGTCATTAGAGACAACAGACCAAAACTCTCAGATTGTTAAAGCAGCCGGGAGTTGGTTTTTTTCTCCCCGGCTACCCCATTAGGTTTTATTAAATTGGAAGCAGATAACTCCTTCCATTATTTTGTCCCTTACACTGTTCTGATGTTAGTCGGGATATTGCAATTTAGTGCATAACTTTTTTTATTTTTTTTCTCCTTCTTTCCATTTCTCAGCTTTCCGTCAATCTCGTTGCTCTTTTTCCATCTCCATCTAGCTTTCTCTCTTCTTCGTCTGTCTCTCACTGCTTTGTCTGCCTCTCTCTCTCTCTCTCTCTTCATTTCTTGAGCATTCTATGCAATCACAGGCATTCTATGCAATCACATATACACATACAGTATATACAAATATAAACTTCAAGAGTTGAGGTGTTTGATGGATGATGGCACAACTAGAAGCTGCTCTTAGATTTGTGTGGGAGGGCTCTATATCTGCGCCTGTAAGGTAGGAGGCTAATACTGGTCATTTAGTGTGTGTGTGTTATGTCAAAGGCTATTTGTTCCCCCTTCTTCGTCACTGGTTTTCTGTAAATGTCAATGAGGGGTTCCTGGCTTGTGCCGATGACCTTCCCACTGATTCTTATTACCCTGTTCAATGGGTTCTGACTTGTGTTCCCTAGAGCATCAAACCACCCAACAATATTAAAGGCTAGGATGGATTTATGAAGCATTTATACAATGCTTTAAGGATTGATTGGTGTACATTAATCAAATCAAATCAAATTGTATTTGTCACATGCTCCGAATACAACAGGTGTAGACCTTACAGTGAAATGCTTACTTACAAGCCCTTAACCAACAATGCAGTTTTAAGAAAAATAAGTGTTAAGTAAACAATAGATAAGTAAAAAATAAAAGCAGTATAATCATAGTAAAAAGAACAGTAGCGAGGCTATATATAGGGTGTACCGGTACAGAGTCAATGTGCGGGGGCACAGGTTAGTCCAGGTAATTGAGGTAATATGTACACTACCAGTCAAAAGTTTGGACACACATACTCATTCAAGGGTTTTTCTTTATTTTTACAATTTTTTACATTGTAGAATAATAGTGAAGACATCAAAACTCTGAAATGACACATATGGAATCATGTAGTAACCAAAACAGTGTTAAACAAATCAAAATCTATTTTAGATTTTAGATTCTTCAAATAGCCTCCCTTTGCCTTGATGACAGCTTTGCACACTCTTGGCATTCTCTCAACCAGCTTCATAAGGTTGTCACCTGGAATGCATTAAAATTAACAGGTGTGCCTTCTTAAAAGTTTGTGGAATTTATTTCCTCCTTAATGCGTTTGAGCCAATCAGTTGTGTTATGACAAGATAGGGGGGGTATACAGAAGATAGCCCTATTTGGTAAAAGTCCATATTATGGCCACAACAGCTCAAATAAGCAAAGAGAAATGACAGTCCATCATTACTTTAAGACATGAAGGTAAGTCAATATGGAACATTTCAAGAACTTTGAAAGTTTCTTCAAGTGCAGTCGCAAAAACAATCAAGCGCTATGATGAAACTGGCTCTCATGGCGACTGCCACAGGAAAGGAAGACCCAGAGTTACCTCTGCTGCAGAGGATAAGTTCATTAGAGTTACCAGCCTCAGAAATTACAGCCCAAATAAATGCTTTACAGAGTTCAAGTTTTTTTTTTTTTTTTTTTTTTTTTGGTCATTTAGCAGACGCTCTTATCCAGAGCGACTTACAGGAGCAATTAGGGTTAAGTGCCTTGCTCAAGGGCACATCGACAGATTTTTCAACTAGTCGGCTCGGGGATTAGAACCAGCGACCTTTCGGTTACTGGCACAACGCTCTTACCCACTAAGCTACCTGCCGCCCTAGTCACAGACACATCTCAACATCAACTGTTCAGAGGGGACTGTGTGAATCAGGCCTTCATGGTCAAATTGCTGCAAGGAAACCACTACTAAAGGACACCAATAAGAAGAAGAGACCTGCTTGGGCCAAGAAACACGAGCAATGGACATTAGACCGGTGGAAATGTGTCCTTTGGTCTGGAGTCCAAATTTGAGATTTTTGGTTCCAACCGCCATGTCTTTGTGAGACGCGGTGTGGGTGAACGGATGATCTCTGCATGTGTACCATACGTAAAAATGTATGCACACATGACTGTAAGTCGCTTTGGATAAAAGCATCTGCTAAATGGCATATTATTTACATATTATATGTTATACTTCCCACCGTAAAGCATGGAGGAGGTGTTATGGTGTGAGGGTGCTTTGCTGGTGACACTGTCTGAGATGTATTTAGAATTTAAGGCACACTTAACCAGCATAGCTACCACAGCATTCTGCAGCGAAACACCATCCCATCTGGTTTGGGCGTAGTGGGACTATCATATGTTTTTCAACAGGACAATGACCCAACACACCTCCAGGCTGTCTAAGGGCTATTTTACCAAGAAGGAGAGTGATGGAGTGCTGTATCAGATGACCTGGCCTCCACAATCCCCCTACCTCAATCCAATTGATTGTTTGGGATGAGTCGGACGGCAGAGTGAAGGAAAAGCCGACAACAAGTTGGAAAAGCATTCCAGGTGAAGCTGTTTGAGAGAATGCCAAGAGTGTGCAAAGGGTGGCTATTTGAAGAATCTCAAATATAAAATAATATATAACTGAAACCTGTCCTAGCAATTGATGTAAGCCGCCACTTTCGATACTCGTATCACTATAGTTACTAGATTCTCTACTATAGGATACTACATTGGCGTTTTTGAGCCCATTTGAGTTACATTTCAGATTGAATGGACACTCACAGACACTGACAAATGGAGGGCCCCAAACCTTTGTTAGAGGTTGGAAAAATCTACAGTCGTGGTCAAAAGGTTTGAGAATGACACAAATAAAAACCTCTGTTTTTAGGATGGCAATTTGCATATACTCCAGAATGTTATGAAGAGTGATCAGATGAATTGCAATTAATTGCAAAGTCCCTCTTTGCCATGAAAATGAACTTAATCCCCCAAAAAACATTTCCACTGCATTTCAGCCCTGCCACAAAAGGACCAGCTGACATCATGTCAGTGATTCTCTCGTTAACACAGGTGAGAGTGATGACGAGGACAAGGCCGGAGATCACTCTGTCATGCTGATTGAGTTAGAATAACAGACTGGAAGCTTTAAAAGGAGGGTGGTGCTTGAAATCATTGTTCTTCCTCTGTTAACCATGGTTACCTGCAAGGAAACACGTGCCGTCATCATTGCTTTGCACAAAAAGGGCATCACAGGCAAGGATATTGCTGCTAGTAAGATTGCACCTAAATCAACAATTTATCGGATCATCAAGAACTTCAAGGAGAGAGGTTCAATTATTGTGAAGAAGGCTTCAGGGTGCCCAAGAAAGTCCAGCAAGTGCCAGGACCGTCTCCTAAAGTTGATTCAGCTGCGGGATCAGGGCACCACCAGTGCAGAGCTTGCTCAGGAATGGCAGCAGGCAGGTGTGAGTGCATCTGCACGCACAGTGAGGCGAATACTTTTGGAGGATGGCCTGGTGTCAGGAAGGGCAGCGAGGAAGCCACTTCTCTCCAGGAAAAACATCAGGAACAGACTGATATTCTGCAAAGGGTACAGGGATTGGACTGCTGAGGACTGGGGTAAAGTCATTTTCTCTGATGAATCCCCTTTCCGATTGTTTGGGGCATCCGGAAAAAAGCTTGTCCGGAGAAGACAAGGTGAGCGCTACCATCAGTCCTGTGTCATGCCAACAGTAAAGCATCCTAAGACCATTCATGTGCGGGGTTGCTTCTCAGCCGAGGGAGTGGGCTCACTCACAATTTTGCCTAAGAACACAGCCATGAATAAAGAATGGTACCAACATATCCTCAGAGAGCAACTTCTCCCAACCATCCAAGAACTGTTTGGTGACGACCAATGCCTTTTCCAGCATGATGGAGCACCTTGCCATAAGGCAAAAGTGATAACTAAGTGGCTCGGGGAACAAAACATATACATTTTGGGTCCATGGCCAGGAAACTCCCCAGACCTTAATCCCATTGAGAACTTGTGGTCAATCCTCAAGAGGCGGGTGGACAAACAAAAACCCACAAATTCTGACAAACTCCAAGCATTGGTTATGCAAGAATGGGCTGCCATCAGTAAGGATGTGGCCCAGAAGTTAATTGACAGCATGCCAGGGTGGATTGCAGAGGTCTTGAAAAAGAAGGGTCAACACTGCAAATATTGACTCTTTGCATAAACTTCATGTAATTGTCAATAAAAGCCTTTGACACTTATGGTTTGCTTGTAATTATACTTCAGTATACCAGAGTAACATCTGACAAAAATATCTAGAAACACTGAAGCAGCAAACTTTGTGAAGACCAATATTTGTGTCATTCTCAAAACTTTTGACCACGACTGTACTATTGCTTTTTCTCTTACAATATCCTAATGGACTCTGCACAACTCTCGTCCCCAAGTGCTATTCTCAACACACTTTTGTTATTGTCGGTCTTTCTGTCTGTCTTTCTGTCTGTCTATCTGGAATGCAATCTGTTAATGTCCATAACAGCCTCTATATATGTGATCTCACAGACTTCGAGAGAATGAATAATGGCCCTTTGTGTTATTCTCATTCAGTGCTGTAGTCGTTTTACATTTATTGTTCATCATTTTGTTCAGGCGTATGGCTGAATTTTAGCTCCTCCATCTGGTTTCACTCTAGTGGCTTGCGGTGCTGCTGTAGTGTCTGTTATTTCTGTGTACTCCTTCAATTGGTTGTTAACAATAAAGGGCTTTTTAAGATGTGTTGTTGAGCTAAGGCTGCTAAGGTGGTGTTTGCCTGAAAACAGTGGGGAGCCTATGGTCTGCACTAGTTTAGCAGCACTAGCTGGAAGCGTGAATGCCAGCGAGCAATGGTTCACTTCAGGCTTTACTGGCGCGGGAAGAGAGGGAGCCCAGATGTGTAATTACAGTAGCGCTGCTGCATCAATCCACACTACAGAATATCTGCCCTGGTACCATGACAGCGATGAAGGGAGAAAAAAAAGGGGGGGGGAGTGGATAGGGAGGTAGAGATACATAGAGAGAGAAGGGGAAAGCGGGCGAGAGGGTAGAGAGAGAGGGAGAGATAGGGAGACAGAGAAAAGGTGGACAGAAGAGAAAGGGAGAGTGTAAATGTATGTATGTGTGTCTGCTATTTTGCTTTTCTCTGATGTGCTTACCACATCATTTGAGCTTGATGACAGCTGACAGCTTGATGGAGGATAGACATCTTTCTCACTTTCACCTCTCTTTCCCCTCTCCTTTCATCCTTTCCCCTCCTTTCTCTCTCCTCTCATTGACCTTGTAAAGGGATGACCTCACCAAGGCAGCTCTGCTGACCTCATCCCCAACCTGCAATCGCTAGATACCACAACTCCCTGGTGCCTTCAGCTTCACCAATCACATCACTCTCCTTAGAATCAACCACTCACAGTGCGTCACTCCAACTCCAGGGAAGAGAAGGGAGGCCTTCTTCCCAAGCTAGCACATAACGTTCTGAGAACCATATGTTTCTTAGAGCTTGGCGAGAGTGTGGTTTTCCTATGGTTATTTTGCATACAACCTTCCCACAATTACCTGGGAAATGGTGCAGGATAGTTGCTTGGCTTTGGAAAATTCTCAGCACATTTTGGCAATGTTCTAGGAATGTTTTCCTACTGGTTTGACATTGGGAATGTTCTCCAAAAGTTCAGAGAACGTAAAAAAAAAAGGTGATTCTGTGGGAATTTCAGTACTTCAGCGTAACGTTTCCTACAGGTTTCCTCATGATTCTATTTAAAAATAATATTATCAAATTGTTACAAAAACGTTAAGAAACTTTCCATAAAAAACACAAGAGAATGTTCTAAGAATGTTATCTCTATCCTCTATTTTGTTACAGTTAGGGGAAAAAAGTATTTGATCCCCTGCTGATTTTGTACATTTGCCCACTGACAAAGACATGATCAGTCTATAATTTTAAATGTAGGTCTATTTGAATTTTTCATTTTAATGAGGGAAATAAGTATTTGACCCCTCAGCAAAACATGACTTAGTACTTGGTGGCAAAAACCTTGTTGGCAATCACAGAGGTCAGACGTTTCTTGTAGTTGGCCACCAGGTTTGCACACATCTCAGGAGGGATTGTGTCCCACTCCTCTTTGCAGATCTTCTCCAAGTCATTAAGGTTTCGAGGCTGACGTTTGGCAACTCGAACCTTCAGCTCCCTCCACATATTTTCTATGGGATTAAGGTCTGGAGACTGGCTAGGCCACTCCAGGATCTTAATGTGCTTATTCTTGAGCCACTCCTTTGTTGCCTTGGCCGTGTGTTTTGGGTCATTGTCATGCTGGAATACCCATCCACGACCCATTTTCAATGCCCTGGCTGAGGGAAGGAGGTTCTCACCCAAGATTTGATGCTACATGGACCTGTCCATCGTCCCTTTGATGCGGTGAAGTTGTCCTGTCCCCTTAGCAGAAAAACACCCCCAAAGCATAATGTTTCCACCTGTTTGACGGTGGGGATGGTGTTCTTGGGGTCATAGGCAGCATTCCTCCTCCTCCAAACTCGGCGAGTTGAGTTGATGCCAAAGAGCTCCATTTTGGTCTCATCTGACCACAACACTTTCACCCAGTTCTCCTCTGAATCATTCAGATGTTCATTGGCACACTTCAGATGTCCCTGTATATGTGCTTTCTTGAGCAGGGGGAGCTTGCGGGCACTGCAGGATTTCAGTCCTTCACGGCGTACTGTGTTACCAATTATTTTCTTGGTGACTATGGTCCCAGCTGCCTTGAGATCATTGACAAGATCCTCCCGTGTAGTTCTGGGCTGATTCCTCACCGTTCTCATGATCATTGCAACTCCACGAGGTGAGATCTTGCATGGAGCCCCAGGCCGAGGGAGATTGACAGGTCTTTTGTGTTTCTTCCATTTGCGAATAATCGCACCAACTGTTGTCACCTTCTCACCAAGCTGCTTGGCGATGGTCTTGTAGCCCATTCCAGCCTTGTGTAGGTCTACAATCTTGTCCCTGACATCCTTGGAGAGCTCTTTGGTCTTGGCCATGGTGGAGAGTTTGGAATCTGATTGATTGATTGCTTCTGTGGACAGGTGTCTTTTATACAGGTAACAAGCTGAGATTAGGAGCACTCCCTTTAAGAGTGTGCTCCTAATCTCAGCGCGTTACCTGTATAAAAGACACCTGGGAGCCAGAAATCTTTCTGATTGAGAGGGGATCAAATACTTATTTCCCTCATTAAAATGCAAATCAATGTATACAATTTTTTACATGCGTTTTTCTGGATCTTTTTTGTTGTTATTCTGTCTCTCACTGTTCAAATAAACCTACCATTAAAATTATAGACTGATCATTTCTTTGTCAGTGGGAAAACGTACAAAATCAGCAGGGGATCAATTACTTTTTTCCCTCACTGTAAGTGTGTTCAGGTGTGTTGGCACTAAATGGCCACACCTGATCTTAATGAGTGCTTGTTTCCTTTGAAATGGGGTCTGTTTGAAAAGACAAAAATGTATAGCTTTGTATGCATAAAAAACATGGCATGCTAGCAGTGGACTAATTCCATGGATAGAGAAAATAAGATTAAAGGTTCGAATCGCACTGATGCTGTGTCACTCACAATAACAAAATCATGTTTGCATGATTAATGCATAAGGAATTGAATTCACGTGTCCTATCTGTGCTTGGAGTTCAAAAAAGTTAACCTAATAATTTCCTTTCTCGGAGCGTTAATAAAACCTCCCAGGAAAACTTTCTGGGAACCATAGTAAAACGTTCTCCGGACCTCCCTGCAACAGAACAGGCTGAATTTTCACTTTCGTTCTCACAACATTTAGCTCTTTCTTTAGTTATTTCCTTCTATTTCTTTTGCTCTGTCTTTCCAGCTTCTTCCTTTCTCTTTGTCTTTCACGCCGTCTCTCTGTCTGGCCTGTTGTCTTCTCCACACTAGGGCCATGTGTTGTAGAGATCAAGGCCTGTTAGCAAGATTGAGGAGTGATCCAGAAGTTTCAGTCTGGTCTGTGTCTCTCATTTACACACATACACACACACACACACACACACACACACACACACACACACACACACACACACACACACACACACACTGAGAACCCTTTTCTGGTGGAAACCAGAGCATTGACCTCAGAGTTCCACATTGCTGAATGCAACAGTTGTTATGTTAGGGGTTTAGGGGCTCTGAAGTCCCTCTGTCTGCCATTTAGCTGATCTCAGATCTGTGCCTTGGCCAGTGCAGTGGGTCATACTCCAGGCTCTCACTAGTCTCGTCAAAAGTTAGGGCACAGGGTGGTCATCACCTGCTTGTCTTGACTGTGTTCATGGGTTGCACCTCCGTTCTACAGATGCCACAGCCATATTGGTGCCCAAATGTCCAGTGCTGCCCAGTCATTCTGAACGGGGGCTAGTGACCGTTTCGTCAAAAATAACACTATAGTCGCCTGGAAATACGAAGACATAGGCAAATATTTAGTAGGACTCAACTTTGCAAGCATTATCTTGTCATCAAATTTACTTTAGACAGATGGCAATGTTGTCATTAGCTAGAAAAGTTCGTCAAAAATAGCAAGCAATGCTAAGGTTAGCTAGCAAAAATCTGATGGTCTCCCCTCAATCTTAGCTAGCTAGCTAGTTAACATTATACTGCATCTAAAGTCAATCTGGCAACATCACAATGATGACAAATGGTTTTCCTACTAATTATTTGCCTCCTTTAGAAACGTAATTGTATTTCCAAGCCACTGTAATGCACTTTTGATGAAATCTTCATCAGCGCCCTTTGACAATACACCGAGTAGAACGCTCAGTCGGGCGTCAGTCCTAAAATGAATGTTCAAAACAGTATTGTGACAAAACGTGCATCCTATGAATAGTGTTGTGTGCCGTCTTGCATTGTTATCGTGTAAGTGTTTTTCTATCTGCCTGTGTGTCTGTCTGTGTGTGTATGTCCATGTGTGTTTATGTATGCACAAGAGACACAGATTTCTCCGCCGTCTGCAGACATGCAGTTTAGGTGGACCTGCAGCAGCCGCTGGAGCTCCTAAGCCTTGTTAGCGCGATATGCTATTAATTAAAGCTGTGGAGTGGGCCTCAAGCTACAGAGAGAGATAGGTGAAAGAGGGATGAGGAAAGAGGAGGAGGAAGAGGGGAGAGGTTGATGAGTCTGTTTGTATCAAAGTCACACCGTGCTGTAACGCAAATACCTTTGGCCTAATTCTCAGGTGCTGCATGAGTAGAAAAATACACTTTATTTGGATAGTCCACCTATAGATGTAGTAACACATGCATGACAAGTGCATTTTTGTTGACTTGCATGACTTGTTAAGCTTATTATCCAAAGACCATATATTTCAATACAACAGAATTCAACTATTGTGATTTATTCACCCAAAAAGTGACTTTTTGTTAACTGGCTCTTCTTCAGTACATGCCGACATCCTTTCTTGTCACTCTCACTCTCTCCATCTTCTATCAGTCTATTTCCCTCTTTTTTCCCCATCATCTCCCTTCTTGTATTGTTCGTTCATCCTTTACATCTCTCTTGCTAGTTAGTATTCTCCACTTCAACTCCTCTTCTTTTTCTCATTTGCACAGATGGGGTGTGAAATTCCCATCGCACTAACTTAGCATCGTCCCGCTCCCAGCATGGAGCATTTAACACACCTTCACACTCTCATACTCTTATTTCTCTCTCTCTCTCTCTCTCTCTCTCTCTCTCTCTCTCTCTCTCTCTCTCTCTCTCTCTCTCTCTCTCTCTCTCTCTCTCTCTCTCTCTCTCTCTCTCACTTAGTAGACATGCCTCATTTACACACACACCCTTTCTTCACTGCTAAAGCCCCAGTCACCATACAGATGTAGGATCTTAATTTGAGCCAGTTTGCTACAGCAGGAACATCATCCTGCAGCAACAGGAAACGTGAATTATTATTTGGATTATACTGAATGGATATTTTTGTAGAGGGTGATACATTTTTCGTAAGGGAAAATCAAGTCTGGAATTTCAAAGTGGAAATGACAAACTTCAGAAGCCTTTTTAAACCTCAAATACACTACAACATTTACATTTACATTTACGTCATTTAGCAGACGCTCTTATCCAGAGCGACTTACAAATTGGTGCATTCACCTTATAGCCAGTGGGATAACCACTTTACAATTATTATTTAAAAAAATTGGGGTGGGGTAAGGGGGGGTTAGAAGGATTACTTGATCCCAGGTGTTCCTTAAAGAGGTGGGGTTTCAAATGTCTCCGGAAGGTGGTGAGTGACTCCACTGTCCTGGCATCGTGAGGGAGCTTGTTCCACCATTGGGGTGCCAGAGCAGCAAACAGTTTTGACTGGGCTGAGCGGGAACTGTGCTTCAGCAGAGGTAAGGGAGCCAGCAGGCCAGAGGTGAATGAACGCAATGCCCTCGTTTGGGTGTAGGGACAGATCAGAGCCTGAAGGTACGGAGGTGCCGTTCCCCTCACAGCTCCGTAGGCAAGCACCATGGTCTTGTAGCAGATGCGAGCTTCAACTGGAAGCCAGTGTAGTGTGCGGAGGAGCGGGGTGACGTGAGAGAACTTGGGAAGGTTGAACACCAGACGGGCTGCGGCATTCTGGATGAGTTGTAGGGGTTTAATGGCACAGGCAGGGAGCCCAGCCAACAGCGAGTTGCAGTAATCCAGACGGGAGATGACAAGTGCCTGGATTAGGACCTGTGCCGCTTCCTGTGTAAGGCAGGGTCGTACTCTCCGAATGTTGTAGAGCATGAACCTACAGGATCGGGTCACCGCCTTGATGTTAGCGGAGAACGACAGGGTGTTGTCCAGGGTCACGCCAAGGCTCTTCGCACTCTGGGAGGAGGACACAACGGAGTTGTCAACCGTGATGGCGAGATCATGGAACGGGCAGTCCTTCCTCAGGAGGAAGAGCAGCTCCGTCTTGCCAAGGTTCAGCTTGAGGTGGTGATCCAACAAGACAGTTATCCTGCAACCGGGTGATCAAATTAAGATCCTACACCTGTAATGATGATCCTTGAGTACTCAATGCTATCCAGATCCAAGCCATAGTTTCCATTATTTTCACATCAAATAGCACTAAGAGCGCTATTCTTTGTTAGCCTTTTACAGTTGGCCTTCCATAGATGAGTGTTTATTTTTATTTATTTTTACTAGTAGCCGGGTTGTTCCATTTGATTTGAATCACTTTTTGACCATACCCCTTTTGATTTGAACGAAACCTTCCATACATATTTGCCCATGGTAGAAGTGGTCAGAAAGTGACTTTTTGGACCAGAATGCCAAAATATTCAGGAGATAGAGGTGCCCAAGGTTGACCCATTTTGCATACCCCACCATACCATGAGATGGAAAAGATAAGCGGTTGAGTTTGATATAATTTCAAAGTGATTGAAATGTAATGGAACAACCCAGCCACTGGCCAGTGCTGAGCTTTACGTTAGCTTCTTAAGGCTTCTCATAGCTCTTGCTTCAAGATCGATGTGCATAATGTGTTCTAATGGACCTTCAGAAAGGCTTAACTTAGGAGGCTGCTCTAGGAGTGGTGATTCTCACAGCACAAAGTGGAGAAGAGGCTAGCCTGGGGCCATGTACACTGAGTGTACAAAGCATTAAATAAAGGTTAAACAAAATAAACTTTCCGCTCTTTCCATGACATAGACTGACCAGGTGTATCCAAGTGAAAGCAATGACCTCTTATTGATATCACTTGTTAAATTGACCTAGATGAAGGGGAGGAGACAGGTTAAAGAAGGTTTAAAAAAAATGTTCTTAATGTTTTGTATACTCAGTATACAGGTAACTGCCAAAATACAGGAAACACTTGAGTAAATGAGGGATGCAAAGTATATTGAAAGCAGGTGCTTCCACGCAGGTGTGGGGTTCCTGAGTTAATTAAGCAATTAACATCCCATCATGCTTAGGGTCATGTATAAAAATGCTGGGCAGGCCATTATCTTTGCCATCATTTTGGCTACCATGACTATGCCCCCATAGGATGACAATGCCCCCATCCACAGAGCACGAGTGGTCATAGAATGGTTTGATGAGCATGAAAATGATGTAAACCATATGCCATGGCCGTCTCATTCACATATACTACCAGTCAAAAGTTTGGACACACCTACTCATTCAAGGGTTTTTCTTAATTAAAAAAATAAAATAAAATACATTGTAGAATAACAGTGAAGACATCAAAACTATGAAATGACACATATGGAATCATGTTGTAACCAAAAAAGTGTTAAACAAATTCAAATATATTTTATATTTGAGATTCTTCCAATAGCCACCCTTTGCCTTGATGACAGCTTTGCGCACGCTTTGTATTTTCTCAACCAGCTTCATGTGGTAGTCACCTGGAATGCATTTTAATTAACAGGTGTGCCTTCTTAAAAGTTAATCTGTGGAATTTTTTTCCTTCTTAATGTGTTTGAGCCAATCAGTTGTGTTGTGACAAGGTAGGGGGGTATACAGAAGATAGCCCTATTTGGTAAAAGACCAAGTCCATATTATGGCAAGAACAGCTCAAATAAGCAAAGAGAAACGACAGTCAGACATTACTTTAAGACATGAAAGTCCATCAATCCGGAAAATGTCAAGAACTTTTCAAGTTTCTTCAAGTGCAGTCGCAAAAACCATCAAGCGCTATGATGAAACTGGCTCTCATGAGGACCACCACAGGAATGGAAGACCCAGAGTTACTTCATTTACTATCATTTGTTTTTCAACAGGACAATTACCCAACACACCTCCAGGCTGTGTAAGGGTTATTTTACCAAGAAAGAGAGTGATGGAGTGCTGCATCAGATGACCTGGCCTCCACAATCCCCCGACCTCAACCCAATTGAGATGGTTTGGGATAAGTTGGACGGCAGAGTGAAGGAAAGTGCTCAGCATATGTGGGAACTCCTTCAAGACTGTTGGAAAAGCATTCCAGCTGAAGCTGGCTGAGAGTGCCAAGAGTGTGTAAAGCTGTCATAAAGGCAAATGGTGGCTATTTGAAGAATCTCAAATATAACATATATTATGATTTGTTTAACACTTTTTTGGTTACTACATGATTCCATATGTGTTATTTCATAGTTTTGATGTCTTCACTATTATTCTACAATGTAGAAAATAGTAAAAAAATAAAGAAAACCCCTTGAATGAGTAGGTGTGTCCAAACCTTTGACTGGTACTGTACCTCAACCCAATTGAACACATATGGGAGATTCTGGAGCGGCGCCTGGGACAGCATATTCCATCACTGTAAACAAAACACCAAATGATGGAATTTCTCAAGAAAGAATGGCGTCACATCCCTCTAATAGTTCCAGACACTTGCATTGAAGCTGTTCTGGCTCATGGTGGCCCAACACTCTATTAAGACACTTTATGTTGGTGTTTCCTTTATTTTGGCAGTTACCTGTATATCCCTATTGTTCACACACACACGTACAAACACCAATATAGACCTCTGGGTCCTGTTCTGTTATTTGCCAGAAGCTTCTTTGTGCTTGGGAACCACAGACTATTAGTATTTGTCCAGGAGTAGGAGATGAAAGGAAGAGGAAAAAGCGAGAGAGAAAATGAAAGGATGAGATGAGAGGGCACCGCGGGCCCTATGGAAAACACCAACCAGTCTGCACTTCCTCTCCAGATTACAGTCAGGTTTAATTTAACACTCTGGACCTGAGGCTTCACAGGTAATTATGCCATTAGGTTTCCCCTAGTTAGACTCTTTCCTATCTAACCCTACTGTAGCTTCTTGGATGGATTTTAATGTCTGGAGGCGAAAGAAACACACACCTGTTCTGGCTAGCGGAGTAGAACACTTGAAAAAGAAAAGGAGAGCCTCTCTAGCAGCTTCGATGCTATATTTGAATAACCAATGTTTTGACAGCCAAGCTGTTTTCATCAGGGTATATTGTCAACAGTTAGAAGACTGATTGGGCGATAGGAGGTCAGGATATCCACATGCTGACTACACCGGGCACGTGCGTGTGTCTGCCATCGCATGCATGTTGATTTTGGCCATCCACACCAGACGCGATCAGGACAAGCAGGTTGAAATATCAAAACGAACTCTGAACCAACTATATTAATTTGGGGACAGGACGAAGCACATGAAACATTCATGGACAGTTAGCTAGCTACCTTTCTGTTGCTAGCTAATCTGTCCTGGGAAATAGACATTGGGTTGTTATTTTAACTGAAATGCACAAGGTCTTTTTTTTCTGGATCTTTGTAGATTTGTTGACCAATTTTGAGTCACACAAAATTGTGTGTTCTCTACTCCGACAATTAATCCAGAGATTAAAGGGGGAAATGTAGTTTCAAGTAATCTCTCCTCCTTCAGTAGTATTCTTCTTCTTCTTCTTCTTCTTCTTCTTCTTCTTCTTCTGTGGACTTTGTATGTCGGTTGGCAACCAAGTTTAAGGTGCATTACCATCACCAACTGGACTGGAGTGTGGACCTCAGTTCATCTTTCAATCACCCACGTGGGTATACGCTCCTAAAAACCAATGAGGACATGGGAGAGGCGGGACTTGCAGTGTGTCAAGCATCAAAAATAGAATCAAGTTCTATTTTAGCGCCTGGCTACGCAGACGCTCGTTGACGCGCTAACAGTTTAGATTAAATTATTGTATAATATGTATGTGTACATTTATTTAGCAACGCTCGACATACAACGTGAGCGGTGTGGTCAGCATGTGAGCCCCACTTCTTTGGAAGTCTGGGGGGGCATCTCAATAGTCTAAAGTGGCTTCCTCTCCTTGTCTCCTGTCCTTCTTGAGCAATGATAGTGTACAGACTTTATGCATTTCCATTAATTTGTTTTTAGCTATTAACGTCTACACTTACTTTAAGTGCATGACCAACTTCTAGGACCAGGACAACTAATGATTGACTAAATGTAAACCACACCAACCCAATAGTCCTATGTATGATGATGTTAACTGTGGTTGTTGTAGGAAATAAGCTCTGGTTTATAAGGATATGATTTCAGATTAATGTTGAGATTAGGCTGTGGCTTCAGTAATGGGATGCCCAGGCCTCCTGTGCCTGCTGTTGACACCCAACTGGCACCACTGGTCTGGCACCGAAGGCACAGCTGGCACCAGTCTAGCCAGACACACTCATAGACTAGGGTCCGGATAATTACCTCTCTCTTGTGGTGGGTTGGCGTGGGATGGCTTTATCGCTCGCAAACATAAACACACTCTTGCATATGCACCACACCCACATAGGCACTCATATACACAAACATGCACACTCATTCCATTACTCATACACTCACCACCTCAATTTGCACATTCACTTTTCAGCTTCAACTTCCCTGTTATGCAAAAAAAGTTAGTCAGTACAAACACATTTCCACAAACCAACATGTCATTGGGCAATGCACCTCAATTGTGCTGATATCCTGTTTGCTGGAAAGCACCTACTGTAGGCTTATCTCTCTCGTGTGTGTGTGTGTGTGTGTGTCTGTGTGTGTGTGTCTCAATGGTTGTATATATTAATGGACAAAGCCATTGATCACGTGAAACCATTCCTATGTGAAGACAAATAGCATATTGAAGCCAAATTAAGTTTGTTAAGATGGTACATGGTTTTTATTTAGTTTTTGTTTTTTTCTCCCCAGTTTGGTGATATCCAATTGGTAGTTAGTCTTGTCCCATCGCTGATACTCGGGAGAGGTGAAGGTCAAGAGCCATGCGTCCTCCAGAACACGGCCCTGCCAAGCCGCACTGCTTCTTGATACACTGCTCACTTTACCCGGAAGCCAGCCGCACCAATGTGTCGGAGGAAACACTGTACATCTGCCGATCCGAAGTCAGCGTGCATGCGCCCGGCCCACCACAGGAGTTGCTAGAGCGCGATGGGACAAGGACGTCCCGGCCGGCCAAACCCTCCCCATACGACACTGGGCCAATTGTGCGCTTCTTCATGGGTCTCCCGGTCGAACCCAGGTCTGTAGTGACGCCTCTAGCACTGCGATGCAGTGACTTAGACTGCTGCGCCACACGGGACATGTTAAGACATACAGTGAGGGAAAAAAGTATTTGATCCCCTGCTGATTTTGTACATTTGCCCACTGACAAAGAAATGATCAGTCTATAATTTTAATGGTAGGTTTATTTGAACAGTGAGAGACAGAATAACAACAACAAAAAAATCCAGAAAAACGCATGTCAGAAATGTTATAAATTGATTTGCATTTTAATGAGGGAAATAAGTATTTGACCCCCTCTCAATGAGAAAGATTTCTGGCTCCCAGGTGTCTTTTATACAGGTAACGAGCTGAGATTAGGAGCACACTCTTAAAGGGAGTGCTCCTAATCTCAGCTTGTTACCTGTATAAAAGACACCTGTCCACAGAAGCAATCAATCAGATTCCAAACTCTCCATTATGGCCAAGACCAAAGAGCTCTCCAAGGATGTCAGGGACAATATTGTAGACCTACACAAGGCTGGAATGGGCTACAAGACCATCGCCAAGCAGCTTGGTGAGAAGGTGACAACAGTTGGTGTGATTATTCGCAAATGGATAAAACACAAAAGAACTGTCAATCTCCCTTGGCCTGGGGCTCCATGTAAGATCTCACCTTGTGGAGTTGCAATGATCATGAGAACGGTGAGGAATCAGTCCAGAACTACACAGGAGGATCTTGTCAATGATCTCAAGGCAGCTGGGACCATAGTCACCAAGAAAACAATTGGTAACACACTACACCGTGAAGGACTGAAATCCTGCAGTGCCCGCAAGGTCCCCCTGCTCAAGAAAGCACATATACAGTGGGGAGAACAAGTATTTGATACACTGCCGATTTTGCAGGTTTTCCTACTTACAAAGCATCTAGAGGTCTGTAATTTTTATCATAGGTACACTTCAACTGTGAGAGACGGAATCTAAAACAAAAATCCAGAAAATCACATTGTATGATTTTTAAGTAATTAATTTGCATTTTATTGCATGACATAAGTATTTGATACATCAGAAAAGCAGAACTTAATATTTGGTACAGAAACCTTTGTTTGCAATTACAGAGATCATACGTTTCCTGTAGGTCTTGACCAGGTTAGCAAACACTGCAGCAGGGATTTTGGCCCACTCCTCCATACAGACCTTCTCCAGATCCTTCAGGTTTCGGGGCTGTCGCTGGGCCATACGGACTTCCAGCTCCCTCCAAAGATTTTCTATTGGGTTCAGGTCTGAAGACTGGCTAGGCCACTCCAGGACCTTGAGATGCTTCTTACGGAGCCACTCCTTAGTTGCCCTGGCTGTGTGTTTCGGGTCGATGTCATGCTGGAAGACCCATCTTCAATGCTCTTACTGAGGGAAGGAGGTTGTTGGCCAAGATCTTGCGATACATGGTCCCATCCATCCTCCCCTCAATACGGTGCAGTCGTCCTGTCCCCTTTGCAGAAAAGCATCACCAAAGAATGATGTTTCCACCTCCAAACATCAGACGGGCCTGGACATGCGCTGGCTTGAGCAGGGGGACCTTGCGTGTGCTGCAGGATTTTAATCCATGACGGCGTAGTGTGTTACTAATGGTTTTCTTTGAGACTGTGGTCCCAGCTCTCTTCAGGTCATTGACCAGGTCCTGCCGTGTAGTTCTGGGCTGATCCCTCACCTTCCTCATGATCATTGATGCCCCACGAGGTGAGATCTTGCATGGAGCCCCAGACCGAGGGTGATTGACCGTCATCTTGAACTTCTTCCATTTTCTAATAATTGCGCCAACAGTTGTTTCCTTCTCACCAAGCTGCTTGCCTATTGTCCTGTAGCCCATACCAGCCTTGTGCAGGTCTACAATTGTATCCCTGATGTCCTTACACAGCTCTCTGGTCTTGGCCATTGTGGAGAGGTTGGAGTCTGTTTGATTGAGTGTGTGGACAGGTGTATTTTATACAGGTAACGAGTTCAAACAGGTGCAGTTAATACAGGTAATGAGTGGAGAACAGAAGGGCTTCTTAAAGAAAAACTAACAGGTCTGTGAGAGCTGGAATTCTTACTGGTTGGTAGGTGATCAAATACTTATGTCATGCAATAAAATGCAAATTAATTACTTAAAAATCATACAATGTGATTTTCTGGATTTTTTAGATTCCGTCTCTCACAGTTGAAATGTACCTATGATAAAAATTACAGACCTCTACATGCTTTGTAAGTAGGAAAACCTGCAAAATCGGCAGTGTATCAAATACTTGTTCTCCCCACTGTACATGCCCGTCTGAAATTTGCCAATGAACATCTGAATGATTCAGAGGAGAACTGTGTGAAAGTGTTATGGTCAGATGAGACCAAAATGGAGCTCTTTGGCATCAACTCAACTCGCCGTGTTTGGAGGAGGGGGAATGCTACCTATGACCCCAAGAACACCATCCCCACCGTCAAACATGGAGGTGGAAACATTATGCTTTGGGGGTGTTTTTCCGCTAAGCGGACAGGACAACTTCACTGCATCAAAGGGACGATGGACGGGGCCATGTACCGTCAAATCTTGGGTGAGAACCTCCTTCCCTCAGCCAGGGCATTGAAAATGGGTCGTGGATGGGTATTCCAGCATGACAATGACCCAAAACACACGGCCAAGGCAACAAAGGAGTGGCTCAAGAAGAAGCACATTAAGGTCCTGGAGTGGCCTAGCCAGTCTCCAGACCTTAATCCCATAGAACATTTGTGGAGGGAGCTGAAGGTTCAAGTTGCCAAACGTCAGCCTCGAAACCTTAATGACTTGGAGAAGATCTGCAAAGAGGAGTGGGACAAAATCCCTCCTGAGATTTTTGCAAACCTGGTGGCCAACTACAAGAAACGTCTGACCTCTGTGATTGCCAACAAGGGTTTTGACACCAAGTACTAAGTCATATTTTGCAGCGGGGTCAAATACTTATTTCCCTCATTAAAATGCAAATACATTTATAACATTTGACATGCGTTTTTCTGGATTTTGTTGTTGTTATTCTGTCTCTCACTGTTCAAATAAACCTACCATTAAAATTATAGACTGATCATTTCTTTGTCAGTGGGAAAACGTACAAAATCAGCAGGGGATCAAATATTTTTTTTCCTCACTGTAACATATGCAGTTTGAGCTACTCCAGGAAGTGACGTTGCGGGCTAGCTTGGTGCTGCACCTTCTCATTGAGCAACTGAAGTTGACGACCGACCGGGGTACTGCAGGCTGCCATTAACAACTCAATAATCCTTCGAACTTCTTCTGTGTGCGACTAAAAAATAATTGTTTCAAGGACATACATCTAGTCTATTAGAAGCAATTATTGGTACCATGATTGACTTCCAAAATGTATTTTATTTACACAAAGATTGACCATGAATATCATAATTTTTCCATTTAATTATGGGGGATCCTGTTTTCTGCTAACAATGCCTGCTGTACCGTGTTTGGCCTTGAACGTCCGTGGCTTCAAAGAGAGGGGGCAGTCATTCTCCCCTGGTGTTTTTACACCCCGCCTACCCTACAGTCATACAATAAGTTTTGTAGTGATTCCTATGTTGTTGATGTAAAGAATATATGTTGGTCCGTGGTGTGTAATGAGGAGCAAACAGACACTTGACACATTTATGAAATTGCTTATTCCAGTTACTAATAAGCATGCACTTATTAAGAAAATGACTGTAAAAACGGTTAAATCCCTGTGGATTTATGAGGAATTGGAAAATTGTATGGTTGAGCGGGATGAGGCAAAAGGAATGGTACGTAAGTCTGGCTGCACAACTGATTGGCAAACGTATTGCAAATTGAGAAATCATGTGACTAAACTGAATAAAAAGAAGAAGAAACTACACTATGAAACAAAGATAAATGACAAAGAATTATAGTAAAAAGCTTTGGAGCACTTTAAATGAAATGTTTTGAAAAAAGGCAAACTCAGCTCCATCATTCATTGAATCAGATGGCTCATTCATCACAAAACCAACTGATATTGCCAACTACTTTAATGATTTTTTCATTGGCAAGATTAGCAAACTTAGGCATGACATGCCAGCAACAATTGCTGACACTACACATCCAAGTATATCTGACCAAATTATGAAAGACAAACATTGTAATTTTGAATTCCAGTGAGTGTGGAAGAGGTGAAAAAAGTATTGTTGTCTATCAACAATGACAAGCCACCGGGGTCTGACAACTTGGATGGAAAATTACTGAGGATAATAGTGGATGATATTGCCACTCCTATTTGCCATATTTTCAATTTAAGCCTACTAGAATGTTTGTGCCACCAGTCTTGGAGGGAAGCAAAAGTCATTCCGCTACCTATGAATAGTAAAGCCCCCTTTACTGGCTCAAATAGCTGACCAATTAGCCTGTTACCAACCGTTAGTAAATTATTGGAAAAAATGGTGTTTGACCAGATACAATGCTATTTTACAGTAAACAAATTGACAACAGACTTTCAGCATGCTTATAGAGAAGGACATTCAACAAGCACAGCACTTACACAAATGACTGATGATTGGCTGAGAGAAATTGATGATAAAAAGATTGTGGGGGCTGTTTTGTTAGACTTCAGTGCGGCTTTAGACAGTATTGATCATAGTCTGCTGCTGGAAAAACGTGTGTGTTATGGCTTTACTCCAACTGCTAAATTGTGGATACAGAGTTACCTGTCTAACAGAACACAAAGGGTGTTCTTTAATGGAATTCTCTCCAACATAATCTAGGTAGAATCAGGAATTCCCCAGGGCAGCTGTCTAGGCCCATTACTTTTTTCAATCTTTACTAATGACATGCCACTGGCTTTGAGTAAAGCCAGAGTGTCTATGTATGCGGATGACTCAACACTATACATGTCAGCTACTACAGCGACTGAAATGACTGCAACACTTAACCAAGAGTTGCAGTTAGTTTCAGAGTGGGTGGCAAGGAATAAGTTAGTCCTAAACATTTCTAAAACTAAAAGCATTGTATTTGGAACAAAACATTCACTAAACTCCAAACCTCAACTAAATCTTGTAATAAATAATGTGGAGATTGAGCAAGTTGAGGTGACTAAACTGCTTGGAGTAACCGTGGATTGTAAACTGTCATGGTCAAACATATTGATACAACAGTACCTAAGATGGGGAGAAGTCTGTCCATAATAAAGCGCTACTCTACCTTCTTAACAGCACTATCAACAAGGCAGATCCTACAGGCTCTAATTTTATCGCACCTGGACTATTGTTCAGTCGTGTGGTCAGGTGCCACAAAGAGGGACTTAGGAAAATTGCAATTGGCTCAAAACAGGGCAGCACGGCTGGCCCTTGGATGTACACTGAGAGCAAACATTAATAATATGCATGTCAATCTCTCCTGGCTCAAAGTGGAGGATAGATTGACTTCATCACTGCTTGTGTTTGTGAGAGGTGTTGACATGTTGAAAGCACCGAGCTGTCTGTTTGAACGACTGGCACACAGCTCAGACACCCATGCATACCCCACAAGACATGCCACCAGAGGTCTCTTCACATTCCCCAAGTCCAGAACAGACTATAGGAGTCGCACAGTACTACATAGAGCCATGACTACATTTAACTCTATTCCACATCAGGTAACTGATGCAAGCAGTAGAATCAAATTAAAAAAACAGATAAAAATACACCTTATGGAACAGCGGGGACTGTGAAGCAACACAAACATAGGCACAGACACATGCATACACACACATGATAACATACGCACTATACACACACGTGCACATCGATTTTGTGTTGTAGATATGTGGTAGTGGAGTAGGGGCCCGAGGGCACACACTTAGTGTGCTGTGAAATCTGTTATGAATGTATTGTAATGTTTTTAAAATGTATAACTGCCTTCATTTTGCTGGACCCCAGGAAGAGTAGCTGCTGTCTTGGTAGAAGCAAATGGGGATCCATAATAAATACAAATAGTAACCGCTCCTGCTCTCTGTCTTCCAGGCATGGCCAGTTGACTCAGCTAACTCCATTTCCTCTCATCTCCTCTCGTTTATTGCACGTTGCACTTTTGCTCCAAACAAATTCATTTTTCACCGTAAAGTGGTGGTGGATGGTTATCTATTCTGGTCTTGGTCGGCATCTGTCTCTGATACAGCAGATCGACAGTGAGGAAAAAAAGTATTTAGTCAGCCACCAATTGTGCAAGTTCTCCCACTTAAAAAGATGAGAGAGGCCTGTAATTTCCATCATAGGTACACGTCAACTATGACAGACAAAATGAGGTTTTTTTTCTCCAGAAAACCACATTGTAGGATTTTTTATGAATTTATTTGCAAATTATGGTGGAAAATAAGTATTTGGTCAATAACAAAAGTTTCTCAATACTTTGTTATATACCCTTTGTTGGCAATGACACAGGTCAAACGTTTTCTGTAAGTCTTCACAAGGTTTTCACACACTGTTGCTGGTATTTTGGCCCATTCCTCCATGCAGATCTCCTTTAGAGCAGTGATGTTTTGGGGCTGTCGCTGGGCAACACGGACTTTCAACTCCCTCCAAAGACTTTCTATGGGGTTGAGATCTGGAGACTGGCTAGGCCACTCCAGGACCTTGAAATGCTTCTTACGAAGCCATTCCTTCGTTGCCCGGGCGGTGTGTTTGGGATCATTGTCATGCTGAAAGACCCAGCCACGTTTCATCTTCAATGCCCTTGCTGATGGAAGGAGGTTTTCACTCAAAATCTCACGATACATGGCCCCATTCTTTCCTTTACACGGATCAGTCGTCCTGGTCCCTTTGCAGAAAAACAGCCCCAAAGCATGATGTTTCCACCCCCCATGCTTCACAGTAGGTATGGTGTTCTTTGGATGCAACTCAGCATTCTTTGTCCTCCAAACACGACGAGTTGAGTTTTTACCAAAAAGTTCTATTTTGGTTTCATCTGACCATATGACATTCTCCCAATCCTCTTCTGGATCATCCAAATGCACTCTAGCAAACTTCAGACGGGCCTGGACATGTACTGGCTTAAGCAAGGGGACACGTCTGGCACTGCAGGATTTGAGTCCCTGGCGGCGTAGTGTGTTACTGATGGTAGGCTTTGTTACTTTGGTCCCAGCTCTCTGCAGGTCATTCACTAGGTCCCCCCGTGTGGTTCTGGGATTTTTGCTCACCGTTCTTGTGATCATTTTGACCCTACGGGGTGAGATCTTGCGTGGAGCCCCAGATCGAGGGAGATTATCAGTGGTCTTGTATGTCTTCCATTTCCTAATAATTGCTCCCACAGTTGATTTCTTCAAACCAAGCTGCTTACCTATTGCAGATTCAGTCTTCCCAGCCTGGTGCAGGTCTACAATTTTGTTTCTGGTGTCCTTTGACAGCTCTTTGGTCTTGGCCATAGTGGAGTTTGGAGTGTGACTGTTTGAGGTTGTGGACAGGTGTCTTTTATACTGATAACAAGTTCAAACAGGTGCCATTAATACAGGTAACGAGTGGAGGACAGAGGAGCCTCTTAAAGAAGAAGTTACAGGTCTGTGAGAGCCAGAAATCTTGCTTGTTTGTAGGTGACCAAATACTTATTTTCCACCATAATTTGCAAATAAATTCTACAATGTGATTTTCTGGATTTTTTCTCCTCAATTTGTCTGTCATAGTTGATGTGTACCTATGATGAAAATTACAGGCCTCTCTCATCTTTTTAAGTGGGAGAACTTGCACAATTGGTGGCTGACTAAATACTTTTTTTCCCCACTGTATGTTTCTTCCTTTCTTTTTCTTTCCTGTTACCTCTCTCTTTGTCTCACTCTCTTTTTCTCTCCCACTCTCTTTCACACACTCTCCCCCTCTCTGTCCCGTCTCTCTCTCTCTTGCCCTCTCTCTCTGTCTCTCAGACAAACTCTCACGTCGCCCCTGACCCTGTTTCAAGGAGACCCCCTAGCAGCTGAACAAATGGAGAGAGATAGGCCTCGTTAAGGGATACTTGATAGGGGACACTCGTTGGGGACACTCGTTAGGGACATCCAGCTAGCCAGGCCAATCTGTGACCAAGCGTGACCGTGTGAGGAAGCAAATCCATGGGGATGGAAATGTGGACATGGATGGAAATGTTGACATGGTGTGTGGGGGAGGGGGGAGGGGGGTGGTTGCTCTTTCCTTATCTTATCAGTGTGCTCTATCAGTCTTCCGTATGATAATTTGATTCCCCTCTTCCTACCTCCCTTGACTCCACCCCTGCACACCATCCCCCCTCCCCTCTATACCTCTCTACCTGCCTCCAGGGAAAGGTATTGATCCCTCCATCCAGGATGCCTGTGCAGAAATGTGATGCAAGGATAACATGCCTAATGGTATTATTTAGGAGCCACCTTGGCCCCTTTTGTCACCACACTCACTCACTCACTCTCACTCACGCTCTCTCCACACACACACCACATCCACACTACTGAGACTTGTAGGCTCTGTGTTGGCTTTGTCAAAGTGAATGTAACTTGAGGGTGTCAATAAGCATGTGGCTGTACGGTCACAGTGTATGTTTCTATATGGATATAGGAGGTCTTTGTTTGTTTACTTGTTTGTATGTTATTGGCAGATGTGTGCTTGTGTGAGTGCAGGTGCGGCCAATTTAGCTGGACAGGCTGCAGACTCTGTGAGAGTGGTGTATAATAGCATTAGTTTCCCGTTACAGTTCTAGTCTGTTCTGAGTGTGTGCTGTATCATGTTCTCTCTCTCTCTCTGTCTCTCTGTCTCTCTCTCTCTCTCT
This sequence comes from Coregonus clupeaformis, assembly GCF_020615455.1. Taxonomy (NCBI): domain Eukaryota; kingdom Metazoa; phylum Chordata; class Actinopteri; order Salmoniformes; family Salmonidae; genus Coregonus; species Coregonus clupeaformis. Next base: position 31,527,689 of record NC_059193.1, read on the forward strand.
CTCTCTCTCTCTCTCTCTCTCTCTCTCTCTCTCTCTCTCTCACTCACTCACTCACTCACTCACTCACTCACCACTCACTCACTCACTCACTCACTCACTCACTCACTCACTCACTCACTCACTCACTCACTCACTCACTCACTCACTCACACACACACACACACACACACACACAAAACGCACAGTATTCTCTTACACATGAGTCACGCCTGGAAGTATAATCACACCACAGGCAACTGCAGTGCAATCCCAAAGGCCATTTGGAGTAGGGGGGAGACTGTGTGTGTGTGCTTGCATCCGTCCATGTGTGTTTGTGTGTGCCCCTTGGTGCTCTATACTCTATGTCTAAATGAATGGGACACACACACACACATAAACACACAATTATCCTTTCATATGGATCTTAACCTGAAAATATCTTAACCATATCATGTGGAAACTTGAGGAATATGCAAAAGGACACCAGATTCCAACGGCAACCAAACACTTACCCTTCCTCCCACCCTTGCCTTATCATTGGCCTTGGCAAGACTCTTTCATAGTCTAAGCCCCCTCTTTGCACCATACATTTATACCCTGACTTTAGGGGGGGTAGACTTCACAAGATGCTTTCTCTCAAGTGAGGAAGAGGAGGAGGAGGATGATGAAGGCTTTGATCAGAGTAGGTTGGTGGGCCATGATCCGACAGCGCTCCGACACTCCTATTCTTCCTATTCGCTCTCCCACCAGTGGCGGGGAGATGGTGAAACACACACACACACACATGGATGCATTGCAGTCACACACATACACACCCAGACACATTCACAGGCATTTCCAATCTGCTTATTTTCTTGTTCCTATGGGAAGAATGTTCCAGGGGACAAAGGATTACTGTGACAGCGAGTGACGTGGGGTGCAGTATTCAGGCAGCGGATTTTGGTGTGTGTGTGTATGTGTTAGCTGGCTGTTCTTTTAGTCAGTGACAGAACTGGGATTAGGTTTGGGTGTGTTTCTTTGGGGGGGTTGGTTCTTCTATCCTTGTGGGGACCTAAAATCCCCCAAAGTCCCCACAAGGATAGTAAGACAAGGACAATTCTCCTTTGTGGGGACAAAAGCTATTTTAAGCTTAGGGGTTAGGGTTAGAATTAGGGTAAGGGGTTAGTGGCTAGGGTTAGGTTTATGGGTTAGGGAAAATAGGATTTTGAATGGAAAGCAATTTTAGGTCCCCACGATGATAGAAGAACTAAACGTGTGTGTGCGCATGCGTGCTTGTGAGTGTAAAGTTGAATGGGTTCGGGTGTTTTAGTATTGTGTGGGTTTGGGTAAGTGTTATTCTGAGTTGAGCATGTTAGGGTAGGTCTATGCCTTTGCAGAGTGGGTTATATGACATCAGTCTTTGTTGATATGTGTGTTTATGGACCACTAATCTAGGATTAGTGCGTATTAGAGTATCAGGCTGAGTACATAGTGACTTAGTTTGTCTCTTTGTTGGTTTAAGTGTGTCAATAGCAAAGCTTTCAGATGATTAAGATCTTTCAACCATGCTATGACTATTTATGTATGTGTTTTGAAATCATCAGTTATAGATCTATGTGTAAAAGTAACTGCTGTGTTTCCTTTTAAAAAGTAAACAACAGGAACAGGTGAGACCGATAGAATACTGTGACGATCTCACCACCCATCATCACCACCAGGCTCATGTTACTGTTCGACATACACATTCCATGTCCTGAAATGTGACTCTCTCACTACCTTGGCATGATGTGTTAGTCCAAACATCTATACATGTGGCCTTTGATACTGCTAGTTTGAGTAGCTTATGGTTGGTTTGCTTTCAGTCTTTTCTAATTTTAGCAAACTACTGGGTTTTGATAGACATGTTGATCCCCATCCCCATATGAATTCAGAGGATTTTACAGCTTGGATCCAATGGAAAAAGAGGAGGGGAAAACGTCTGAAGTCTTCTTAAATCCCTTTGGTATTAAGTAAATATTGCATATATACACCTGATCTGTTGAATAGAGAGAGAAAACATGCCTTAAGCTTGACACTCCCCTATGTAGTGGAGTGTATGCAGTATACTGTAGATTGTATGTATACATTTGACCTAATGTGGATGCTGACATCAGTTGCTAAGTGATTCTATAATTTGGATGATTGATTGTCTATGGTGAAGAAAGTATGCATATTAGCTGATAGGGTCCTATTGTGCAGAGCTTCCAGAGCTTTAAATTCTAGGCAATGCATGCACAGGCGTGCACAATCTCTCTCACACACACACAGACCATGTACATACATACACAGCTATAGGTCGAAGGTTAGCTATTTCCCATAATCCTCTGAGGCAGGGGTTCCCAAACCCCTGCGTGCACCACTTCTTGATCTATGGGAACAAGCACTGATATAGAACATTTAGATAAGTATTCAGAGCCTTTACTCAGTACTTTGTTGAAGCACTTTTGGCAGCGATTACAACCTCGAGTCTTCTTGGGTATGGCGCTACAAGCTTGGCACACCTGTATTTGGGGAGTTTCTCGTATTCTTCTCTGCAGATCCTCTCAAGCTCTGCCAGGTTGGATGGGGAGCATCGCTGCACAGCTATTTTCAGGTCTCTCCAGAGATGATCGATCGGGTTCAAGTCCGGGCTCTGGCTGGGCCACTCAAGGACATTCAGAGACTTGTCCTGAAGCCACTCCTGCGTTGTCTTGGCTGTGTGCTTAGGGTCGCTGTCCTGTTGGAAGATTAACCTTCGCCACAGTCTGAGGTCCTGAGTGCTCTGGAGCAGGTTTTCATCAAGAATCTCTCTGTACTTTACTCCGTTCATCTTTCCCTCGACCCTGACTAGTCTCCCAATCCTTGCCGCTGAAAAACATCCCCACAGCATGATGCTGCCACCACCATGCTTCACCGTAGGGATGGTGTTGGCCAGGTGATGAGCGGTGCCTGGTTTCCTCCAGATGTGACGCTTGGCATTCAGGCCAAAGAGTTCAATCTTGGTTTCATCAGACCAGAGAATCTTGTTTCTCATGGTCTGAGAGTCCTTTAGGTGCCTTTTGGCAAACTCCAAGTTGGCTGTCATGTGCCTTTTACTGAGCAGTGGCTTCTGTCTGGCCACTCTACCATAAAGGCCTGATTGGTGGAATGCTGCATAGATGGTTGTCCTTCTGGAAGGTTCTCCCATCTCCACAGAGGAACTCTGGAGCTCTGTCAGAGTGACCATCGGGTTCTTGGTCACCTCCCTGACCAAGGCCTTTCTCCCTCGATTGCTCAGTTTGGCCAGGCGGCCAGCTCAAGGAAGAGTCTTGGTGGTTCCAGACTTCTTCCATTTAAGAATGGAGGAGCCCACTGTGTTCTTGGGGACCTTCAATGCTGCAGAAATGTTTTGGTACCCTTCCCCAGATCTGTGCCTCGACACAATCCTGTCTCGGAGCTCTACGGAAAATTCCTTCGACCTAATGGCTTGGTTTTTGCTCTGACATGCACTGTCAACTGTGGGACCTTATATAGACAGCTGTGTGCCTTTCCAAATCATGTCCAATCAATTGAATTTACCACAGGTGGACTCCAATCAGGTTGTAGAAACATCTCAAGGATGATCAATGGAAACAGGATGCACCTGAGCTCAATTTCGAGTCTCATAGCAAAGGGTCTGAATACTTATGTAAATAGGGTATTTCTGTATTTAATTGTTAATACATTTGCAAAAAAAAATTAAAACCTGTTTTCGCTGTGTGATTATGGGGTATTGTGTGTAGATTGATGAGGAAAAACATTTATTTAATCAATTTTAGAATAAGGCTGTAACGTAACAAAATGTGGAAAAAGTCAAGGGGTCTGAATACTTTCAGAATGCACTATATATATGCACTGACCCCTCACACCCCAAAGTTTGGGAACAACTGCTCTAAGGTGTCGTGGAAAGGTCAATAACCAATCAGGATATTACGTTATTCAAAAACGTATTAATGAGGTAGTAAGTGAGGCTGGTCGACCCAACACTCTTGACTGTTGGGCCGAGAGCTCTGACATACAGACAATACAAATATATTTTATAGCAAAGATACACCCTCTCAGTCTACATGACAAACAGCAGATGTGTGAAATGAGTCAAAAGGTTAGGATTTGAATGAAATAAATGAATAATTCACAGCAGACAGTATCTGCGGTGAAGACTGTTCTCATTGTATGCAAACCAGGGTTTTCCCCCAAGACAAGGTTCTTATCAACATGATCCATACCCGAGCCATCTCTCCCTGGTACCTTGCATTACACAAACACCAACACATTCTATGAAAATGCAGGCTCAGTCAGACCCTCTCACACACCATTAATCATGAAATGGAATGTGGCTATTGGTTTTATCACCTAGTCATCCCTAAATCAATTGCCAGGCCCAGCTTCAGAGTCTCCTCTCAGTTCACACAGACACCAAAGAGAGAGTTTCTAAGAACCCTATTATATTGCATAAAACAGTATTAAACATAATCTTGTAATTTTTCCGCCATAAAGGCGCCAGACCTGAAAACCATCAGATATGGGAAAGTAATCATCTCTGCTTGAATGACGCACTATCACTACCTTATATATGCATAGACACATGCATGCACACACATACACAATCACATATGCATAACATAATGCATACATACACTAACAAAATAACACACATAGTGCATTTACACACGTTCTCTCTCCTCTCGCTCTCGCTCTCTCTCTCGCTCTTTCTCTCTCCCTCACACACATACACACAAACAAACAAAACACCAGAACCAGGTATTGATGAGGTTGGCCCTTTTCATAATGTAATATTCCATAGCCATGCATTATGCATTATGCAATTTGTTTTATTTTGCAGCAATGCAGCATGCAGCCTCCCATTTAGATGGGCTCTGTAATCAGTTAATACACAACTGTCCAGTGATTAAGATAATTAAGCTACTGGAGATAAGCAATTCTGCAGAATGATAATTAAAACTCCACATTAGGAAGGGAAAAGTGTGTGTGTGTGTGTCGGTGGGGGGGAAGATTGTGTGTGTGTGTGTTTAGTCTGGGAAGTGCTGTGGCATGTTTGATCAGCCAAGCAGACGTGACTGGGGGACTATTGCGTCTCGTTAATGAGTGTCAGAAAAATAAACACACCCTAGACCCAGGTGCAAGTGTGTGTGCATGCGTGTGTGTGTGTGTGTATGTGTGTTTGCGTCCTCTGTCTCTGTCCATCTGTCTGTATCTGCATCTACACAACACACACACAACCCAAAATCAGTAAGAATTCAGACAAGAAATGGAAACTTACTCTGTCACACACACACACAACTTCCTTCGGGATCCCTCATAGTCGAGTATGATTCCCCATCAGCTGTCCGGGGTGAGGGTTTGGCTGACTCACTCACTCACTCACTCTTCTTCACCATACCAAATTTGGGCAAGACCTTGTCCGAGTGATCACGCATGCTGTCTCTTTGGTGATGTGCCACACTCGAGAAAACCACTGATAGAGAGGGAAAAAGAAGAGAATCTCAAGACAGTATTGCAACATATCGACATTGTCCTCCAGCACCAACAGTCCTTAATGCTATCAAAGCTTTAGAGAGGCTAAACTTGGGTGTTGAGCCCGTGTTTCATCATATATGGGGCCACAGCGGGATATAAACACAGTTTCCCTAGCTTCATGCTATTAGACACTATTATTCTACTACACTTTCATCTCATACCTCTCCTTTTCTCCCTGCTTTCTTCCCTCTCCACAACTTTTTAGATTGCTGGCGTTGTAAAAAAAAAAGAAAAAACGTAGGGAAGGTGGAGTTAATTGGTTTTCTGTGTAGTTGCATGCTGACACACACACACACACACACACACACACACACACACTGCGAGCTGTAAGTAAGGCATGATTAGAGCTAGCATATGGGGTTCATAGATTCATGCATACACATAACCGCACACAGACACACACACACACAATGTACATACACGTACTGTGTGTGTATCCACCGACCAATAACGCAATAGACAAACGTACATAATATGCACACACACAAACACTCTTTCTCTCTCTCTCACTCACTCACTGAGCCTGCATGTTTCACCTTTCTTTCTGGAAGTGTGGTTGTCTGTCTTACTTCTACCACAAAAAGTGTGAAGGTGTGACACCATTCCTGAAAGGCCGAGAAGGTGTGACACCATTCCTGAAAGGCCATTTCCTGCCCACGTCCCGCCCCCCTGGATTTCTTTTCCCCAGAGCTGAAGATCCGAATCACGTTCTGGGCATGTGTTTCTTTACCTCTACTTTACGCACCCATTTTTGCGGTCACCCTCCTATCACATTTCTCACTGTCAATCGTGAAGTTTTACCGGTGAAACGTCCATGCAGCAACTGCATGCCAACCATTTGATCTCAATCAGTTTCAGGGGGGTATGCAAGATCTTCTTGAGTTATGTAGCCTACAGTGTTTTGAATTAATTTGAACGCTTTTTAGGGCAGATGGTGTTAAAACTATAACATACCAGTGTTTTGTTTCAATCAAAGCACATACAGTTTGGGACTGTATCAACAGTGGACTAATTAAACAAATGCCAAAAGATAGTTTTTTCCTTTAAGGTCTCATAATAGCCTAGAACCCTCAAACTCAACTCTGGACCTTGAAGCCATTTCCACTGCATTTTTTCAGGGTTCCCCTCTAATCAGGGACTGCTTTAGACCTGGGACACCAGGTGTGTACAATGAATTATCAGGTAGAACAGAAAGCCAGCAGGCTCCGAACCTCGTAATGTAAGCGTTGAATACCCCTGGCCTAGAACATACTGTATCAATGGTAAAAGAATAAGCATACAACACAGGATGTTTAAGGAAATGTGTTGACCATTTGATTCACAAAAACTGTTGTAAAACAACTGTTGCAAGAACATGAGGAAGAGTTTTAATACAAATGTTTTGCTAATGTTGTCAACCTCGCAAACATGAACTTATCATAAAACAGGGAGATGTAGCCTACACACAACAGCTGGCCAGACCGGACAGTTTTTCTCTAGTGGATTTGTATTCCTTCATTACTAGAAATGTTACATGTATGATTTGCAGGTAGAAATATGACAACTTGTCTCCAGTGCTTCAGTCTTTTAACCGCAGACTATTTTCACACTTGGCTTTGTTTCTAGCCACTTTTACTGGGCCTTTAAGGTAGTAACCCTTTAAACATAATGGGTTAGTTCAGCAGAATAATGAATTCAGATATTTGTTTCCTTTCCTCTTAAGCAGTCTATGGACTGCTCTAAGGATTCACTGCAATCCACACTTTGGTTTTGGTAGAAAAGCCACTGCCAACAAACGCTAATGTTAGCCTTTTCAGACCAAAAATGTTACTTTACTCAGCATACAGTGTCTGAAGTTACACATCACACTATTACAACAGTGTGACTGTTTTGGATTAACATGTTAAATATATTTCCTTAAAAATCCGCTTGATCTAGACCATTTTTAGACCGTAAGACTGCTGGAGACTGCTGGAATATCTACGATCTTATGAGTCATTATTACATACTTTTAAAAAGTTGTTCATAAATGTGTGCAAAACTAGCTTAAATGATGAATAAACTATTTACTAATCCAGTGGTTCCCTAGGACCCCTGGGGGTACTTGGCCTATCCACAGGGGGTACTTGAGAAAAGTCAGGCCTACTGGTAAAATGCACATGAGGGGATACTTCAGGGGTACTCCAGGCATAGCAAAATTCAGCTGGTGGTACAGTAAGTGAAAAAGGTTGGGAACCACTATACTAATGCATTATAAATGCTTTATTACAAGGTGTTATTATAAAGTGCTACCCTTGTTGGATTTCGGATTAGCTTTATTCCAGATGCTCTCAGTAGATATTGCATTGACTTTGTACCTTTTCACCTTTCTACCTTTCCAGTTATGCAATATTAAAAGTGCCTGCTGTCAGATGTATCCATCTCTAGTCCTGGGTTGCTATAACGCTAATGATTTGTGTTTCAAGGCTAGGTGCTATCAGGGATTACACCGGGGATTTGGGTTCAGATAGCATTAGTGAAACAGGAGTCCCATGTGTTTCCTGGGATTTCGCTTTTTTCTGAACTCGCTCCCACCTGCTTCGATGTGACACGATGTCCAGAGCTGTGTGTGTGTGCCCTTATGCATGTGTGTGTGTGTCCCGTGTGTGTTTGTGTGTACATCCCAAGGTGTGTGTGTCCATGTATTTTTTCCCTCAGTAGAGCTTTGAGATAACTCCGTAATGAAAAGTGCTATACAAATTAAATGTATTATTATCATGTCCCGCGCTGTGTATCCATGCATTGGAATGTGCTTATGTGCATAGCCTACTGTGTGTGTGTGTGTGTGTGTGTGTGTGTGTGTGTGTGTGTGTGTGTGTGTGTGTGTGTGTGTGTGTGTGTGTGTGTGTGTGTGTGTGTGTGTGAGTGAATGTGTGTATGTGTGCAAGTAGGTCTGCAGTGTTTGTGTATCCGTATAAGTATAATCCTGTGAAACACAAATCCAGGGACAGTGTTTTTCTCTCCTCTTTTACTGGAGAGCAGTGGGAAGAGGAAGAATGAAAAGAGGAATGGAGATGGGGAGGAATATCAGTCAGAGCAGCTTAGAGAGGGGTCAGTGACCTGGAAATACCTGCTCTGTGTCCCAAATGGGCAGCAGATAGCCTAGCGTTTAGAGCATTGGGCCAGTGACTGAAAGGTTGCTGGTTCGAATCCCTGAGCCAACAAGGGGAAAAATCTGTACTTGTTCCATTGAGCTTTTAACAATGCCTTGTTAAAAGTTAATTTGTGGAATTGCTTTCCTTCTTAATGCGTTTGAGCCAATCAGTTGTGTTGTGACAAGGTAGGGGTGGTATACAGAAGATTACCCTATTAGACTGTGAATCAGGCCTTCATGGTTGAATTGCTGCAAATAAACCACTACTAAAGGACACCAATAAGAAGTAGAGACTTGCTTCGGGCCAAGAAACTCGAGCAATGGACATTAGACCGGTGGAAATCTGTCCTTTGGTCTGATGAGTCCAAATTTGAGATGTTTGGTTCCAACTGCTGTGTCTTTGTGAGACGCAGATTAGGTGAACGGATGATCTACGCATGTGTGTTCCCCACCGTGAAGCATGGAGGAGGAGGTGTGATGGTGTGGGGGTGCTTTGCTGGTGACACTGTCGGTGATTGATTTAGAATTCAAGGCACGCTTAACCAGCATGGCTACCACAGCATTCTGCAGCGATACGCCATCCCATCTGATTTGGGCTTAGCGGGACTATCATTTGTTTTTTAACAGTACAATGACCCAAAATACACCTCCAGGCTGTGTAAGGGCTATTTGACCAAGAAGGAGAAGGAGAGTGATGGAGTGCTGCATCAGATGACCTGGCCTCCACAATCACCCGACATCAACCCAATTGAGATGGTTTGGGATGAGTTGGACCGCAGAGTGAAGGAAAAGCAGCCAACAAGTGCTCAGCATATGTGGGAACTCCTTCAAGACTGTTGGAAAAGCATTCCTCATGAAGCTGGTTGAGAGAATGCCAAGAGTGTGCAAAGCTGTCATAAAGGTAAAGGGTGGCTATTTGAAGAATCTAAAATATATTTTGATTTGTTTAACACTTTTTTGGTTACTACATGATTCCATATGTGTTATTTAATAGTTTTGATGTCTTCACTATTATTCTACAATGTAGAAAATAGTAAAAAATAAAGAAAAACGCTTGAATGAGTAGGTGTGTCCAAACTTTTGACTGGTACTGTACATGCACATATTTTGTTATTCATAGTATTAGTATTGGTTCAAGCTTTATACAGTAGCTCTGACAATCTCTGTCCTGTTCCTATTGGATTTATATGACTTAAAGCTCACAAGATGCCTATCAAGTATTTATAATGTGATATTCATAATACAGTTGTGTAGAGAACTCTATAATACATACCTAGATATACATTTTCTATAATAGATATACAGTATTAGACCTACAATGTACTGTATGTTATGCACACAAGATTCCCAGTATAAATATATTCCTGTTAAGCAATAGATGCATGGTTAAGTCATAGTTACAACACATTACACTAGCCTTGTGACGGAGTTGTTACCATTCTACATTAGCGTTGTGTCATACAGACTACAGGAACATGTCTAGCTTTGTTTATCTAGCCCAGAGCTCCTGTCACTTTAGCCTGGTCCCAGATCTGTGTGTTCTGTCTTGCCAACTCCTATGGCCAATGACCATAGGAGTTGGCAAGACAGCACAAACAGATCTGGGACCAGGCTACTGTCGATTTCGTCCAACAATCTATGGGTTCAGAGAGGTGATTCATCCACTAGGATCGATGCATATCAGTCCAGAGTATAGTGCGTATTGATCAAGCTGTTAAGAGGGGTAATGACTTGAAAAGTGCTCCACGCAGACCGCGGTAAAACACTCCTTTAAATGCTGCATAAAGTCACCAAGGACGGACTACGTATGTGCTGTATCTGTTCTCTCTGTGTACCTCATAAAGACCATGTAAAGATGCTGTAAGGTGACAAATGACTCTCAAATGACTGTTTGTGTTAAATGACTCTCTCAAACTGTGTCCCTCTGTAACGCACCTCTCTTTCTTCCCTCTTGCTCTCATGTCTTCCTCTCTCTGTCTGTCTGTCTCTTTATTCTTCTTCTCCCTCTCCCCCTCTCAAATAAAAATGTGAACATGCTTTATTGGCATGAAACGAGCAATTAATGTATTGCCCTTCAAGCAGTTGAAAACATGTAATACTATGCAAAATAGCAAATCAAAGAAGAAAGTAATTAAGACTCAAGATAACACTTAAGACTTTCACAAACCTCTCTCTCTCCTCTCTCTCTCTGTAGGTGATGTGGTGGACATTTACCAGCGGGAGTTTCTGGGCCTGAGGGAGCGTCTGCACTCTGCCGAGCAGGAGAACCTGAAGCGCTCCAAAGAGCTCAACCTGGTGCTGGACGAGATCAAGAGGGCCATCGCCGAGAAGCAGGCCCTCAGGGACATCAACCGCACCTGGGCCAGCCTCTCCGGTAACACCACAAGACTGGAGGAAGGAAAAACTAGTTAGAACCAGTCCGAGCTAGTCAGAACCAATTACAACCAGTCAGAATGAATCCGTCAATAAGGCTGATCGATTTTACAACAATCAGTAACAATTGAAGTAACTGCCTTCAGAAAGTATTCCTACCCTTTGACTTATTCCACATTTTGTTGTGTTACAGCCTGAATTCAAAATGGATTAAATATGTATTTTTCTCACCCATCTACACACAATATCCCATAATGACAAAGTGAAAACATGTTTTTAGAAATGTCTGCTAATTTATTGAAAATGAAATACAGAAATATTCTATTTACGTAAGTATTCACATCCTTGCGTCAAAACATTGTAGAAGCACCTTTGGTGGTTATTACAGCTGTGAGTCTTTTGGGTATGTCTGTATCAGCTTTGCACATTTGGATTTGGGGATTTTCTCCCGTTCTTTGTAGATCTTCTCAAGCTCTGTTAAGTTAGATGGGGAGTGGCGTGAGCAACAATCTTCAAGTCTTTCCACCGATTTTCAATGGGATTCAAGTCTGGGCTTTGGCTGGGCCACTCAAGGACTTTCACATTCTTGTTCTGAAGCCATTCCATCATTGCTTTGGCTGTATGCTTGGGGTCATTGTCCTGTTGGGACGTAAATCTTCGCCCCAATCTAAGGTTGTTTGCACTCTGAAGCAGCTTCATATCAATAATTTGCCTGTATTTGGCTCCATTCATTGTTCGCTCTATCCTTACCAGTCTCCCAGTCCCTGCCGCTGAAAAGCATCCCCATAGCATGAATCTGCCACCACCATGCTTCACATTAGGGATGGTGTTAGACGGGTGATGAGCTGTGCCTGGTTTTCTCCCGACAGCGCTTTGATTTCAGACCATAGAGTTCATTCTTTGTCTCATCAAACCACATAATATTTTGCGTTATGCTCTGTCGTTCACATGTCTTTTTGCAAACTCCAGGCATGCTGTCATGTGACTTTTTCTCAAGAACGGCTTCCATCTGGCCACTCTACCATAAAGCCCAGATTGGTGTAGTGCTGTAGAGACTGTTATCCTTCTGGTAGGTTCTCCCATCTCAGCCAAGGAAATCTGTAGTTCTGTCAGTGGTCATTGGTTTTCTTGGTCACCTCCATGACCAAGGTCCTTCTTGCCCAGTTGCTCAGTTTGATCGAACGGCCAGCTCTATGCAGAGTCTGGGGAGTTCCATATTTTTTCTGTTTCTCATTGATGGAGACCACTGTGCTCTTGGAAACTTTCAACACACAAATTGTTTTATACCCTTACCCAGATATATGCCTCATCACAATTCTATCTCGGAGATCTAAGGACAGTTCCTTGGACTTGGTATAGTTTCTACTCTGACTCTGTCAACTGTGGGACCATATATAGACAGGTGTGTTTCTTGCAAAATCATATTCAAACAATTGAATTGGCCATAGGTGGACTTCAATCAAGTTATATTGACATCTCAAGGATGACCAAAGGAAATTGGATGCACCGGAGCACAATTTGGAATGTCATAGCAAAGGGGTGTGAATACTTATGTAAATTATATATTTCTGTATTTCATTTTCAAGAAATTAGCAAACATTTCTAAAAACATGTTTTCACTTTGTCATTATGGAGCATTGTGTGTAGATTGTGTGTGTAAAAAATATATATATTTAATCAAGTTTGAATTCAGGCTATAACACAACAAAATGTGGAATTAGTCAAGGAGTACAAATACTTTCTGAAGGCACTGTATAAGAACACCATACACTGTCTTCAAACTATTGCATAATTTTACAACTCTATAAGGGTGGATGGTCCACAATATGTGGGCAGCACTCTATCGGGGAACCTTATTACAGTATCTAACCATTCAGAAAGAATGGACCCCTCTGTAGTTATTAAGCTATGCTGTACGGCTGTACTGTATATGAGTAGTAATGCTATAACTAATATATGAGAATGGAGGGCAAATTGGCAATCTATATATATATATATATATATATATATATATATATATATATATATATATATATATATATATATATATATATATATATATATATATATATATATATATATATATATATAGTACCAGTCAAAAGTTTGGACACACCTACTCATTCAAGGGTTTTTCTTTATTTGTACTATTTTCTACATTGTAGAATAATAGTGAAGACATCAAAACTATTAAATAACACATATGGAAACATGTAGTAACCAAAAAAGTGTTAAAACAAATCAAAATATATTTTACATTTGAGATTCTTCAAAGTATCCACCCTTTGCCTTGATGACAGCTTTGCACACTCTTGGCATTCTCTCAACCAGTTTCATGAGGTAGTCACCTGGAATGCTTTTCCAACAGTCTTGATGGAGTTCCCACATATGCGGAGCACTTGTAGGCTGCTTTTCCTTCACTCTGCAGTCCAACTCATCCCAAACCATCTCAATTGGGTTGAGGTCGGGTGATTGTGGAGGCCTGGTCATCTGCTGCAGCACTCCATCACTCTCCTTCTTGGTCAAATAGCCCTTACACAGCCTGGAGGTGTGTTTTGGGTCATTTTCCTGTTGAAAAACAAATGGTAGTCCCACTAAGCGCAAACCAGATGGGATGACGTATCTTTGCAGAATGCTGTGGTAGCCATGCTGGTTAAGTGTGCCTTGAATTCTAAATAAATCACTGACAGTGTCACCAGCAAAGCACCCCCACACCAAATCAAAATATATTTTCTATTTGAGATTCTTCAAATAGCCACCCTTTGCCTTGATGACATCTTTGCACACTCTTGGCATTCTCTCAAGCAGCTTCATGAGGTAGTCACCTGGTATGCATTTCAATTAACAGGTGTGCCTTGTTAAAAGTTAATTTGTGGAATTTCTTTGCTTCTTAATGCGTTTGAGCCAATCAGTTGTGTTGTGACAAGGTAGGGTGGGTATACAGAAGATAGCCCTATTTGGTAAAATACCAAATCAATTCAAATTCTATATGTCACATGCGCCGAATACAACAGGTGTAGACTTTACAGTGAAATGCTTACTTACAAGCCCTTAACCAACAATGCAGTTTTAAGAAAGAATACCAAAAAAATAAAAATACAATATAAAATAATACGAAATAAAAGTAACAAATAATTAAAGAGCAGCAGTAAAAATAACAACAACGAGGCTATATACAGGGGGTACCGGTATCGAGTCAATGTGCGGGGGCACTGGTTAGTCGAGGTAATTGTGGTAATATGTACAGTTGAAGTCGGAAGTTTACGTACACCTTAGCCAAATACATTTAAACTCAGTTTTTCACAATTCCTGACATTTAATCCTAGTAAGAATTCCCTGTCTTAGGTCAGTTAGGATCACCACTTTATTTTAAGAATGTGAAATGTCACAATAATAGTAGAGAGAATGATTTATTTCAGCTTTTATTTCTTTCATCACATTCCCAGTGGGTCAGAAGTTTACATACACTCAATTAGTATTTGGTAGCATTACCTTTAAATTGTTTAAGTTGGGTCAAACGTTTCGGGTAGCCTTCCACAAGCTTCCCACAATAAATTGGGTGAATTTTGGCCCATTCCTCCTGACAGAGCTGGTGTAACCGAGTCAGGTTTGTAGGCCTCCTTGCTCGCACACGCCTTTTCAGTTCTGCCCACACATTTTCTATAGGATTGAGGTCAGGGCTTTGTGATAGCCACTCCAATACCTTGACTTTGTTGTCCTTAAACCATTTTGCCAAAACATTGGAAGTATGCTTGGGGACATTGTCCATTTGGAACAGCCATTTGCGACCAAGCTTTAACTTCCTGACTGATGTCTTGAGATGTTGCTTCAATATATCCACATAATTTTCCTTCCTCATGATGCCATCTATTTTGTGAAGTGCACCAGTCACTCCTGCAGCAAAGCACCCCCACAGCATGATGCTGCCACCCCCGTGCTTCACGGTTGGGATGTTGTTCTTCGGCTTGCAAGCAGCCCCCTTTTTCCTTTAAATATAATGATGGTCATTATGGCCAAACAGTTCTATTTTTGTTTCATCAGACCAGAGGACATTTCTCCAAAAAGTATAATCTTTGTCCACATGTGCAGTTGTAAACCATATTCTGGCTTTTCTATGGCGGTTTTGGAGCAGTGGCTTCTTCCTTGCTGAGCGGCCTTTCAGGTTATGTCGATATAGGACTCGTTTTACTGTGGATATTGATACTTTTGTACCTGTTCCCTCCAGCATCTTCACAAGGTCCTTTGCTGTTGTTCTGGGATTGATTTGCACTTTTTGCACCAAAGTACGTACATCTCTAGGAGACAGAACGCGTCTCCTTCCTGAGCGGTATGACGGCTGCGTGGTCCCATGGTGTTTATACTTGCGTACTATTGTTTGTACAGATGAACGTGGTACCTTCAGGCGTTTGGAAATTGCTCCCAAGGATGAACCAGACTTGTGGAGGTCTACCATTTTTTTTTCGGAGGTCTTGGCTGATTTATTTTGATTTTCCCATGATGTCAAGCAAAGAGGCACTGAGTTTGAAGGTAGGCCTTGAAATACATCCACAGGTACACCTCCAATTCACTCAAATGATGTAAATTAGCCAATCAGAAGCTTCTAAAGCCATGACATCATTTTCTGGAATTTTCCAAGCTGTTTAAAGGCACAGTCAACTTAGTGTATGTAAACTTCTGACCCACTGGAATTGTGATACAGTGAATTATACGTGAAATAATCTGTAGTCTGTAAACAATTGTTGGAAAAATTACTTGTGTTATGTACAAAGTAGATGTCCTAACCGACTTGCCAAAACTATAGTTTGTTAACAAGAAATTTGTGGAGTAAACAAGTTTTAATGACTCCAACCTAAGTGTATGTAAACTTCCGACTTCAACTGTCCATGCATACGTACATACACACAGTCAGTAAGGTTGAATTATACAGTGAGGGAAAAAAGTATTTCATCCCCTGCTGATTTTGTACGTTTGCCCACTGACAAAGAAATGATCAGTCTATAATTTTAATGGTAGGTTTATTTGAACAGTGAGAGACAGAATAACAACAACAAAATCCAGAAAAGCGCATGTCAAAAATGTTATAAATTTATATGCATTTTAATGAGGGAAATAAGTATTTGACCCCCTCTCAATCAGATAGATTTCTGGCTCCCAGGTGTCTTTTATACAGGTAACGAGCTGAGATTAGGAGCACACTCTTAAAGGAAGTGCTCCTAATCTCAGCTTGTTACCTGTATAAAAGACACCTGTCCACAGAAGCAATCAATCAATCAGATTCCAAACTCTCCACCATGGCCAAGACCAAAGAGCTCTCCAAGGATGTCAGGGACAAGATTGTAGACCTACACAAGGCTGGAATGGGCTACAAGACCATCGCCAAGCAGCTTGGTGAGAAGGTGACAACAGTTGGTGTGATTATTCGCAAATGGATAAAACACAAAAGAACTGTCAATCTCCCTTGGCCTGGGGCTCCATGCAAGATCTCATCTCGTGGAGTTGCAATGATCATGAGAACGGTGAGGAATCAGCCCAGAACTACACGGGAGGATCTTCAATGATCTCAAGGCAGCTGGGACCATAGTCACCAAGAAAACAATTGGTAACACACTACGCCGTGAAGGACTGAAATCCTGCAGCGCCCGCATGGTCCCCCTGCTCAAGAAAGCACATATACAGGGCCATCTGAAGTGTGCCAATGAACATCTGAATGATTCAGAGGAGAACTGGGTGAAAGTGTTGTGGTCAGATGAGACCAAAATCGAGCTCTTTGGCATCAACTCAACTCGCCGTGTTTGGAGGAGGAGGAAAGCTGCCTATGACCCCAAGAACACCATCCCCACCGTCAAACATGGAGGTGGAAACATTATGCTTTGTGGGTGTTTTTCTGCTAAGGGGACAGGACAACTTCATCGCATCAAAGGGACGATGGACGGGGCCATGTACCGTCAAATCTTGGGTGAGAACCTCCTTCCCTCAGCCAGGGCATTGAAAATGGGTCATGGATGGGTATTCCAGCATGACAATGACCCAAAATACATGGCCAAGGCAACAAAGGAGTGGCTCAAGACGAAGCACATTAAGGTCCTGGAGTGGCCTAGCCAGTCTCCAGACCTTAATCCCATAGAAAATCTGTGGAGGGAGCTGAAGGTTCGAGTTGCCAAACGTCAGCCTCGAAACCTTAATGACTTGAGAAGATCTGCAAAGAGGAGTCGAACAAAATCCCTCCTGAGATGTGTGCAAACCTGGTGGCCAACTACAAGAAACGTCTGACCTCTGTGATTGCCAACAAGGGTTTTGCCACCAAGTACTAAGTAATGTTTTGCAGAGCGGTCAAATACTTATTTCCCTCATTAAAATTCAAATCAATTTATAACATTTTTGACATGCATTTTTCTGGATTTTTTTGTTGTTATTCTGTCTCTCACTGTTCAAATAAACCTACCATTAAATTTATAGACTGATCATGTCTTTGTCAGTGGGCAAACGTACAAAATCAGCAGGGGATGAAATACTTTTTTCCCTCACTGTATATGAATGGTATATCCAGTCAGTAAGAACAGAATGCTACTCCGCTGTACTGTATATGAACGACCCCCTTAGTAGCATCCATCCTCTTTTTTAACCATAATAATGTGTGACTTCTGATCAATTTTTTAAATCCCCTTCTGACCCCTGTTTGTGTGCATGCGTGTGTGTGTGTGCGTGCTCCGTGTTTGCGTGCATGCATTCTTCCGTGTGTGTGTGTGCGACAGACGAGACCAAGCTGAAGCTGTGGAATGTGACGACCAGTAAGAATATGCTCCAGCTGCCCAGTATCTTCCACCACCTGCCCCATCTCCTGGCCAAGGAGAGCAGCCTGCAACCTGCTGTTCACGTGGGCCAGGGACGCACCGGGGGTCAGCACGCGCACACACACGCACACACACACGTAGGAGCATACTACACACACAGACACACACAAGCACAGCCACCATGGACACACACACATTCTCTCTCTCTCTCTCTCTCTCTCTCTCTCTCTCTCTCTCTCTCTCTCTCTCTCTCTCTCTCTCTCTCTTTTATCTCCCTCCTTTCTTACTTCCACCTCTTCCCTCCCCTCACCACAGTAATAGTGTCCACTGTCCAGACCATTTTTTCTTCCTCCACCTCCCCTCTCTGGCTCTCTGCCCCACTGTGGCTGTGCCAGTATCCCATTTAGATTTCACCCTCCCTCGGGAGCTAGCCCCCCTAAACCTCCACCCCCCTGGAGAGGCCATCCAAACTCTCCAGACAGCCAGCTAGACTCTCAGAGGAGCCATTAAGCAGTGTGTGGGTGAGTGTGTATATGTGTGTGTACGTGTGCTGGCACTTTAATGTGTGTGTGTGTGTGTGTGTGTGTGTGTGTGTGTGTGTGTGTGTGTGTGTGTGTGTGTGTGTGTGTGTGTGTGTGTGTGTGTGTGTGTGATTTATGTTCAGGCCACTGAAACCCCTCTGAATCAATTACTCGGGCCACGTCCTCGTAGAGCACTAGCCAGGACGCTTCTACTAGCTCCCCTCTAGTAATCAGAGTATTTTTTTATGGGTGTATTAAATGGAGAAGATAGACACTAGGGTCTGCTTATGTTAGCTCACAATGGGAGAGGAAGGGATGGTGAGGAGGAGTACAGGGTACTATAATCAACTGTTGCTGCAGAAACACTGCTATTGATTTGGACTTCCTCCCTATGAGAATGGGAAGTTGGTAAAAATACCTGAATTGTAGTTCAGCCTTGACTATGTATTCTTCTCTTGTTTTCTATCACTCACCACTGTCATTCATTGCAGGACATTGTATTTTTATTGTGCTGACAAGATTGTCCTCGTAAGTCATTCCACTATCCACCCCTGTCATATACTCTCTTCAGCCTTTCTCTCAGTACTTTTCTCCTCATCTATTTTAGTTTATTTCTTACCATCTCTTCTACCCCGTCTCTTCAGAAAACAAGTTATTCTGTCTCTGTTGTGAGCAATAAGGCCACACAGGTTTTCAACTAAAATCACGGAAGCAGGGTACGGAACCAATCTTTCCCCATTGAAAAAAGTTCAGCCAGGCCTGAATTCAAGCAATACCGACACACATTTAAAAAAAGTATTATAACTGGATTATATCTCCCGTCATAAATGTCGTGAATGGTATATATTCATGTCATAGTCACCAGTCAACTCCAATACACTCAAAAGTGACTTCATCTTCAACCAGTGAATGCTAGCTATGCTAGTTATTCTACCAGTCTGTCTTAATGAGTGTTATCATGCTAATAGCACATCCTGCACATGAAAATGTATATTTTTAAGGGGTATGCAGTTAGGTTGATGATGATATCACCAAAGTATGTTGTATCGGACATTTCAAACAATATTCCCAGCTAATGAGAAAACAGTCATGGTATTTCATTTAAGAGAATGAACAAGATTTAGCAAGGCAACCTTGGGGCTAATTTGAATGGATGCCAACGGCAGAATTTGAGGGATTTTTACATCCGTACCCACGTGACCGCAGTGAAATGTCCCTCCGTGATAAAATATATTGACTGGCTCATTCCACCCAATCTAGCACATTGTTCCTTCCCTCCCTATACTGACTGTGATTGGTCTGTGTGTGTGTCCGTCACAGTGTCGATCGTGATGGGCGTGCCCAGTGTGAAGAGGGAGGTCCACTCCTACCTGACGGACACCCTCAATTCTCTGATGACAGAGCTCAGTGCCGCAGAGAAGGAGGACTGCGTCATCGTGGTCTTCATCGCTGAGGTGAGATACTATAGAATGAGAGTGTGTGTGTGTTCTGCTATGTGTCCCGACCCTCTGTGGTCATGGCTTTTGAAGTGAGTCCGTGAACTCTTTCTGCGTGAATGCGCGCGCGTGTATATCCGCATGCGTGCGGGCTTGTGAGTGTATGTGTACTGTATGTGTAAAAGATCAGTGATCTGAAGAGCTAATGAGTGATGCTACCCCCTACTGCTCCGCTAATAGCCTAGACACTATCCATCGCTAACTTCTCTGACTCATATTAACCCCCTAAGGTCGATGTCTGCGCCCCCGCGGAGGTCTAATTAGCAAAATAAAAACATCCCCATAAAAAGTTTAAGCTAGAGATATATGTTACCTATGTAACAGTTCCACATCTGCGGTAAAAGGTGACAGAGCAAGAGCGGTGTTTGTCAGACCATGAGACATCCCGAAAATTGGTCTTCTCACAAAATCAGCTGTAGCGTCCGAATGGTTTGGCCTATTATGACCACTCTATGGAAAGATGAGACTCTCACAAACACAATGGTGTTCTCCGTTTTGCTCTGCTACCCCCACAAGCGTCTTGGGACTCATCTGAAGTCAGTACAGCTGATCTGCCAACTTTGGTCTGTAGCGTCTGAACAGTTTGGGCTACACGCTAATATGACCCCTCTGTGGAAAGGTGAGACTCTCAGAAACACGTACATGTTTTGCTATAGGACGCCTACAGGCTTCAACACATTCGTCTGAAGGTACCCCGGTACCAGTCGAAAATATATATGGAAGTACTGTATATACAGTATCTGGTGAGTATGCAGGCCATGGAAGAACTAAGACATTTTCAGCTTCCAGGAGTTGTGTACAGATTCTTGCGACATGGGGCCGTGCATTATCATGCTGAAACATGAGGTGATGGCGGTGGATGAATGGCATGACAATGGGCCTCAGGACTTTGTCACGGTATCTCTGCCCATTCAAACAGCCATTGATAAAATGCAATTGTGTTAATTGTCCGTACCTTATGCCTGCCCATACCATAACCCCACCGCCACCATGGGGCACTCTGTTCACAACGCTGACATCAGCAAACCGCTCGCCCACAAGATGCCATACATGTGGTCTGCGGTTGTGAGGCCGGTTGGACGTACTGCCAAATTCTCTAAAATGACATTGGAGGTGGCTTATGGTAGAGAAATGAACATTCAATTATCTGGCAACAGCTCTGGTGGACATTCCTGCAGTCAACATGCTAATTGCACGGTCCCTTCAAAATTGGGACAGCTGTGGCATTGTGTTGTGACAAAACTGCACATTTTAGAGTGACCTTTTATTGCCCCCAGCACAAGGTGCACCTATGTAATGATGATGCTGTTTAATAAACTTCTTGATATGCCACACCTGTCAGGTGGATGGATTATCTTGGCAAAGGAGAAATGCTCACTAACAGGGATGTAAACAAATTTGTGCGCATAAATGAGAGAAATAAGCTTTTTGTGCGGATGGAAAATGTCTGTGATATTTTATTTCAACTCATGAAACATACTTTGTGTTTTGTCAAGCAAATGCTTACTTCTGAACTTATTTAGGCTTGCAATAACAAAGGGGTTGAATACTTTTTGACTGAAAACATTTCAGCTTTTAATTTTTACTTAATTTGTTCCACTTATGGGGTATTATGTGTAGATCAGTGACACAACATCTAAATTTAATATTTTATATTCAGGTTGTCACACAACAAAATGTTGAAAAAGTCAAGGGGTCTGAATACTTTCTGAATGTACTGTATACAGTGGCGATTTTAGCATGTAAATCTTGATGGGGCAAACAAAACAAAAAAAGTGGGATGCATGCCAGCAAAGCCACTACACAACACAACACTAAACAATACATGAATTGCACTAGAACTGTGACAAACGGTGCCCACAAACTGTTAGGGCCTACATAAAACTGTCCCAACAGCAGTCCCAACATTTGACCACTGCTACACCTGGCTATCAGCAGAGCCTTGTCTGGCATGGAAACAGTTCATTCAGCCTCATTTACTGCCTTTTTAAAAAACATAGGCTGACTTGCTTAAACAAATGTGGTTTCTAATGACAATTGAGATGTACAAACTATGCCATAAGGGGACGACAAGGGAATAAGAGGCAATCGGTAATTTCGATTAAGACATTAATGAGCGAGCTAGGACGGATGTAGTCAATATAACTATAGCACTTTTGAAATATACAGCGACAGAATTCAGAACATGGGCCGTTCTTACAGTGTTCTGTACACCAAGTCAGAACCTTAGGATAAATAAAGGGGGCATATAAGCAGACAATGAAAGCTCTTACAATATTCGATGGTTACATTTCTCTAAAACAGGTTATAGGCTACATGTGCACCACCAAGTCAGAACAGTAGGCGAAATTAAGAGGGGTAAATATACCAAATTATTAGGGTGAGGCACATGGGCTACTGACAGCTTACTACACAACAAACACTTAGTATTACTTTCTTACTTTCTTTCCTAATTTATGCAGAAGCATACAATACATTTTTGGACTCATCTTGTTGTGCTGTGCTCACTTGAACAGAAAGGTGGCGCGGCGGTCCTTCGTGGGCAAATTTTGTCATCAAAGTCTGGCATTCTCTGGGTTTATGGTGCTTTCAAGACAACTGGGAATTCTGAAAAAAACAAGGTTGAATCATGATGACATCATTGATCTTAAGGTTGTAGTTCTAGAAAGAGGCCTGAGTTCCGGATTTACAATTCCGAGTTGGATGACCGTTCAAAACGTATTTTCCCAGTCGGAGCTAGTTTTTTTCCGAATTCCCAGTAGTCTTGAACTCACTGAAGTCTGAGATTTCCCAGTTCCGAGTTAACAGTTGTTTTGAGCGCGGCACAAATCAAGCTTCATTGACAGCATGGCCATTGTTGAATGTTTATCATTTTAAACTTGGAAAAGAGACCCTTAATCCCAGATTTGGGACCACACAGCCACTCCACTGAATAGCAGGCTAGTGATTGCTTTGCAATGCTTGCAGTTTGCCACTATCACTGATTCCATCCAAACCACTCATTGTTGAATTTGCGATTTCCAACTTGTTGTGTAATGTTTATGTCCAATGGCTGATGAGCACCGATACGTTTTATCTATAATTTCTCTTCATTATTTCTCTTCAAATGACAAGGATTAAAAAGCATTTGCCAGTAGATTGTTGACTTGATTCATGATGATGACTGCTAGCAAAGATTTTGAAAGTATGATGTTGACGTGATCAGTCCAATCAAAGCTACTGTAGATATAACGTGATTTTATGCAATTTTATCTGTGGCCAATGACCTTGAGTATTCTTGGATGGGCACTTCTAATGTAACTCTATGGCAGCACTCAAGGGGCTTGAATTTTCGAGCTCTACCCTTAGACTTGGCGATGACATACTGTCCCCACGAGTGACAGAACACTGAGCTAATCATGGCGCAACTAGAGAACATTACCAACACCTACGCTCCGTATTTTCCGCTGGCTGCCCCACCACCACAGAAAGCACTGAGCTATGGAGCTTTGCAGCTCCTTCAGGGTTATCTTTGGTCTCTTTGTTGCCTCTCTGATTAATGCCTGGTCCATGAGTTTTAGTGGGGGGCCCTCTCTTGGCAGGTTTGTTCTTTCAATTTTTTTTATAATGGATTTAATGGTGCTCCGTGGGATGTTCAATGTTTTGGATATTTTTTCATAACCCAACCCTGATCTGTACTTCTCCACAACTTTGTCCCTGACCTGTTTGGAGAGCTCCTTGGTCTTCATAGTGCCGCTTGCTTAGTGGTGCCCCTTGCTTAGTGGTGTTGCAGACTCAGCGGCCTTTCAGAACAGGTGTATATACAGTTGAAGTTGGAAGTTTACATACACTTAGGTTGGAGTCATTAAAACTCATTACAGTTCTTGTTAACAAACTATAGTTTTGGCAAGTCGGCTAGGACATCTACTTTGTGCATGACACAAGTAATTTTTCCAACAATTGTCTACAGACAGATTATTTCACTTATAATTCACTGTATCACAATTCCAGTGGGTCAGAAGTTTACATACACTAACTTGACTGTGCCTTTAAACAGCTTGGAACATTCCAGAAAATTATGTAATGGCTTTAGAAGCTTCTGATAGCTAATTGACATAATTTGAGACAATTGGAGGTGTACCTGTGGATGTATTTCAAGGCCTACCTTCGAACTCAGTGCCTCTTTGCTTGACATCATGGGAAAATCAAAAGAAATCAGCCAAGACCTCAGAAAATAAATTGTAGACCTCCACAAGTCTGGTTCATCCTTGGGAGCAATTTCCAAATGCCTGAAGGTACCACATTTATCTGAACAAACAATAGTACATAAGTATAAACACCATGGGACCACGCAGCCGTTATACCGCTCAGGAAGGAGACGTGTTCTGTCTCCTTGAGATGAACGTACTTTGGTGCGAATAGTGCAAATCAATCCCAGAACAACAGCAAAAGACCTTGTGAAGATGCAGGAGGTAACAGTAAAACAAGTCGTATATTGACATAACCTGAAAAGCCGCTCAGCAAGGAAGAAGCTACCGCTCCAAAACCGCCAAAAAAAGAAAGCCAGACTACGGTTTGTAACTGCACATGGGGACGAAGATCGTACTTTTTGGAGAAATGTCCTCTGGTCTGATGAAACAAAAATAGAACTGTTTGGCCATAATGACCATCGTTATGTTTGGAGGAAAAAGGTGGCACTTGCAAGCCGAAGAACAACATCCCAACCGTGAAGCACTTGGGTGGCAGCATCATGCTGTGGGGGTGCTTTGCTGCAGGAGTGACTGGTGCACTTCACAAAATAGATGGCATCATGAGGAAGGAAAAGTATGTGGATATATTGAAGCAACATCTCAAGACATCAGTCTGGAAGTTAAAGCTTGGTCGCAAATGGGTCTTCCAAATGGACAATGACCCCAAGCATACTTCCAAAGTTGTGGCAAAATGGCTTAAGGACAACAAAGTCAAAGTATTGGAGTGGCCATCACAAAGCCCTGACCTCAATCCTATAGAAAATATGTGGGCAGAACTGAAAAAGCGTGTGCGAGCAAGGAGGCCTACAAACCTGACTCAGTTACACCACCTCTGTCAGGAGGAATGGGCCAGAATTCACCCAACTTATTGTGGAAGGCTATCCGAAACGTTTGACCCATGTTAAACAATTTAAAGGCAGTGCTACCAAATACTAATTGAGTGTATGTAAACTTCTGACCCACTGGGAATGTGATTAAATAAATAAAAGCTGAAATAAATCATTCTCTCTACTATTATTCTGACATTTCACATTCTTAAAATAAAGTGGTGATCCTAACTGACCTAAAACAGGGAATGTTTACTAGGATTAAATGTCAGGAATTGTGAAAAACTGAGTTTAAATGTATTTGGCTAAGGTGTATGTAAACTTCCGACTTCAACTGTATACTGAGATCATGTGACACTTAGATTGCACACAGGTGGACTTTATTTAACTAATTATGTGACTTCTGAAAGTAATTGGTTGCACCAGATCTTATTTACGGGCTTCATAGCAAAGGGGGTGAATACATATGCACGCACCACTTTTCCGTTATGTATTTGTAGAATATTTTGAAACAAGTTATTTTTTTAATTTTACTTCACCAATTTTGACTATTTTGTATGTGTCCATTTACATGAAATCCAAATAAAAATCCATTTAAATTACAGGTTGTAATGCAACAAAATAGGAAAAATCTAAGGGGGATTAATAATTTTGCATGGCACTGTATATAGTTAATCTCTTTCCGTAACGTGTTGAGGCTGGCATTTAAGGAGAATGAGAGGCTCAATTAAAGATGTTACAGAACTGCAATATTTGAAGCACCACTCTGTTCTGCCCACTTTCCCTGATGTTGCTACGGCAATCAAGCTGTTTTTACCATCCCTGTAACTGTCAATTATGTGACTTTTTCATTCACATTCCTGAAGCCCAAGAAACAAACAGTTAGCTTCCTAGTACACATGGAAATTAAAAAGGTTAATGAATTTACATATGTATTCAGACTCTTTGCTATGAGACTCAAAATTTAGCTCAGGTGCATCCTAATTCCATTGATCATCCTTGAGATGTTTCTACAACTTGATTGGACATGATTTGGTAAGGCACACACCTGTCTATATAAGGTCCCACAGTTGACAGTGCATGTCAGAGCAATAACCAAGCCATGAGGTCAAAGGAAGAGTCCATAGAGCTCTGAGACAGGATTATGTCAAGGCACAGATCTGGGGAAGGGTACCAAAACATTTCTGCAGCATTGAAGGTCCCCAAGAACACAGTGGCCTCCATCATTCTTAAATGAAAGAAGTTTGGAACCACCTAGACGCTTCCAAGAGCTGGCCGTCGGCCAAACTGAGCAATCGGGGGAGAAGGGCCTTGGTCAGGAAGGTGACCAAGAAGCCAATGGTCATTCTGACAGAGCTCCACAGTTCCTCTGTGGAGATGGGAGAACCTTCCAGGCCTTTATGGTAGAGTGGTCAGACTGAATCCACTCCTCAGTAAAAGGCACAAGACAGGCCACTTGGAGTTTGCCAAAAGGCACCTAAAGGACTCTGACCATGAGAAACAAGGTTCTCTGGTCTGATGAAACCAAGATTGAACGCTTTGGCCTGAATGCCAAGCGTCACGTCTGGAGGAAACCTGGCACCATCCCTACGGTGAAGCTTAGTGGTGGCAGCATCATGCTGTGGGGATGTTTTTCAGCGACAGGGACTGGGAGACTAGTCAGGATCGAGGGAAAGATGAACAGAGCAAAGTACAGAGAGATCCTTGATGAAAACCTGCTCCAGAGCGCTTAGGACCTCAGACTGGGGCAAAGGTTCACCTTCCAACAGGACAACGACCCTAAGCACACAGCCAAGACAACGCAGGGGTGGCTTCGGGACAAGTCTCTGAATGTCCTTGAGTGGCCCTGCCAGAGCCCGGACTTGAACCTGATCAAACGTCCCTGGAGAGACCTGAAAATAGCTGTTCAGCGACGCTCACCATCCATCCTGACAGAGCTTGGGAGGATCTGCAGAGAAGAATGGGAGAAACTCCCCAAATACAGGTGTGCCAAGCTTGTAGCGTCATACCCAAGGCTCTGTCGTAGCCGGCCGCGACCGGGAGACCCATGGGGCGGCGCACAATTGGTCCAGGGTAGGGGAGGGAATGGCCGGCAGGGATGTAGCTCAGTTGGTAGAGCATGGCGTTTGCAACGCCAGGGTTGTGGGTTCGATTCCCACGGGGGGCCAGTATGAAAAATTGTATGCACTAACTGTAAGTCGCTCTGGATAAGAGCGTCTGCTAAATGACTAAAATGTAAATGTAAATGTAAGACTTGAGGCTGTAATCGCTGCCAAAGGTGGCTCAACAAAGTACTGAATAAAGGGTCTGAATACTTATGTAAATGTAATATTTCAATTGATAAAAACCTGTTTTTGCTTTGTCATTATGGGGTATTGTGTATAGATTGATGAGGAAAATGCACTGTATATCTATTACAGGCGCATGGGCCACCAAAGCTTGTGGGCCCCACCGCCTTATGGGTCCGGTACACCAGTGTTGCAATAGCTAACAGGCTAGCCTCACAGATAAGCCTATGTGTGTTCACTGGAGCAAATTGTGAAGAAACCCTAATCATGTAAAATGGTTGTTTAAGTCCAAAGGACCCTGTGGTGATGGATGATTATGTGTGCATGTGCACGTGAATATAAAGCGTGCAACAGCATGAATAGTACATGTATAACCAAAATGTGTGTGTCTCTGTGTGGGTGGGTTTGTGCCTGTGCCTGTGCCCTTCCCAGTGTATTGCATTCCCCTTCTGTAATGACCGAATGTAAGGGCAGACTGACTAATGGTGTAGCTGACCGGCCAGCAGGAAAGGTCACGAGATACATATAGAACTGTGTGATTAAGTCATGCACCATGCATCAAATCGTTATCACCAGCAGTAGTCAATCACACACACAGACGCACACTCACCACACACGGATTTTGCGTGTGTGTGTGTGCATTCCTGTGTGCACGTGTGTGTGTCTCGTAGTGCGTTGTGGTGTGTATATGTGTTTGTGTGTGCGTGTCCATGTGCGTCTCTGCATGTGTGTTACAGCGGTGTGTTTGTGTGTGTCTTGCTGCGGTGTGTATCAGTGTGTGTGTGTGGTGTTCAGTCCCAGTCTGTCTGTGTTCCCCAGAGTGGCTATAGTTAAAAGGTGGTGAATGACATCTGCATTAGTAAACACTGAGTGGAGTTTCAAATGGCTGGCAGGCCTCTCTCCCCCCCTCTCTCTTTCTTTCTCTTCCCCTCTCTTTCTCTACCTTGTTTCTCTGTCTATTTCTCTTTTCTTTGTATCTCTCTCTCTTCCTCTCCCCCCACACTCTCTCTTGTGTTTCCAGCCATAGCCTCTCCTTCTCCTGAATGTGTCTTGCGTTATGTCATCTCTCATTTTTATTACCCATGCCTCTATAGGGGCATCTGAAGAGCACAGGAGTAGCAGCTCTCCCTCTGTGTCGCTCTTCCTCTTTTTCTCTCTCTCTCTCTCTTTCCCGTTCCCTCCCAAACACGTGTCACACTCGCCTTTCTCTCTTCAACTGTCCCTCTGTCTCCATCCCTCTCTTTCCCTCGCGTCTCTCTCTGTCAGTGTTTGACCATATGAATATTCAAAGCAGTTGTATTTGCTAACCAAATGACACACAGAACTAAACAAATACGATGCGTACAATTTGGTTCCATTGTCTAGCTGACTACGTGTTGGAACACAGGACTATAACAATAGGTTAATGGGTGAGTTGGGATAGTATTGTTCATTTTCTTGGTCCCCTGGTTAGGTAGTAGTAACATCGCTGTACTACATAGGATTTTACTTGACTGTTGCAAATTGATTGGCTACAGTTTAGGGCTGTATATGAAATATGTAACAATGGTTCTATGAAACACATACATTAAAACCCATTGGCCGAACACATAAACAAGTCATGAAACATGCATGTTCCTCAAGTACATTCCATGTCCAGGACCAAGGGTGCCAGGTTGTCGAGCAAGGCTTGAATTACTAGACCACCAACGCAATGTGGAGAGGTCGTTTTCTGACTGTCATTCTTTTTAAGCTTGTTCCTTGACAGTCCTGTCAATTGAAGTCGCGAGCCTCTTAAGGGACTCTGCAGCAGACATTGTCACCTCTGAGGTCATGTTTCTCACCTCTGGGGTCGTGGTACATTCCACCAGTGGAGTGGCTCAGAGCTGAGGAGGGCACCACTCCACTATCATGTCAGCCGTGGTGGGGTCAGGTGTTGAAGGGGGCCTAGTATAGCATACACCAGCCCCTTGGAGAGATGAAAACAGTCTGGTGTTCCTGCTGTTTTTCCATTTTCTCCCTCTCTTCTTCGCTCTCTCTTGCTCTCTTCTCTCTCACTTCTCTCTCTCTTTCCCTAGTCCTTGCTTCAGGAGTAGCTCAGAGAATGTGTTCACGCTACACTGTTAAAAAGCCAACTTAACCAATTGCTTAATCGCCGTTAATCGGAGTTGCGTGGACTTCAGAAGGACAAGAAATGTAGCTAATGTTTGAACATTTGTTCACTCAACAAACGTTGCTCACAGTGAGCTGAATGTATAAAAACGTATTGAGTCGAATTACAAATTCATGTTTGCCTTTGGAACGCAACACTGTATGTTGGTTCAGCTATTTGCCCAAATGTTGAACAAACTCACAATCCTATTGCAGAGAGCAGGTGTTCCTAATGTTTTGTACACTCTGTGTATGTTCACTCAACCTAATATTCAAAGTTGAGTAAACATACAATTCAACTTGAGAATGTACAGTACCAGTCAAAAATTTGGACACACCTACTCATTCAAAGGTTGTTCTTTATTTTTACTATTTTTTACACATATGGAATCATGTAGTAGCCAAAAAAGTGTTCAACAAATCAAAATATATTTTATATTTGAGATTCTTCAAATAGCCACCCTTTGCCTTGATGACAGCTTTGCACACTCTTGGCATTCTCTCAACCAGCTTCACCTGGAATGCTTTTCCAACAGTCTTGAAGGAGTTCCCACATATGCTGAGCACTTGTTGGCTGCTTTTCCTTCACTCTGCGGTCCAACTCATCCCAAACCATCTCAATTTGGTTGAGGTCGGGGGATTGTGGAGGCCAGGTGATGCAGCAGTCCATCACTCTCCTTCTTGGTAAAATAACCCTTACACAGCCTGGAGGTGTGTTGGGTCATTGTCCTGTTGAAAAACAAATGATAGTCCCACTAAGCCGAAACCAGATGAGATGGTGTATCACTGCTGAATTCTAAATAAATCACAGACAGTCACCAGCAAAGAACCCCCACACCATGACACCTCCTCCTCCATGCTTTACGGTGGGAAATACACATGCAGAGATCATCCGTTCACCCACACCTCGTCTCACAAAGACATGGCGGTTAGAACCAAAACTCTCCAATTTGGACTGCAGACCAAAGGACACATTTCCACCGGTCTAATGTCCATTGCTCGTGTTTCTTGGCCCAAGCAAGTCTCTTCTTATTATTGGTGTCCTTTAGTAGTGATTTCTTTGTAGCAATTTGACCAAATTGGCCTGATTCACGCAGTCTCCTCTGAACAGTTGATGATGAGATGTGTCTGTTACTTGAACTCTGTGAAGCATTTATTTGGGCTGCAATTTCTGAGGCTGGTAACTCTAATGAACTTATCCTCTGCAGCAGAGGTAACTCTGGGTCTTCCATTCCTGTGGCGGTCCTCATGGGAGCCAGTTTCATCATAGCGCTTGATGGTTTTTGCGACTGCACTTGAAGAAACTTTCAAAGTTCTTGAAATGTTCCGTATTGACTGACTTTCATGTCTTAAAGTAATGATGGACTGTCGTTTCTCTTTGCTGTTCTTGCCATAATATGGACTTGGTCTTCTCCCAAATAGGACTATCTTCTGTATACAGTGCGCACCGTTTAACAGTCAAAGTTTGAAAAGCCCAATTCCAATTTGACCCCTAGCAGGGTTGGCATCAATTCTATTTCAATTCCAGTCAATTCAGAAAGTAAACCAAATTCCAAATCCAAATGTTCCTCATTGAAAAGCATTGAAGAGAATTGGAATTGGAATTTCACTGTACTACCTGAATTGACTGGGATTAGAATGGAATTGACCCCAACCCTGACCCCTAGACCCT
Organism: Coregonus clupeaformis; assembly: GCF_020615455.1. Taxonomy (NCBI): domain Eukaryota; kingdom Metazoa; phylum Chordata; class Actinopteri; order Salmoniformes; family Salmonidae; genus Coregonus; species Coregonus clupeaformis. The sequence continues at coordinate 31,558,660 of NC_059193.1, forward strand.
ACAGTCCACCCCTACGCCCTTCATGTAGATTTGAAAGAATTGGATAGATTTTAGTTTCACCTGGCCATCCCATAGGCTAGTTGGAATTTTCGCTGTATATTCCTCATACCTATTCAAAATATTTTCAGATCTACACAAAGTACCTAAGGGTAGGGGTTAGGGGTTGATTTGGAATTGGGCAATACTGTATGTCTGCGCAAAGTTCCCAAAACCAAGTAATAAAACAAATTCCCAAAAAGGTAGAGGTCAAAACACCCCTGTTTTAAATATCTTACAATGATAATGGAACTGAGCCTTTTTCTAAAATGTTTTATGAGTTGTAGAACATATTGGGACACATGACTGTAAGTCGCTTTGGATAAAAGCGTCTGCTAAAGGGCATATTATTATTATATTATTATCTTAGACCGTTCCTCCGTACAGAATCCTTGATATCCTTCATCTGCGTTTATGGACTGTCCTCTTCAATTTAAACCCATTGCAAAATGTTGATTTTGTGGCCAATTAACCAGTTCTTTGTGGATTTTGATGTGTGTTTGGAGTTATTTTCTTGTGGGAAGATCCACTTGCATCCAAGTTTCAGCCTCCTGCCAGAGGAAAACAGGTTTTTGGCTAAAATGTCCTGCTACTGGGTAAAGTTCATGATGCTGTTGACCTTAACAAGGGCCCGAGGACCAGTGGAAGCAAAATAGCCCCATAATATCTACGATCCACCACCATATTTCACAGTAGGTATGGGGTTATTTTCTGCTGATGCATTCTCATTTCTATGCCAAACCCACCACTGGTATACATGGCTGAAGAATTCTATTTTCATGGAGGAATGGTCGACGATCCCTCCCAATGTGTTCTCCAACTCATAAAACATTTTAGAAAAAGGCTCTGTGCCGTTATCTTCGCAAGGTGAGGTATTGAAAGGTATTGAAAACAGAAGTGTCAATAATTGTGACCCCTATCTTTTTGAGAGAAAAAAAGTATTACTTGTTAAGTAAAATCTCTTTCTCAGAGCAATTGTATTAGTATAAAAACATATCATTTCCCAGTTATCTTAGCATACAATATATTTCAGTATTTGAATTATTTATTTTATACAGTCATTTTTGCTCATCTTTATTAAGGGTGTCAATAATTTCTGGTTTCTCTTGTTTTCAAGATAATGTTTATTTTATTTTAACAGGACCAAAACAAATTGTCATCATAGCACCGAGGGTGGAAATCTGACAGGATATGTTTTTTATTTCCCTTGTGATAATCCCCTTCCCGTGCATCCCACTATTCCTCTCTTGTCCGGTTAATTTGAGGAGCGAAGGATGCGATCAGTGATCCCAGGTGTTTCCTGTTAGACATTTGATCCTTTGCTTCTCTCTCTCCACCTACAATGCTCCTCCATCTTTCTCTCCATCTGTCAACCTTTCGGGATGGAGATACACCTGGCCGGTGGATGGATACGTGTGTACATGTTATCCTCTCCTTGACCTCATCACAGCTCTGGATGCTGGATTTATACAAAGCCAGATAATTACACCACCAAGCTGCTGCTTCCACTTGGGAAGAAACTGGAACAGCCTGCAATCTCCACCATGGCCATCTTGGAACGCTATTGAGGCATTACACAATTACTGTGATGTTGTTGGGATAGAAAAGCAATTTTTTGTGCGTTTTATTTTATATTGTATCCAGGGCATATTTTATCTGACAAAGGCAAAAGTATTGTAGACAAAATATTATTTGTGTACAGTAGTGCAGTGCACATGGGAGCAGTGTTTATATCATGTACAGGCTTTCTTTCTGCAGCCATACCATCTCTTAATGGAACAACAATTGCATTGACATTTGTTTCTCGTTTTGCAGACGGACCAACAGTACGCCAACAGCGTGGCTGACAACCTCAAGCGCCTGTAAGTACCACAGGATGCTGTTTCCATGGAGACCAGCCTCTCCATGGAGAGGACAGTTGTCACTTTCTATTTGGGCTCAGTGTGTGTTGGGTGCGCCTGTGGAATAAGGTGTTTGTGTGTGTGTGGTATTTTTAAATGATTAGTTATTGTGTGTGTGTTTGCTACCTGCGTTTGATGTTTGCATGTTCATGTGCTTTATGCGACTGTGTGTGTGATTGATGTATTCACTCTACTTGTGCCTATATGTCACGTTTGGTCGTGTTTGGATGTGTAAGTCTTGGGTCTATTCCACACACGTGTGCACATCTGTCTTCTTTGACATGTGTGTGCGCATAGTGTATTTCTATTTGAATGTATGTTTGTTTATGTGTGGTGTGTACAATTCACTGTATCCTCTTTACTTTCCATCACACACAGAGAAATATACACACACAGTATTGTATAACTAACCTTGTGGGGGGACACAAATCAGTCCCATTCAAAATCCTATTTTCCCTAACCTCAACCCCAAAACCTAACCTTAACCCTAGCTCCTAACCCTAAAACTAGCCCTAGCTCCTAACCCTAAACCTAATTCTAACCCTAACACTAATTCTAGCCTTAACCCCGTAGAAATACTTTTTGACCTTGTGGGGACTAACAACATTTTTGTTTGTTTACTATTCTTCTGGGGACTTCTGGTCCCCACAAGTATAGTTAAACACCTCCACACACACTCATAAACACACACACACACACACACACACATACACACACACACACAGTGAGTACAAATAGCAACCTAACCTAAAGCAGTGGTCACCAACATTTTCTGAATCACAGTCAAAAAGCAAGCCGAGATCTACCTCTCAATTTTTTTTTTTTTACATTTACATTTTACATTTTAGTCATTTAGCAGACGCTCTTATCCAGAGCGACTTACAGGAGCAATTAGGGTTAAGTGCCTTGCTCAAGGGCACATTTACGTCATTTAGCAGACGCTCTTATCCAGAGCGACTACAAATTGGTGCATTCACCCTATAGCCAGTGGGATAACCACTTTACAATTATACTTTTTTTGGGGGGTAGAAGGATTACTTTATCCTATCCCAGGTGTTCCTTAAAGAGGTGGGGTTTCAAATGTCTCCGGAAGGTGGTGAGTGACTCCGCTGTCCTGGCGTCGTGAGGGAGCTTGTTCCACCATTGGGGTGCCAGAGCAGCGAACAGCTTTGACTGGGCTGAGCGGGAACTATGCTTCCGCAGAGGAAGGGGAGCCAGCAGGCCAGAGGTGGATGAACGCAATGCCCTCGCCTGGGTGTAGGGGACTGATCAGAGCCTGAAGGTACGGAGGTGCCGTTCCCCTCACTGCTCCATAGGCAAGCACCATGGTCTTGTAACGGATGCGAGCTTCAACTGGAAGCCAGTGGAGTGTGCGGAGGAGGGGGGTGACGTGAGAGAACTTGGGAAGGTTGAACACCAGACGGGCTGCGGCATTCTGGATGAGTTGTAGGGGGTTTAATGGCACAGGCAGGGAGCCCAGCCAACAGCGAGTTGCAGTAATCCAGACGGGGAGATGACAAGTGCCTGGATTAGGACCTGTGCCGCTTCCTGTGTAAGGCAGGGTCGTACTCTCCGAATGTTGTAGAGCATGAACCTGCAGGATCGGGTCACCGCCTTGATGTTGGCGGAGAAACGACAGGGTGTTGTCCAGGGTCACGCCAAGGCTCTTCGCACTCTGGGAGGAGGACACAACGGGTTGTCAACCATGATGGCGAGATCATGGAACGGGCAGTCCTTCCCCGGGAGGAAGAGCAGCTCCGTCTTGCCAGGGTTCAGCTTGAGGTGGTGATCCGTCATCCATACTGATATGTCGGCCAGACATGCAGAGATGCGATTCGCCACCTGGTTATCAGAAGGGGGAAAGGAGAAGATTAGTTGTGTATCGTCAGCGTAGCAATGATAGGAGAGGCCATGTGAGGATATGACAGAGCCAAGTGACTTGGTGTATAGGGAGAAAAGGAGAGGGCCTAGAACTGAGCCCTGGGGGACACCAGTGGTGAGAGCACGTGGTGCGGAGACAGCTTCTCGCCACGCCACTTGGTAGGAGCGACCGGTCAGGTAGGACGCAATCCAGGAGTGAGCCGCGCCGGAGATGCCCAGCTCGGAGAGGGTGGAGAGGAGGATCTGATGGTTCACTGTATCAAAGGCAGCAGACAGGTCTAGAAGGACAAGAGCAGAGGAGAGAGAGTTAGCTTTAGCAGTGCGGCTTTAGCAGTCATGGCTTTACATGACTTAAAAAATGTAAGCCTATGCAACATTTGTGCAGTAGGCCTAATAAATTATCACAGCATATTGGCTATGTGCTTGGCCTTGCAATACTGTTCTTCTAAGACCATATTACATTTCAAAACTCGAGCTTTGATAACAATATAGATCAGTTGTTGTATGAATTGCGAGGCACAGCTGAGCATAAATTTAAAGAATGGACTTTTTTATGTTACTGGACTGATGGTACCTGCATCTGATGGTCAGTCTCAGCGGAGGGAGGGAGAGAGCAGCAGAGGGTCTGCCTCTCACTGTCCCTGCTCTCTCCTTCCCTCCGGTGAGACTGACCAGAGATGGGATACCGTCCTCTCTCTGATGGCAAATCTCGAGTCAGACCGCCTTATTTCTATGACTAGAGAAAGTGAAAAATTCCTCGATATTAAAATAGACATGAGCTGCTAATAATAAAAGTGCAGGCCTATCAATACACTTGGCTACTAATTCATTGCAGCTGCGGCACGGGAGGAAATAGGGAGAGAGTGTTTTATGTTTTGTTAAAGTGTTGAATAAAAAGTGTTGACAGTGCTGAATAAAACTTAAACTCACTCAGAAAAACAACAGCTCTTTGCTGTATTCTTTGACAGTTTCTCTCTGGTTTTAAAAGTTATGAAATTTCACGTAGGCTAGTATCAAACTTTGCTGTTGGGTCGTGGAAGCTGTACTAGACATGATGATTTGAGCTGTCCGATTGACCAGCGCAGTAGGCACACTTGATTTAACTACAGCTCTCCTGGTCAGGTGTTTGTCCCTGCAGACAAATTAAATGGTTCAAAATGGGAACACTTTGCCTACTCGGCATGCAGGGCTTCTGAATCAAATCAAATCAAATCAAATTGTATTGGTCACATGCGCCGAATACAACAGGTGCAGACATTACAGTGAAATGCTTACTTACAGCCCTTAACCAACAGTGCATTTATTTTTAACAAAAAAAGTAAAAATAAAACAACAACAAAAAAGTGTTGAGAAAAAAAAGAGCAGAAGTAAAATAAAATAACAGTAGGGAGGCTATATATACAGGGGGGGTACCGGTGCAGAGTCAATGTGCGGGGGGCACCGGCTAGTTGAGGTAGTTGAAGTAATATGTACATGTGGGTAGAGTTAAAGTGACTATGCATAAATAATTAACAGAGTAGCAGCAGTGTAAAAGGATGGGGTGGGGGGGCAGTGCAAATAGTCCGGTAGCCATGATTAGCTGTTCAGGAGTCTTATGGCTTGGGGGTAGAAGCTGTTGAGAAGTCTTTTGGACCTAGACTTGGCACTCCGGTACCGCTTGCCGTGCGGTAGCAGAGAGAACAGTCTATGACTAGGGTGGCTGGAGTCTTTGACAATTTTGAGGGCCTTCCTCTGACACCGCCTGGTATAGAGGTCCTGGATGGCAGGAAGCTTGGCCCCAGTGATGTACTGGGCCGTACGCACTACCCTCTGTAGTGCCTTGCGGTCGGAGGCCAAGCAGTTGCCATACCAGGCAGTGATGCAACCAGTCAGGATACTCTCGATGGTGCAGCTGTAGAATTTTTTGAGGATCTGAGGACCCATGCCAAATCTTTTCAGTCTCCTGAGGGGGAATAGGCTTTGTCGTGCCCTCTTCACGACTGTCTTCGTGTGTTTGGACCATGATAGTTCGTTGGTGATGTGGACACCAAGGAACTTGAAGCTCTCAACCTGTTCCACTACAGCCCCGTCGATGAGAATGGGGGCGTGTTCAGTCCTCTTTTTTTTCCCGTAGTCCACAATCATCTCCTTTGTCTTGGTCACGTTGAGGGAGAGGTTGTTGTCCTGGCACCACACGGCCAGGTCTCTGACCTCCTCCCTATAGGCTGTCTCATCGTTGTCGGTGATCAGGCCTACCACTGTTGTGTCGTCGGAAAACTTAATGATGGTGTTGGAGTCGTGCCTGGCCATGCAGTCATGGGTGAACAGAGAGTACAGGATGGGACTGAGCACGCACCCCTGAGGGGCCCCCGTGTTGAGGATCAGTGTGGCAGATGTGTTGTTACCTACCCTTACCACCTGGGGGCGGCCCGTCAGGAAGTCCAGGATCCAGTTGCAGAGGGAGGTGTTTAGTCCCAGGATCCTTAGCTTAGTGATGAGCTTAGAGGGCACTATGGTGATGAATGCTGAGCTGTAGTCAATGAATAAATGCACCTTCCGCCAAAAGTGCAAAGTCGAATAAAAAATAATAAAGGAGCGCAAGCCTTTATTGTTGGCTTTTCTACAGAAATGTTTGGTGATCGACTAGGAATGGCTCGCGATCGACCGGTTGGTGACCACTGCCCCATAGGGCTGTAGGGTAAATCTGAGTGCCTGCAGACACCATGGGGGTTCTCCTACTTTACTTTGACTCCACATTGCTTGAGGCACTTGTGTTTGTTTTACATTGCATCTATGTGGATATGGGTAATGTTGATATACAATGATATCCCCTGTGGCACAGTTGGTAGAGCATGGCACTTGCAACGCCAGGGTTGTGGGTTCGATTCCCATGGGTGTATGCACTCACTACTGTAAGTTGCTCTGGATAATAATTGAAATATAAACGTAGGCTATTGATGATTTGACGTGTGGATGTGTACTTTCTGATGATTTAGTTAAAGTTTGTTAATTTATTCACACAAGAGAAAAGGATTCCCCTGTATTTCACGGTGACATGTAATAAGACATATAAATGTTAAACAGAAAACAATCCTGCTTATTTATTGAAGCATAGCAAGCATACCAGCATTTAATTCTCCAGAGGTAATGGGAGGAATTACACACAATCACAGGTGAAAGGAAATAAACACAACAACAAAGTACCCGCTCCTTAAAAACTAAAGTGTTAGGGTCACATTGTTGATGGAAATGTAAGTTACTTATCGTCTTTACAAAATAGGAAAATGAGGTGAATAGCATAAAATAGTGGCTGATAAGTATTCCTATTTGTATTCACACCAGCACGCGAGAGTAAATGAGCACAGTTTCAATGTTAAATATCAAATCATCACCCATAAAAATAAAACACACCTGTTCTTTTGTGTACTGCACCATCTGGAGAGAGGCAGAAACACATATCTCTCTCTCTCACCCCACATACTTTAATTTGTGTTCTGCATGTATTATAACCACTACCTCAAATAGTTTCCATCCTCCTAGCCGCTTCCCTAGATCTACAGTATCCCCCTCACAAAATGCCCACGGTGCAGGTTTTGGCACCTGCTGTTTTAGACGGTCCTGTTTGTCAGTGGGAGATTGAGACAGAGCTTTTCCTGCCGAGGTGGCCATTTTGACCCAAGATGATACCAGTGGTCACTCCGTCACTGTCACTCCCCTAAGTCCCCTAGCAGTGTCACCTCAGGGGAAATGGGATGTGTCTCAAATGCCACCATATTCCCTAAAGTACACTACTTTTGACCAGAGCCCTGGGAAAAAGTAGTGTACCACATAGGGAATAGGGTGCCATTTGGGACGCAGACATGGTATGGAGGCTGGAGATGGCTATGGGGGTGGATGGAAGGAAGGGTGGGGGGGAGAGGTAAGGAGGGAGGAGGGAGGTTGAATGTGCCCCCTGTCACCTTGCCGTTCTCTCAGTGAGATTGGAAATGCAGGAGAGAGTGTGTGTGTGTGTATGTATGTGTGTGTGTGTATGTGTGTGTGTGAGTGTGAACTATTTTGAGTTAGTGTGTGCGCGTGTGTGTTCCTAAGGGACAGCTGTTCCTGTTCTGGGTGATTGGCAGGGTTAGTGATTACACACTTGACCCCTGTCTCTCTTGTGATTGGATCCTCTCTCTCTTTGTACGTCCTTATCTGAAGTGAATTCAATTCAAACAATGAATTTGAATTGGCCACACCCCACATGAAGCAGAATTTGAATTGAAGGAAGTAAAATGTAATTCAAACCAATTAAACTGAGATGTGAAACATGAAAGTCTAATTCGTTTGTCAAATCTTTTATCAAAAGAATATGCCACTTATTAATGCAAAGAATACACATACCATTTCATTAGTTTGATTATAACTCAAAAATGTCAAACAGTAATTTTCTTTGTCATGAGATGTTAGATGTTTCCCTTCCATACTGCAGTGTTTGCTCTAATGCAGTCTGGGAAATGTAGTTTTTATCATATTTAAAAACATTAAGGGAATTATTAAATTCACAACCCACAACATGATCTTAGAGTATTTCCAGACCACTGTAATTATTTTAAATTGTTTTAGGAGAACGAGTTAGAAAAATGAAATGTTTCAACCTTATGCTACATGGTATTGGTAACCATACATTATGTCAATGTAAACATTACTATGGTGTTATATAAGCCATTTTAATTCAATTGAATTTCATTTAATTCAATTCTACTTCCTATAAGAAAAATTCTGCTTCCTTTTGGGTGTGACCAATTCAAGCATTCGCCACTCAAGCAATTCACAACTCAGTTCAGAATTGACCCCAACCCTGGTGTTCATACACACATTAAATGTTCAGCATCCAATTGCCCGTGTTGGCACATAATGGGGTAATCAGTTTCAATAATACAACGTTCTAATACATGCATGTGGAGACAAACTAGTGACTTATAACCCGTAGTCCCTGTGGTAATATCCGCAGTGCATAAGGGTTTAGGGTAATTCAATATTGTGTGGATGAAGGGCGGGTGGGTGGCGGGCAGGTTGAATAAAGAGAAAACGATGCATAGTCAAATCCATAAATATATAATTAGGATGATATCAACATACAGTACCAAACAAAAGTTTGGACACACCTACTCATTCAAGGGTTTTTCTTTATTTTTACTATTTTCTACATTGTAGAATAATAGTGAAGACATCAAAACTATGAAATAACACATATGGACTCATGTAGTAACCAAAAAAGTGTTAAACAAATCAAAATATACACTGCTCCAAAAAATAAAGGGAACACTAAAATAACACATCCTAGATCTGAATGAATTAAATAATCTTATTAAATATTTTTTTCTTTACATAGTTGAATGTGCTGACAACAAAATCACACAAAAATTATCAAAGGAAATCAAATGTATCAACCCATGGAGGTCTGGATTTGGAGTCACACTCAAAAATAAAGTGGAATACCACACTACAGGCTGATCCAACTTTGATGTAATGTCCTTAAAAGAAGTCAAAATGAGGCTCAGTAGTGTGTGTGGCCTCCACGTGCCTGTATGACCTCCCTACAACGCCTGGGCATGCTCCTGATGAGGTGGCGGATGGTCTGCTGAGGGATCTCCTCCCAGACCTGGACTAAAGCATCCGCCAACTCCTGGACAGTCTGTGGTGCAACGTGGCGTTGGTGGATGGAGCGAGACATGATGTCCCAGATGTGCTCAATTGGATTCAGGTCTGGGGAACGGGCGGGCCAGTCCATAGCATCAATGCCTTCCTCTTGCAGGAACTGCTGACACACTCCAGCCACATGAGGTCTAGCATTGTCTTGCATTAGGAGGAACCCAGGGCCAACCGCACCAGCATATGGTCTCACAAGGGGTCTGAGGATCTAATCTCTGTACCTAATGGCAGTCAGGCTACCTCTGGTGAGCACATGGAGGGCTGTGCGACCCCCTAAAGAAATGCCACCCCACACCATGACTGACCCACCGCCAAACCGGTCATGCTCGAGGATGTTGCAGGCAGCAGAACGTTCTCCACGGCGTCTCCAGACTCTGTCACATCTGTCACATGTGCTCAGTGTGAACCTGCTTTCATCTGTGAAGAGCACAGGGCGCCAGTGGCGAATTTGCCAATCTTGGTGTTCTCTGGCAAATGCCAAACGTCCTGCACGGTGTTGGGCTGTAAGCACAACCCACACCTGTGGACGTCGGGCCCTCATACCACCCTCATGGAGTCTGTTTCTGACCGTTTGAGCAGACACATGCACATTTGTGGCCTGCTGGAGGTCATTTTGCAGGGCTCTGGCACAAAGGCGGAGGTAGCGGTCCTGCTGCTGGGTTGTTGCCCTCCTACGGCCTCCTCCACGTCTCCTGATGTACTGGCCTGTCTCCTGGTAGCGCCTCCATGCTCTGGACACTACGCTGACAGACACAGCAAACCTTCTTGCCACAGCTCGCATTGATGTGCCATCCTGGATGAGCTGCACTACCTGAGCCACTTGTGTGGGTTGTAGACTCCGTCTCATGCTACCACTAGAGTGAAAGCACCGCCAGCATTCAAAAGTGACCAAAACATCAGCCAGGAAGAATAGGAACTGAGAAGTGGTCTGTGGTCAACACCTGCAGAACCACTCCTTTATTGGGGGTGTCTTGCTAATTTCCTATAATTTCCACCTGTTGTCTATTCCATTTGCACAACAGCATGTGGAATTTATTGTCAATCAGTGTTGCTTCCTAAGTGGACAGTTTGATTTCACAGAAGCGTGATTGACTTGGAGTTACATTGTGTTGTTTAAGTGTTCCCTTTATTTTTTTGAGCAGTGTATTTTATATTTGAGATTCTTCAAATAGCCTCCCTTTGCCTTGATGACAGCTTTGCACACTCTTAGCATTCTCTCAACCAGCTTCACCTGGAATGCTTTTCCAACAGTCTTGAAGGAGTTCCCACATACGCTGAGCACCTGTTGGCTGTTTTTCCTTCACTCTGCCGTCCGACTCATCCCAAACCATCTCAATTGGGTTGAGGTCGGGGGATTGTTGAGGCCAGGTCATCTGATGCAGCACTCCATCACTCTCCTTCTTGGTCAAATAGCCCTTACACAGCCTGGAGGTGTGTTGGGTCATTGTCCTGTTGAAAAACAAATGATATTCCCACTAAGCCCAAACCAGATGGGATGGCATATCGCTGCAGAATGCTGTGGTAGCCATGCTGGTTAAGTGTGCCTTGAATTCTAAATAAATCAGTGACATTGTCACCAGTAAAGCACCCCCACACTATAACACCTCCTCCTCCATGCTTTACGGTGGGAAATACACATGCGGACGTCATCCGTTCACCCACACTGCGTCTCACAAAGACACGGCGGATGGAACCAAAAATCTCCAATTTGGACTCCAGACCAAAGGACACATTTCCACCGGTGTAATGTCGTGTTTCTTGGCCCAAGCAGGTCTCTTCTTCTTATTGATGTCCTTTAGTAGTGGTTTCTTTGCAGCAATTTGACCATGAAGGCCTGATTCACACAGTCCCCTCTGAACAGTTGATGTTGAGATGTGTCTGTGACTTGAACTCTGTGAAGCATTTATTTGGGCTGCAATTTCTGAGGCTTCCTACAGAGCATTTTCTATGTAATTTCTATATTGTCATATGTAGTCGGGCGGTTGTGAATGGGTTATTAGCAATTGTGGGTGGGTGCAGGTGAACAAACAGCTGACCCGCGCATCACTAATACCAATGCATTTCAGTGTATTTTTTTTGACTCCAACACCTTCATTTAAGTTTGCCGACGACACAACACCTGATCATCGACAACGATGAGACAGCCTACAGGGAGGAGGTCAGAGACCTGGCAGTGTGGCGCCAGGATAACAACCTCTCCCTCAACATGACCAAGAAAAAGGAGATGATCGTGGACTACAGGAAAAGGACACTCCCATTCTCATCGACGGGACTGTAGTGGAGCTGGTTGAGAGCTTCAAGTTCCTTGGTGTCCACATCACCAATGAACTATCATGGTCCAAACACACCAAGACAGTCGTGAAGAGGGCACGACAACGCCTATTCCCCCTCAGGAGACTGAAAATATTTGGCATGGGTCCTCAGATCTTCAAAAATTTATACAGCTGCATCATCAAGAGCATCCTGACTGATTGCATCACCACCTGGTATGGCAACTGCATGGCCTCCGACCGCAAGGCGCTACAGAGGGTAGTGCATACGGCCCAGTACATCACTGGGGCCAAGCTTACTGCCATCCAGGACCTCTATACCAGGCAGTGTCAGAGGAAGGCCCTAAAAATTGCCAAAGACTCCGGCCACCCTAGTCATAGATTGTTCTCTCTGATACCGCAAGGCAAGCGGTACCGGAGCGCCAAGTGTAGGTCCAAAAGGCTTCTTAACAGCTTCTACCCCCAAGCCATAAGACTCCTGAACAGTTAATCAAATGGCTACCTGGACTATTTTTTACGCTGCTGCTACTCTCTGTTTATTATTATCACTTTACATCTACCTACATGTACATATTACCTCAATTACCTCCACTAACCTGTGTCTCTATTTTTAATTTTTATTTATTTATTTTTTACTGTTTATTTTAGTAAATACTTTCTGAACTGATTTGATTTATTTGTGTGTGCGCGTGTGATCCTGTCAGGCATTTGAATAACCTGACTAGAGAGGAAGTGATTATGCACAGGGTGGGAGGGACCAACATGCTGTCGTGTCTGTCCGTCCCTCCGTCTGTCTGTTTGTTTGTCTCTCTGTCTATCCTAACTGTGCTTTATCTATTTTATAGTTGTAGATAATAAAATGTATAGTTGAGATATCTCTCTCCTCTCTCTCTCTCCTCTCTCTTTCCCCTCCTCCTTCTCCCTCTGTCATCTCCTCCTTCTCTCTCTTTCCCCTCCTCCTTCTCCCTCTTTCCCCTCCTCCTTCTCCCTCTTTCCCCTCCTCCTTCTCTCTCATTCCCCTCCTCCTCCTCCCTCTTTCTCCTCCTCCTCCTCCTCCCTCTTTCTCCTCCTCCTCCTCCCTCTTTCTCCTCCTCCTTCTCCCTCTTTCCCCTCCTCCTTCTCCCTCTTTCCCCTCCTCCTTCTCTCTCTGTCAGGTTTCCAGTGGAGATCCAGTCAGGCCTTCTAGAGATCATCTCTCCATCTGTCCACTTCTACCCCGATTTCTCCCGTCTGAAAGAGTCCTTCGGAGACCCCAAGGAGAGGGTCAGGTAAGACGGCAGCCTTCTCAGCAGATTGCTGCTGCTTTCACAACTGTCTGGGCAATCCACTGCAGTTCAGTACAGGAGACGAGTTGAAATTTAAGTCTCGTCTTGAACCGTGGCCCGTTGTTTCATATGAGAATGCTGTGACGATTTGTTGTTGTGTGCGTGCGTGTGTGCGTGTGTGTGGAATACCGTCAGGTTGAGTCTGAGTTGAGGACACTCTCCACTGCTCTGTCCTTTTGTGACTTGATGACATCACCTCAGTGCCGCCCCTTCTCTCTTCACTTATTTAGTACCCCGCTCTGTGTGTGTGTGTGTGTGCGCGTGTGTTTGTGACATTCCAACGTCGAGACGGTTGTCTTCTTTTATTTAGCACTCTTCTGCATGTGTGAATATGTAATGGGCATGACTATGCGTGCATAAATGTGTGTATGAGAGAGTTTGTTTGTCTGTTGGTCTGTTTGTCTAGCTATCTAGCTTTGTGTCTAACTCTCTAGCTGTCTACCTGAGTGCCTGTCTGTGTATGTGTGTGTGAGTATTTATAGTCAGGTCCACATTTATTGGCACCCTTCATAAAGATGAGCAAAAAAGACTATATAAAATAAATAATACAAATACTGAGCTATATTGTATGCTCAATCAAAATGTAAAATGATGTTACTTTATACTAATACAATTGCTCAGAGAAAGAGATTTTGTTTAACAAGTTATATTTTTTTGTTTCAAAAAGATAGAGGTCAAAATTATTGGCACCCCTGTTTTCAATACCTTTCAATACCTCACCTTGCGAGGATAACGGCAGTGAGCCTTTTTCCAAAATGTTTTGTGAGATTGGAGTACACATTGAGCGGGATCTCGGACCATTCCTCCATACAGAATATTTTTTTTAATGGTATATACAGTTGAAGTCGGAAGTTTACATACACCTTAGCCAAATACATTTAAAATCTGTTTTTCACAATTACTGACATTTAATCCTTGTAAATATTCCCTGTCTAAGGTCAGTTAGGATGACCACTTTATTTTAAGAATGTGAAATGTCAGAATAATAGTAGAGATTTATTAATAGTAGAGTTTTATTTAAACTTTTATTTCTTTCATCACATTCCCAGTGGGTCAGAAGTTTACATACACTCAATTAATATTTGGTAGCATTGCCTTTAAATTGTTTAACTTGGGTCAAACGTTTCAGGTAGCCTTCCACAAGCTTCCCACAATAAGTTGGGTGAATTTTGGCCCATTCCTCCTGACAGAGCTGGTGTAACTGAGTCAGGTTTGTAGGCTTCCTTGCTCGCACATGCTTTTTCAGTTCTGCCCACAAATGTTCTATAGGATTGAGGTCAGGGCTTTGTGATGGCCACTCCAATACTTTGACTTTGTTGTCCTAAAGACATTTTGCCACAATGGGTCCCCAGATCCTCAAAAAGTTATATGCTTGTCCATTTGGAAGACCCATTTGCGACCAAGCTTTAACTTCCTGACTGATGTCTTGAGATGTTGCTTCAATATATCCACATAATTTTCCTTCCTCATGATGCCATCTATTTTATGAAGTGCACCAGTCCCTCCTGCAGAAAAGCACCCCCACAGCATGATGCTGCCACCCCTGTGCTTCACGGTTGGGATGGTGTTCTTCGGCTTGCAAGCCCCCCCCCCCCCTTTTTCCTCCAAACATAACGATGGTCATTATGGCCAAACAGAGGACATTTCACAAAAAAGTACGATCTTTGTCCCCATGTGCAGTTGCAAACCGTAGTCTGGCTTTTTTATGGCGGTTTTGGAGCAGTGGCTTCTTCCTTGCTGAGCGGCCTTTCAGGTTATGTCGATATCGGACTAGCTTTCCTCCAGCGTCTTCACAAGGTCCTTTGCTGTTGTTCTGGGATTTATTTGCACTTTTCGCACCAAAGTACGTTCATCTCTAGGAGACAGAACGCGTCTCCTTCCAGAGCGGTATGACAGCTGCGTGGTCCGATGGTGTTTATACTTGCATACTATTTTTTGTACAGATGAATGTGGTAACTTCAGGTGTTTGGAAATTGCTCCCAAGGATGAACCAGACTTGTGGAGGTCTACAATGATTTTTCTGAGGTCTTGGCTGATTTCTTTTGATTTTCCCATGATGTCACGCAAAGAGGCACTGAGTTTGAAGGTATGCCTTGAAATACATCCACAGGTACACCTCCAATTGACTCAAATTATGTCAATTAGTCTATCAGAAGCTTCTAAAGCCATGACATCATTTTCTGGAATTTTCCAAGCTGTTTAAAGGCACAGTCAACTTAATGTATGTAAACTTCTGACCCACTGGAATTGTGATACAGTGAACTATAAGTGAAATAATCTGTCTGTAAACAATTGTTGGAAAAAGTACTTGTGTCATGCACAAAGTAGATGTCCTAACCGACTTGCCAAAACAATAGTTTGTTAACAGGAAATTTGTGGAGTGGTTGAAAAACGAGTTTTAATGACTCCAACCTAAGTGTATGTAAACTTCCGACTTCAACTGTATGTATTTTTTCAAAATATTAAAACATACAATCTACCTTACATTCAGTCATCTAGCAGATTCCCATCCAGAGCAACCCACAAGAGTAACCAGGGTCAAGCTCCCCGCTCAAGGGCACGTCGACAGATCTCCCACCAAGTCAAATCGGTGACCCGCACCAGCGACCTATCGGCCACAGGCCCAAGCTCCCAACCACCAGGCCACCAACCATCCAAGATCCCTGCCACAGTTCCCCGAGAGCTGCCCCTCAACCATCCGAAACCCCTGTTGTCAACATCCTGGTCCTCAAATAAAATTAGTATACTTTCCTATTTATGCTATTTTTGTTCCTCTGCCAGTTTTGATCCTTTATATTGGGCAGACAGACCAGTTCCCTACCTCCTCCCGCTGCCACCTGCCTCCTCCATTTTTGGGGTAATGCTGTAATCAATTGGTTGTAATCTTAGATTGAGCAGACCTTCCCATACAATTCCGACAACTCTGTGAAAGACATAGCTCTACCATTCCAATTTACAATATAATTTAAAAACAAAATACCCTTTTCAAACATATTTTCTATTAATACAGGTATTTTATCAACCAGCACATTTGAGTTCAACCATAGTATTTGTTGTGATATTTGTTCTATCTTTTCTGGAGGATGAAATTGAAATTGTAACCAGCCCTGCAATGCTTGTTTGAAAAAGAGAGATACTTTGAACGAGGTTTCATTTTCAATTAATCGAAAATGAGATATGGCAATCTGCACAAAGGTAAAAAGGCAATTTTTAAACAATGGATGAGCTTTTCTTAGTAATATACTTGAGAACCATTTAGCGAAAATAATTTTGCTCATATGATTTAAGAAACAAATCATCAGGAGTAGGCAGCGCCATAAGTAAATTACTAAACTGAGATATGACTAAGGAGTTAATCAGTGTAATTTTTCCATCAATAGACAGGGATTTACCTCTCCATGGTTGCAGGATCTTGTCTATTTTTACTAGTTTTCTATTGAAATTCATTGTGGAGAGCTCATTTATATATTTTGTGATAGGAATACCAAGTATGTCTACTTCACCGTCAGCCCATACAGAATCTTACCAGATCCTTGATATCCTTCATCTTTGGGAATGGACTGCCCTCTTTAATTCAAACTACAGCTTTTCAATGGAGTTCAAGTCCGGAGATTGAGAAATGTTGAACATTGATTTTGTGGTGATTTAATCATTTGTGCTTGGGGTTATTGTCTTGCGGGAAGATCCACTTGCGGCCAAGTTTCAGCCTCCTGGCAGAGGCAACCAGGTTTTTGGCTAAAATGTCCTGGTACTGGGTAAAGTACATGATGCTGATGACCTTAATAAGGGCCACAGGACCATTGGAAGCAAAATAGCACCCATAACATCAATGATCCACCACCATAATTTACATTAGATCAAATCAAAATGTATTTGTTACATGCGCTGAATACAACAGGTGTAGACCTTACCGTGAAATTCTTACTTACAAGCCCTTAACCAACAATGCAGTTCAAGAAGTAGAGTTAAGAAAATATTTACTAAATAAACTAAAGTAAAAAATGAAATCAAAGTAACACAATAAGATTAAATAACAATAACGAGGCTATATACAGGGGGTACCGGTACCGAGTTAATGTGCAGGGCTACAGGTTAGTCGAGGTAATTTGTACATGTAGGTAGGGGTAAAGTGACTATGCATAGATAATAAACAGTGAGTAGCAGCAGTGTAAAAACAAAGGTGTGGGGGGGTCAATGTAAATAGTCCGGGTGGCCGTTTGATTAATTCTTCAGCAGTCTTATGTCTTGGGGGTAGAAGCTGTTAAGGAGCCTTTTGGGCCTAGACTTGGCGTTCCGGTACCGCTTCCCGTGCGGTAGCAGAGAGAACAGTCTATGACTTGGGTGACTGGAGTCTTTGACAATTATTTGGGCCTTCCTCTGACACCACCTAGTATATAGGTCCTGGATGGCAGGAAGCTTGGCCCCAGTGATGTACTGGGCCGTACTCACTACCCTCTGTAGAACCTTACGGTTGGATGCCGAGCAGTTGCCATACCAGGCGGTGATGCAACCGGTCAGGATGCTCTCGATGGTGCAGCTGTAGAACCTTTTGAGGATCTGGGGACCCATGCCAAATCTTTTCCGTCTCATGAGGGTGGAAAATGTGTTGTTGTGCCCTCTTCACAACTGTCTTGGTGTATTTGGACCATTGTATGTTTGTTGGTGATGTGGACACCAAGGAACTTGAAACTCTCGACCCACTCCACTACAGCCCCGTCGATGTTAATGTGTATGGGGTTCTTTTCTGCTTATGCATCCTTATTTCGACACCAAACCCACCACAGGTGTGTGTGGCCAAAGAACTCTATTTTCATGTCATCCAACAAATGTAAACGTCTGGGGTTTGCTAAATGGCATTGGCACTTGGATTGGAACCCGTGCTTTGGTCAGATGGCATGAAAATAGAGCTCTTTGGACACGCAAACCAGTGGTGGGTTTGTTGTCAAAATAAGGATACATAAGCAGAAAATACCTACTGTAAAATATGGTGGTGGATCTTTGATGTTATGGCACTCTTTTGCTTCCACTGGTTCTGGGACTCCCGTTAAGGTCAACGCCATCATTAACTTTACACACTACAAGGGCATTTTGCTGAAGACCTGAAACTTGGACCTGACTGTATGTTTGCCTTTCTTTGTTTATTTGTGCGTTAGTCTTGCTGTAAGTCTCTGAGTGTGTGGTTGTGTGGGAGATCATTCCTGCGTGCAGTCAGTCTTCTCTTTGTTTTATTTAGCGCTTGGCTGCGCTGCATGGTTTTTATGAAGATCAGACTTGCTGAAGGCGGCTGAGTGAAGTCAAGTCAAGTCAAGTCAGCCATGTGGGTCTGTGCTACTGCTGATAGCTCTTCTATTCCAAACTCAGCCATGGTGATTTAATTACCAAGGCAAAGTAATCCATAGACTCACTTTACCTCTCACACCACAACCCTTAAAAAACGTGTAGAATAGTCACTGTTTTAAGAAACTCCTGCTTAGCTTAACTGCTTTGGCTACTTTGTAGCTAATTTACGTAGCCTACTTAATATATGTTTTATGATAGAAATACAGAAGAATATAATCAAGTTGTTCAAAGGTGTAGTACAAGTGAAGTTCCCCTACCCAATTGCCTCAATCTTTTATCCTCCTCTCCTCTCTGCTGTCTCCTCCTCTCCTCCTCTCTGCTGTCACTCCTCTCCTCCTCTCTGCTGTCACTCCTCTCCTCCTCTCTACTGTCACTCCTCTTCTCTGATGTCTCCTCTTCTCCTCCTCTCTGCTGTCACTCCTCTCCTCCTCTCTGCTGTCACTCCTCTCCTCTTCTCTGATGTCTCCTCTTCTCCTCCTCTCTGCTGTCTCCTCTTCTCCTCCTCTCTGCTGTCACTCCTCTCCTCCTCTCTGCTGTCACTCCTCTCCTCCTCTCTGCTGTCACTCCTCTCCTCCTCTCTGCTGTCACTCCTCTCCTCTTCTCTACTGTCACTCCTCTCCTCTTCTCTGCTGTCACTCCTCTCCTCCTCTCTAATGTCACTCCTCTCCTCCTCTCTGCTGTCTCTCCTCTCCTCCTCTCTACTGTCACTCCTCTCCTCTTCTCTGCTGTCTCCTCCTCTCCTCCTCTCTGCTGTCACTCCTCTCCTCCTCTCTGTCACTCCTCTCCTCCTCTCTGCTGTCACTCCTCTCCTCCTCTCTGCTGTCACTCCTCTCCTCTTCTCTGCTGTCTCCTCTTCTCCTCCTCTCTGCTGTCACTCCTCTCCTCCTCTCTGCTGTCACTCCTCTCCTCTTCTCTGCTGTCTCCTCTTCTCCTACTCTCTGCTGTCACTCCTCTCCTCCTCTCTGCTGTCACTCCTCTCCTCCTCTCTAATGTCTCCTCCTCTCCTCCTATCTGCTGTCTCTCCTCTCCTCCATGGGCGTGCCAGGCTCTCTGTCTCACCTGTGTGTATAATCCAGTTTAGCGTGTGTGTGTGTGTGTGTGTGTGTGTGGTGATTTATGTGCTGCAGTAATGAGCCCCTGGACTGCTGCAGGCCACTGTCATTGCTAATTCATGAGGAGCACTTAAGACAGGGCCCCTGCCTCGCTGAAGTATTTAACTAGTCACACACATACGTAAGCAACCACACACGCAAACACACACACATGCAAAACACATGCATACTCTTACAAACGCACCTACTCAAAAACTACACACACACTGTTAAACTCGTACACACACACTTCCACTCTGTGAGATTGTCAGGCCAGGGCCAGTAATAACCGTGGTTGTCACAAGTTCTGGGTGAGAACATCTTTTAACAGGACACACACCACTGTTCCACATGATCTCTGATGCCTTGAGCTATATATATATGAGAGAGAGAGAGAGAGAGAGAGAGAGAGAGAGAGAGAGAGAGAGAGAGAGAGAGAGAGAGAGAGAGAGAGAGAGAGAGAGAGAGAGAGAGAGAGAGAGAGAGAGAGAGAGAGAGAGAGAGAGAGAGAGAGAGAGAGAGAGAGAGAGAGAGAGAGAGAGAGAGAGAGAGAGAGAGAGAGAGAGAGAGAGAGAGAGAGAGAGAGAGAGAGAGAGAGAACCAAAGACAATTAGCTAGAGCGAGAGAGACAGTTTAGATGTGTGATGGAATCACAATTAGATAAAAAAAAAAAAGATTACATGGATAAAGGAAAGGGAAGATGTCAGAGAAAAAGAGTGGCTAAGATTGAAAATAAAGGGAGGGAGAGAGAGATCATGTCTTCCAGATGACTGAGCAGTGAACAAGACTAGAAGTGGATCACAGCCAATGAGACGGACAGGGTGTCACTCTCAGGTCACCACGGCGACAGGGGCGATGTCACACACACGGGTTATCAACTGCCCCGGTCCATCTGCCTCTGGTGTTGTGTTGTCTTAGTAGTAGTTCTCTTTAGTCATGCAATGTAGCTCTGGCTCTGGTCCAATGTCCACACTAGTGTAGTTGAGGGCTAAGCCGAAGTGCATTGCATCTGTTATCCTAAGACCTAGGTAGTGTTGTCCCGTATCCAGAAATGCATTGGCTTTTCTGGGTCAGCGGTATTGGTGTTGCTTCTTGAGTACGCTGTGTTCGGATGTAGAGAGTTTTGAGTTTGCGACCAGATTGGGGTGGAATTACTCTGTCACACTAGCATACCACATAGAATGAAGAAGTGTATTCGACTCGTTGTTCCCTATAGCCTATTGCAGTGTTTAGTTTAATTTCATTATTTTCACCAGTGATATACTGTAATATACAGTTATATTATTTGTTATATTTTAGCTTGTAAAATAAAAATGCAGTGGTAAGCTAAATCCCAAGAGTAAAATGTAGGTGCAGTGGATGTTTTAAGGCTGCTGCCAGCATTTATTGAATTCAAAGTAAATTAACTTCATCTTGAGAGAAAAAGGAGGGAGTGAGAGAGGGAGGGGGGAGGAAGGGAAGAAGAAATGCAGAGTTAAAGACATTTTAAGGAGGAATGGAGTGTGTGTGCATTTGCATGTGCGTGTGTTCTGCTCTCTGTGTGTGTGGGGCCGAGAGGGAGGGAGAAAGTAGCAGAGGGAGAGACAGCGAGAGATAGTCGGTGTGTTAATTCATTCATTGGCAAGAAAGGCCAGTCTACTTTTATCCTTCTCCATTCATCCATCTTTCTCTCCTCCTCTCCTTCTCCTCTTGGCTCCATGAGGACAGTACCAGGCTCAGATTCTGTGTCAAAGCTGACGGGGCCCTAGAGACCCCCCTTGCATCCCCCTCCTTCCTCTCCCCCCTTCTATCCCCTTCTCTTTGGGGGAGTCAGCCCATCATGGGACCCCGGGAGATGAACTTTGACTGATTAAATCAAATCAAATCAAATTGTATTTGCCACGTGCGCCGAATACAACAGGTGAAATGCTTACTTACAAGCCCTTAACCAACAATGCCGTTTTAAGAAAAATAAGTGTTAACTAAAAAATAGTATAACAAATAATTAAAGCAGCAGTAAAATACACTGCTCAAAAAAATAAAGGGAACACTAAAATAACACATCCTAGATCTGAATGAATGAAATCATCTTATTAAATACTTTTTTCTTTACATAGTTGAATGTGCTGACAACAAAATCACACAAAAAATTATCAATGGACATCAAATTTATCAACCCATGGAGGTCTGGATTTGGAATCACCCTCAACATTAAAGTGGAAAACCACACTACAGGCTGATCCAACTTTGATGTAATGTCCTTAAAACAAGTCAAAATGAGGCTCAGTAGTGTGTGTGGCCTCCACGTGCCTGTATGACCTCCCTACAACGCCTGGGCATGCTCCTGATGAGGTGGCGGATGGTCTCCTGAGGGATCTCCTCCCAGACCTGGACTAAAGCATCCGCCAACTCCTGGACAGTCTGTGGTGCAACGTGGCGTTGGTGGATGGAGCGAGACATGATGTCCCAGATGTGCTCAATTGGATTCAGGTCTGGGGAACCGGCGGGCCAGTCCATAGCATCAATGCCTTCCTCTTGCAGGAACTGCTGACACACTCCAGCCACATGAGGTCTTGCATTAGGAGGAACCCAGGGCCAACCGCACCAGCATATGGTCTCACAAGGGGTCTGAGGATCTCATCTCGGTACCTAATGGCAGTCAGGCTACCTCTGGCGAGCACATGGAGGGCTGTGCGGCCCCCTAAAGAAATGCCACCCCACACCATGACTGACCCACCGCCAAACCGGTCATGCTGGAGGATGTTGCATGCAGCAGAACGTTCTCCACGGCGTCTCCAGACTCTGTCACGTCTGTCACATGTGCTCAGTGTGAACCTGCTTTCATCTGTGAAGAGCACAGGGCGCCAGTGGCGAATTTGCCAATCTTGGTGTTCTCTGGCAAATGCCAAACGTTCTGCACGGTGTTGGGCTGTAAGCACAACCCCCACCTGTGGACGTCGGGCCCTCATACCACCCTCATGGAGTCTGTTTCTGACCGTTTGAGCAGACACATGCACATTTGTGGCCTGCTGGAGGTCATTTTGCAGGGCTCTGGCACAAAGGCGGTGGTAGCGGTCCTGCTGCTGGGTTGTTGCCCTCCTACGGCCTCCTCCACGTCTCCTGATGTACTGGCCTGTCTCCTGGTAGCGCCTCCATGCTCTGGACACTACGCTGACAGACACAGCAAACCTTCTTGCCACAGCTCGCATTGATGTGCCATCCTGGATGAGCTGCACTACCTGAGCCACTTGTGTGGGTTGTAGACTCCGTCTCATGCTACCACTAGAGTGAAAGCACCGCCAGCATTCAAAAGTGACCAAAACGTCAGCCAGGAAGCATAGGAACTGAGAAGTGGTCTGTGGTCACCACCTGCAAAACCAGTCCTTTATTGGGGGTGTCTTGCTAATTGCCTATAATTTCCACCTGTTGTCTATTCCATTTGCACAACAGCATGTGACATTTATTGTCAATCAGTGTTGCTTCCTAAGTGGACAGTTTGATTTCACAGAAGTGTGATTGACTTGGAGTTACATTGTGTTGTTTAAGTGTTCCCTTTATTTTTTTGAGCAGTGTAAAATAACAGTAGGGAGGCTATATACAGGGGGTACCGGTACAGAGTCAATGTGCGGGGGCACAGGTTAGTCGAGTTAATTGAGGTAATATGTACATGTGGGTGGAGTTGAAGTGACTATGCATTGATAATAAACAGAGAGTAGCAGCAGTGTAAAAGAGGGGGTGGGGTTGGGGGACAATGCAAATAGTCCAGGTAGCCATGATTAGCTGTTCAGGAGTCTTATGGCTTTGGGGTAGAAGCTGTTAAGAAGCCTTTTGGACCTAGACTTGGCGCTCCGGTACCGCTTGCCGTGTGGTAGCAGAGAGAACAGTCTATGACTAGGGTGGCTGGAGTCTTTGACAATTTTTAGGGCCTTCCTCTGACACCGCCTGGTATAGAGGTCCTGGATGGCAGGAAGCTTGGCCCCAGTGATGTACTGGGCTGTACGCACTACCCTGTGTAAATATCAACCGCATACACTCTCATTGGGGACCGCCTTGCAACCAGTCAGCCTGTGGTGCTCTGCAGGGAGTGGAGGAAAGAAAGCTGGGTGGATTTTTAAAATATTTATTAGGATCCCCATTAGCTGTTGCGAAAGCTGGGGTCCACACAAAACATTAAACATGACATAATACAGAACATAATTGGACAAGAACAAAACTACATATATTTAAAAACAGCACACATAGCCTACATAGCAATACATACACACAACATCTAGTTCAAATAGGGGAGAGGAGTTGTGCCGTGAGGTGTTGCTTTATCCGTTTTTTGAAACCAGGTTTGATGTTCATTTGAGCAATATGAGATTGAAGGGAGTTCCATGCAATAATGGCTTTATATAATACTGTACGCTTTCTTGAATTTGTTCTGGATTTGGGGATTGTGAAAAGACCCATGGTGGCATGTCAGTTGGGGTAAGTGTGTGTCTCAGAGCTGTATGTAAGTTAACTATGCAAACAATTTTGAATTTTCAACACATTAATGTTTCTTATTAAAAAGAAGAAGTGATGCAGTCAGTCTCTCAACTCTTAGCCAAGAGAGACTGACATGCATAGTATTAATATTAGCCCGCTGATTACAATGAAGAGCAAGACGTGCCACTCTATTCTGGGCCAGCTGCAGCTTAACTAGGTCTTTCTTTGCAGCACTTGACCACATGACTGGACAATAATCAAGATAAGACAAAACCAGAGCCTGCAGGACTTGCTTTTTGGAGTGTGGTGTCAAATAAGCAGAGCATCTCTTTATTGGGTGGATGGATGGAGGGATGGATGCAGAGAGATGAAGAGCCCCCACCAACACACACACACACACACACACACACACACACACACACAAACAAACTGTAAGACACTCTCGCCAGCTCTCCAGTTCATTAGCTCCAGAATGCAACTTGACAGATAACTTATGTATTATCTTTACTGTCTTAACTCAATATTACAAAGCTTGAAGTTAGTATTTTCTAACAGAGAGTGCAGGTTTCCCCCTAAATAAACTCATGGCAGATCAGGCTGATAGACTAAATCATTCCCAGGTAATCCAGACTGAGTAAATCAATGTCAGATCAACCAGGCAGACAAATCAATCACACATCTGGCAGACAGACGGACAGAGCGACAGACTAATCGATATCAAATCAGCCCAGACAGTCTAATCTATTATTGTCACGTAAACAATCTGTCTGTAAGACGAGACTGTAGGCCTATTTAATTTCATACAGTCGTATAGTTATTAGTTTGTGTAGGGTATATGTTTAATTGGATAATTAGGTTAGTGATTTGGATAGGATCATGTGTCTTATGTGAAGGTCTGTGCTTTGCTTTGTTGTTATGTTCTGAGGGAGACATTGATGCGATGCAATTCGTTTTCAGTTGGACTTATGACTGATTAAGTTCTAATAAACATAATGCCTTAGCTGTACACTGCATGTAGCAATTATAATGTTATCACTCCATATTCTTCCGTAGTCTTCTGCAGTATCACTCTGTAGCTGCCTCCGCAGTGTTGGGCTGTACTTACGTAGAGAATCTCATAGAGTAGCCTGATTTATCACTGTGTCCGAAATGGCACTCGATTCCCTACATAGTGCACTACTTTTGACCAGAGCCCTGGTTCAAAGTAGTGCACCATATAGGGAATAGGCTGCCATTCAGGACGCAATCTATCACTGGGCTGGTAGCTTAGCCTGGACGATAGCGTTGGAGCCGCACAATAGAAGAAGAAGTGATTTGATGACACAACCAGTCTATTGAGATTAAAGGCAGTCTGCCCGGCCCGCTTAATCAAAGCCCCCTCGATCGATTCGCGCCAGGAGCCATGACTTACTCACCTCTCGTCCTCTCTCTCCTCTTCCCTCTCTCTCTCTCTCTCTCTCCCTCTCTCTCCCTCTCTCTCTCCCTCTCTCTCCCTCTTTCTCCTCTCCCACTATCTCCTTCTCTCTCTCTTCCCTGTAGCTCTCTTCTCTCTCTCTTCCTCTTTTTCTCTCCTCTCTCCTCCCTCTATCCTCTATCGTCTGAGAGTCCCAGGCTTGGCCAAGGAGAATGAGACAATGTTCCCTATCGATTAACCAAGCGGCCTTGTACCAGGGCGGGACTGCAGGATGGATAGGCTGCCTATAGGGTGGTGTGTAAAGTGTGTGTGTGTGTGTGTGTTGGTGCGCACAAGTGTGTGTGTGTGTGCGCGCAGGTTTGTGCTTACAGGCATGTATGTGGTGGACATTCTGTACTGTAATGTTTCACCACTAAGTGCAAATGTGTGTAATTGTCTGTGTCAGCTCAAATTCAGGACAAAATAGACATTTAAAATCTTGCTCCTTGGCCTGTATTTTGAGAGAGGCAGGGGAAACCAGGTCTCTGTGCTGAGACGTTGTTTCATAATGCATGAGGAGGAGAGGACCGGGCTGAGCAGGTACACATCCCTCACATCAAATGGAGTGAGAAAAGATAAGAGGGGGAATGGAAGAAAGAGTGAGGAAAGATGGAGAGAGGAGGAGACAGGAAGCCGCCTCTTTCTTTATACCTAGAATGCCCAGGGCTAGGTTGAGGAAGGATTGTACTTAGGAAACACTTGGAGAATAATATTGGTGTGGCTTAGAATGAACGCTTGTGGTATATACATAGGCTACAAATGAATGCTTATAGTAAAAGTATAACAAATAAACATTCAAACATCTGAATATAACACAGAGACATACAGTAGATAAGTATTCAGTGTATAGAATTAGATATAATACTCAAACACAGTAAAACAAATATATACAGAATGTGCGTGTTTGCGTGTACACAGTAATTGGAGCCACCAGGAAGGAAGTAACCATTAAACATTATCCTCTGCAGACTGTATCACCATGGCAACCCCTCTAATGCTCTCTCTCATTGAGGATGTTAAACGAGCACCTATAGGAGCATGACCCTGCATTTTAAGCGCTCATCCGTCGGGGACGCTGTAGGATGCCCTCCTAAAACTTAAAGGGTAGGTAGCATAAACATAACCACATGTAACATATGGATTTGCATAAGTATAGGAAACAGAAGTCCCAATGCAAAGTTGCATCTCCATTTCTATTTTTTGAGTTATTACATAAAACCGATCAGAATTCTGAAGAAGGACGAAGTCATGCCGGCAAATGTTTTTGCGGGGTATGACGTTATATGGATGACCCGTCAATCCAGCCTATTCCCTATAATGTAAACTCCAACAGAAATAACTTCAAATGTATAACTTCAAATTAAACATGACTATCTTAGCCAGCAAGCAAGCAAGCCAGCTAAAGTTAGTTATTTTAGCTTAGCTAGCCAACCACCAGGGTCGACATACAGCGCCTTCAGAATTTTGTTGTGTTAAAGCCTGAATTCAAAATGGATTAAATCAATGTCGTTTCTCACCCATCTACACACAAAACCCCATAATGACAAAGTGAAAATATGTTTTTGGAAATCATTGCAAATATATTGAATATGAAATTTAGAAATATATTTTTACAAAAGTATTCACACCCCTGAGTCAATACATGTTAGATTCACCTTTGGCAGCGATTACAGTTGTGAGTCTTTCTGGGTAAGTCTCTAAGAGCTTTCCACACCTGGATTGTGCAACATCTTTCCATTATTATTTTCAAAATTATTCAAGCTCTGTCAAATTGGTTGTTGATTATTGCTAGACAACAATTTTCAGGTCTTGCCATATATTTTTAAGCAGATTTAAGTAGAAACTAACTCGGCCACTCAGGAACATTCACTGTCTTCTTGGTAAGCATCTCCAGTGTAAATTTGGCCTTGTGTTTTAGGTTATTTTCCTGCTCAAAGGTGAATTCATCTCAGTGTCTGGTGGAAAGCAGACTGAACCAGGATTTCCTCTAGGATTTTGCCTGTGCTTAGCTCCATTCCATTTATTTTTTATCCAGAAAACCCCCCCAGGCCTTAACGATTACAAGCTTACCCATAACATGATGCAGCCACCACTATGCTTGAAAATATGGATAGTGGTACTCAGTAATGTGTTGTATTGGTTTTGCCCCAAACATAACATTTTGTGCTCAGGAAAAAAAAGTGAATTGCTTTGCCACATTTTTTGCAGCATTAATTTAGTACCTTGTTGCTGACAGGATACATGTTTTCAAATATTTTATTCTGTACAGGCTTCCTTCTTTTCACTCTGTCATTTAGGTTAGTATTGTGGAGTAACTACAATGTTGTTAATCCATCCTGAGTTTTCTCCTATCACAGCCATTAAACTTTGTAACGGTTTTAATGTCACCAATGGCCTCATGGTGAAATCCCTGAGCGGTTTCCTTCCTCTCCAGCAACTGAGTTCGGAAGGACGCCTGTATCTTTGTAGTCATCCAAAGTATAATTAATAAATTAATCATGCTCAAAAGGATATTCAATGTCTGCTTTAAAATGTGTACCCATCTACCAATATGTGTCCTTCTTTGCGAGGCAATGGAAAACCTCCCTGGTCTATGTGGTTGAATCTGTGTTTGAAATTCACTGCTGGACTGAGGGACCTTACAGATAATTGTATGTGTGGGGTACAGAGATGAGTAGTCATTCAAAAATCAAGGTAAACACTATTATTGCACACAGAGTGAGTCCATGCAACGTATTATGTGACTTGTTAAGCACATTTATACCCCTGAACGTATTTAGGCTTGCCATAACAAAGGGGTGTATACTTATTGACTCAAGACATTTGAGCTTTTCATTTTTAATGCATTTGTAAAAATTTTGAAAAACATTATTCCACTTTGACATTACGGGGTATTGTGTGCAGGCCAGTGACAAACAAATCTCAATGTAGTCCATTTTAAATTCAGGCTGTAACACAGCAAAATGTGGAATAAGTAAAGGGGTGTGAATACTTTCTGAAGGCACTGTAGCTAAGTAGTAAGCCAGAGAACAACACCAAGTAGTCTAGCACTAGTCTAGGTGCTTCAGAGGGAGAGGTCTTTTCATCTGGCCAAGGGAGAGTCAGCTAATTCAATAGTGATATAGTGAGGAAAATCCACATTGAACTTACCTGGTTTATCTCCATCACTGCTGACACTCGCGATGTACCGGCAGGTCGGTAGGAAACAGAGGTTGCAGGCTTTACATTCACGCTAGGCACAGCATCTGTTTTCAGGAGGAGTGATGAATCACGCTTCACCATCTGGCAGTCCGACGCACGAATCTGGGTTTGGCAGATGCCAGGAGAACGCTACCTGCCCCAATACATAGTGCCAACTGTAACGTTTGGTGGAGGAAGAACAATGGTCTGGGGCTGTTTTTCATGGTTTGGGCTAGGCCCCATAGTTCCAGTGAAGGGAAAACTTAACGCTACAGCATACAATGACATTCTAGATGATTCTGTGCTTCCAACTTTGTGGTAACAGTTTGGGGAAAGCATAATGTTTCCACCTCCATGTTTGACGGTGGGGATGGTGTTCTTGGGGTCATAGGCAGCATTCCTCCTCCTCCAAACACGGCGAGTTGAGTTGATGCCAAAGACCTCGATTTTTGTCTCATCTGACCACAACACTTTCACCCAGTTCTCCTCTGAATCATTCAGATGTTCATTGGCAAACATCAGACGGCCCTGTAAATGTGCTTTCTTGAGCAGGGGGACCTTACGGGCCCTGCAGGATTTCAGTCCTTCACGGCGTAGTGTGTTACCAATTGTTTTCTTGGTGACTATGGTCCCAGCTGCCTTGAGATCATTGACAAGATCCTCCCGTGTAGTTCTGGGCTGATTCCTCACCGTTCTCATGATCATTGCAACTCCACGAGGTGAGATCTTGCATGGAGCCCCAGGCCGAGGGAGATTGACAGTTATTTTGTGTTTCTTCCATTTGTGAATAATCGCGCCAACTGTTGTCACCTTCTCACCAAGCTGCTTGGCGATGGACTTGTAGCCCATTCCAGCCTTGTGTAGGTCTACAATCTTGTCCCTGACATCCTTGGAGAGCTCTTTGTTCTTGGCCATGGTGGAGAGTTTGGAATCTGATTGATTGATTGCTTCTGTGGACAGGCGTCTTTTATACAGGTAACAAGCTGAGATTAGGAACACTCCCTTTAAGAGTGTGCTCCTAATCTCAGCTCGTTACCTATATAAAAGACACCTGGGAGCCAGAAATCTTTCTGATTGAGAGGGGGTCAAATACCTATTTCCCTCATTAAAATGCAAATCAATTCATAACATTTTTGACATGCGTTTTTCTGGATTTTTTTGTTGTTATTCTGTCTCTCACTGTTCAAATAAACCTACCATTAAAATTATAGACTGATAATTTCTTTATCAGTGGGAAAACGTACAAAATCAGCAGGGGATCAAATACTTTTTTCCCTCACTGTATGTGCCTCCTCATGGTGAATGTACCATCCATTTACCAGATGGGAATAAAGGCCTTAGGGGAGAGAACCTCATAATCTTTATTGTGCATGTGATGTGGTGCGTCACCAAGCCTATCTCCCGGCACAGCTGATATTCATAAAGCATATCAAGCAGTTAGAAAGAAATATTTTGATTCAAATGTTTACACATTGTTCTTTGGAAATGACTGTTTGCATATCTAATCAAGCCTTATTGTGTTGTTTTCTGTTATAGGTACACATTTCAATGTGTACACCATGTACAAACTTTGATGTAGGCCTAGCTACAAGATTTGCTCCTCGTTTGCCTCGAACAATTGCTTTATCTTTATATAGCCACAATATAAATGATTTAGGTTACTATTTCAGCCTAGCAAAGGATTATGTATGTCTGAAGCCATTGCATGTGTTGTTATTGTAAAGTAAGATTTGAATGGGCAAACAGATTTTAGGAATGGTGCTGCCGGAGGGCCGTCTTTTATTGGATGAAACTATGAGAAGTAAGTTGCGTTCAGGGGCATTCTTCTCCTGGTGTAGTAGTTGCTGCCTGCTGTATGGCTGCTCTAATCAGTGTGTTATTTTTCCCTTTTCATGTTATCGATGCCTGTTTTCATCACAGTGTGTTTATACAAACTACTCTGTGTGTGTGTGTGTGCATGAGGTTCCTATGTTTGGTTCCAATAGGCATAGCTAATCGAATTGAGTGTGCGTGAAGACAGTAACTTGGCAAATAGTTGTTTTCCTTACTCATATTTTCAATATCTCATTGATATCCAGTGACAAAGACAACCTTGTGTTTTGCTCCTAATCTGAACCAGGAGCCACTAATCCACTTCCTGCTTCTCCTCGCTCTCCTCTTACACAAGAGGATAGAGGACTAGGGGCACGGCCCCGCTTAGACCAGAAGGTTATGGTTTCCATTTATTGACTCTTACGACAATACATACAGTTCCTACGTTATGAATTCAGATGCAGAACATGTGTCCGAGTTATAACAAAGTGAGTTATGCCAAAGTGAGACACTGGCTTGTGTACCCAGGCCTGAATGCCAATGAAATAGTAGTACGTCGGATAAATTCCCTCAGTGTTATGTCGGTATGCATGGATATGGATCATGTGTTGATGCTGAAGTGTGTGTCTGTGTCTGTCTCTCTGTGTGTGTCTGTCTGTCTGTCTGTCTGTCTGTCTCTGTCTCTGTCTCTGTCTCTGTCTCTGTCTCTGTCTCTGTCTCTGTCTCTGTCTCTGTCTCTGTGTGTGTCTGTGTGTGTCTAATCGCATCCTCTGTCATTTTCCTCTTTCTTTCCAGATGGCGGACAAAGCAGAATTTGGATTACTGCTTCCTCATGATGTACGCCCAGTCCAAAGGGACCTACTATGTGCAGGTACGAAACCTCAAGCCTCTTGAAGTATGCATCTGTTTACAGTGTTTTCTGTAAAGACTGAAGAAATTACTATATTCTGCATTGTGAAATGAGAATCTAGAAGTGTGTAAACACTATGAACTGTTTGTTCTGGGAATAATAGTTCTGACATGGCAGTGCTTGGAACTACATTGCTCACAGGGCAGCCATTGCGCAGAACCTTCGGGCAGGTGGCACTCCACTTCAGCTTTCCACGCTATAGTCCTACAGAAGCAATCTAGAAAGCAATCGTGAGGGTGACAGAGCAATAACATTAGCCCCAGTCGTCTCCCGCCGCCGGGGCTGCATTCGTGAGAGCCGACAAGCGCCTGCTGTTTAGATTTTTGATTTGACTTATTAGGATCCCCATTAGCCGACGCCAATGGCGACGGCTAGTCTTACTGGGGTCCGACACATAATGAAAAATACATTGCAGACATACATTTAAAAACATTAACATGTAGTGTGTTTGTGTGTGTGTGCGCATCTATCAGTTACACATACATGTCAGTACATACACACAACAAGTAGGTCACATGGGGAAGAGGCGTTGTTCCGTGAGGTGTTGCTTTATTAGTTTTTTGAAATTAGGTTTTCTGTTCACTTGCGCTATATGAGATGGAAGGGAGCTCCATTCATGGCTCTGTATAATACTGTACATTTCCTTGAATTTGTGCTGGTGGCATGTCTAGTGGGGTAAGTGTGTGTGTATGTTGACTATGCAAACAATTTGGAATTTCCAACACATTGTTTGTTATAACATTTATTTCACATGACCCATCAATTTAGACAATTGTGTCTGGGTAAGCATCATCTAATAATTATATTTTTATCTGGGCACTTTATGTTTTTGATATTGCTACTATGCAAGTAACCATTTCACTGGACCGTTTACACCTTCTGTATCCTGTGCATGTGACAAATAAACATTGATTTTATTTGATATAGTGTGTGTTTACCAGAGACGGTAATGTGAAGAGCAACAGGACCTGCACCAAAGTCAGATTAGGATATAGGCCAATGACTAGATAGTGTATTTTTAGCTGGAGTTTTTCCTTATTGTAGGCTACTACTTTGACCACTTTTAGTCTTGAAATCTTTGGTTGTTTAGTACACTCACTCTGTATAGCACATGGCCTCATGTGAATCCTTAAAGAGATGGGTGGGGCTAAGGCTTAAGCGGGTGTGAACGATGCTGAATGGGTGTAGACAAAGAAGAGCTCTCCAGTAGGTCTACCAAAACATTCAAGGGCCATTTCCTCAAAAGTGGGGTGTCAAGTTTATTACATTTACATTGACATTTTAGTCATTTAGCAGACGCTCTTATCCAGAGCGACTTACAGTTAGTGAATACATATATATATATTTTTATACTTGCCCCCCCCCGTGGGAATCGAACCCACAACCCTGGCGTTGCAAACGCCATGCTCTATCAACTGAGCTACATCCCTGCCGGCCATTCCCTCCCCTACCCTGGACGACACTGGGCCAATTGTGCGCCACCCCATGGGTCTCCCGGTCGCGGCCGGCTGCGACAGAGCCTGGATTCGAACCAGGACAGAGCCTGGATTCGAACCAGGATCTCTAGTGGCACAGTTTGCACTGCGATGCAGTGCCTTAGACCACTGCGCCACTCAGGAGAACGTTCAAAGCAGACGTTCAACGTATCAACGTTCAAAGCAGAATGTCTTTCCCATTTTTCCTCAACTGCAGTGTATGATATAACATTTTCTAGCTCTGAGTCTCTACTTTTATCCAATGTAAAAAATAATTTTAAAAAATCTAATTTTGCTACATAGGACCGATTCCAGGTAGTGGGTCACATTTTGTCTCCTGCAACTTCTTCAACAGCAGCACCCTTCATTACCAGATTCAGCTGAGGTCTAGAACTTAAGGAATGATTTGTACCAAATACAATGCTCTTAGTTTTAGAGATGTTCAGGATTAATTTATTACTGGCCACACATTCTAAAACTGACTTTAACTTTTTGTTATCGGTTTCAGTGACTTCATTAGCTGTGGATGCTGACACGTACAGTACCAGTCAAAAGTTTGGACACACCTACTCATTCCAGGGTTTTGCTTTATTTTTACTATTTTCTACTTTGAAGAATAATAGTGAAGACATCAAAACTATGAAATAACACATATGGAATCATGTAGTAACCAGAAAAGTGTTAAACAAATCAAAATATATTTTATATTTGAGATTTTTCGAAGTAGCCACTCTTTGCCTTGATGACCGCTTTGTACACTCTTGGCATTCTCTCAACCAGTTTCATGAGGTAGTCACCTGGAATGCATTTCAATGAACATATGTGCCTTGTTAAAAGTTAATTTGTGGAATTTCTTTCCTTCTTAATGCGTTTGAGCCAATCAGTTGTGTTGTGACAAGGTAGAGTTGGTATACAGAAGATAGCCCTATTTGGTAAAAGACCAAGTCCATATTATGGCAAGAACAGCTCAAATAAGCAAAGAGAGATGACAGTCCATCATTACTTTAAGACATGAGGTCAGTCAATCCGGAACATTTCAAGAACTTTGAAAGTGCAGTCGCAAAAACCATCAAGCGCTTTGATTAAACTGGCTCTTATGAGGACCGCCACAGGAAAGGAAGACACAGAGTTATCTCTGCTGCAGCGGATAAGTTCATTAGAGTTAACTGCACCTCAGATTGCAGCCCAAATAAATGCTTCACAGAGTTCAAGTAACAGACACATTTCAACATCAACTGTTCAGAGGAGACTGTGTGAATCAGGCCTTCATGGTCGAATTGCTGCAAAGAAACCACTACTAAAGGACACCAATAAGAAGAAGAGACTTGCTTGGGCCAAGAAACACAAGCAATGGACATTAGACCGGTGGAAATCTGTCCTTTGGTCTGATGAGTCCAAATGTGAGATTTTTGGTTCCAACCGCTGTGTCTTTGTGAGACGCAGAGTAGGTGAATGGATGATCTCCGCATGTGTGGTTCCTACCATGAAGCATGGAGGAGGAGGAGGAGGTGTGATGGTGTGGGGTTGATTTGCAGGTGACACTGTCAGTGATTTATCAAGGCCCACTTAACCAGCATGGCTACCACATCATTCTGCAGCAATACGCCATCCCAACTGGTTTGCGCTTAGTGGGATTATCATTTGTTTTTCAACAGTACAATGACTCAAAACACACCTCCAGGCTGTATAAGGGCTATTTGACCAAGAAGGAGAGTGATGGAGTGCTGCATCAGATGACCTGGCCTCCACAATCATCCGACCTCAACCCAATTGAGATGGTTTGGGATGAGTTGGACCGCGGAGAGTGAAGGAAAAGCAGCCAACAAGTGCTCAGCATATGTGGGAACTCCTTCAAGACCATTGGAAAAGCATTCCTCATGAAGCTGGTTGAGAGAATGCCAAGAGTGTGCAAAGCTGTCATCAAGGCATGGGTGGCTACTTTGAAGAATCTCAATGGTTGTGGCAGGTCATTGGTAAAAATAGAAAAGAGTAGAGGGCCTAGAGAGCTGCCCTGTGGTACACCACACTTTACATGTCTGACATTGGAGAAGCTTCAATTAAAGAAAAACCTCTGAGTTTTATTAGATAGATAGCTCTGAATCCACGATATGGCAGAAGTTGAAAAGCCATAACGCAAGTTTTCTCAACACCAGATTATGGTCAATAATATAGTATCAAAGGCTGCACTGAAATCAAACAGTACTGCTCCCACAATCTTCTTATTATCAATTTCATGAAGCCTTAACAGTTCTAACAGTCAGTTTCCTAACAGGTGCATGTTTATCAATAATTGGATGAAGCAATTTCATAAATTCATCAAGTGCATCGTCTGGATGCTCCTTATTAATCACATCAGACCAGCAAATATTTTTAACATCATCCACAAAAGAGTCACAGCAAAATCCTTATTTCTAAGGCTACATACAGTGGGGGGGAAAAGTATTTAGTCAGCCACCAATTGTGCAAGTTCTCCCACTTAAAAAGATGAGAGAGGCCTGTAATTTTCATCATAGGTACACGTCAACTATGACAGACAAAATTGATTTTTTTTCTCCAGAAAATCACATTGTAGGATTTTTTATGAATTTATTTGCAAATTATGGTGGAAAATAAGTATTTGGTCAATAACAAAAGTTTCTCAATACTTTGTTATATACCCTTTGTTGGCAATGACACAGGTCAAACGTTTTCTGTAAGTCTTCACAAGGTTTTCACACACTGTTGCTGGTATTTTGGCCCATTCCTCCATGCAGATCTCCTCTAGAGCAGTGATGTTTTGGGGCTGTCGCTGGGCAACACGGACTTTCAACTCCCTCCAAAGATTTTCTATGGAGTTGAGATCTGGAGACTGGCTAGGCCACTCCAGGACCTTGAAATGCTTCTTACGAAGCCTCTCCTTCGTTGCCCGGGCAGTGTGTTTGGGATCATTGTCATGCTGAAAGACCCAGCCACGTTTCATCTTCAATGCCCTTGCTGATGGAAGGAGGTTTTCACTCAAAATCTCACGATACATGGCCCCATTCATTATTTCCTTTACACGGATCAGTCGTCCTGGTCCCTTTGCAGAAAAAACAGCCCCAAAGCATGATGTTTCCACCCCCATGCTTCACAGTAGGTATGGTGTTCTTTGGATGCAACTCAGCATTCTTTGTCCTCCAAACACGACTGAGTTGAGGTTTTACCAAAAAGTTCTATTTTGGTTTCATCTGACCATATGACATTCTCCCAATCCTCTTCTGGATCATCCAAATGCACTCTAGCAAACTTCAGACGGGCCTGGACATGTACTGGCTTAAGCAGGGGGACACGTCTGGCACTGCAGGATTTGAGTCCCTGGCGGCGTAGTGTGTTACTGATGGTAGGCTTTGTTACTTTGGTCCCAGCTCTCTGCAGGTCATTCACTAGGTCCCCCCGTGTGGTTCTGGGATTTTTGCTCACCGTTCTTGTGATCATTTTGACCCACGGGGTGAGATCTTGCGTGGAGTCCCAGATCGAGGGAGATTATCAGTTGTCTTGTATGTCTTCCATTTCCTAATAATTGCTCCCACAGTTGATTTCTTCAAACCAAGCTGCTTACCTATTGCAGATTCAGTCTTCCCAGCCTGGTGCAGGTCTACAATTTTGTTTCTGGTGTCCTTTGACAGCTCTTTGGTCTTGGCCATAGTGGAGTTTGGAGTGTGACTGTTTGAGGTTGTGGACAGGTGTCTTTTATACTGATAACAAGTTCAAACAGGTGCCATTAATACAGGTAATGAGTGGAGGACAGAGGAGCCTCTTAAAGAAGAAGTTACAGGTCTGTGAGAGCCAGAAATCTTGCTTGTTTGTAGGTGACCAAATACTTATTTTCCACCATAATTTGCAAATAAATTCATAAAAAATCCTACAATGTGATTTTCTGGATTTTTTTCCCTCAATTTGTCTGTCATAGTTGACTTGTACCTATGATGAAAATTACAGGCCTCTCTCATCTTTTTAAGTGGGAGAACTTGCACAATTGGTGGCTGACTAAATACTTTTTTTCCCCACTGTAAAAATACTGGTCAGGCCATTAATTTGGCTGTGCCCCCATAGGATGACAATGCCCCTATCCACAGAGCACGAGTAGTCACTGAATGGTTTGATGAGCATGAAAACGATGTAAACCATATGCCATGGCCGTCTCAGTCACCAGATCTCAATCCAATTGAACACATGGGAGATTCTGGAGCGGCGCCCGAGACAGCGTTTTCCAACCATCAACAAAACACCAAATGATGGAATTTTTTGTGGAAGAATAGTGTTGCATCCCTCCAATAGAGTTCCAGACACTTGTAGAATCAGTTACCTGTACCTGCAACGTCAAAAAGGTGCCCGCTACCTGACCCTAAAACACAGCAAACAGACAAAAAAACTAAACAGGTGCATATGCTTAAACACATCCCCACTCCTCGTTAGCGGGCATACTTTAGCCACTAGGATGGAAACATTTACCTTCAGGCTATACTCAAACCCTACACCCCAACCCGAGCACTCCATTCTGCCACCTTTGTTCTCTTCGCCCTCCCACCCTTACGGGGGTCAGCTTCCGCTCAGCCCGGTCAAACTCTTCTCTGTCCTGGCACCCCAATGGTGGAACGAGCTTCCCTCTGACGTTAGGACAGCAGAGTCCCTGCCCATCTTCCAAAAATGCCTGAAACCCTACCTCTTCACGGATTATCTTGATTAATCCCACAGCACCCCCCCCCCCCCCCCACCCCCCCACATTAAAAAAAAAATGAAACAAAACTAAATCTAACACCCTTGCCTTTCGTGAACTAACACTCGCACTTGACTTTTTTCTACTAGCACTGACTTTGCTGATAGCTACTTTATTGAGGAAAAATATTCTTACTATGACTGAGATATGTGGTTGTCTCCCCAGCTATCTAAAGATGAATGCACTAACTATAAGTCGCTCTGGATAAGAGCTTCTGCTAAATGACTAAAATGTCAATGTAAAATGGAAACCGATGGAAACTGACATGTTTATTCCGCCACCGGCTGGAAATAGGATAACGGCCATCTGTTGCAGCCCAATGTACAGTATCACCCTGGCTCTGCGTCCGACTCACAAAACATGTATCCAGGCTGTCTCCACCTCGGTCCTCACTCACGGTGGGAGAACAGGGGGCGAGAGGGAAGCAGGGTGAGATGGGAAGTGACAGGGGTTGCGTGGGCCCAGTGCTGGAGGCTTGCCTCAGATAGGAGAGGAGCTCATTATGCCACAGTTTAATCCTTCCTAATCACCTCATCTGTTTAGTGACACACACGGAGCAGCCGTCACTTCTCTCAACATGGCTGTCGAGCTGTCTTTTTTCTTTTTTGTTCCTTCTCTTTTTGTTTTAGTTGTAGTTTAGAGTGGGAGTCTACACCTGTCGTTTACTGATTTGCAGTCGTGTGTCATCTCCTGTTCAAGTCTCTTGACACATTTGAAGCTTTAAAAATGTGATGCTTAAAAAATAAAATTTTTAAAGGATAAAGGACAGAGTGTACAGACAATGTGATGAAGTAATTGTACTAGACAATATGCTGAGTCATACAAATGTGTATTACAGCGTAATTTCACATTGTCATTCATGTTGTGTAATGTTTTCAACACCTTCCAGAGTTTTCAATTATTGAATAGTCATGGCCATATGGCTGCAATCACAAAAACCCATTGCTACAAATTACACCAATTAGTATTTAATTAAACGTAATGACTGGGAATTGTCACATTAATGAGAGAAATAAGAACATAACAGAATGCTTATCTCTTTATTTCCCTTTTTTCTTCTCTGACTTTCTCTCTCTCTCAGCTGGAGGATGACATTGTGGCGCGTCCGAATTACTTCACCACGATGAAGAACTTTGCCCTGCAGCAGCCTTCCGAGGAGTGGATGATCTTGGAGTTCTCCCAGCTGGGCTTTATCGGTAAGCCTCAGCCCGTTCCAAAATAGCTAGCATAGCGCTAACGTTGAGTGTGTAAGCTAAAGAGCAACGACTCAGCGTTACAGAGCTACAGCCAGAAGAACTAGCCTATAGTGCTCTAATACTGAATGTGTGAGTTAAAGATTTACAACTTAAGATTCTTATCAAGGCAGCCCCAAAAGAGGGACTAACAATGAACCCCTAATTAGGACACTGATACTTGAACATCGGGCAAGACACATGAACTTGAAAGCCGCTCGGCTATTCAAAGGCATAATCCTGACAAATGGCAAAGGTAAGCTATTTTAGTCAGAAGGTTATGATCAAATCAACAGCTTGGCAGGGAAGTTGTTTCAAAGCTCCCTCCAACTCGTCAGAACTCAATTTAAAAGTACCCACTTTGAATTAAAGCCGCCAAAATTAATTGAAACGTCAACCTCCGTTTGATCTCTGCTGTAATTATACTGTCGCGAGTAATCAATTACTTATATCTTCCGGAATCTATCAGTGTGGGGTAGCTGGCATGTGAAAATAGCACTTGACTGGGGCTGAAGTACATTTTAGAGTCAAGGCCATAGTTTCGGTTTGTGAGAGCAGTTCCAACTTTCAAGTAAAGTGAACTGGAGGGAACAAAATGCGGCCAAAGCTTTTCAGTGGTCGCGTTATCATCAGGGAGAGAATGGGGAACACGTGGTGTGTTTTCGGGGCTCGTGCGGAGCTAGTTGTTTTGACAGCCAGCGCAGGGCCTGGTCCCAAGGTAAACTGAACCAAAGAATCCCCTAGTCATTGTTTCTGCAGGGTTTGACACGTGCTAGACACAGACAGACCCCATTGGGTCTATCATGAAGTCCAGCTTTCTAACTACACACATAGACTCACTGTCAGAGTCAATTGTGTTTTTTTAATGAAAATGAATAATGATATACAGTGGGGAAAAAAAGTATTTAGTCAGCCACCAATTGTGCAAGTTCTCCCACTTAAAAAGATGAGAGAGGCCTGTCATTTTCATCATAGGTACACGTCAACTATGACAGACAAATTGT
Source organism: Coregonus clupeaformis (assembly GCF_020615455.1). NCBI lineage: Eukaryota > Metazoa > Chordata > Actinopteri > Salmoniformes > Salmonidae > Coregonus > Coregonus clupeaformis. The sequence continues at coordinate 31,598,424 of NC_059193.1, forward strand.
GGAAAAAAATCCAGAAAATCACATTGTTTGATTTTTAATGAATTTATTTTCAAATTAGGGTGGAAAATAAGTATTTGGTCACCTACAAACAAGCAAGATTTCTGGCTCTCACAGACCTGTAACTTCTTCTTTAAGAGGCTCCTCTGTCCTCCACTCGTTACCTGTATTAATGGCACCTGTTTGAACTTGTTATCAGTATAAAAGACACCTGTCCACAACCTCAAACAGTCACACTCCAAACTCCACTATGGCCAAGACCAAAGAGCTGTCAAAGGACACCAGAAACAAAATTGTAGACCTGCACCAGGCTGGGAAGACTGAATCTGCAATAGGTAAGCAGCTTGGTTTGAAGAAATCAACTGTGGGAGCAATTATTAGGAAATGGAAGACATACAAGACCACTGATAATCTCCCTCGATCTGGGGCTCCACGCAAGATCTCACCCCGTGGGGTCAAAATGATCACAAGAACGGTGAGCAAAAATCCCAGAACCACACGGGGGGACCTAGTGAATGACCTGCAGAGAGCTGGGACCAAAGTAACAAAGCCTACCATCAGTAACACACTACGCCGCCAGGGACTCAAATCCTGCAGTGCAAGACATGTCCCCCTGCTTAAGCCAGTACATGTCCAGGCCCGTCTGAAGTTTGCTGGAGTGCATTTGGATGATCCAGAAGAGGATTGGGAGAATGTCATATGGTCAGATGAAACCAAAATATAACTTTTTGGTAAAAACTCAACTTGTCGTGTTTGGAGGACAAAGAATGCTGAGTTGCATCCAAAGAACACCATACTTACTGTGAAGCATGGGGGTGGAAACATCATGCTTTGGGGCTGTTTTTTCTGCAAAGGGACCAGGACGACTGATCCGTGTAAAGGAAAGAATGAATGGGGCCATGTATCGTGAGATTTTGAGTGAAAACCTCCTTCCATCAGCAAGGGCATTGAAGATGAAACGTGGTTGGGTCTTTCAGCATGACAATGATCCCAAACACACCACCCGGGCAACGAAGGAGTGGCTTCGTAATAAGCATTTCAAGGTCCTGGAGTGGCCTAGCCAGTCTCCAGATCTCAACCCCATAGAAAATCTTTGGAGGGAGTTGAAAGTCTGTGTTGCCCAGCGACAGCCCCAAAACATCACTGCTCTAAATGAGATCTGCATGGAGGAATGGGCCAAAATACCAGCAACAGTGTGTGAAAACCTTGTGAAGACTTACAGAAAACGTTTGACCTGTGTCATTGCCAACAAAGGGTATATAACCAAGTATTGAGACACTTTTGTTATTGACCAAATACTTATTTTCCACCATAATTTGCAAATAAATTCATTAAAAATCCTACAATGTGATTTTCTGGATTTTTTTTTCTCATTTTGTCTGTCATAGTTGACGTGTACCTATGATGAAAATTACAGGCCTCTCTCATCTTTTTAAGTGGGAGAACTTGCACAATTGGTGGCTGACTAAATACATTTTTTCCCCACTGTACATCATCCTTACCACTCAGCACTTATCTATGATTGAAACAAAAATATGGCGTTGATTGATTTGAAATTATGATTGGAAAATACCCAAATAAACCCTTCTCTGATGGTCTGTTTTGGTCATGGGATTTATAGTCTGGCTGAAGCTGAATTCCACTTTCTTATGATTGTGGCCTTTGATATTTCTAACATTTCCATTCAGACATCTAAGAGGGGGTCTGGTGTCTTGTGACTCTGCTGATCAGTAAAGAACGAATGACAGCAGCCACTTAAAGGACACCAAGCAGCCACAGCCGCCACACATACACCCAAGCCATTATGTGTGCCTCTGTGTCGTGTGTGTTCACACAAGTGACAACTGAGAGCATTTTCTTTCTCTGAGAAATGGAAAAGAAGAGTATTGGAAGAAGCGTCAGTGAAGTGGTTGCCATGGACCAAGCATTATGAAGACACACTATACTAATTAGCCGAGTGTCATCCAAGAGTAACCCTTTACAAAGGTGACATTTGACCAAAACACCTTCCTCTCTTCCTTTCTCTCTCTGACACACACACACACACACACACACACACACACACACACAGAATCCCCCTCATGTACAGTACACACAATTACACTGCATGCGCCACACACTTTCCAGGAGCTTCTGCTGCTGCACTTTACTCTAATAGGTCCCTGAGTGCTGTTCGGGGCCCAGCTTAACCAGTGATTGATGCCCACTCTCCTCTCCCTCCACTCCATCTCTCCAGCCCCATCTCCCCCAGCAAAGACCTCCCTCATTACTGGGCCCTGTCTATGGAGGCTGTCAAACAATGTGTATAGGACCAGTAGGATGTATAGGGACTAGGGAGTGATGCTGATCTAAGGTCAGTTTTGCGCTTAAAGGTAAGCGTGCGATTGGGGGAGGGCAAGCTGATCTGAGATCTGTGCCCACTGGGAACTTCTACCTATTGGGGAATAGTCTATTGGGAGCCAATTGACTAATAAAACAATAGATTTAGGTGCAATATGTTGCTGCTGGTAGAAAGAATGCTGTCTACAGGGACTACAGTGAGGGGAAAAAAGTATTTGATCCCCTGCTGATTTTGTACGTTTGTCCACTGACAATGAAATGATCAGTCTATAATTGTAATGATATGTTTATTTGAACAGTGAGAGACAATAAACAATAAACATAATAATAACAACAACAAAATCCAGAAAAACGCATGTCAAAAATGTTATAAATTGATTTGCATTTTAATGAGGGAAATAAGTATTTGACCCCCTCTCAATCAGAAAGATTTCTGGCTCCCAGGTGTCTTTTATACAGGTAACGAGCTGAGATTGGGAGCACACTCTTAAAGGGAGTGCTCCTAATCTCAGCTTGTTACCTGTATAAAAGACACCTGTCCACAGAAGCAATCAATCAATCAGATTCCAAACTCTCCACCATGGCCAAGACCAAAGAGCTCTCCAAGGATGTCAGGGACAAGATTGTAGACCTACACAAGGCTGGAATGGGCTACAAGACCATCACCAAGCAGCTTGGTGAGAAGGTGACAACAGTTGTTGCGATTATTCGCAAATGGAAGAAACACAAAAGACCTGTCAATCTCCCTCGGCCTTGGTCTCCATGCAAGATCTCACCTCGTGGAGTTGCAATGATCATGAGAACGGAATCAGCCCAGAACTACATGGGAGGATCTTGTCAATGATCTCAAGGCAGCTCGGACCATAGTCACCAAGAAAACAAATTGGTAACACACTACGCAGTGAAGGACTGAAATCCTGCAGCGCCCGCAAGGTCCCCGTGCTCAAGAAAGCACATATACAGGCCCGTCTGAAGTTTGCCAATGAACATCTGAATGATTCAGAGGAGAACTGGGTGAAAGTGTTGTGGTCAGATGAGACCAAAATCGAGCTCTTTGGCGTCAACTCAACTCGCCGTGTTTGGAGGAGGAGGAATGCTGCCTATGACCCCAAGAACACCATCCCCACAGTCAAACCTGGAGGTGGAAACATTATGCTTTGGGGGTGTTTTGTTTGCTAAGGGGACAGGACAACTTCACCGCATCAAGAGAGAACCTCCTTCCCTCAGCCAGGGCATTGAAAATGGGTCGTGGATGGGTATTCCAGCATGACAATGACCCAAAACACACGGCCAAGGCAACAAAGGAGTGGCTCAAGAAGAGGCACATTAAGGTCCTGTAGTGTCCTAGCCAGTCTCCAGACATTAATCCCATAGAAAATATGTGGAGGGAGCTGAAGGTTCGAGTTGCCAAACGTCAGCCTCAAAACCTTCATGACTTGGAGAAGATCTGCAAAGAGGAGTGGAACAAAATCCCTCCTGAGATGTGTGCAAACCTGGTGGCCAACTACAAGAAACGTCTGACCTCTGTGATTGCCAACAAGGGTTTTGCCACCAAGTACTAAGTCATGTTTTGCAGAGGGGTCAAATACTTATTTCCCTCATTAAAATGCAAATCAATTTATAACATTTTTGACATCTTTTCTGGATTTTTTTGTTGTTATTCTGTCTCTCACTGTTCAAATAAACCTACCATAAAAATTATAGACTGATCATGTCTTTGTCAGTGGGCAAACGTACAAAATCAGCAGGGGATCAAATACTTTTTTCCCTCACTGTATCTCCCATGGGGGGTAAACAATGCTGAGATTGCTATTCACTTTCAATTGAGTAGTAATCTTAGCCTGAGATTGCTTGACGTGGGCTTTCTCCTATTCCACTTATCAAACATATAAAGTGAAAGCTTCTGACAGATAACATAGCCACTGCTGTCACTTGCTGTGCTTATCTAAGCGAATTGAGTACCTGTCAGTTTAGTGTGTGGATCGGATTCCAGGCTTCCCATGGAGGAGATGGGGTTGAGGCATCTTTCCCCCTGTTTCTGTCTTTCTCTCTCTTCCCCATCACTCTCTCTCTCTGTATCTCCCCTATATCTCTCTCATCTTTCCCTCTCTCTCCTCTATTTCTTTCTCTCTCTCCTTCACCCTCTCCGTTAACATTTAAGTTGAGCGCATGGTCCTCGCGGGTAGCCCGGGACGGCGGGCCGGTCCGACAACCGTGACTTAACGCTGCTCACGCACGCTCGCCACAGAGTTTTGATAAGCCGACAGGCTCGCATCTCCCGCCTGTCACAACGAGCAGCTCGCCAAATCACCGCCGCCGGGCCATCAACAGCATTGGTCACGGAAAAGACACCAACCTCGATTCTCCATTGCTTGTTTTCAGTCTGAGGATTAGGAGAGAGGGAGCAGGGGGAGGGAAGAGACTGATTTGAGATCTAGATTTAGGCTTACTGAGCGTTTGAAATAGTTCAAAGTTGTCACCTTTTAGAGATTTTAAACAGACACGAGGTACAGTAGTTAAAAGGAGGAATAGCTATAGGGTTGAGTAATGATACTCTCACATTTTTGCTTCTTCCGTTTCCCTAAAGATGAAGAAAGTAGCCTAGACAACAAGATTGACCAAAAATCAACTCCCATTCTCATAATGCGCTATTACACGTTCATAGAGCTACACAGCCTCTGTATTAGGCTTAGTACAGTCAGTGTTTGTTGTCAAGGGGCTTTAAAACACAATTACATAACATAATTAGTCATCGTCGTGACGATAATGATCCGAGACAAACCAAAACAATATTCCCCTCCTCACAGGATAAGCCATGCGGCGCTAAATACATAATTCCCGCGAGGCAGTGGGGAGGCTTTGTGAGCAGTATTCTGATGGGCTGTGCTCCGACTGGGCTCTCTCAGGTGTTTTTAGGAGCTCTAGCTAGTGGTTAGCGACTGCTCCTGTCTCTCCCTTCTGCTCTCATTAGCATTTTGTGGCTAACTGGCGTGACAGGGCTAGCAGCGAGCACAATCAGGGGGTAGCCATCTGCATGTGTGGATATGCATATGAGTGCAAGGAAATAGGGGGTAGAGAGAGAGAGAGAGGTCATGTCTTCCAGATGACTGAGCAGTGAACAGGACTAGAAGTGGATCATGACCACTGAGACGGACAGGACAGGGTGTCAATCTCAGAGTGTTGATTCATGAAGATTAGTGAGGCAAAGGGGGGGGAGTAGATCTTGTTTGACTGAGTGAGGGGAAAAAAATACTATGAACTGATAGAAAAGGAGGGGAAAACATAGTACAGGGTATCCTACATAAATGAAACAGATAGCTCTCAATAGCCTACTAAGATAAATAAAGATATACGGTCCAAGAAACTGGAACCTGATTCAATTAAAATATTGAACACAAGACTTACTCATTTACTCCAAACCTTGTCTGCTGAAATATTACATATGTTATTATAAAAAATTACACATTTTATAAAAGATCATCCATCATCTTGAATGCGCGTCATGGCAAACAATCAATTATGCTATCATTTTGCAGCACCTCTCGCCGCCATGTGCACAAATTCTTATTAGCGCCCTAGGGATCATGTAGGCACGGAGAAAAATTGGATTTGTCCGTTTAATTTGGACTGCAGTGCTCAACAGTGGGTTTGGCAGTCCAGGGGTGTATCTCAATAGTCTAGATTGGCTTCCTCTCTTCATGTCCTCGCCTTCATCTGCACTGATTTGAATGAACTGGACAGGTGAAAGTAAATATCTGGATGCCAGTCACCATATTGCTTTCACCTATGCTTTCAAATTAGTGCAGAATGAAGGAGAGAAGGTCATTTTAGACTATTGCGTTGCAGCCCAAGTCCTGCATTCAGTACTTATTCAGCAGTCAGAGATTCAAAGCGTATATAAGCACCACATTGTTCTTACACTGTATTCATAGCAGCTTGTTGGTGACAAGGCCAGAGAAAAGCATATATCCTGTCACAATCCTAATATAATGCTGTGTGTTCAGCCTAGAAGTAAATTCCACTGTTCCACCTCTGTATCCCTTCACGCTAGCATTCTCCTGAGTCAGCATTCACTAGCATTACAGCCTTCACCTTCTCCCATGAGTTCATGTAATTTAGATGCATGACACACACACACACACACACATATACAATGCATTCGGAAAGTATTCAGACCCCTTGAGTTTTTCCCCAAAAAAGTTAACGTTACAGCCTTATTCTAAAATGGATTCAATTGTTTTTCCCCTCATCAATCTACACACAATACCCCATAATGACAAAGCAAAAACAGGTTTTTAGATTTTTTTGCTGAAATATCACATTTACATAAGTATTCAGACCCTTTACTCAGTACTTTGTTGAATCACCTTTGGCAGACTCAAGTCTTCTTGGGCATGATGCTACAAGCTTGGCATACCTGTATTCGAGGAGTTTCTCCCATTCTTCACTGCAGATCCTCTCAAGCTCTGTCAGGTTGGATGGGGAGCGTTGCTGCACAGCTATTTTCAGGTCTATCCAGAGATGTTCGATCGGGTTCAACTGTGGGATCTGGCTGGGCCACTCAAGGACATTCAGAGACTTGTCCCGAAGCCACTTCTGCGTTGTCTTGGCTGTGTGCTTAGGATCGTTGTCCTGTTGGAAGGTGAACCTTGGCCCCAGTCTGTACTGAGCGCTCTGGAGCAGGTTTTCATCAAGGATCTCTCTGTACTTTGCTCCGTTCATCTTTCCCTTGATCCTGACTAGTCTCCCAGTCCCTGCCGCTGAAAAACATCCCCACAGCATGATGCTGCCACCACCATGCTTCACCGTAGGGATGGTGCCAGGTTTCCTCCAGACGTGACGCTTGGCATTCAGGCCAAAGAGTTCAATCTTGGTTTCATCAGACTGGAGAATCTTGTTTCTCATGGTCTGAGAGTCCTTTAGGTGCCTTTTGGCAAACTCCAAGTGGGTTGTCATGTGCCTTTTACTGAGGAGTGGCTTCTGTCTGGCCACTCTACCATAAAGGCCTGATTGGTGGAGTGCTGCAGAGATGGTTGTCCTTCTGGAAGGTTCTTCCAACTCCACAGAGGAGCTCTGTCAGAGTGACCATTGGGTTCTTGGTCACCTCCCTGACCAAGGCCCTTCTCCCCCGATTGCTCAGTTTGGCCAGGCAGCCAGCTCTAGGAAGAGTCTTGGTGGTTCCAAACTTCTTCCATTTAAGAATGATGGCAGCCACTGTGTTCTTGGGGATCTTCAATGCTGCAAGACATTTTTTGGTACCCTTCCCCAGATTTGTGCCTCGACACAATCCTGTCTCGGAGCTCTACGGACAATTCCTTCGACCTCTGGCTTGGTTTATGCTCTGACATACACTGTCAACTGTGGGATCATATATAGACAGGTGTGTGCCTTTCCAAATCATGTCCAACGTATTGAATTTACCAAGGATGATCAATGGAACCAGGATGCACCTGAGCTCTATTTCGAGTCTCATAGCAAAGGTGTGAATACTTGTGTAAATTTTTTTTTTTTGCAAAAAAATTACAAACCTGTTTTGCTTTGTCATTATGGGGTATTGTGTGTACATTAATGAGACCTAAAAAAATATATCCATTTCAGAATAAGACTGTAACATAACAAAATGTGGAAAAAGTCAAGGGGTCTGAATACCTTCTGAATGCACTGTACATATACACACACACACATGCATAGGGAATGGTCCCCCCTCAAAAGAAAGACTACTACACAGGGCACGTTCTACACAGGGCACCCTTGTTTAATTACACATCGCCCCTTGTTACTGTTGACAAGCCCATCAAGGCCCTGATGGGTGAATTACTGATCCATTTACAGCTCTTTGTCTGTTGGCAATGTTAGGGACACCTACAAACAGTGCTTTTAACATGGTGTTTTCAACTTACATATTTTGACAAACAGTACCAGTCAAAAGTTTGGACACGCCTACTCATTCAAGGGGTTTTCTTTATTTTTACTATTTTCTACATTTTAGAATAATAGTTAAGAAATCAAAACTATGAAATAACACATATGGAATCATGTAGTAACCAAAAAAGTGTCAAACAAATCTAAATATATTTGAGATTAGAGATTTTTCAAATAGCCGCCCTTTGCCTTGATGACAGCTTTCCACACTCTTGGCATTCTCTCAACCAGCTTCACCTGGAATGCTTTTCCAACACTCTTGAAGGAGTTCCCACATATGCTTAGCACTTGTTGGCTGCTTTTCCTTCACTCTGCCATCCGACTCATCCCAAACAATCTCAGTTGGGTTGAGGTTGGGGGATTGTGGAGGCCAGGTCATCTGATGCAGCACTCCATCACTCTCCTTATTGGTCAAATAGCCCTTACACAACCTGGAGGCGTATTGGGTCATTGTCCTGTTGAAAAACAAATGATAGTCCCACTAAGCCCAAACCAGATGGGATGGTGTATCACTGCAGAATGCTGTGGTAGCCATGCTGGTTAAGTGTGCCTTGAATTCTAAATAATCACAGACAGTGTCACCAGCAAAGCACTCCCACACCATAACACCTCCTCTTCCATGCTTTACGGTGGGAACTACACATGCGGATATCATCCGTTCACCCACACCACATCTCACAATGACACAGCGGTTGGAACCAAAAATCTCAAATTTGGACTCATCAGACCAAAGGACAAATATCCACCGGTCTATTGTCCATTGTTCATGTTTCTTGGCCCAAGCAGATCTTTTTCTTATTGGTGTACTTTAGTAGTGGTTTCTTTGCAGCAATTCAACCATGAAGGCCTGATTCACACAGTCTCCTCTGAACAGTTGATGTTGAGATGTGTCTGTAACTTGAACTCTAAGCATTTATTGAGGCTGGTAACTCTAATGAACTTATCCTCTGCAGCAGAGGTAACTCTGGGTCTTCCATTCCTGTGGCAGTCCTCATGAGATCCAGTTTCATCATAATGCTTGATGGTTTTTGCGACTGCACTTGAAGAAACGTACAAAGTTCTTGAAATGTTCCGTATTGACTGACCTTCATGTCTTAAAATAATGATGGACTGTTGTTTCTCTTTGCTTATTTGAGCTGTTCTTGCTATAATATGGACTTGGTCTTTTACCAAATAGGGCTATCTTCTGTATACCCCCCTACCTTGTCACAACACAGGTGATTGGCTCAAACGCATTAAGAAGGAAAGAAATTCCACAAATTCACTTTTAAGAAGGCACACCTATTAAGTGAAATGCATTCCAGGTGACTCATGAAGCTGGTTGAGAGAATGCCAAGAGTGTGCAAAGCTGTCATCAAGGCAAAGGGTGGTTACTTTGAAGAATCTCAAATATAAAATATATTTTGATTTGTTTAACACTTTTTTGGTTACTACGTGATTCCATATGTGTTATTTCATAGTTTTGATGTCTTCACTATTATTCTACAATGTAAACATTTTTAAAAATAAAGAAAAACCCTTTAATGAGTAGGCGTGTCCAAACTTTTGAATGGTAGTGTACATGGTTATTGTGTATGTTTATTTATACAGTAATTATTATTCAACATGTCCTGGGATTTGAGCTCACAAATGTGTCTAAAATATCCCAATGTCGATAAAACAAAATAAGCAAGACAAGGTGGGATAATTTTTTGGGGGATGGTGAAATAGATTATGCGACAATTGCGGTGGAAATGCTTTTATACACAAATATTGATATAAAACCCATCCTATCGCAGGAAACTTGGAGTCACGCGATTTTATGTTTTGTTTTAATATCCCCATGACGTGGAAAAGCATGCAGAGTTTATAGGCACATTAAATACATTTTGATGAGCTTTATAACTTATTTCATAACAATCATTTATGGTGGTTAAGTGCACAGTGTTGAGCTTCATGCAAATTTCCACTAAATATCGAGGGTAAGCTATTATTTTAATAATGCTGGTGACATGATAATCGGTGCTTGGCTGACAATTATCATACGTCATCATATAACCTGCCCTGTCCACTCTATCAGCGGACTGTCTGTAGAGCATATACCAAAACCAGATTGGGCAAGTTTGCTATATTATCGCTACAGAAAACCATCGGTAGAGTTGAAAATCTCATGGAAACCCATTTAACTTTAAAAAATATATATTTGGTACATTTAACCACAAAAGTAATTTGTATTGTTATCATGCACAGCCTTTTAAATGCAACAAGTCAGTTTAATGGAAAAACCCCTCTGTTGGGAAAATGTGGATCCTGTTTTTATGCAGATTTTAGAATATTTGCATGAAAATATTTCGCCAATTGTATGGTAACTTGTTCTACACTTCAAAGTAAATGTCAGCTATGTTAAAAATACACTCAAGAAAAACGTTTTAATTTATCATAGTGATTCATGAGTAACATTAAAACAGAATAATATTCCACACCAACATTAGACAACTGTACAGAAAACCCTCAAATTGCTGAAATAAGTAAATCAAATAAATGATGAGACAATAGTCAGATTAACTGATAACTAGAATAGCAGTGCAGATGGCACATTTTTGGTAAGTGCAGAGATGTATTCTAGATATTTAATTTGTAGGGGACTTCTGAGAATGCTACAGACTTTGTGGCGCAACATAAAGATCCGCGTACCCCAAATCCAGAGGTTGTGAGTTCGAATCCCTGGTTGGGTCATATTGAAAAGTCAGTACTAAGTGATGTCAAATGTATACATATGGCCACTGGTTTTGCATGATTTTTGCTGAACACCTTTCTACTTACCTTAAAACCCCCATACAATGTCATTACTTTACTTATAGTGGGTTGGGACACATGGGACCATCATGCGATGTCCTAACGACTGTCCTGAGAATGTCTTGAAGATGTCCTCACATGGTCATCAACGACGTCCTGGTAACTTATAGTGAACTAGACAAAGGTCCCCCATAGAATGTTCCCTTGGGACCATCACGCGACTTCCTAATGACAAGTAAAATGAAGGTCCTGAGTGACATCCTGGTAACTTACAGGGAATACAAAGGTACATCAGAGAACGTTCCCATGACTGTGTTTTGGGTCACCACATATCCAGATTGGATGCATTTAAGATGCATTAGTTTGTATCCATGAAGCTTCCCATGTCGGCACAGTTGATCAAGAAGGAATAACGCTATGTCAAGGAGGTTCGGTTGTTTTTTCCACCTGCTGTAGAGCCGTAGAGAACTCGAATTTCTCCACAATTTAGGTAAACTAATGACAACACCATCTACAGTATGTGTGTGTGTGTGTGTGTGTATATATATATATATATATACACACACATACTGTATTTAAACTCCTGACTCCGACATTGCTCGTCCGAATATTATATATTTCTTAATTCCATTCTTGTACTTTTAGATTTGTGTGTAATGTTGTGAATTGTTAGATATTACTGCACTGTTGGACCTAGGAACACAAGCATTTCGCTGTACAGTAAGGGAAAAAAGTATTTGATCCCCTGCTGATTTTGTAAGTTTGCCCACTGACAAATAAATGATCAGTCTATAATTTTAATGGTAGGTTTATTTGAACAGTGAGAGACAGAATAACAACAAAAAAATCCAGAAAAACGCATGTCAAAAATGTTATGAATTGATTTGCATTTTAATGAGGGAAATAAGTATTTGACCCCCTCTCAATCAGAAAGATTTCTGGCTCCCAGGTGTCTTTTATACAGGTAACGAGCTGAGATTAGGAGCACACTCTTAAAGGGAGTGCTCCTAATCTCAGTTTGTTACCTGAATAAAAGACACCTGTCCACAGAAGCAATCAATCAATCAGATTCCAAACTCTCCACCATGGCCAAGACCAAAGAGCTCTCCAAGGATGTCAGGGACAAGATTGTAGACCTACACAAGGCTGGAATGGGCTACAAGACCATCGCCAAGCAGCTTGGTGAGAAGGTGACAACAGTTGGTGTGATTATTCGCAAATGGAAGAAACACAAAAGAACTGTCAATCTCGCTTGGCCTGGGGCTCCATGCAAGATCTCACCTCGTGGAGTTGCAATGATCATGAGAATGGTGAGGAATCATCCCAGAACTACACGGGAGGATCTTGTCAATGATCTCAAGCCAGCTGGGACCATAGTCACCAAGAAAACAATTGGTAACACACTACGCCGTGAAGGACTTAAATCCTGCAGCGCCCGCAAGGTCCCCCTGCTCAAGAAAGCCGTCTGAAGTTTACCAATGAACATCTGAATGATTCAGAGGAGAACTGGGTGAAAGTGTTGTGGTCAGATGAGACCAAAATCGAGCTCTTTGGCATCAACTCAACTCACCGTGTTTGGAGGAGGAGGATTGCTGCCTATGACCCCAAGAACACCATCCTCACCGTCAAACATGGAGGTGGAAACATTATGCTTAGGGGGGGGGGTTTTCTGCTAAGGGGACAGGACAACTTCACCGCATCAAAGGGATGATGGACGGCGCCATGTACCGTCAAATCTTGGGTGAGAACCAAGGCAACAAAGGAGTGGCTTAAGAAGAAGCACATTAAGGTCCTGGAGTGGCCTAGCCACTCTCCAGACCTAAATCCCATAGAAAATCTGTGGAGGGAGCTGAAAGTTTGAGTTGCCAAACGTCAGCCTCGAAACCTTAATGACTTGGAGAAGATCTGGAAAGAGGAGTGGGACAAAATCTCTCCTGAGAAGTGTGCAAACCTGGTGGCCAACTACAAGAAACGTCTGACCTCTGTGATTGCCAACAAGGGTTTTGCCACCAAGTACTAAGTCATGTTTTGCAGAGGGGTCAAATACTTATTTCCCTCATTAAAATGCAAATCAATTCATAACATTTTTGACATGTGTTTTTCTGGATTTTGTTGTTGTTATTCTGTCTCTCACTGTTCAAATAAACCTACCATTAAAATTATAGACTGATCATGTCTTTGTCAGTGGGCAAACGTACAAAATCAGCAGGGACATCATGTCTCGCTCCATCCACCAACGCCACGTTGCACCACAGACTGTCCAGGAGTTGGCGGATGCTTTAGTCCAGGTCTGGGAGGAGATGCCTCAGGAGACCATCCGCCACCTCATCAGGAGCATGCCCAGGTGTAGGGAGGTCATACAGGCACGTGGAGGCCACACACACTACTGAGCCTCATAAAATGTGAAGAAGTCCAAGGGGTCTGAATACACTGTATGTGTTTGTGGGTGTGTGCAGGCGTGCATGTGTGCATGCCTGCTTCCCTGCTTCTGTGTGCGAGTGTGCACACACATAAGTGTCCTTGTGTCTTTTAAGTGTGTTTTCCTCTGTCTGAAAGTGCCAGAGTGTGAGTCTGTGTGTGCGTATGCATATGCATGCTATAGAGGGATGGAGGGAGAGAGAGAGAGGGGTGAGATGAGGGGAAACGAGGTAGTGAGGGAGTCATTTGGAGGCAGTGGAGGGTGAATAAGCGGATAGGTGAATACTGATGAAAACTCATCTAGTGGCAACTCACTCGCTCTTTACCCAAGATGCACCTGGGTGCATATCTTACCAGTGCACCCTGTGGACTATCTCTCCTTCTGTCTCTCTCCCTTTCCCTCTCCCACCCCTCTCTTCTCTCTACCCCTTTCCTCTGTCTGTCTCCCTCCCTCTCAGCATCCTCTTGCTCTCTCTCCTTTTCCCCCTCTCTCTCTCCTATTCACTCCATCTCTCTTTCTCTCTTTCTCTTTCTCTATCCCCTTTACTCTGTCTTTCTCTCTCTCTCTGGCTGTGTACCTAACAGCGCTACATCTGGTACGTGTATCTACTAAATATGAGATAACAGCCCTAAAACTTCCTAGAAATGGAACGGTTGGTTTATGCCAGTGGTCTTCAACCCTTTCTTGCCCAGGGACATTTTTGTTGAACATTATTTGAGCTTGTAATGCATCACAATGCATCTTTGAAAATGATCTACAACATACTTAATGAATATAACACAGCTTTGGCGAAACCCCTGTCTCAAAAACAAATGTTTTTTACCGCTTAGAACTTTTGAAAATGAAGCTTCTCCTCCCAACCGTGCCGTTCTGCTCGTAAAATGATGACTAACTTTACCCACTTCATAAAATGAAAAATTGCTATTGGGTAAACTATATTTACTTGACTATAAAGTTGAATCCACCCTCCTCCTAAAATGAACGTATTAAAACGATTATGATGATTATTCTGCCAGCCCTACTCCAAACACATGTTCGCTAATAGCAGCTGTTTAGCTGGTTAAACAAAAGTTAGTGTTGTGTTGGCAAAAATGAATGTACAAGTCAAGAAAGCTTTCCAGCAGCCAGCATAACTTGCCGCGACTGGGACTCGTGGGAGCTTTTTCAAAGCCTATGTCAGATACTCCAGTGAGCGTAATTAGCTCCAATACAGTGCATTCTGAAAGTATTCAGACCCCTTGACTTTTTCCACATTTAGTTACGTTACAGCCTTATTCTAAAATGGATTAAATTATTTTTTCCCCTCATCAATCTACACACAATACCCCATAATGACAAAGTGAAAACAGGTTTTTCGATTAAAAACAAAACAAATTTATAAACAGATACTGTATTTACATAAGTATTAAGACCCTTTGATATGAGACTCGAAATTTAGCTCAGGTGCATCCTGTTTCCGTTGATCATCCTTGAGATGTTTCTACTACTTGATTGGAGTCTACCTGTGGTAAATTCAATTGATTGGACATGATTTGGAAAGGCACACACCTGCTTATATAAGGTCCCACAGTTGACAGTGCTTGTCAGAGCATAAACCAAGCCATGAGGTCAAAGGAATTGTCTGTAGAGCTCAGAGACAGGATTGTGTTGAGGCACAGATCTGGGGAAGGGTACCAAAACATTTCTGCAGCATTGAAGGTCCCCAAGAACACAGTGGCCACCATCATTCTTAAATGGAAGAAGTTTGGAACCACCAAGATTCTTCCTAAAGCTGGCCGCCTGGCCAAACTGAGCAATCGAGGGAGAAGGGCCTTAGTCAGGGAGGTGACCAAGAACCCGATGGTCACTCAGACAGAGCTCCAGAGTTCCTCTGTGGAGATGGCAGAACCTTCCAGAAGGACAACCATCTCTGCAGCACTCCACCAATCAGGCCTTAATGGTAGAGTGGCCAGATGGAAGACATTCCTCAGTAAAAGCCACATGATAGCCCGCTTGGAATTTGCCAAAAGGCACCTAAAGGACTCTCAGACCATGAGAAACAAGATTCTCTGGTCTGATGAAACCAAGATTGAACTCTTTGGCCTGAATGCTAAGCGTCACGTCTGGAGGAAACCTGGCACCATCCCTACGGTGAAGCATGTTGGTGGCAGCATCATGCTGTGGGGATGTTTTTCAGCGGCAGGGACTGGGAGACTAGTCAGGATCAAGGGAAAGATGAACGGCGCAAAGTACAGAGAGATCCTTGATGAAAACTTGCTCCAGAGTGCTCAGGACCTCAGACTGTGGTGAAGGTTCACCTTCCAACAGGACAACGACCCTAAGCACACAGCCAAGACAACGCAGGAGTGGCTTCGGGACAAGTCTCTGAATGTCCTTGAGTGGCCCAGCCAGAGCCCGGACTTGAACCCGATCGAACGTCTCTGGAGAGACCTGAAAATAGCTGTGCAGCAACACTCCCCATCCAACCTGACAGAGGATCTGAAGAGAAGAATGGGAGAAACTCCCCAAAGGTGCTTCAATAAAGTACTGAGTAAAGGGTCTGAATACTTATGTAAATGTATTATTTCTCTTTTTTATTTTTAATACATTTGCAAACATTTCTAAAAACCTGTTTTTGCTTTGTCATTATGGGGTATTGTGTGTAGATTGATGAGGGAAAAAAACAATTTAATCAATTTTAGAATAAGGCTGTAACGTAACAAAATGTGGAAAAAGTCAAGGGGTCTGAATACTTTCCGACTGCACTGTATGCTGCTAAAAACCAATGAGGAGATGGGAGAGGTGGGACTTGCAGCGTGCCAAGCGTCAAAAATAGAACCAAGTTCTATTTTAGCGCCTGGCTACGCAGACGCTCGTTGACATGCACGAGCAGTTTAGATGAAATGATTGAATAACATCTATGTGTACATTTATTTTGCAATGCTTGCGCACGCAATGCAAGCGGTGTGGTCAGCATGTAACTCCTAAACCTAACTCCTAAGCTTAAAATAGCCTTTGTCCTCGTGGGGATGTGGGAAATGTCCCCACGAGGGAGAATTTTCCTTGTTTTACTATCCTTGTGGGGACTTTTTCAATTTTCTACAATGTTGGCTTCAATTCAACTGTATCATTGACTGGGGCTGGACGTTTCACTGTCGAGACTGTTGTATGTGCGTTATTTTATTACTATCCTCGTGGCTACGGGAAATCCCCAAGAGGAAAGATAGTTAAATGGCTCTCTATAAAATACATATGGAAATGGAATGTTACGCTTTTAACATTTAACCTTGAGCACTGTCTTATAAGAGATTCACAGGCCATTTTGTAACAACTCAGCATTGAAGTTATGGTGTGTACCTATAGAGGTTATTCCCGTATGCATGTGTGTATACGCATAGACCTTTTAATGCTTTCATCACTTAGCTTATGTCATTCCCCCCAGATGACATAGGTCATTGTGATGAAATTATTTAATTGGTTAGCTACCCTCTGCCCTGTTCTGAGAACAGTCACTAGATCAGTCAGTAGAATCAGTCTTAGTGAGTCACTGGGTCAAACTGATCTCAGATCAATCAGATCTTTCTGTGCGTGTCAGTGACTCAGGAGGTCACACACCTGCCTGATGAAAGCAGAATGACGCATTAGAGGCAACAATCACAGCACACTCTATTATGCATACAGTGAGGAAAAAAAGTATTTGATCCCCTGCTGATTTTGTACGTTTGCCCACTGACAAAGACATGATCAGTCTATAATTTTAATGGTAGGTTTATTTGAACAGTGAGAGACAGAATAACAACAAAAAAATCCAGAAAAAAGCGTGTCAAAAATGTTATGAATTGATTTGCATTTTAATGAGGGAAATAAGTATTTGACCCCTCTGCAAAACATGACTTAGTACTTGGTGGCAAAACCCTTGTTGGCAATCACAGAGGTCAGACGTTTCTTGTAGTTGGCCACCATGTTTGCACACATCTCAGGAGGTATTTTGTTCCACTCCTCTTTGCAGAACTTCTCCAAGTCATTAAGGTTTCGATGCTGACGTTTGGCAACTCAACCCTTCAGCTCCATCCACAGATTTTCTATGGGATTAAGGTCTGGAGACTGGCTAGGCCACTCCAGGACCTTAATGTGCTTCTTCTTGAGCCACTCCTTTGTTGCCTTGGCCGTGTGTTTTGGGTCATTGTCATGCTGGAATACCCATCCACGACCCATTTTCAATGCCCTGGCTGAGGGAAGGAGGTTCTCACCCAAGATTTGACAGTACATGGCCCCGTCCATCGTCCCTTTGATGCGGTGAAGTTGTCCTGTCCCCTTAGCAGAAAAACACCCCCAAAGCATAATGTTTCCACCTCCATGTTTGACGGTGGGGATGGTGTTCTTGTGGTCATAGGCAGCATTCCTCCTCCTCCAAACACGGCGAGTTGAGTTGATGCCAAAGAGCTCGATTTTGGTCTCATCTGACCACAACACTTTCATCCAGTTCTCCTCTGAATCATTCAGATGTTCATTGGCAAACTTCAGACGGCTTTCTTGAGCAGGGGGACCTTGCGGGCGCTGCAGGATTTAAGTCCTTCACGGCGTAGTGTGTTACCAATTGTTTTCTTGGTGACTATGGTCCCAGCTGGCTTGAGATCTTTGACAAGATCCTCCCGTATAGTTCTGGGCTGATTCCTCACCGTTCTCATGATCATTGCAACTCCACGAGGTGAGATCTTGCATGGAGCCCCAGGCCAAGCGAGATTGACAGTTCTTTTGTGTTTCTTCCATTTGCGAATAATCACACCAACTGTTGTCACCTTCTCACCAGGCTGCTTGGTGATGGTCTTGTAGCCCATTCCAGCCTTGTGTAGGTCTACAATCTTATCCCTGACATCCTTGGAGAGCTCTTTGGTCTTGGCCATGGTGGAGAGTTTGGAATCTGATTTATTGATTGCTTCTGTGGACAGGTGTCTTTTATTCAGGTAACAAACTGAGATTAGGAGCACTCCCTTTAAGAGTGTGCTCCTAATCTCAGCTCGTTACCTGTATAAAAGACACCTGGGAGCCAGAAATCTTTCTGATTGAGAGGGGGTCAAATACTTATTTCCCTCATTAAAATGCAAATCAATTTATAACATTTTTGACATGCGTCTTTCTGGATTTTTTTGTTGTTATTCTGTCTCTCACTGTTCAAATAAACCTACTATTAAAATTATAGACTGATCATTTCTTTGTCAGTGGGCAAACGTACAAAATCAGCAGGGGATCAATTACTTTTTTCCCTCACTGTATACCCACGAACATGCACACACACACACACACACACACACACACACACACACACACACACACACACACACACACACACACACACACACACACACACACACACACACACACACACACACACACACACACACACACACACCTGTTAATAACCTCTATAGGTACACACCATAACATAGCTGAGTTGTACAAAATGGCCTGTGAATGCTGTCTTATAAGACAATGGTCAAGGTTAAATGTTAAACACACACACAGCAGAATGTCTATCCACCACCTGATGGCAACATTTGCGTGTGTGTGGATGGGTGAGAGAAAAAGAGTGTGGGAGAATGAAAGACAGAGCTCACAGGTGCTCACATCACTCACGTGACCACCTGACCTATCACCCTCTCTCTCCCCCTGTCTCTACCCATCTCTCTCTCCCTCCTCCCACTCATCCCCTCTTTCTATTCCTCTCTCTCTCTCCATCCTGTCCTCCGTTTCTCAGTGGGATTTCTAATGAGTTGTTAGATAGCATACCTCCTTCCCTTACGTGAGCCCTGACCTTTTACCCTTTTACTCTCTACCCCAACCACCAACCATCCCCGCTCTCACCCCTCTCTCTCCCTCCTTCCCTCCCTCTTTCAGTGAGGTCTATAATGAGTTGTTTAATAGCATACCTCCTTCCCTTATGTGAGTGCTCAACCTCTCACCCTCTCTCCGTTTCTCTCCTTTGGTTTCTATCCGTCTCTCTCTCCCTCTCGCCCTTTCTCTCCCTTGGTTTCTACCCGTCTCTCTCTCCCTCTCGCCCTTTCTCTCCCTTGGTTTCTACCCGTCTCTCCCTCTCTCCCTTGGTTTCTACCCATCTCTCTCTCCCTCCTCCTCTTTCTGCCTCGCCTCCCTTCCTTCCACACCTCTCTCTCTCTCCCTCTCTGTGGGATTCTAATGAGTTGTAACTCCTTCCTTCACTCGAGTGCACTACCCCTCTCTCTCTCTCTCATTTAGCAGATGATCTTATCCAGAGCGAGTTACAGTAGTGAGTGTATACATTTTCATACTTTTTCATGTTGGAGGGGAGGATGGAGGATGAATAACGATGAATGCTACAGCTCAGCCAAGGAAAGAGTGTTTACCTCTGTAGATGGTGTAACGAGAGAGATGGGTGGGGGAGAGGAGCGAGATGAGAAAAGTGTTTTAATGAACGGAGAGAGGTGAGAAGGTATGAAGAAGAATTTGGGGGAGAGGGAGTACTCTTCTGTTGTGTTGTAATAGGCAAGGAAGAGAGAGATGAAGGAGATGGGTCTGAGTTGAGAGATCTGTGTTCAGTCTGAACAGAGGTTCCCATTGTCACGTTTTTACTTCATTATGTGCATGCATGGGTGGCTGAGTTTGTATTTTACAAGATCATACATACATCATGTTCTTACACACCAGGAAAAATAAGATATTTATGTTCTTGTAATTGGTTAAATTAAAATCTTCTGTCTTTGTGATGACTAGCTGTTAAAACATTGTGGTGGAAAGTGCTTCAAAGCATTACAATTAAACGGCTGTAAAATAATCTCATTCCAGACCGCAAGCGGCCTTGTTTTGACCCAAAAATATTTGTTCTTGTAACCCACTTTGTGAAATTGACTCCAATGTATTAATCAGTATTAATCTGACAATTACATTATATTACATGTTATTCAGCGCTCAAGGGTCCGTGTGCAATTCTATGTCATTCAGATTTAATTTCAGTCGCACCGGCTAAGTTTAGCCTCCGTTCTAGGTCGTTGTATCTTGCTACACTCTACTTTCTACTTCCCTTTTACCCAATTTCAAATCAACCCCCTAAGCAGTTCTAATAACTCTGAAAGGATATCATTTTCCACTTAGCCTATCAGAGGGCAAGGTAGTTACAACCATGTTTCTAAAACCTGTCCAATCCCTTCACATCTTCACAAAGGGCCAGGGGATAGTAGCTAAGGAACATTTTGGAATTGGGAACCCAAGTAGTGTTCCATAGGCTCAAGATATGATGAAACATTTTGAAACAGACAAGGTACTACCTGAACAACCTTTGGCGCTATTTGATGATGTCATGCGTTGTAATTGAGTTGTATATCCTCTCTCCTCAGGTAAAATGTTCAAGTCCCTGGACCTGTCGCTGATTGTGGAGTTTATGCTAATGTTCTACAAGGACAAGCCCATTGACTGGCTGCTGGACCACATAATGTGGGTCAAGGTGTGCAACCCAGAGAAGGACGCGGTAAGTTCACCCCACCCCCATGGTAAACCTAGGCCCAGTTCTAAGTACACCTTTAATTAATTCCGTGTGGTAACCACTGTCCTAAAACAAGTTTTCCTTTGGACGCAGTCATGTTAGATCAGTGATTACTTCAAGGGAAGGAGGAAAGAAGGATGTATTACACATTATCCAAGCAGGGAGCTACAGGTTACTGCAAAAATAAAGGAAACACTTGAGTAAATGAGGGATACAAAGGCTGCATTGACACAGGCAGCCCAATTCTGATATTTTTTCCACTAATTGGTCTTTTGACCAATCACATCAGATCTTTTCACATCAGATCTTTTTCAGAGCTGATCTGATTGGTCAAAAGACAAATTAGTGAAAACAATATCAGAATTGGGCAGCCTGTGTAAACGCAACCAGAGTATATTGAAAATAGGTGCTTCCACACAGATGGGGTCCCTGAGTTAATTAAGCAATTAACATCCCATCATGGTTACGGTCATGTATAAAAATGCCCATTTCGCCAATATTATGGCTACCATGGCTAAAATAAGTTATCTCAGTGAATTTAAAAGAGGGTTCTCAAAGGAGCATAGGGGATTTAAGGGTGTGTGTGTTTCACCAGATCTCAACCCAATTGAACACTTATGGGGGATTCTGAGGAGTGCCTGACACAGCGTTTTCCACCACCATCAACAAAACACCAAATTATAGAATTTCTCATGGAAGAATGGTGTTCGCATCCCTCCAACAGAGTTCCAAACACTTATAGAATCTGTGCCAAGGTGCATTGAAGCTGTTCTGGTGGCTCGTGGTTGCCCAACTTCCTATTAAGACACTTTATGTTGGTGTTTCCTTTATTTTGGCAGTTACCTGTACATACACTACATGGCCCAAAGTATGTGGATGTCGAACATCTCATTCCAAAATTATGGGCATTCATATGGAGATGGTCTCCCCTGCTGCTATAACAGCCTCCACTCTTCTGGGAAGGCTTTCCACTAGATGTTGGAAACTTGCTGTGGGGACTTGCTTCCATTCAGCCACAAGAGCATTAGTGAGGTCGGGCACTGATGTTGGGCGATTAGGCCTGGCTCGCAGTCGGCATTCCAATTAATCCCAAAGATGTTCGATGGGGTTGAGGTCAGGGCTTTGTGCAGGCCAGTCAAGTTCTTCCACACCGATCTCGACAAACCATTTCTGAATGGACCTCACTTTGTGCACGGGGGCATTGTCATGCTGAAACAGGAAAGGGCCTTCCCCAAACTGTTGCAACAAAGTTGGAAGCACAGAATCATCTAGAATGTCATTGTATGCTGTAGTGTTAAGATTTCCCTTCACTGGAAGTAAGGGGCCTAGCCAGAACCATGAAAAATTGCCCCAGACCATTATTCCTCCTCCACCAAACTTTACAGTTGGCACTATGCATTGGGGCAGGTAGCGTTCTCCTGGCATCCGCCAAACCCAGATTCGTCCATCGACTGCCAGATGGTGAAGCGTGATTCTTCACTCCAGAGAACGCGTTTCCACTGCTCCAGAGTTCAATGGTGGCAAGCTTTACACTACTCGAGCCGACACTTGGCATTGCGCATGGTGATCTTAGGCTTGTGTGCAGCTGCTCGGCCATGGAAACCCATTTCATGACGCTCCCAACGAACAGTTATTGTGCTGACGTTGCTTCCAGAGGCAGTTTGGAACTCGGTAGTGAGTGTTGCAACCGAGGACAGACAATTTTTACGCGCTACGCACTTCAGCGGTCTCGTTCTGTGAGCTTGTGTGGCCTACAACTTCGCGGCTGAGCCGTTGTTGCTCCTAGACGTTTCCACTTCACAATAACAGCACTTACAGTTGACCGGGGAAGCTCTAGCAGGGCAGAAATTTGACGTACTGACTTGTTCAAAAGATGGCATCCTATGACGGTGCCACGTTGAAAGTCACTGAGCTCTTCATTAAGGCCATTCTACTGCTAATGTTTCTCTATGGAGATAGCATGGCTGTGTGCTCGATTTTATACAACTGTTAGCAACGGGTGTGGCTGAAAAAGCTGAATCCACTCATTTGAAGGGGTATACACATACTTTTGGCCATGTAGTGTATAAATACTATGCCTTTCAATTGCTCTTGCCAAAATGGTCTCAGTCTCAGAAAATGGTGGCACTCCCACACACTCATACTCTCTTTCCCTCCTACTCTTTCTTTCTCAACTCTCCCGTCTGTCACAAACACAGAAACACTGCGACAGACAGAAGGCCAACCTGAGGATTCGCTTCAAGCCCTCACTCTTCCAGCATGTGGGCACCCACTCCTCCCTGGCCGGCAAGATCCAGAAACTCAAGGTATGGAGACGTGGGTGGGTGGGCAGGTTGTGTGCGCACGTTCACCCAAGTGTACGTTGCAAGCATTGTGTGTTTCAGTATAACACTGACGTGCTATCCAATCAAGACATTTTGTATACTCAAGCATCCTCTCACTGTGCATGTGTCAGCTTATCTGCTACAGTCTGTATATGTTTAAATATTAGCTTTCAAGTCTCTGAGCACTGCAGTACTGATATACATTTCAAGTCACCACACAGATTCCAGATTTTTTACTACAAAGTAAAGAATACTGTGTTTAATGTCTCTGATTGTATGAAAAATGTATGCACACACTAACTGTAAATCACTCTGGATAAGAGCGTCTGCTAAATGACTAAAATGTAAATGATTGTTAAGAGCAATGGATATCAGCCTGAAGATTGCTACTGCAATCTAACCCAATCAATTCACTATCAATCCGCCAGCACATTCTCAATTTAGAGATTCTCCACCAAGCAGGACTCCACCACCGAAATTAATAGTATTTTATCAGTGCTGCCAACTCTCAAGCAATGAGTGTGAGACACGCATTTGAAGCACTTCACACGCTCACATGCCACACCTCTTATTTTTCACGCGCTGAAAAATGTAGCGCTTTTATTTTCTAATTAATCCAGTGTATATTCAATGCGTTAACTTTTCAACTGTGCCTCCAAATCGTTTTGAAATCGGAGCATATGTGCCTGCTATTCTACATCGCGAGCATTGTAACTGAGGCAGCTTAACCAGGGAGATCCATAATGTTCCTGCCATCGCACTGTGAACCACAGCAGATTGAAGCGTGTGATTGGTTTAGTAAGGGCACGGGACCAAGGCGATTGGATGAGCGTTTGTAATGAAACGACCCTCACGAATCGTTCTTTGCGCTGATCAAAGTTGATCAACTCAATTGTCAAAAGAGCAGCACGGCAACTTGTAGCACTGTTTTGTACACATTATTGTCAACAAATGAATTTGCTGTCACTCCTTTCCCTGTCGCATAATGCTTCCTTATGACTGCATGTGATAATATAGCCTACTACTAGTGATTTAATCCACCACTTGCATTAGCCCAGATCCATAGGCTATACATTATTCACCTCATTTGGTCATTGGCGATCTAGCATTAGGTTCATTAGGCTGTAACAATGAAAAGGCAGCATTCAGCATTAATTTTGGTAGGGTGACCTGATAACTGTATTATGAACATTATTTTTCCCAAACAGATTGTGAACCCAAATGTGTAACTGATTCTAGTGGGAGGACAATACATTGAAAGATAATTTGGGTTGGGTGTAGGGGCAGATTTAGGCTATGTCATCTTGTCTTCAGGAGATTTTATTATCGGTTTAATTTATTTTGTCTTTCACAATTCCAATCCCCTACAATGGGCTAAAATATAGAATAATTAGTGTGCTTATCTCAGCAAGAACACTACTGTTATTCCCCATACTTCTTTTATTTGACTTCTTACCAATTTTGCTAGTGTAATTAGGCTATTTGAAATCTGAGTTTAGTCCAGTTTAGTCATTTTAGTATTGTGCACAAGCTGCAAGGCAGAAACGGTAGACATAAATGCAAAAGATTTTGCAAATCAGCCTCAACCACCTGAAGATTGATATTCATTAGATTTTTTTTATTTATGTGGGGTAATTTGTCACGTGAACATATTCAAACACCCAGTATTTGGGAAACATAGATCAGGGGTGGGCGGCCAACCGTCTTGGAGAACTACTTTTAGGCAGGATTTTCTACAGTCCTATTTTAAAAGGATAGATCACCAAAATTAATTACATATTAAGCCAGCGGGGTTCTCTGTCCATCTCGTGGACAGGAAGAAAGAACTCTCTGGGAAAAAGAAAGGTGCAGGTGTATGTTTCATGATTAACTACTCATGGTGTGATTTGGAAAACAAAAGGACTTGAGTTCCACAATCTGGAATAACTCACCATCAAATGCCGACCGCATTACCTCCCGAGATATCTTTCTTCGGTCATTGTCAATGCCGTGTATATTCTCCCCCAAGCCGACACCGCGATGGCTCTCAAGAAACTTCACTGGAAATCACATATTCTGAGGCCGCATTTATTGTAGCTGGGGACTTTAATAAAGGAAATCTGAGTAAAATGCTACAGAATTTCTATCAACACATCTCCTGTGCTACTGCCGCATCGAGCACTCGTGACCATTGCTACTCCCCCTTTCGGGATGGCTACTAGGCCCTCCCCGCCCTCCCTTTGGCAAATCAGATCACATCTACATTTTGCTCCTCCCCATCCTATAGGAAGAAATTTAAACCGAAAGTAACCGTGGTAAGCACTGTTCATCATTGGTCTGACCAATCGAAATCTATGCTTCAAGATTGTTTTGATCACGCAAACTGGGAAATGTTAAGGGTTGCCTCTGAGAATAGTATTGATGTATACACTGACATGGTGACTGAGTTCATCAGGAAGTGCATAGAGGGTGTTGTTCCCACTGTGACGATTAGAACTTATCTAAACCAATAACCGTGGATATATGGCAGCATTCATGCAAAACTGAAAGAGCGAACCAGCGCATTTAACCATGGCAAGGTGACTGGGAACAAACAGACCAGCTATTAACACCGTAAGGCAATCAAAGAGGTAAAACAGCAGTACAGGGACAACACAGAGCCGCTGACGTGAGGGCTGTGAGCTCTCATTCTCCGTGGCCGACGTGAGTAAGACATTTAAGCGTGTTAACCGTCGCAAGGCAGCTGGCCCAGACGGCATCCCAAGCCGAGTCCTAAGCATATGGGACCAGCTGGCTGGAGTGTTTACGGACATATTCAATCTCTCCCTATCCCAGTCCCGTTGTCCCCACTTGCTTCAAGATGTCCACCATTTTTCCTGTGCCGAAGAAAGCGAAGGTAACTGGACTAAATGACTATCGCCCCGTAGCACTCACTTCTGTCATCATGAAGTGCTTTGAGAGGCTAGTTAAAGATCATATCACCTCCACCTTACATGACACCCTAGCCCCATTACAATTTGCATACCGCCCCAACAGATCCACGGATGACGCAATCGTCATTGCACTGCATACTGCCCTATCCCATCTGGACAAGCAGAATACCTATGTAAGAATGCTGTTCGACTACATTTCAGCCTTCAACACCATAATGCCCTCCAAGCTTATCACTAAGCTCGGGGCCTTGGGTCTGAACTCCGCACTGTGGAACTGGATCCTGGATTTCCTGACGGGCCGATCCCAGGTGGTGAAGGTAGCCAACAACACCTCCTCCACGCTGTTCCTCAACACGGGGGCCCCACAAGGGTGCGTTCAAAGCCCCCTCCTGTACTCCCTGTTCACCAATGACTACTGACGACACACAGCCTGTTTATCAACAACGATGAGACAGGGTACAGGGACAAGGTGAGGGCCCTGGCAGAGTGTTGCTAGGAAAATAACCTCTCTCTCAACGTCAACAAAACTAAGGAGCTGATCGTGGACTTCAGGAGACAGCAGAGAGAGCACGCCTCCATCAACATTGACGGGGACGCAGTGGAAAGTGTGAAAAGCTTCAAGTTCCTCGGTGTGCACATCACTGACAACCTGAAATTGTCCCTTCACACAGACAGTGTGGTGAACAAGGCGCAACAGTGCCTTATCATCCTCAGGAGGCTGAAGTAATTTGGCCCCCAAGACCCCCACAAACTTCTACAGATGCACCATTGAGAGTGTCCTGTCGGAGCTGTATCACCGCCCGGTACGGCAATTGTACCATCCGCAACCGCAGAGCTCTCTAGAGGGGGTCATCACCGGGGGCACACTGCCTGCCCTCCAGGACATCTACAGCACCAGGTGTCACAGGAAGGCAAAGAAGATCATCAAGGACCTCAGCCACTGGAGCCATGGCCTGTTCACCCCGCTACCATCTAGAAGGTGGAGACAGTACAGGTGTATCAAAGCTGTAACAGAGAGACTGAAAAACTGCTTCTATCTCGTAGTCACCACTAGCCGGTCTAGCCCAGTACCCTACCCTGAACCTTAGTCACTGTTACTAGCTGGTACTCTACCCTGCACCTTAGAGACTGCTGCCATATTTACATAGTCATTGAACACTGGTCACTTTAATAATGTTGACTGTTTTGCCCACTTCATACGTATATACTGTATTCTAGTCAAGGCTCATTCTATATAACTACTGTTGTACACACCTTTTCTATTCATATGCTGTCCATACTTTCTATACACACCATTATATACATACACTTCATATACAAAAGTATGTGGAAACCACTTCAAATTAGTGAATTTGTCTGTCCTTGGTTGCAACACTCACTACCGAGTTCCAAACTACCTCTGGAAGCAACGTCAGCACGATAACTTTGTCGGGAGCTTCATGAAATGGGTTTCCATGGCCGCGCAGCTGCACACAAGCCTAAGATCACCATGAGCAATGCCAAGTGTCGGCTGGAGTGGTGTGAAGATCGCCGCCATTGGACTTTGGAGCAGTGGAAACGTGTTCTCTGGAGTGTTGAATCATGCTTCACCATCTGGGTTTGGCGGATGCCAGGAGAACTCTACTTGCCCCAATGCATAGTGCCAACTGTAAAGTTTGGTGGTGGATAAATAATGGTCTGGGGCTGTTTTTCATGGTTCGGGCTAGGCCCCTTAGTTCCAGTGAAGGGAAATCTTAACACTACAGCATACAATGACATTCTAGACAATTCTGTGCTTCCAACTTTGTGGCAACAGTTTTGGGGAAGGCCCTTTCCTGTTTCAGCATGACAATGACCCGTGCACAAAGCGAGGTCCATACAGAAATGGTTTGTCGAGATCGGTGTGGAAGAACTTGACTGGCCTGCACAGAGCCCTGATCTTAACCCCATTGAACACCTTTGCAATGAATTGGAACGCAGACTGCGAGCCAGGCCTAATCGCCCAACATCAGTACCCTAATGCTCTTGTGGCTGAATGGAAGCAAGTCCCCGCAGCAAGTTTCCAACATCTAGTGGAAAGCCCAGAAGAGTGGAGGCTGTTATAGCAGCAGCGGGGGGACCAACTCTATATTAATGCGCATGATTTTGGAATGAGATGACAAGCAGGTGTTCACATACTTTTGATCATGGAGTGTACTTGTGTGCCTTATCCACATTGACTTAAAGGGACATTGCACTTTCAATAAAAGTTTGTTAGATGTTTTCAAACCTCTAAAGTAGACTAATGGCAAGACATTTGTTGTGTAAATCCAGCTATATGCCTCCACCACAAATTAATGTAATGATTAAAACAAAATCAAAGCAGGAAAACCAGAAAGTATTTTTGGGTTGATTTTGGAATGAGATAATCGACGAGCAGGTTTCCACATACTTTTGGTCATGAAGTGTATATACACTGAGTGCACAAAACATGAAGAAAACACTCTAGCCTTAATTCGTCGGCGCATGGACTCTACAAGGTGTCGAATGCGTTCCACAGGGATGTTGACTCCAATGCTTCCAACAGTTGTGTCAAGTTGGCTGGATATCCTTTGGGTGGTGGACCATTCTTGATACACACAGGAAACTGTGGAGCGTGTAAACTGTGTGTGTGTGTATATATATATATATATATATATATATATATATATATATATATATATATACAGTGGGGGAAAAAAGTATTTAGTCAGCCACCAATTGTGCAAGTTCTCCCACTTAAAAAGATGAGAGAGGCCTGTAATTTTCATCATAGGTACACGTCAACTATGACAGACAAATTGAGAGAATAAAATCCAGAAAACCACATCGTAGGATTTTTTATGAATTTATTTGCAAATTATGGTGGAAAATAAGTATTTGGTCACCTACAAACAAGGAAGATTTCTGGCTCTCACAGACCTGTAACTTCTTCTTTAAGAGGCTCCTCTGTCCTCCACTCGTTACCTGTATTAATGGCACCTGTTTGAACTTGTTATCAGTATAAAAGACATCTGTCCACAACCTCAAACAGTCACACTCCAAACTCCACAATGGCCAAGACCAAAGAGCTGTCAAAGGACACCAGAAACAAAATTGTAGACCTGCACCAGGCTGGGAAGACTGAATCTGCAATAGGTAAGCAGCTTGGTTTGAAGAAATCAACTGTGGGAGCAATTATTAGGAAATGGAAGACATAGAAGACCACTGATAATCTCCCTCGATCTGGGGCTCCACGCAAGATCTCACCCCGTGGGGTCAAAATGATCACAAGAACGGTGAGCAAAAATCCCAGAACCACACGGGGGGACCTAGTGAATGACCTGCAGAGAGCTGGGACCAAAGTAACAAAGCCTACCATCAGTAACACACTACGCCGCCAGGGACTCAAATCCTGCAGTGCCATACGTGTCCCCCTGCTTAAGCCAGTACATGTCCAGGCCCGTCTGAAGTGCATTTGGATGATCCGGAAGAGGATTGGGAGAATGTCATATGGTCAGATGAAACCAAAATATAACTTTTTGGTAAAAACTCAACTCGTCGTGTTTGGAGGACAAAGAATGCTGAGTTGCATCCAAAGAACACCATACCTACTGTGAAGCATGGGGGTGGAAACATCATGCTTTGGGGCTGTTTTTCTGCAAAGGGACCAGGACGACTGATCCGTGTAAAGGAAAGAATGAATGGGGCCATGTATCGTGAGATTTTGAGTTTTTACCAAAAAGTTCTATTTTGGTTTCATCTGACCATATGACATTCTCCCAATCCTCTTCTGGATCATCCAAATGCACTCTAGCAAACTTCAGACGGGCCTGGACATGTACTGGCTTAAGCAGGGGGACACGTATGGCACTGCAGGATTTGAGTCCCTGGCGGCGTAGTGTGTTACTGATGGTAGGCTTTGTTACTTTGGTCCCAGCTCTCTGCAGGTCATTCACTAGGTCCCCCCGTGTGGTTCTGGGATTTTTGCTCACCGTTCTTGTGATCATTTTGACCCCACGGGGTGAGATCTTGCGTGGAGCCCCAGATCGAGGGAGATTATCAGTGGTCTTGTATGTCTTCCATTTCCTAATAATTGCTCCCACAGTTGATTTCTTCAAACCAAGCTGCTTACCTATTGCAGATTCAGTCTTCCCAGCCTGGTGCAGGTCTACAATTTTGTTTCTGGTGTCCTTTGACAGCTCTTTGGTCTTGGCCATGGTGGAGTTTGGAGTGTGACTGTTTGAGGTTGTGGACAGGTGTCTTTTATACTGATAACAAGTTCAAACAGGTGCCATTAATACAGGTAACGAGTGGAGGACAGAGGAGCCTCTTAAAGAAGAAGTTACAGGTCTGTGAGAGCCAGAAATCTTGCTTGTTTGTAGGTGACCAAATACTTATTTTCCACCATAATTTGCAAATAAATTCATAAAAAATCCTACAATGTGATTTTCTGGAGAAAAAAAATCTCAATTTGTCTGTCATAGTTGACGTGTACCTATGATGAAAATTACAGGCCTCTCTCATCTTTTTAAGTGGGAGAACTTGCACAATTGGTGGCTGACTAAATACTTTTTTCCCCCACTGTACCTATGATGAAAATTACAGGCCTCTCTCATCTTTTTAAGTGGGAGAACTTGCACAATTGGTGGCTGTCTAAATACTTTTTTCCCCCACTGTAGATATTCCATTAAAAATCAGCAGATTCCAGCTACAATAGGCATTTACAACATTAACAAGGTCTTCACTTTTTTTTTCTTCTAAGTGACCCAAAACTTTTCAACGTTAGTGTATATTCCAGACTATTTGGGGGATTTTTGTGTATTGTTATGTATTACTGCATCTTTGGAGCAAGACACATAAGCATTTTGCTGTACGCGACCAATAACTTGCTCTTTTATTTCATTTATTTACATGTTGGTTTCTTATGGACAAAGAGAGACTGCAATCCATCTGATGGTTTGCCACTGCCACCTACAGTTAATATTAGCATTTTCTAACCAAAAACAAATTTAATTAAATGTCCCCCAGTTAGCATACTCTAAATTTCATGTACAAATAATCTCAAAGTAACAGTTGTTTATTTAAATAGGGATATGTACAATTAGAACTATGACAAATTCATAAAGAGTCTGATATATTTGATGCACCATCATCATTATCGTATGAATGTGAAGTACAGTACATTCTCATAGGCCTTTAAGCAAGCTGAAAAAATTTACAATGTTACAAGTCATCTCTCATAGATTTGTTGTGACATTATCCAGTGTTAGAAATATACTATTCTCTGTTATCATGAAGTTGCACAAACTCCATGTGAGATTGCATAATTTTTGCCAACAATAATGTAGTTCCTCTCAAACCCAAAGCCACTTTGAGGAGAGATGAGAGAGCATGACTGGCGTTCATTTTCAAGTAAATCAAGTAAACTGAATAAATCAGTCCCTCGAGGATTCTGCGATCAACAATTTCCTGCATATTATGCGAGGTTTTGCAAATTTGACCAATCACTGCACTATTTCCTAATAAAGAGTCAAATCATCACAATATTATAGCATCAAACTGACCCATCACCGCAGTACAACAAGAGGCCTCGCAATTTCAACCAATAAACGCACATTTACCGTATAATATGGTCCAATCAAGCCACACGTAAACTAACTTTTCCCCTCGTCAGCGCATCTTCGCAACAAATGGGACAAAATCATTGCATATTGCCATGCTAAATGTCAGAATTGCCGCAGCAAATCAAGGATTTCTGCCCGAAAATATTACAAATAATCCCTGCAAAATCCTGGAGGGACTGATACATAGGGGATTTAACATTTTTAGTCAAGCTCCCGGATATATCAAGTTAGAATTCATCCCTGTGTCTTTAGCTAACTGCACCCTCAAAGTCAATATGAGTGCTTAGTGGTAGAAACAACTCCCTCCATCTCTCCCCTCTCTGACCCCCCTCCTGTGGTCTAATGGTTTGCTCCAGGACAAGGACTTTGGCAAGCAGACTCTGCACAAGGGCCACGCCAACCCGCTGGCGGAGGTGACCACCAGCCTAAAGACATACCAGCACTTCACCCTGGAGAAGGCCTACCTGGGAGAGGACTTCTTCTGGGCCTTCACCCCCGTGGCTGGAGACTTCATCCGCATCCGTTTCTTCACACCTGTCCGCATCGAGAGGTGTGTGTGTGTGTGTGCTCACATGCTTGGATACACACATACATGGCATGCTTGAATACACACACATACATGGACACACCCACACATGTGAATGCATGGGCATAAACACACGCACACACACACACACACACACAGGATTCTGTGCACATACACACACTTCACACATGTCCCAGACTGTCTCTCTCTCTCTCTCTCCACTAGGCCCATATGAATAATATTTATTCCCATTACTGTCAGGGCAGATGGTCTGTCTACTCTGGACCCCTCTAATTGCTATGGCTCTGTGGTCACCCTTGTTGCCTCAGAGAAGCTTTTGGGGGTTGCGGATGGTTCAGGCTGCTGTTAAGTACTTGGATGCACATGCATTTATAGAAAGCAAATGTAGAGTTTGATCTTGGTGACTTGCTGGCTGGCTGACTGATGATGATAATGATGGCGGATCAATTTGTGTTGAATATCAAATTGACATCCCCCCCATTTGTTGTCATCTCTTTCTCTCTCTCTTTCTCTCTAGGTATTTCTTCCGGAGCGGGAACATTGAGCACCCAGGGGACAAGCTGTTCAACACCTCTGTGGAGGTGCTGCCTTTTGACGTGAGTCTCACCGCTATTCACCCGATTAATTCCCAGCACATTATTATCAGTAGCATTTTACATTACGTACATAACCTTTATACCACATATTCTATTTTAATACGAAGCTTGCAGCTATAAGCCTGATTCATCTTGCCTCAGGATTATTAGTAGCACTTTACATTACATAGACATTTACTATAATATTACTGGAAATATATATAAATGTATATACACACACTGAACAAAAATATATACGCAACATGCAACTATTTAAAAGATTTTACTGATTTACAGTTCAGATAAGGAAATCAGTCAATTGAAATAAATTAATTAGGCCCTAATCTCTGGTTTTCACATGACTGAGAATACAGATATGCATCTGTTGGTCACAAATAGCTTTTAAAAAAAGGTAGGGGCGTAGATCATAAAACCAGTCAGTATCTGGTGTGACCACCATTTGCCTCATGCAGTGCGACACATCTCCTTCACATAGAGTTGATCAGCCTGATTGTGGCCTGTGGAATGTTGTCCCATTCCTCTTCAATGGCTGTGCGAAGTTGCTGGATATTGGCTGAAAACTGGAACACGCTGTCGTATATGTCGATCCAGAACATCCCAAACATGCTCAATGGGTGACATGTCTGGTGAGTATGCAGGCCATGGAAGAACTGGGGCTTTTTCATCTTCCAGGAATTGTGTACAGATCCTTGCAACATGGGGCCGTGCATTATCATGCTGAGGTAAATGGCACGACAATGGGCCTCAGGATCTCGTCACGTTATCTATGTGCATTCAAATTGCCATTGATGAATTGCAATTGTGGTCATTGTCCATAGCTTATGCCTGTCCAGACCATAACCGCACCGCCATCATTGGGCACTCTGTTTATAACGTTGACATCAGGAAACCGCTCGCCCACACAACGCCATACATGCTGTCTGCCATCTTCCCGGTACAGTTGAAACTGGGACTCATCCGTGAAGAACACACTTCTCCAGCGTGCCAGTGGCCATTGAAGGTGAGCATTTGCCCACTTAAGTCGGTTACGACGCCAAACTGCAGTCAAGTCAAGACCCTGGTGAGGACGACGAGCACGCAGATGAGCTTCCCTGAGACGGTTTCTGAAGGTTTGTGCAAAAATTATTTGGTTGTGCAAACCTACAGTTTCATCAGCTGTCCAGGTGGCCGGTCTCAGACGATCCTCCAGGTGAAGAAGCCGGATGTGGAGGTCCTGGGCTGGCGTGCTTACATGTGGTCTCCGGTTGTGAGGCCGGTTGGACGTACTGCCAAATTCTCTAAAACGATGTTAGAGGCGGCTTATGGTAGAGAAATTAACATTCAGTTCTCTGGCAACAGCTCTGGTGGACATTCCTGCAGTCAGCATGCCAATTGCACACTCCCTCAAAACATTAGACATCTGTGGCATTGTGTTGTATGACAAAACTGCACATTTTAGAGTGGCATTTTATTGTCCCCAGCACAAGGTGCACCTGTGTAATGATCATGCTGTTTAATCCGCTTCTTGATATGCCACACCTGTTAGGTGGATGGATTATCTTGGCAAAGGAGAAATGCTCACTAACAGGGATGTAAACAAATTTGTGCTCCAAATTTGAGAGAAATAAACTTATTGTGCGTATGGAACATTTTGGGCATCTTTTATTTCACCTCATGAAACATGGGACCAACACTTTACATGTTAAGTTTATATTTTTTTTCACACTACATGACCACAAGTATGTGGACACCTGCTCGTCGACCATCTCATTCCAAAATCATGGGCATTAATATGGAGTTGGTCGCCCCTTTGCTGCTATAACAGCCTCCACTCTTCTGGGAAGGCTTTCCACTAGATGTTGGAACATTGCTGCGGGGATTTGCTTCCATTCAGCCACAAGAGCATTAGTGAGGTCGGGCACTGATGTTGGGCGATTAGGCCTGGTTTGCAGTCAGTGTTCCAATTCATCCCAAAAGTGTTCGATGGGGTTGAGGTCAGGGCTCTGTGCAGGCTACTTAAGTTGTTCCATACCGATCTCGACAAACCATTTCTGTATGGACCTTGCTTTGTGCACGGGGGCATTCTCATGTTGAAACAGGAAAGGGCCTTCCCCAATCTGTTGCCACAAAATTGGAAGCACAGAATAATCTATAATGTCATTGTATGCTGTTGCGTTAAGATTTTCCTTCACTGGAACTAAGGGGTCTAGACCCGAACCATGAAAAACAGCCCCAGAGCATTATTCCTCCTCCACCAAACTTTACAGTTGGCACTATGCATTGGGGCAGGTAGCGTTCTCCTGTCATCCGCCAAACCCATATTCATCCATCAGACTGCCAGATGGTGAAGCGTGATTCGTCACTCCAGAGAACGCGTTTCCACTGCTCCAGAGTCCAATGGCGGCAAGCTTTACACCACTCCTGCTGACGCTTGGCATTGCGAAAGGTGATCTTAGGCTTGTGTGCGGCTGCTCAGCAATGGAAACCATTTCATGAAGCTCCCGACTAACAGTTCTTGTGCTGACGTTGCTTCCAGAGGCAGTTTGGAACACGGTAGTGAGTGTTGCAACCGAGGACAGCACTCGGCTACGCACTTCAGCACACGGTGGTCCTGTTCTGTGAGCTTGTGTAGCCTACCACTTCGCGGCTGAGCCATTGTTGCTCCTAGACATTTCCACTTCACAATAACAGCACTTATAATTAAATGGGCCAGCTCTAACAGGGCAGAAATTTGACCAACTGGCTTGCTGGAAAGGTGGCATCCTATGACAGTGCCACGTTGAAAGTCACTGAGCTCTTCAATAAGGCCATTCTACTGTCAATGTTTGTCTATGGAGATTGCATGGCTGTGTGATCGATTTTATACACCTGTCAGCAACGGGTGTGGCTGAAGTAGCCAAATCCACTAATTTGAAGGGGTATCCACATACTTTTGTATATACAGTACCAGTCAAAAGTTTGGACACACCTACTCATTCAAGGGTTTTTCTTTATTTGTACTATTTTCTACATTGTAGAATAATAGTGAAGACAGCAAAACTATGAAATAACACATAAGTAATCATGTATTAACCAAAACAGTGTTAAACATATCAAAATATGTTTTATATTTTTGATTCTTCAAAGTCGCCACCCTTTGCCTTGATGACAGCTTTGCACACTCTTGGCATTCTCTCAACCAGCTTCACCTGGAATGCTTTTCCAACAGTCTTGAAGGAGTTCCCACATATGCTGAGCGCTTGTTGGCTGCTTTTCCCAACTCATCCCAAACCATTTCAATTGGGTTGAGGTCGGGGGATTGTGGAGGCCAGGTCATCTGATGCAGCACTCCATCACTGTCCTTCTTTGTCAAATAGCCCTTACACAGCCTGGAGGTGTGTTGGGTCATTGTCCTGTTGAAAAACAAATGATAGTCCCACCAAGCCCAAACCAGATGGGATGGTGTATCGCTGCAGAATGCTGTGGTAGCCATGCTGGTTAAGTGTGCCTTGAATTCTAAATAAATCACAGACAGTGTCACCAGCAAAGTACCCCCACACCATCACACCTCCTCCATACTTCACTGTGGGAACCACACATGCGGAGGTCATCCGTTCACCTACTCTGCGTCTCACCAAGACAAGGCGGTTGGAGCCAAAAATCTCAAATTTGGACTCATCAGACCAAAGGACAGATTTCCACCGGTCTAATGTCCATTGCTCGTGTTTCTTGGCCCAAGCAAGTCTCTTCTTATTATTGGTGTCCTTTAGTAGTGGTTTCTTTGCAGCAATTCAACCATGAAGGTATGATTCACGCAGTCTCCTCTGAACAGTTGATGTTGAGATGTGTCTGTTACTTGAACTCTGTGAAGCATTTATTTGGGCTGCATTCTGAGGTGCAGTTAACTCTAATGAACTTATCCTCTGCAGCAGAGGTAACTCTGGGTCTTCCTTTCCTGTTGTGGTCCTCATGAGAGCCAGTTTCATCATAGCACTTAATGGTTTTTGCGACTGCACTTGAAGAAACTTTCACAGTTCTTGAAAT
Organism: Coregonus clupeaformis; assembly: GCF_020615455.1. Classification (NCBI taxonomy): domain Eukaryota; kingdom Metazoa; phylum Chordata; class Actinopteri; order Salmoniformes; family Salmonidae; genus Coregonus; species Coregonus clupeaformis. The sequence goes on from NC_059193.1 coordinate 31,635,353, forward strand.
GTTCCGTATTGCCTGACCTTCATGTCTTAAAGTAATGATGGACTGTCGTTTCTCTTTGCTTATTTGAGCTGTTTTTGCCATAATATGGACTTGGTCTTTTACCAAATAGGGCTATCTTCTGTATATCCCCCTACCTTGTCACAACACAACTGATTGGCTCAAATGCATTAAGAAGGAAATAAATTCCACAAATTAACTTTTAACAAGGCACACCTGTTAATTGAAATGCATTCCAGGTGACTACCTCATGAAGCTGGTTGAGAGAATGCCAAGAGTGTGCAAAGATGTCATCAAGGGGAGGGTGCTAGAGGGATCTTAGACCATTCCTCCATATAGAATCTTTCCAAATTCTTGATATCCTTGATATCCTTCGTCTCCGCTTATGGACTGCCCTCTTTAATTAAAACCACAGGTTTTCAATGTGGGTCAAGTCCGGAGACTGAGATGGGCATTGCAACATTTTCATTTTGTGGTCAAATAACCATTTCTTAGTGGATGTTGATGTGTACTTGGGGTTATTGTCTTGCTGGAAGATCCACTTGTGGCCAAGTGTTAGCCTCCCGGCAGAGGCAACCAGATTTTTGCCTAAATTATCCTGTTACTTGGTAGAATTCATGATGCCGGTTTGAATTGAAGAGGGCAGTCCATAAGAGCAGACAAAGGATATCAAGGATCTGAAAATATTCTGTATGGATGAATGGTCTAAGATCCGCAGGTTGACGTTTATTGTCATGAGTCTTGTCCTGGAGGCAGATTTTTAGCAATTTCCCCTTAGATAAGCCATCTGCAAAGTCCAAATTGGACTATATATATATATATATATATATATATATATATATATATATATATATATATATATATACAGTATATGCTTTTTGGTCTTAATTTAAAGTTATGGTTAGGTGTTAGGGTTAGCATTTTGGTTAAGGTTAGGGTTAGGTTTAAAATCAGATGTTATGACTTTGTGGCTGTGCCAGCTAGTGACCCTCCGAACAAGATTAATGACGAGAAATGCTAGCCTGCCTAGGATCGCTCCCAACGTGTTCTCCAATCACATAAAATGTGTCGTTATCCTCCCAAGGGGAGGGTGCTAGAGTCCTGAAAACAGGGGTGGCAATAATTTCGACCCGTCTTTTTTAAATTATTCTTTATTACTTATTAAGCAAAATAAAATATCTGAGCAATTTTTGGGAGCATGCAATATAGCCCAGTATTTGTATTATTTGTTTTATATAATATTTTTTGCTCATATTTATCAAGGGTGCCAATAATTATGGACTGTAATTCTCTCAAGTGGAAAGACATCTGACGTCAACTTCCATCTTGTTGACATAGGAGCACATAAACCATGTTGAAAGGCGAGCACCCAGTGTTAAGCCCCAGAGGATACAGAGAGGGAGAGAGAGAGAGGCGAAGAAGAAGAGATGAGAAATGACTCAAGACAGAGCAAGGTTCTCTCTCAAAAAAACTCCCGGGCGGTGGTAATCAGATCAGTCTCCCGCCAGCCACGGTTCGAGCGCTTTTGCCTTAAAATGATATTTCATCCGGCAGGAGGGCTAGGCGAGGCGGGGATTTCAGATTATGCCCCGCAAACCACCGCTCGCCACGACTGATTAATAGCACGATATCGCTCTCCTCCTGTCTCTCCTCCTGTCTCTCCTCCTGTCTCTCCTACTGTCTCTCCTCCTGTCTCTCCTCCCTCACGCTCGATCTATCTCTTTTTTATTATTTATTCTCCGCCCTCCTGCACTCATTCAATCTATCCTTCAACATGATTGTCATTGAGACCCTGTAATGCTGCTAGAGAAAAGGGGGATTGAGGGAAGAGTGCGAATAGGGTGGAGATGTTGCTGTTTTTGTTGTTGTTCCTCCTATAGGAAGAATACAGTGCATTCGGAAAGTATTCAGACCCCTTGACATTTTCCACATTTTGTTAGGTTACAGCCTTATTCTAAAATGGATTCAATTAATTTCCTCATCAATCTACACACAATACCCCATAATGACAAAGCAAAGACAGGTTTTTAGAAATCTTTGCAAATTTATTAAAAATAAAAAACAGAAATACCTTATTTACATAAGTATTCAGACCCTTTGCTATGAGACTCGAAATTGAGCTCAGGTGCATCCTGTTTCCATTGATCATCCTTGAGATGTTTCTACAACCTGATTGGAGTCCACCTGTGGTAAATTCAATTGATTGGGCACGATTTGGAAAGGCACACACCTGTATATATAGGGTCCCACAGTTGACAGTGCATGTCAGAGCAAGAACCAAGCCATGAGGTCGAAGGAATTGTCCGTAGAGTGCCAAGACAGGATTGTGTTGAGGCACAGATCTGGGGAAGGGTACCAAAACATTTATGCAGCAATGAAGGTCCCTAAGAACACAGTGGCCTCCATCATTCTTGCATTTTAATTTTTTTTGTGGGGGGGGGGATTTTACCCCCTTATTACTCCCCAATTTCGATCTTGTCTCATCGCTGCAACTCCCCAACGGGCACAGGAGGCGAAGGTCAAGTCATGCGTCCTCCTAAACATGACCCGCCAAACCGTGCTTCTTAACACCTGCCCGCTTAACCCGGAAGCCAGCCGCACCAATGTGTCAGAGGAAACACTATTCAACTGACGACCAAAGTCAGCCTGCAGGCGCCCGGCCTGTCTCTGAATGTCCTTGAGTGGCCCAGCCAGAGCCCGGACTTGAAACCCGATCGAACATCTCTGGTGAGACCTGAAAATAGCTGTGCAGCGACGCTCCCCATCCAACCTGACAGAGCTTGAGAGGGACTGCAGAGAAGAATGGGAGAAACTCCCCAAATACAGGTGTGCCAAGCTTGTAGCATCATACCCAAGAAGACTTGAGGCTGTAATCGCTGCCGAAAGTCCTTCAACAAAGTACTGAGTAAAGGGTCTTAATACTTATGTAAATGTGATATTTCAGTCTTTTTAAAAATATATATAAATTATAAAAAATGTATAACCTGTTTTTGCTTTGTCGTTATCGGTTATTGTGTGTAGTTTAATTAGGACTTTAAAAAAAATCCATTTTTGAATAATGCTGTAATGTAACAAAATGTGGAAAAAGTCACTGTATGTGCTAATGGAAGTGTTGCATGTCTTTCAACCCACAAAAAGTCATGCTTGGCTTAGAATGGAAAAAACAGGATGAGAAAGAGAGAGAAATGTGATGAAAGATGAGAAGAAGACAGGAAGGTGATTAGAGGAGGAGGAAGAAGAAATTGAAACGATAAAGAGACGAGAAAGAATGAGAGAGAGAGAACCTCGCTGTCAGCTGCAGTACAATGGTGGGAGGGAAATGTCATATTTTGACTAGCGTAATCACTTGTGTGATCATCCTGCATTGATTTCTGTTTAGAGCAACAGAATAGAAAAAACCTCTCAAAAGGTCAGCTTGTTTTCCCTCTTTCCGTCCTCCCGTCCTTTCTCCTTCATTGCTTTAGATAAATGAGTCAAACAGATACTGTATTTCTCCAACAGTGTGATTGGCTATGACACAGCAGCAAAGCTAAAGAGTCCCGCTTCGTTCGGCTCCCTTTTCTATGAAGACTTATTGATATCTCTACTCTTTTTTATGTTGTAAGACGAGAGATAGTAGTTAGGTGGATTTGAGCTCATGCCTAGTGCTGTGAGGTGAAGATTCTGCATGCACGCTTGCATGCCATCTGCTAACTGAATATGGGAGGACAATAGAGTGGAGTTTGCTGTTTGTGAATGCATTGGTTGATGATGTATAGATTGAAGCTGTGATCTGAGTGCAGATCAGGGTTGCTGCTTGCATTGATATTGGTGTGTTGTGCGTTCCTGTGTTGTGTTCATCACACACCTATCTCTTCTCCTACAGAACATCCAGTCTGAGAAAGAGGCCTTGAAAGAGGGGAGAGAGAAAACACCAAAATACCACAGAACAGAGGACGGCTTTATCAGAATAGGTGAGTATTAGTATGAAAAATGACTTTACCTGGGTCATGTACACTACCAGACAAAAGTTTGGTCACACCTACTCATTCAAGGGTTTTTCTTTATTTTTGACTATTTTTTACATTGTAGAATAATAGTGAAGACATCAAAACTATGAAATAACACATATGGAATCATGCAGTAACCAAAAAGTGTTAAACAAATCAAAATATATTTCATATATACTTCAAATAGCCACCCTTTGCCTTGATGACAGCTTTGCACACTCTTGGCATTCTCTCAGCCAGCTTCATGAAGTAGTCACCTGGAATGAATTTCAATTAACAGGTGTGCTTTCTTTAAAGTTATTTGTGGAATTCCTTTCCTTCTTAATGCCTTTGAGCCAATCAGTTGTGTTGTGACAAGGTAGGGGTGGTATACAGAAGATAGCCCTATTTGGTAAAAGACCAAGTCTATATTAAGGCAAGAACATCTCAAATAAGCAAATAGAAATGACAGTCCATCATTACTTTAAGACATGAAGGTCAGTCAATAATGAACATTTCAAGAACTTTGAAAGTTTCTTCAAGTGTAGTCGCAAATACCATCAAGTGCTGTGATGAAACTGGCTCTCATGAGGACCGCCACAGGAATGGAAGACCCAGAGTTACCTCTGCTGCAGAGGATAAGTTCATTAGAGTTACCAGCCTCAGAAATTGCAGCCCAAATAAATGCTTCTTTTTTTCACCTTTATTTAACCAGGTAGGCCAGTTGAGAACAAGTTCTCATTTACAACTGCGACCTGGCCAAGATAAAGCAAAGCAGTGCGATAAAAACAACAACAACACAGAGTTACATATGGGATAAACAATAACATACAGTCAATAACACAATAGAAAAATAGAAAGTCTATATACAGTGTGTGCAAATGTAGTAAATGATGGAGGTAAGGCAATAAATAGGCCATAGTGCAAAATAATTAATCAGGCCTTCATGGTCGAATTGCTGCAAAGAAACCACTACTAAAGGACACCAATAAGAAGAAGAGACCTGCTTGGGCCAAGAAACACGAGCAATGGACATTAGACCGGTGGAAATGTGTCCTTTGGTCTGGAGTCCAAATTTGAGATTTTTGGTTCCAACCGCCGTGTCTTTGTGAGACGCGGTGTGGGTGAACGGATGTTCTCCGCATTTGTATTTCCCACTGTAAAGCACGGAGGAGGAGGTGTTATGGTGTGGGGGTACTTTGTCTGTGATTTATTTAGAATTCAAGGCACACTTAACCAGCATGGCTACCACAGCATTCTGCAGCGATACGCCATTCCATCTGGTTTGGGCTTGGTGGAACTATCATTTGTTTTTCAACAGGACAATAACCCAACACACCTCCAGGCTGTGTAAGGGCTATTTGATCAAGAAGGAGATTGATGGAGTGCTGCATCAGATGACCTGGCCTCCACAATCCCCCGACCTCAACCAAATTGGATAGTTTGGGATGAGTCGGACGGCAAGTGCTAAGCATATGTGGGAACTCCTTCAAGACTGTTGGAAAATCATTCCAGGTGAAGCTGGTTGAGAGATTGCCAAGAGTGTGCAAAGCTGTCAAGGCAAAGGGTGGCTATTTGAAGAGTCTCAAATATAAAATATTTGTTTAACACACACACACAGACACACACACACAGATAGGCCTCTGACTGTTGATTTTATTAGAATCCCCATTAGCCATCTCCAATTATCGAGGGCTCCAATGCACCGGTTAGTTGCTGCACCATCTAGCACTTTACAGGATGATGGGTCAGTGGTAGGCGTGGATAAGGGCTACCTTCACAGTTTTTAGTGGACCTTAGGTGCTCTTTCTGAAATGGTATGAAGTGCAAGAAAGGTGTTGAGCCGGTGTGCTTTTATAATGAAAGCATTGTGCTCATTGGAGAGAACGGATGAAATGACATTACAGTCTTCAAATCATGTTGAAATAGGAAGATGGGTAAAATGTAATTCAAATAAGGTGGAAAGAAGGGTTTGAGGTCAATTCCGTTACAGCTGATTCAGTGGCAAGTGTTAGATACTCCATGGTTCCTTCCTTAATTACAGATCTGAGAGGGGAAAAACACATATTGTTGTGTTACAAAGTGGGATTAAAATGGATTTAATTCTCATTGGTTGTCATCGATCTACACAAAATACTCTGTCAAAGTGGAAGAAACATTATAATTTTTTGTATTAATGGAAAATAAAACACTAATATATTTGGGTTAGATAAGTATTTAACCTCCTGAGTCAATGCGTGTTAGAATCAACTTTGGCAGCGATTACAGCTTTGAGTCTTTCTGGGTAAGTCAAACCTGGATTCTAAAATATTTGCCCATTATTCTTTTTTAAATTCTTCAAGCTCTGTGAAGTTAGTTGTTGATTATTGCTAGACAGCCATTTTCAAGTTTTGTCATAGATGTCCAAGCTTATTTAAGTAAAAACTGTATCTAGGACATGCAGGAACATTCAATGTCGTCTTGGTAAGCAACTTCAGTGTAGATTTGGCCTTGTATTTTAGGTTATTGTCCTGCTGAAAGGTGGATTTGTCTCCCAGTGTCTGTTGGAAAACAGACTGAACCAGATTTTCCTTTAGGACTTTGCCTGTGCTTAGCTCTATTCCTTTTCTTTTTATCCAAAACAACTTCCTAGACCTTGCTGATGACAAGCATACCCATAACATGATGCAGCCACCACCATGCTTGGAAATATGAAGAGTGGTACTCAGTGATGTGTTGTTTTGGATTTGCCCCGAACATAATGCTTTGTATTCAGGACAAAAGTTAATTTCTTTGACTAATTTGTTGTAGTATTACTTTAGTGCCTTATTGCAAACATGATGCATGTTTTGAAATATTTCTATTCTTTACAGGTTTCCTTCTTTTCTCTCTGTCTTTTAGGTTAGTATTGTGGAGTAACTACAATGTTTTCTCCTATCACAGCCATTTAACTCTGTAAAAGGTTTAAAATCACCATTGGCCTCATGGTGAAATTCCTGTATCTTTGTAGTGACTGGGTTTATTGATACACCATCCAAAGTGTAATTAATAACTTCAGCATGCTCAAAGGGATATTCAATGTCTGTCTGTTTTTTTTTACCCATCTACCAATCAGTGCCCTTCTTTGCGAGGCATTGGAAAACCTCCCTGGTCTTTGTGGTTGAATCTGTGCTTAAAATGTATTGCTCGACTGAGGAACCTTAAAGATACAGTAATTGTATGTGTGGGGTACAGAGATGGGCTAGTCATTCAAAAATCATGTTCAACACCATTATTGCATGCAGAGTTAGTCCATGCAACTTATTATGTGACTTGTTAAGCACATTTTTACTCCTGATGTTATTTAGGCCTGCCATAACGAAGGGGCTGAATGCTTATTGACTCAAGACATTTCAGCTTTTCATTTTTTATTAACTTTTTTAACATAATTCTACTTTGACATTATGGGGCATTATGTGTAGATCAGTGACACAATATCTACATTAAATCAATTTTAAATTCAGGCTGTAACACATCAAAATGTGGAAAACGTCAAGGGATGTGAATATTTTCTGAAAACACTGTAGGTGCCGGTACAATATGTATTGCGATTATCACAATTCTATGTGTTGCAATTCGATATTGTGATTTTATTGCGCTTGGATGTTCCAAACATATTGCTCACTAAATGTCTGCTGCATAGAGACAAGAGAGCATGAGAAAATGTGTTTTGATCATTCATGGAATAAAGTGCTGAAAACATTTCCGCTCACTATTTAAAAAGAAGATGGAGAACAAGCTATAGGATGAAAAATACCAGAGGTTTGGTGCAGGTAGAGCTGACTAGTGCTAGCTAACTCAACTTAGAAAAAAAATGATACAAAAAAAAGTCCAAGTATTGGTATAATATTGTCCAAAATAATGCGAGATGTAATTGTATCGATTCCCCATCCTTATGACATCATATAAATTACTACAAGCGCTCCCACTCAGTCATTAATAGTTCAAGCAGGAATCAATATCAGTCTGGCACAGAAGTTCACATTTGGACCAAATCAATTATTTGTGTGATGTCGCTATCAAAAGTTCACCATGTTCTTCTTCTCCTTCCAGCTCCACTCCTATTTGCTTTCAGGCGTAGTGTAACCTAAAGCACAGAACTCACTCTATCCTCCATATGTTTGATTTGATACTCTACGTTGTGGAACAATATTGATAAGACAGATAATTCATTTTGTATGGGTAGCATTTCTGTAGTAGAGCGACAAAGAAAGCATAGCAAAGCATGTTATGGTCACATTTGATACCCCCTCCTTGGCTTGAACCAATTGAAATGTCAACACAACATATCTTGACTAATATGAACTCTGTTATAATTTAGGAGCCCTTACAGTATTTATTGAGGGACAAATGCAATACAATGCTGCATCATGACTATGGTGTTTATTGAAGAAGTTAATAGAGTTCCAGCCACAGTCCATTAGATAGATTCGTTTGATGTATTGAGCCTCTCTCTCTGTCCTCTAGGATTGTTCCATAATGGGATCGCCGAGGGGGAGGTAGACCCCACGTTCGGGCCCCTGGAGGCCCTTCGTCTCTCTGTGATCACAGACTGCCCCGTCTGGGTCATCCTGAGCGAGGTAAGCCGGCCCAGCCATCACCCGTTCACCACAGAATCTTGGGAATTTTGTCTCGTAAAGAACCCCTTGAATTTTAGGAAACTTAAAGTGATAGTTGGTCAGATGTTTTCAGGCCTCAAAAGTGGTCTAATATCAAGTTTAATCCATTTTCCAAGCTGTCCTTTGTGCAGGTATATCTCTCAAACAGATGCCTAGTTTTTTTGTCTCAAGTGCTATGTCTCGTGCATTTCAGATATTCATCAAGAAAGCAGAGTGAACTTCAACACCCTGCAGCAATACCTCAGTCATCCGTTGGACCGTTCCGCAGAGGAACGGAGCCTTTGCAAGCTATACTAATTCTTTAGCTTTTGGCAATGTTTTTCTCGAGCACGGTCAGAGTGTTCCATCTTCTGGTGTGATCTTGCCATCGCAGGGTACTACTGAGACCGTCAGCCCAAATCATGGTTGACAGACCTCATACGAAGATCTGCCTAGACGCGTAATCGGAGAACATTTGGCCTGCGTGGACGACACACAGGCTACGCTTTATTTAGGAAACTATATTTATGTGTACATAAGGGTTTATGTTTTAAATAACTGTAATTACACTGGTAATTGTCAAATAACTGGTGAGATTGCCTCTCCCCTTTTGATGAGACTATGACAATAAAATATTGCTGCTTCGGAATCAAAGACTTGGCTACACAGTCACCCAGATATGACAAAATTGTGCAACTTCAATATCCTTTAATCATGTATGACAAATGTTCCTGGTTTTACCCAAATGTATACATAAAATAGCTATGTATGTGGATATAGGCCTAATATGCATATTTATGTAACACAATCATATGAATGATCTCTGTTATGTGTGTTGATATGTATATACAGTGAGTGAGTGTCCACAAAAGTCAATCAGTAAAGTAACCTAGGCTTATACAGTGTAGAAGGAAATTAAACTTTAGCTAAAAAGTACATACTTGTCTAATGTTTGAATAAAATGTATTTATACGGTCAATTCTAAAGCCAGAAGTCAATGTAGGAACATTATGATTATGGTTCGAACATCTGTTTGTGATTTATTTCATGAACCATCATTGCTAACATAGTTTTTCCCCCCCCTCTCCGCCTATCAATTTGCCTTAATGTGACATGGAGTTAACCAATTTGTTGGGATAAATCAAAGTAAACCAAGGCCAGACATGAGCTCCTCTATTGCATTAGCTAGGAAACCAGAAAAGACAGCTGTCTCGATAGTACAGGAAACATACTGTATATGTGACTTAGCTGTTGGATTTGCTCCATCTGCCACATATCAGATACATGCAGTTAGTTGTATCCAAGGGGCCACTGGAGATACACGTGGCTACAGAGTAATTGTTTGGACTGGTCGGATGTAAGAGAAATATGTAGCTCTAACCAATGCATGAAGAATAATCTTTACTGTCAACTGGATCAATGTTTCTCATAATGACCATGAAGAAGTCAAGGAAGAACCCCTCTGTCCGATCTAAGTTCCACTCAAGTGAGGGCTGAAAGCGAGAAACTGTCCAATATGACAACCCCTCTCCTTCCACATAGTCTGCACTACTATTACATTAAATTGGAAGTCGAACTTATTCAAGGACTGTAATTGTCCCAACACCAGACTTATATAGTACATCTTCCAAATAGGCTCTGTAAATGCAAGGGCTACACAACTTGTATACATTACTATGATGCAAAGGGTATATAGCAGTAAAGGGACACATTCATTTGCTATTGCATATTTGGATCCACAAATGTTTTTTTTCCAGAGCCCAACCACAAAACCATTGAAAGCTCTTGATCGAAATCTAAAGAGTTGTGTCGGCAAAGAACAATATTATGGGATTTCAGCCAATACAAGTGGACTGAAAAAGAATAAGCTTGGGAACCTGTAGCAACATTTCCTATCGAATACCGACTGGCAACAGTTGCTAATTCTGTTCAACGTCAGCACAGTCTCTCAGCAACAACCGACACAAACTGGTTTTCCGTTCATTGAGGTGTGCACTCCAGGGCCAGCCAGCGCAAACTGGAGGTTGTGCCAAAACGATTTGTCTTAGCAGCCCCATCAATGTTGTTGGTATGGCCGCTATACAATAGCAGGTGCACGGTTGCATTAAGTCAATGGAGGGCAATGGCCAGAAAAATCTGAACTGTACCCAATGACTCTGACCTGCCCTGTGCTAAGGAGAAATAGTTGTCTTTTCTTGTAAGAGCCACCGGAATGCATTGCTATTATACGTTGTATTTTGTATAATTTAGATAAACTATATTTAATTACGTTATCTTCAATCCAATCTGTGAATTGTAATAAAGACGGAATTTTAATTGACTGAATCTGAGTATGCTAATCTCGTCTAGGCCTAGATGTGGATTAGTCTGCTGTTGTGAATGACAGGCTATGCTACTCTTCTGGTGCCAAATCACGTGCAAGGGTGACATTCCTTACATACTTCATCAATGGACAATGTGACTGCAATGTCCCATTTATTGCAGTCGGTAGGATGCAAGAGAGTATGTGTAGTTATTACTATGATGATATTGTAGGGTAGGCTATTTTATATTTTCATTTAGCTGCATACAGTCAGTGCACTTCAGAAAAACTGAATGTATAGAATACAGCATTTATTTTCAAACATTATCCTCCATACAATATAAAGCACTTTGAGTACTTGTAACACTATATAAATCCAGTCCATTATTATGGGGCTCAAACACACCTAACTTTGGCCAGGATGCAATATGAATTTGTGGTGGTTTTTGATAATCATGGTGAGGAAAAAGAACTGTATTCTAATTAATTGTACATTATTGAATAAGCCTCCACCATATTCAATAGGCCTAACATTCGGAATGATCAAATCGGTGCTCTAGTTGATCAATTATTTATATTTTACTGTTTCACTCACACCTCTTCTTTTAATTTGCTTCGGCTCTAGCCAACTTCACAAAGTGCATAAATCATTAATTGATGATACACTACAAAATGTCATCAGTAAACGCTGTCCCTGCATTATTATTATAATAAATATGTTTGCCCTGTCTTATGGTCGTCACTAATGAACACTAGTTAACGCAGCCACAAAGTCATAATTATGGATAACATTATGCCAGGGTTCTTCAATTCCGGTCCTGGAGGGCAGAAACACTTCTGTTTTTTATTTCTACATGGTAGTTAATTGCACTCACCTGGTGTCCCAGGTCTGAATTAGCCCCTGATTAGAAGGAGAGGATGAAAAACAGAGGTGTTTCGGCCCTCCAGGACCGGAATTGAAGAACCCTGTTTTATGCCTAACCCTAACCTCAAATGAAGACCAAAAGCAATTTTTTTGTAGCCAATTTAGACTTTGTGGCTGTGGAATCTTACTTTGTGGCTGTGTTAGCTAGTGGAAACCCTGTCGTACTATAGCCAATCAGCATGCATTTCCTCTTACAGCTGGACAAATCATCGCCGTCCACGGTGTTAGGATTGGGGGCGGAGACCATATACTGTGATTGACGTGTAGCACAAGCAATCCAATTCTTAAACTTCCCGGAAAACGGCAACATTTTCACTTCAGCAACCAATAAGCAATTGAAGAAGGTGGGGCTACTAATCCAGAGTGCATGCCCCAAAATCACACGTGATCCCGCTGTAGTTCAAGGTGTCACATCGAAAGCAGGAGGTACGTAATGACGAACAAATGTCACTTATTTCAAATATAGCTACATCGCTAAATTATTATTTCAGTCTACATTTACATAACTTGTTCAGTTGCATGCAATACTGTCCAGTATCTTTTAACTGTATTATTTATCTTAATGAATAAGCTCGAGAACCGATGCGTGGTCTTAGCTTGGACTGGTGAATAGCTGACAGGCCAGCTATTTAGTAAGCTAATTTAGCTAACTAGTTAGCAATAAAGCTAGCTACTGTTAGCCAACAAATTAACGTCTGTGTGTTGTCATGCAACACTTCTGTCAGTTGCACACAATTGCTCTTGTGTCCCTTTTGCCGACGTTTTTTCATTGTCTACTTAGCTAAGACATTTTGAAAGTGTTTTAGTCAGCTAGCTACTGTAGGCAAGAATACACGGCTGCATCCATCTAATGTCACCTAATAAGTGGATAACAAAATACCGGCCTCGAACTAAAGTAAGGAAATTGACAAGTATTGCCTTAGTGTGCAAATGTCAGAACGTTTGTGTAACAAAAATGACGCAGGTATATTATCAGAAAGAAATATCAGTCGTGATGAGAAACTAATGTATAGTGATTAATTTGCCATGGCTATTTAAATCTCGAGCACAAGTAAATGAATGAATGGACTCATGAAGCGTTGTGCCCTAACGTTAATGACCTACCTGTAACGTTATGTCCTTTTTAGTTTGGTCATTGTAATCTCTTTGCCTGTGTTGTATGGTAGTGGGTGACAAGGCCTACTCACATCAAATAGGGGGTTATCGAGATGAGGAACTAGCTACAGATAGTTATTGTATTTGAAATAATTTCCTTTAGGAGTTACATGAACCTGCTTGTAGGAATGGCCACATGGAAACGGGTATTACTGGTGGTGATGAAACTCATAGAAGTCTGACCAGTTTTTAAAACCCACTTCCTCCAATGAATTTAACGGGAAAGTGCAACAGCTACGTAGATAATGGTCATTCAACACCCTCTTGGAAATGTGGCTTTAAGAGTTTGCACATCTGAATAAAGGAATTGGCGTGTGTCATCTTATTGAATGGTTTACACATTTTTAGCTAGCTATCTGAGAAATGTAAATTTTCTTCTAGTGATAAATGGAAATTATTTATTTATCTGAATGGGAAGTTGGACATTCATTATTTACCCATCGTTAAATAATGACTTCTCATTTATGGTCACATGAAGAGCTGTTACATTTTAATTGTACATGTTGACAAGATGATTGCACCTTTAACCCACTCTCCTCTTGTTGACCTAATCTAGCAACTAATGTTGAATGGTACAATAGACTCATTTACATTTTACATTTTTAGTCATTTAGCAGACGCTCTTATCCAGAGCGACTTACAGGAGCAATTAGGGTTAAGTGCCTTGCTCAAGGGCACATCGACAGATTTTTCACCTAGTCGGCTCTGGGATTAGAACCAGCGACCTTTCGGTTACTGGCACAACGCTCTTACCCACTAAGCTACCTACTCGCATGCTTGAAAATATATTTGCTTTTATTTAGTCTTACATCTTCCATTCTCTCTTTGAGACAGTCAAGACCCCCACAAGGCACATGAGGGTCATAGGATAAGGACCCAATCTGCTTAAACCCACTGCACACCCACACTTAGATCCCTACAGTGAACTAAATGGAATGAATTCAGAAGACTGGCTGGCTGATAATACTCTTTGATGTGTTGATTGAGCACTGATTGATTACTCTACTGTCCCCTCCCCCTCGTATCTGCTCAGTCCCTCACTTGAATACATGTGACCACTGAGGCATGATGTGAATGGGGGAAGGGTGTCCACTTGGCAGCACAACTAGGCCTCCCCTGTCTCCCCTCCTGTGTGTGTCAGTGTGTTGGTTTGTTTTGTTTGCCCCATGATGTCTTCAGCTTGTGGTGAGGAAGTGAAATTTGGCACTCCTCTCACGTTTTTCCCTCCGGCCCTCCCAGCCACCACCCCTGGCCCACAAGGCACCTCGGATTTGCCCTACCCCCCCAGGTGGCAGCCACCCTTCCAGCTCCTATGTCCCACAAAACAGAGAGCTGAATGTGGGCCTAGCGTGTCAACAACAACTCCTTTACCTCACCCACCCCCATAAGTCCTGTATCTCATCCCTCACGCTCACACTCGGTCAGTTGATCGTCAAGTTACGTGCATGGTGCTTTGGTGGTGAGCTCCCCTCTGGTTATCCCTTCTCTGTTGGCAGCCTGACTTGTTGCAGGGAAAACACCCTAGTCACAGTGTACAAACAGACGCATGGCAGAATCCTCTATTGGAGAACACACCAGCCGTCGTGTAGAAACCACCAGCACTGTCACCTGGCCTGGAGCTGTTCCTCTTTTCTATTCTATGAAAAGTTGTGAAGTTTTAGATTCATTTCTCCTCCGGCACTGGCATGGCAAACCCATGTGGTCACTGAAGTTTGTCTCGTTAATGTGTATTGTCAATGTGCTCAAGATATATTAGATAGCCTAGATATAGCCTACCTAGATATATTAATGCATAGCCTTTTTGGGGAGGTTGGAAAATCTTATCCGCATTAGCCTACTGAAATAGAATGCTGACAGTGTGTGGACTAAATTTAGCCAGCTGAGAGCTCTCCTGAATAAGAAATTGTCAATGGACAATGACACACTCCAGCCTTCATATGACACTGAAATAGGCTACTACTTTATTCTGTGATGGCTTTTCCTTGTGATAGTCAGCATCAGGCTCTGTACACACACGCATATGTTGTGTTTGCAGCTCCCTGGATTTATCCCCTCAGGACACTCCCTAGGGAACCTGGCTCTAGAGGTGACATGCCGTTGGGGGTAGCGCCCTGGTTACCGTTCCGGACAGATAGGAGTTGGCTGGGGGGGGGGAAGGGTGTATATCTCTCACCCCTACCTTAAAGGCATCTCCAGTGACCACAATCCCTTAATTAAGGCAGACATTTTGACCGGCAGCATTTTAATTTAAGACATTTGAGAAATGTACTGGACCCATATGCATTGGTTGCGTAACCTGATTAGGGTGTCCACCCACAGTTTACAGAATGACAGAAATCACATTTAGATGATGGTTATTTATCTTAACAGAACATACAACTCCAGGATGCAATGGCGTGTGTCCTTCTTACTGAATTCCAATGCAAACTTTTACCATTTTACAATAACTGCCACAGTTACTGTTCCTCAGCCAACAAGACGAGGAACAAACAGCAAAATCACTAACCTAATATCCCCCATAAAAGTGTACCTATTCTATTGGTCAGCTTGTCGTTCTGCGCGAGAAAGAAATGGCCTCTGGGACAGTTGTGGGAGATACAACCAGTAGGCCTAGGCTACATAACAATAAACTTTAAAAAGCAATGAGGTTGATGCAACAGATCAGAACGTTTAGCTTAGAATGTTACTAAACTATTTCTTCACATTATAAGCACAGCAATGCACACAACGAAGTAGGCTACGCGCGAATGTTCGTTTCATAATGCAATTAGCGGAAAAACACTGTTGTCAAAAGCGCACCACACAGAGATTAAAATATCCATTAGAAGTTTTGAGAGGGGATATCTAAAGATGCAGCAACTAGCATGGGTTGCTAATATGACTAGGATTGTGCCTTTGGCTACTGGACAATGAAAGAAAGTTGATTTTTAAAACCAATAGAACATGAGAGAAATAGACCACTGGTTTCAATGGCATATGGAAGTCTTTGTAAAATTATTGCCTCCAAGTTTCTATGGTCGGCTTTTACTTTGAAGCGAGGAAAGACATAATATGAAGTAAAACGTTCAGGTTTCAAACAATTAAGTAGTGTTTTTTCTCCAAAATGCGTTCTGCATTTGGTGTTCATAGCAAAGTGGTGTGTGACGCGCTGAAGCCTGGCTAATGTTGCACTTGAATGGCGAATGGGAAGCATTCCACTCAATTTTAAGCTATTTTTTTTAAAGCAGTGGGGCAGTCCCGCTCACTTTGTAATTTTTTTTGAGATAAGAAGATAGGAAAGTGTTGAAAAGATGGGGAATATATGGGCAGGGTGAGTCAAAGGGCAGTGGGCCGGATTCGAACTCATGCCGACTCTGGCATATGTGTGCCGGGGTCAACGGCTGTAACCGCTGTAACACACAAGCCTCTAAATCCACAAAATGATGCAAATTATAACCTATAAACCGATAAGCGTGTCCAGTCAAATGTATTAACATCGACTGGTATTTCCATAAATTAATAGGCAAAAAAGTATTGTTTTGCAATGGGATTTTTTTTCTTCTCCCTATGTATCGATTTATTTATTTTTTGTTGCCAAAAGCCGGCTTTACCGGCTAACGGAAAACCTGCTATAGATATGCTACATAGGGTATTGGATACATTGTTAATCCAAATGCCATGTGGAAAGTAGAGCATTATGGTCATCTTGGCCTGATAATAGCCACTCTGCTAAACTAGCATGACTGTGCTATGCAATGGGAAGCGTTAGCCGGTGTGGCTACGGACGTTAATCCCGTGTGGGGTTAAGCTCATTAGCGGAACAGTCTGCTATGTTCATGGTATGTACAGTAATACGTTAATGACAAAAAGACAGTTGGTAACTTTGGTTAGTGTGTTAATAGACTTAGAAGCCCTTTAAATTATTAATTGATATCAAATTATATTGTAGTCATAAAATATGGCCTAGATATCAGTTGTCTGTACTGCATATGGTAATTGTGGTCTTCTGTAGCTCAATTGGTAGAGCATGGTGCTTGTAACGCCAGGGTAGTGGGTTCGATCCCCGGGACCACCCATACGTAAAAATTTATGCACACATGACTGTACATCGCTTTGGATAAAAGCGTCTGCTAAATGGCTTATTATTATTTATTATTATTACATCCTCCCTCACTCCGTACCCAGCCCCACTTATTTGGCTAATGGTATCAGAACATGCCGAGGGTTGAGAGTAGGGTGGAATTATAACAGATTGCAATCTCATTGATTTTATCTTAGAGAAGACAAAGACCCAATCCCAAATCGATCCTTGCCCCCTAGGTGTTTCTGAATATATAAGTTGATTGGATAGGTGTAAGAAACATTGTAATAGTTCCACCTTGCCTTCTGATGGTTAGGCAGAATATTTTCCATATTGCTTAAACACCTATCCAGCCCTCTCAATTAGATTTGGGATAGTCTGTGTGCACACCGCCTGTCCTAAATTGTTTGTATGGTGTTGAGTAAATTGCCTGTGAATAATATGAAAGGTAAATGTGTGTGTGTGTGTAAACTCCATGTGTGTGTGTTACGTGGTGCGCTAGTGTAATCTCATTGGACCTAATCTCATTAGGGGAAGGGGCTGAGGCTGCATATCCCTCAGGCTCGTCACTATGGCAATGGGTGCCAGTGAGGCACTGGGTAACGCCATGTAGACCATATGCCTGACAACAGTCGGAGGGTGTGTGCGTTCAGTAGGCATGGAAAGGAGAAAATGTTTAGAACATTAGGAGGGAGCCTAGTAGTAGTACTAATGGTCAATCTGGTTCCAGGAGCTTTTAATCATAGTGCTTATAAGACCAGGGTTGTGGTTTTGATTCCTGCATGTACCACCTATACCAGTCATTTAGCAGATGCTCTTATCCAGAGCGACTTACAGTTAGTGAGTGCATACATTATTTTTTTTATTTTTCATACTGGCCCCCCGTGGGAATCGAACCCACAACCCTGGCGTTGCAAACGCCATGCTCTACCAACTGCGCTACATCCCTGCCGGCCATTCCCTCCCCTAACCTGGACGACGCTGGGCCAATTGTGCGCCGCCCCGTGGGTCTCCCGGTCGCGGCCGGCTACGACAGAGCCTGGATTCGAACCAGGATCTCTAGTGGCACAGCTAGCACTGCAATGCAGAGCCTTAGACCACTGCGCCACTCGGGAGGACGATGCTAGATTGCATTGTCAGTCGCCACCATATTTTTGTCTCTGTTAGACTGTCTCTCATGTAGGCCAGTGACGCTCACCCATCCCCCCCCAACAAGCAGCCTCTTTCTCTTTTTCTCCCTCCTGTATCCCTCCTCTCATCTCACCCCTTGTTTATGCTTTATTAAATGGCCGCCTTCTCTACTCTCACTGCTGTAATTTGCCTTCCTCCATCACATCCCTTTCTTCACCTTTCATGTTCTACCAATAGCCTCTATCTTTCTTTCTCTTAACCACCGTTTGAAATCAGCCTCTACTCTTAGACATTTTGATATGGATGGGTGTAACTAAGCGATACTACTGTAGCTCCGCTTCTCCTCCCTAGCCCTCGGGGTAAGGTGGCTAGGAATCTGTATGCCAAATGCAACAGCTGAAACGGATAAGGAGGGGATTCAATAGGAATCTAAATGAATGTAGATGCAGACCGTAACATATTCCCACTTGTTAATTAGCCTAAGTAATTAGTGTACTGTTATTCCGCCATACTTCTTATTAAAACACTTTTGGACAGCTGACGAGCAAACGCACATTTTCTTCAAGAAATGTACCTTTTCTAGTTTATTAATTGCTCTCTCTTCTCTCCCTTAGACTATGGAGCTGAAGACGAGGTATGTTCTGCTGCTGGCCGTGGGCCTGTGCGCCACACTGCTACTGACCACGGTGACCGCCCACCAGGAGGACGACGACGACGACGAGCCTATCATGGAGATGGGGGGCGACATGGACGTGGAAGACGAGATGGAGGAGCTTGGCCTCGGGGAGGAGCTTCTGGACGGGGAGGTTGAGGCAGTCACGCCCCCAGGACCACCTCCAGCCCCTAAAGTAAGTATATCCCATCCCAATCACCTAGACCAGTGTGTGTGTAAGGTTATGATTTTAGTCGTAAAAATCCCAGTTTTGGTAGAAAGCGTGGCTCTTATCTTCCATTCTAGCATCCCCAGATTGTGACAGCCAAAGAGAAAAGGTTAGGCCTACGTGGCTGCTCACTGTTCCCCTCGCAAAGTAATTGATCGTCATTTAGTTTGCTGCATGGATAGTCTGCATTGTACACAGATACAAGCCAATCTACCCCTATTCAGTAGTCACATGTCCATTGTGAAAGGCCTGTAGAGTGAGTGGAGGAATGAATGTTATTCACACAACACCACAAATGATAGAGGCTAAGCATGTGCCGGGACTGCTTAGTGTCCTTCCTCCCTGCACTAGTTAGGCTCTGATTTGAACTATATGTTATATCTCTACATAAGGGATGAGAAGTTTCCAGTAGTAAATTGGCCCGACGACTCACGCTAAATTCTTCCACCGCTCTGTTGTTCGCAACATATTTTCATCTGAGACTGCCATCATTGAAGTCGTCTGTGGTGACGAGGGGCGTGAGGGGTGTTGTACAAAACAAAGTAATCAGCGATTGGATCGTCTCTAACCAATCAGGGTATCAAAGCCAATGAGGAATTTTCAAACCGCCACTTTACCCTTGTGTGTTCTGGCTCTGGCCCAATCCATCGGTTTCTGGACCAATCAGACCTCCCCGAATGTGTTCACTTCGGTAAAGGTTCGGGCAGGTACTCAGATCCATACTCACTGCGGAGAAGAAACTAACGTCCGTGGGCATAGCGTAGCGTTTGGACAGAGCCAGTGGTGAATAGCTCACTAGCCTGACATCAGTGGAGGCAGGGAGACATAAAAAATAAAAAAAGATGCGTTGGGAGATGCGTTGACTAGCAATGCGACATGAAGGTTTACTATCTGGCTGACCTATGTCCTCCCATTGCTCTTGCATAGGACACACACCCCTACAAGTGGCCTGGTTGGCACACTAAACTCCTCTTATCTGGAGCCAGGCAGTGGAAGAGCTGACCCAGTGAACCACTGACCCCTCTCTGCTCTTCTCTAGGTGACCTACAAAGCGCCCGAGCCCATGGGGGAACACTTCTTCGCCGAGTCCTTTGACAGGGGGACCCTTGACAGGTGAGCACTCATTGGCTTCCCCTGAGTTTTTTTTAATTCAACTTTGAAAACAGTGCTGTTAAAAGCAGGCGCCATTATATAATTTATTATACAAATGAAGTCTATATATCAGAGAAGATATGATATTCAAACATGCTGCCCTGAAACGAAATAGCCTAGGTGTTATAAACTGTGTCTTGTCTCTTCTTTTCATGTGCCACACTGTAGGACCAGCTGCTATTTTGACTTTTTCGAAGGATAAACACGAACCCAGCGCCTAGTCCATTCCCCCAGGGGCTGCCCCTATCGTGTCCAGGTGCAACCGTGTTTAGTTGATTCTCAAGTAATCTCGCTTTTCCTGTTTTGTTTCAGCTGGGTCCTTTCAAAGGCCAAGAAGGAGGACATTGACGAGGATATCGCCAAGTATGACGGTAGGCACCAAGACAAGTCCTCTCTGACACATTGGAACATAAAGCATTCTTCTGGGTAGTATTCATTAGGGCACAACTTAGCAAAACATTTTGCAACTAAAATGAAAAATGTGTGTTATTGGACAAGTTGAGGTGGTCCTTCCGTTTCAGTCAATTTTCTTCAGTTTAGTGCCTAATGAATACGACCTAGGTTCGGCTCCGTTCAGGCAGTTATCAAGTGAGTACACTCCTTTACTTATGTATTCGACCTCCATCTTGCAGGTAAATGGGAGGTGGAGGACATGAAGGACGGCAAGCTGCCCGGAGACAAGGGCCTGGTCCTCAAGTCCCGTGCCAAGCACCACGCCATCTCAGCCCAGCTCCTCAGGCCCTTCATCTTCGACACCAAGCCCCTCATCGTCCAGTATGAGGTCAACTTCCAGCAGGGGATCGACTGCGGCGGTGCCTACATCAAATTGCTCTCCCAGACCCCCGACCTTAACCTGGTAAGAACACGCACACCGTGGTATTTAAGATGGAAAACATCAAATGTAACCGCAGACTTCCTTTGTACGTGCTCCCAAAGGTGTTTATGTATTAAAAACAATGTTTAGACCCGAGCTGTCTTCATCCGTACAAACATATTTCTTACCCAATTCATCTGCATGTAGACTCGCCTCCTTGAGGTTAATGTAGTTATTCTGCCCTTCAGGATGAGTTTGTTGACAAGACTCCCTACACCATCATGTTCGGACCAGACAAGTGTGGCGAGGACTACAAGCTGCACTTCATCTTCCGCCACAAGAACCCCAAGACTGGCGAATATGAGGAGAAGCACGCCAAGAAACCCGACGCAGACCTGCGCACCTACTACACCGACAAGAAGACCCACCTTTACACACTGGGTAAGACAGTTCAACATGTTCTTCGATGGTCTACTAGACTACACTGACAAGAAGACTCGCCTAGGGAGAGAACACGGTGAACAAGATAGTTTCACATGTTCTATGAATCAGGTATGCTAATGGTTTAGTACATATCCCCCGCTGTAACTGGTGCCTATTCACGTGCAATGTCACATAACGATCAGATAGAAATGTGTTGTGTAGAACACATGATTGTATGCCAGTTAGATTAGGGAATCATGTTCACTCTACTTGTTACATTTCTGTCATTTCCAGTTTTTCACTCCTCTAACCATCTCTACCTACCTCTTCTCTTTCTCTCTGCTGCCTCCTAGTGTTGAACCCAGACAACAGCTTTGAGGTGCTGGTGGACCAGACGGTGGTGAACAGTGGTAACCTGCTGACGGACATGACCCCGCCCATCAACCCTGCCGCCGAGATCGAGGACCCCGACGACCACAAGCCAGAGGACTGGGACGAGAGGCCCAAGATCCAGGACTCTGACGCAGTCAAACCCGAGGACTGGTAAGTGTGCACATTTTAAGTGTGGGTGAAAAATGGGCTATTTCGACAGGTTTTCTTACGTGTTGAAGTTACACAGCGTGTGCATGTGCGTTTCAAATGTAGTTGGGGGAAGTATGTCTGTGTGTCACCTGTGGACAGTTGTACCTTTTTTATTTCTGATGCCAGGTGTGCTTATGTGTTGGTGTGTGTACCCTCTGACTCTCTCCCCTGTCCCATAGGGATGAGGATGCGCCGAAACAGATCCCGGATGAGGATGCAGTGAAGCCAGACGGCTGGCTGGACGATGAGTCCGAGTACACCAGCGACCCCGACGCAGTCAAGCCCGAGGACTGGTAACTACGATACCTTTACTCTCCCTTTCCGCTCATCCTATCCCCACTCTACCCCTAATACTATCTCAAACTCTGCTGCCCCTCTCCTCTCTCTCCCCATCTCCTCTGTCTCTCTCTACCCTCGTCTGCCACTCTATTCTTCGCCCCCTCCCTTCCATCTCTCTCTCCTACTCTCTGCCCTTCATCTACCACTCTATTACCCCCCCTCTGTCTTCTCTGTCCCCTCATGGTGTATCCTTATCTGGTTTAGCCCTCTCATTTCTTGGAAGCGAATTGCTAGTGTTTGCGGCGGCTCCTCCTCTTCACTGTGGAGAGAGTGGGCTTCCTGGTGAGAGGAGCTAATATCACACGGCGCGCTTTGCCTCAGGACAGCCAGGCCTGTTTTTTTTGGGCTCTGAAGAGCTCCCCTGTCACTGTCTTTGATGTCTCACTTCTGTGTCTGTGGCGGAAATTAAATTAGGGCACCCAGAGAAGAGCTAGAGGAACGGGACACAGTGGATAAAGGGGATAGATAGAAAAGGAAGAGGGAGGAAAAAGAGATGGTGGAGGGGACGGCTAATGACCCCTTTTTAGAGGTCTTCTTAAATGCTGTTATTTGTCACTTATGCCTTCTCGTTCTGTCAGTTGGATATTTTTTGTGTTCTTTTGCTTTCTCACACCTACAGTAACTTGTAACCGTATATCATCATTTTGTACACTGTATGGCGTTGTCTGTATTGTGATCTGTGATGTTTTCATAACTTTCTGTCTTTTTCTCCAGGGATGAGGATATGGATGGTGAGTGGGAGGCCCCTCAGGTCCCTAACGCCCTCTGTGAGACCGCCCCTGGCTGTGGCGCCTGGCAACGGCCCATGATTGACAACCCCAGCTACAAGGGCAAGTGGAAGGCCCCCATGATCGACAATCCCAACTACCAGGTAACCCTTCACACCTCCCAACCTGTACCATATACCAAAGCATCAGCCACTTTAGGAAAATGTTTTACCCCAGTGCAGTGTGGAGCCTAAATAACATACACACAATGGTTGCACTTGCTCTTTCACATTCTGTGTTTGTATTGTTGAGAGCCTACTTTTTCTTATCTTGCATATGTGACTTTGTGTTCTTTTCTTTCAAAACAATCTCCTTCTACCCTTTTTTACTACTGAGCTCTCGTTGCAGAGAAATCCCAATGTATGTACTTACAAATGGCTCCCCAAAATAATTGTTTATGAATGCAACTCACAGTACTGTGCCCTGTACCCTCAATGTACCTCCCACTCACTGTGCTCTCTATCTCTCCTCCCCTAGGGTGTGTGGAAGCCCAGGAAGGTCGCCAACCCGGCCTTCTTCGAGGACCTCCATCCCTTCAGAATGACCCCCTTCATCGCCGTGGGCCTGGAGCTGTGGTCCATGTCCAGCGACATCTTCTTTGATAACTTCTTCATCACCAACGAGAGGCACACGGCCGATCTCTGGGCCAACGATGGTTGGGGCCTGAAGAAGGCTGCTGAGGGAGCTGCTGAGGTGGGTTTAATAGCACACACGTACACAGAGAGACGGGTACACAGAGAGACGGGTACACAGAGAGACGGGTACACACAGAGGCTTCATGACTAGTTGATAAAACTTCTCAAATTCTTCACACAAAATATACAGACATTTGATGAGGAACGATATGCAGCGCAATCATCTGACATTTCAAGCAGTTCCATGAGATCTCTCTTCTC
Organism: Coregonus clupeaformis; assembly: GCF_020615455.1. Taxonomy (NCBI): domain Eukaryota; kingdom Metazoa; phylum Chordata; class Actinopteri; order Salmoniformes; family Salmonidae; genus Coregonus; species Coregonus clupeaformis. The sequence continues at coordinate 31,659,361 of NC_059193.1, forward strand.
TCCTAATCACACTTCTATCCTAACTATAGAACTTTCAGCTTCTCATTTGCATGGGATTCCTCTTGCATCTATGAAGTTCCCAATGGACAGTTTGTTTTGCAGCAACTAGAACTAAGGGACCTATCCTTGTATCCAGAGACTCAAACCTCTCCAGGGAGAAATGCTGATATTTGTAGCATTGCTGTTTCTACATGATGCAAGCCTCTAGTCTCTGGTCTCTAGTCTCTGGGCTAAACAATAGTCAAGTCAGATTAACTAGCGGTGAGATGTTGTCCAACTATACTGAACAAAAATATAAATGCAACTATTTCAACGATTTTATTGAGTTACAGTTCTGATAAGGAGATCAGTCAATTGAAATAAATTCATTAGGCCCTAATCTATGGATTTCACATGACTGGGCAGGGGCGCAGCCATTGGCCTTGGAGGGCATAGGCCCACCCACTTGGGAGCAAGGCCCACCCACTGGGCAGTCAGGCCCAGCCAATCAGAATGTTTTTCCCAACAAAAGGGCTTTATTGCAGACAGAAATACGCCTCAGTTTCATCAGCTGTCCGGGTGGCTGGTCTCAGACAATCCCGCAGGATGTGGAAGTCCTGGGCTGGCGTGGTTACACGTGGTCTGCGGTTGTGAAGTCAGTTGGAAGTACTGCCAAATTCTCTAAAATGACGTTGGTAGAAAAATTTACATTCAATTCTCTGGCAACAGCTCTGGTGGACATTTCTGCATTCAGCGTGCCAACTGCATGCTCCCTCAACTTGAGACATCTGTGGCATTGTGTTGTGAGACAAAACTGCACATTTTAGAGTGGCCTTTTATTGTCCCCAGCACAAGGTGCACCTGTGTAATGATCATGCTGTTTAATCAGCTTCTTGATATCCCACACCTGTCAGGTGGATGGATTATCTTGGCAAAGGAGAAATTCTCACTAATAGGGACGTAAACAAATTTGAGAGAAATAAGCTTTTTGTGCGTATGGAACATGGGACCAACACTTTACATGTTGCGTTTTATATTTTTGTTCAGTATACATGCCTAGTATCAGGGGCCGTAGGTATCAATTGTCTCACAGTAGGGATGGGCATTATAGTCTAATATACGGATATCCGAACGGATGTTAGTATTCGATTACTTGAGTGAATGTTCATTTTTGGAGAAACAAAATTGTGGGCCTATTTGGACAATGCAAAAGCTTTGTCTAAATTTAAATTATCCTTGTGACATTTTTACCTCCAAGGATGTACCATGACTAGGGCCCTATAACGTGGACGGAATAACAGAATGCAGACATTAAAGCGGAATTCAACAATATTCAAAAATATATTGAACATTGGTAGGCAATCAACTAAATGTATTGAAAATGTATACATTTGCCCAAGTTTATCATAAGACTTGAAACGAATGCATCAGTGATTCGTATTTCCTGTAACTTTCTGAAGAGGCAATGAGAATTTCCCCAATCTGTGTACACCTTTACCACTTTTTGTAGCCATTAGCGATGATATTAATGAAAAGTCTTCTGGTAGATGGAAAGGCTTTCCCAAAACCTTCTCAATTAATTAACTACAAAGTAGCCTATGCTTACCTTGCAGAATGATATCATTATTATTTGCATCAATTCAGTGGGTATTGGTTTTGCAAACTACCATAATATGTGCATTACAAAAACACTGCTATACAAAAGCCTCTTTCTAGGTGCACACTGAAATGTAAGGGTATCAACATTTCTCAACATTTTCCCAGACCTCAAAAGTAGTCTCCTGATATGGTTTAAGCATGGTTGTGGACTCTATTCCTTTGTTGTTTTTCTATTTTTTTTTAAGTGTGATTTTGAGAGTGAAAACCTGAAAAGGCAGGGGGAAACCTGGAAAAGCAAAACGGAGAAACGAATTTAGGAATAAACTACACGGAAACAAGCAAAAAATATAACTGATTTTTCTAGGGCCCTACATGACGTTTGAAATTCTTAATTCAATAAAACGCCAATCTTTTGAATGTAGCTTTTATAACGGTGTGTTGAGCTACAGCTGTGATAGCGTACTGCTGTGTATTTAGTCCTCCAGGCTGGCCTGACATAGGTATGCTATTTTCCCTACTTCAAATAGCAATTACAGATGCTCACCTAACGGCGTTTCCACAACACCTGACACAGATCAATGCAAAACACTCAACAGAAAAACTTTTTGTAACGGGATGAGTTCTGTCATGGTGAAAATCTGAACTTCTCTTTCGCTGTTACTGTTAGCCAAACCACCGGAGAAAAGCAGTGTGTCCACAGTGTGTCCGCCATGTGCATTTGCGTCATTCTGATTGGTCGAGAGTCAATAGCTATTTATTTTATTGTTTTTCAACTATCCGGATATTGGAAAAAATGTAATTTATTTGAATAGTAAAATAATTACAAACTGCCCATCCCTATCTGAGTAGGATCAGATCCCTCCTGTCCATTTAATCTTATTCATTATAATCTAAAAGGCCAAACTGATCCTAGATTAGCACGCCTATGCTGAGACGGACCGTCCTACCCCCAATCCTAACAGTAACCATTAGGAGTGGATGAGAAAATGTCTCTGTGTTAGTGGTAACTTCTCTGCCTGTGTCTTCTCATGGGGACACCAGACCAGACACACTCCCCACGCCCTTCAGAGGAATGCTGCTGGCTATCCTGGCTCTGTGTTCCGTGTGACTTGTGGAAAACCCTTCCCTGCCCCGCCCCTAAGTGGAAACAGACATACATGTGGTGTTCTAGGGGGAGAGAGAGAGAGAGAGAGAGAGGCTGAGCAGTAACAGTGGAACAGTCACTGTCACCATGCTCCAGCTGCTCCTCTGTATAATGAGTTAGCTTTAGTTGAAAAGCTTCTTGAGCTGGCCTAGCATGGTGGTTGGTGCATACTTGCACCGCTAGAGTACACTGTTCCATAGAACCTCATTTACAACTGGAACTGTGGCACTATTGAGAAGCAGTAGCCCTGCTCACCAGCATTACGACCAGGAATACGACTTTCCCGAAGCAGATTCTTTGTTTGCTCTCCCCAGGGCAACTGAACTGATTCCAGCGGCTGACCCAAAACATTGCCGGCGGAGGAGAGGCACTCGGAGCGGCCTGCTGGTTCGACTTAGGAGGCGCGCACACCACCCACCGCTTCCAAGTATATTACTCGCTAATGTTCAGTCTTTGGATAACAAGATTGACGAGCTCAGGGCAAGGATCTCTTTCCAGAGAGACATCAAGGCCTGTAACATACTTTGTTTCATGGAAACATGGCTCTCTGGGGATATTCTGTCGAAATCGGTCCAGCCAGGTGGGTTCTCAGTGCATCACGCAGACAGAAATAAACATCTCTCCGGGAAGCAGAAGGGCGGAGGTGTGTGTTTCATGATTAACGACTCATGGTGTAATTGTAGTAACATACTGGAACTCAAGTCCTTTTGTTCACCCGACCTAGAATACCTCACAATCAAATGCCGACCGTATTATCTCCCAAGATAATTTTCTTTGGTTATAGTCATGGCCGTGTATATCCCCCCTCAAGCCGATACCACGACGGCCATCAAAGAACTTCACTGGACTTTTTGCAAACTGGAAACCACATATCCTGAGGCTGCATTTATTGTAGGCGGGGATGTTAACAAAGCAAATTTGAGGACTAGGCTGCTGAAGTTCTATCAACATATCGACTGTTGTACTCGAACTTCCGGGGTGGCTACAAGGCCCTCCCCCGCCCTCCTTTCGGCAAATCTGACCACGACTCAATTTTTCTCCTCCCTTCCTATAGGCAGAAACTCAAACAAAGTACCCGTGCTAAGGACTATTCAACGCTGGTCTGATCAAACGGAATCCACACTTCAAGATTGTTTTGATCACGCGGACTGGGATATGTTCCGGGTAGCTTGCGAAAATAATTTAGACGAATACACTGAAACGGTGACTGAGTTTATCAGCCACGTCGCCGACACCAACGTCTCGCTTCCAGACAAGCTAAACACCTCCTGCGCCCGCTTTGAGGATAACACAGTGCCACCGACGCGGCCCACTACCAAGGACTGTGGGCTCTCCTTCTCCGTAGCCGACGTAAGTAAGACATTTAAGCATGTTAACCCCCGCAAGGCTGCCGGCCCAGACGGCATCCCTAGCCGCGTCCACAGAACATGCGCAGACCAGCTGGCTGGTGTGTTTACGGACATATTCAATCTCTCCCTATCCCAGTCTGCTGTTCCCACATGCTTCAAGATGGCCACCATTGTTCCTGTACCCAAGAAAGCAAAGGTAACTGAACTAAATGACTATCGCCCCGTAGCACTCACCTCTGTCATCATGAAGTGCTTTGAGAGACTAGTCAAGGATCATATCACCTCTACCTTACCTGTCACCCTAAACCCACTTCAATTTGCTTACCGCCCCAATAGATCCACAGACGATGCAATCGCCATCACACTGCACACTGGCCTATCCCATCTGGACAAGAGGAATACCTATGTAAGAATGCTGTTCATTGACTATAGCTTAGCATTCAACACCATAGTACCCTCCAACCTCATCATTAAGCTCGAGGCCCTGGGTCTGAACCCCGCCCTGTGCAACTGGGTCCTGGACTTCCTGACGGCCGCCCCCAGGTGGTGAAAGTAGGAAACAACAGCTCCACTTCGCTGATCCTCAACACTGGGGCCCCACAAGGGTGCGTGTTCAGCCCCCTCCTGACTCCCTGTTCACCCATGACTGCGTGGCCAAGCACGCCTCCAACTCAATCATCAAGTTTGCAGACGACACAACAGTAGTAGGCTTGATTACCAACAATGACGAGACCGCCTACAGGGAGGAGGTGAGGGCTCTGGGAGTGTGGTGCCAGGAAAACAACCTCTCACTCAACGTCAACAAAACAAAGTACATGATCGTGGACTTCAGGAAACAGCAGAGGGTGCACCCCCCCTATCCACATCGACGGGACCGCAGTGGAGAAGGTGGAAAGCTTCAAGTTCTTTGGTGTACACATCACTAACAAACTTAAATGGTCCACCCACGCAGACAGTGTGGTGAAGAAAGCGCAAAAGAGCCTCTTCAAACTCAGGAGGCTGAATAAATTTGTCTTGGCACCTAAAACCCTCACAAACTTTTACAGATGCACAATTGAGAGCATCCTGTCGGGCTGTATCACCGCCTGGTACGCTAACTGCACCGCCCGCAACCGCAGGGCTCTCCAGAGGGTGGTGCGGTCTGCTGAACGCATTACCGGGGGCAAACTACCCGCCCTCCAGGACACCTATAGCACTCGATGTCACAGGAAGGCCAAAAAGATCATCAAGGACATCAACCACCCGAGCCACTGCCTGTTCACCCCGCTATCATCCAGAAGCGAGGTCAGTACAGGTGCATCAAAGCTGGGACCGAGAGAATGAAAAACAGCTTCTATCTCAAGGCCATCAGACTGTTAAATAGCCATCACTAGCACATTAGAGGCTGCTGCTGCCTATTGAAATCACTGGCCACTTTAAGAAATGGAACACTAGTCACTTTAATAATGTTTACAAATCTTGCATTACTCATCTCATATGTGTATATACTTATTCTATAATATTCTACTATATCTTAGTCCAAGCCGCTCTGTCATTGCTTGTCCATATATGTATATATTCTTAAATTCCATTCCTTACTTAGATTTGTGTGTATTGGGTATATGTTGTGAAATTGTTAGATATTACTTGTTAGATATTACTGCACTGTCGGAGCTAGAAGCACAAGCATTTCATTACACCTGCAATAACATCTGCTAAACACGTGTATGTGACAAATAAAATTTGATTTGACACCTTCCACTGAGGTCACCCTATAGGTGGTGGTCTCACTCCTTTGCAGTTGAGGTGTCACACGTGTGTGTGTGGAGCGGTAGAGTTGTGGTGAGTCCAGGGGGGGATGGTGGTGGCTCGTACCCAGGGATTAGCCGAATAGCCGTCAGTTTGGCCGCCTCATCAAAATTCCTGCAGCCCGGTACCGATGCTGCCTTTTTTCCTAAAGGTGAATTCCTGGGATGCCTGGCATGTTGGGCTTAATGGCCCTCTCTCTCTACACAGCTAGGCCGCCCATTCCCTCACTCTCGCTTTCTCTCAGTTTTGAGCACTCTGCTCATTTTCTGCTCCCCCTCTCTCTCTCCCTCGCTCTCTCATTCTCGCTGTTGCGGTCCAGTTTCCTCTCTCTGTTGCTCTGTTGCTGTCCAGTTTCCTCTCTCGCCCTCTCTCGTTCTATCTTTCTTGCTATTTTCTCTTACTCTCGCACACGTTCTCTCCATCAGAGCAGCACACACACGGCCTTACTAGCTACAGTGCCTGCAGAAAGTATTCACTCCCCTTGACTTTTTCCACAGTTTGTTGTGTTAGTCTGAATTTAAAATTGATAAAATTTAGATTTTTTTTGTCACTCGCCTACACACAATACCCCATAATGTCAAAGTGGAAAGAAGTTTTTTGAATTTATTACAAATTCATTACAAATGAAAAGCTGAAATGTCTTGCGTCAATAAGTATTCAAGCCTAAATAAGGAGTAAAAATGTGCTTAACAACTCACATAATAAGTTGCATGGACTCACTCTGTGTGCAATAATGGTGTATAACATGATTTTTGAATGACTACCCCATCTCTGTACCCCACACATAGTTATCTATAAGGTACCTCAGTCGAGCAGTGAATTTCAAACAGATTCAACCACAATCCAATGCCTCTCAAAGAAGGGCATATATTGGTAGATGAATAATAATATATATATATTTTAAAGCAGACACTGAATATCCCTTTGAGCATGGTGTAGTTATTAATTACACTTTGGATGGTGTATACAATTCAATACACCCAGTCACTACAGGCGTCCTTCCTAACTCAGTTGCCGGAGAGGAAGGAAACCACTCCGGGATTTCACAATGAGGCCAATGGTGACTTTTAAAACAGTTACAGAGTTTAATGGCTGTGATAGGAGAAAATTGAGGATGGATCAACAACATTGTAGTTACTCCACAATACTAACCTAATTGACAGTGACAAGAAGGAAGCCTGTACAAAATAAAGATATTCCAAAACATGCATCCAGTTTGGAACAAGGCACTAAAGGAATACTGCAAAAAATGTGGCAAAGTAAATTAAGTCTTTGTCCTGAATACAAAGTGTTATGTTTGGGGCAAATCCAATAAAACACATTACTGACTACCACTCTCCATATTTTCAAGCATAGTGGTGGCTGCATCATGTTATGGGTATGCATGTAACAGTTAAGGACTGGGGAGTTTTTCCAGGATAAAAAAAAAATGGAGTGGTGCTAAGCAAAGGCAAAATCCTAGAGAAAAACCTGGTTGTCTGCTTTTCACCAGACACTGGGAGACTAATTCACCTTTCAGCAGGACAATAACCTAAAACACAAGGCCAAATCTACACTGAAGTTGCTTACCAAGAAGACAGTGAATGTTACTGAGTGGCCGAGTTACAGTTTTGACCTAAATCTATTTGAAAGTCTATTGCAAGACCTGAAAATTGTTATCTAGAAATGATCATCAACCAATTTGACAGAGCTTGAAGGATTTTGAAAAGAATAATGGGAAAATGTTGCACAATCCAGGTGTGGAAAGCTCTTAAGAGACTTACCCAGAAAGATTCATAGGTGTAATCACTGCCAAAGCTGCTTCTACAAAGTATTGACCAAGGGGTGTGAATACTTATGTAAATTAAATATTTCTGTATTTCATTTTCATTTTCAATAAATTTGCAAAAATGTCTAAAAACATGTTTTCACTTTGTCATTCAATGTGTGTAGATGGGTAAAACAATATTTAATCCATGTTGAATTCAGGCTTTAACAAAAATGTGGAATAAGTCGAGGGGTATGAATACTTTCTGAAGGCACTGTACATACCACTCACAGTGAACCACGGAGCTCGCTGAGAATTCCACTGCCAAATTTTTTGCTCTACGGATCAGTTGGTTTTACACCGGTAGCGCTGCCGGGGCAGTTGGCTGTCACTATTAATATGGAAATGTTTGTCTCAGATCTCCCATATGCATGTAATTGGGACGCACACCCTCCCGTGCATTGTCACTGCTACGAAACGGTCTCACAGAATAGGCAAGACTTTAGTTAGGACTTACAGTACCAGTCATAAGTTTGGACACACCTACTCATTCAAGGGTTTTTCTTTTAGTTTTTTTTAGTTTTTTACATTGAAGAAAATAGTGAAGACAAACTATGAAAGAACACATATGGAATCATGTAGTAACCAAAAAAGTGTTAAACAAATGAAAATATATTTGAAAATCTTCAAATAGCCACCCTTTGCCTTGATGTCAGCTTTGCACACTCTTGGCATTCTCTCAACCATCTTCACCTGGAATGCTTTTCCAACAGTCTTGAAGGAGTTCCCACATGCTGAGCACTTGTTGGCTGCCTTTCCTTCACTCTGCCGTCTGACTCATCCCAAATCATCTCAATTGGGATTGTGGAGGCCAGGTCATCTGATGCAGCACTCCATCACTCTCCTTCTTGGTCAAATAGCCCTTACACAGCCTGGAGGTGTGTTGGGTCATTGTCCTGTTGAAAAACAAATGATAGTCCCACTAAGCCCAAACCAGATGGGATGGCGTATCACTGCAGAATGCTGTGGTAGCCGTGCTGGTTAAGTGTGCCTTGAATTCTAAATAAATCACAGACCGTGTCACCAGCAAAGCACCCCCACACCATAACAACACCACCTCCATGCTTTACGGTGGGAACTACACATGCGGAGATAATCCGTTCACCCACACCGCGTCTCACAAAGACACTGCGGTTTGAACCAAAAATCTCAAATTTGGACTCCATAACAAAGGACACATTTCCACCGGTCTAATGTCCGTTGCTCGTGTTTCTTGGCCCAAGCAGGTCTATTCTTCTTATTGGTGTCTTTTAGTAGTGGTTTCTTTGCAGCAATTCGACCACGAAGGCCTGATTTACACAGTCCCTTCTGAACAGTTGATGTTGAGATGTCTGTTACTTTAAATCTGTGAAGCATTTATTTGGGCTGCAATTTCTGAGGCTGGTAACTCTAATGAACTTATCCTCTGCAGCAGCAGTAACTCTGGGTCTTCCATTCCTGTGGCGGTCCTCATGAGAGCCAGTTTAATCATAGCGCTTAATGGTTTTTGCGACTGCACTTGAAGAAACGTTCAAAGTTCTTGAAATGTTCCGTATTGACTGACCTTCATGTCTTAAAGTAATGATGGACTGTCGTTTCTCTTTGCTTATTTGAGTTGTTCTTGCCATAAATGGACTTGGTCTTTTACCAAATAGGGCTGTCTTCTGTATACCCTCCCTACCTTGTCACAACACAACTGATTGGCTCAAACGCATTAAGAAGGAAAGAAATTCCATAAATTAACTTTTAACAAGGCACACCTGTTAATTGAAATGCATTCCAGGTGACTACCTCATGAAGCTGGTTGAGAGAATACCAAGAGTGTGCAAAGCTGTCATCAAGGCAAAGGGTGGCTATTTGAAGAATCTCAAATATAAAATATATTTTGATTTGTTTAACACTTAATTTTGGTTACTACATGATTCCATATGTGTTCTTTCATAGTTTTGATGTCTTCACTATTATTCTACGATGTAAAACATTGTAAAAATAAAGAGAAATCCTTGAATGAGTAGGTGTGTCCAAACTTTTGACTGGTAGTTTATGTGTTCCGACCATTTCTCAGGGACCCATAAAACTTTGTTATACCAGCAATGTTGTTACAAACAAGTTGTGGTCGATGGTTCCCAGATCCTGACCATTGCGTTACCGTGTTCTCCCCTCTAGCCCGGGCTTGTGAACCAGATTATGACTGCAGCTGACGAGCGTCCCTGGTTGTGGGTGGTCTACGTGCTGATCGTAGCCGTGCCCCTCGTCCTGATCATCGTCTTCTGCTGCACCGGAAAGGTGAGGACCACACTGTGACCACAGACCATCAAAGGTTGCATCTCAATGGTCTCAAGTGTCCACCCCCCCCCCACACACATTTACCTATGCATGGTTATGGATGACTACTATCATCAGAGATAATGTTTTGATCTGTGTTAATGTGTATCTTTTCTCTCTCCCAACAGAAGAAGGCTCCAGCCGCAGCCGACTACAAGAAGACGGACGAGCCCCAGCCAGACGTGAAGGAGGAGGAAGTGGAGGAGAAGGCTGAGGAAGACCAAGTCAAGGAGGAGAAGAGCCAGCCAGGTAAGAACTCTGTCACCATTTCTCCTCCCCTCTCCTCTCCTGATGTAGCATCACAAATATATGTCTAGACAGTGTGTGTAATTGACATTTATTTTAGTGTGTGCTGTCGTGCATCACCTGAGGGTATTTCACAATGCAAGAGCAACAAGTTAGCCTTTCTCAGTAAATGCTGACTTTGTTTGTTGGTTTCCATAGCAGCAGCAGAGAAGAAGAGTGATGCAGAAGACAGCCCTGCAGAGAAAGAGGAAGTAAATGAGGAGGAGGAAGAAGAAGAGGAGGAGGAGGAGGAGGAGGAGGAGGAGGAGGAGGAGGAGGAAGAGGAAGAAGTAGTCACTGAAGAGGTACGGGGACAGTAAGGCATGACTTGGTGAGCATGATGTGGTTCGTCGTGACTAGAAATCAGAGCTTACCGCTTGTGTAGAAAAAGAACTGTAACAGCACTTTGTTGACAACTGCTGATGTAAAAGAGCTGTGTTGATTGTATACTTTATCGTTCAGAATGGAGACTATTATGGCTTGTGTGTAACCCAAAGCACCCTCTCCTTTCCGCCCTCTCCAGAAACAAGAAGATGACCTCCTCAGAAGGTCCCCCAGAAACAGGAAATTGAGAAAGGACTGATGTGGCTTTCACAACCCTGGATCTCTGATTAAAACCAACAGCCCTGACCCAGGGTCACTCCCTAACCCCACCCACCCTTCCAGTCTCTTCCCATCTTTACACCCTGGGCCCTCCCGATCCTCCACCTCCTGGGGCGATGAAGCCAACCCAACTAGACCACCATCTTTCTTGTCAGGATCAACAGAAAACAATCATGACTGCCTCCCAATATGGACGACGATGATTCCAGTATGGTGGTGATGAAGACTGATGAGTTTTTTTTAACAGTGAAGAAAAAAGAAAGAATAAAAACCGATTTTCCCATACCATTCTGTAACAGTGCAGCAGACACTAACCTAGGGACCCCACCTCACTCAAACCTACACCTCCAACACCCTTTGCTCCCGCTAGTCAGCACCCCATCCATCCATCCCGCAGATCTAGACAGTATTTATCAACCGACGGTTCTGGGCAACACTACAGCTCGTAGGTTTTAGCCATTCTCCCTCTCGATGTCTTCTTGCTTGGTCCAGTTTAACAGTCCCATGCGTTTTGTATGTGTCAGAGGGGTAGATGGACGTAGCATTAACATTTCTGTTGAGGGTCGACAAAGAAAAAAAACATGGCATTTGGATGTCTTATTGTCTGGTTATAACACCGCAGTTGTGTTTTTGGGGGGTTTCAAGAGACTCATTTTCCCATGATGCACAGGTCTCAACGTTTCATTCCATGTGGCTTCCACCATGTTTTTTAAAGTGTTTTGGTTGTAGGAAGACCCCTCTCGAGTTGTTCCTACTACGATGAAGATGGGAGTGGGGGGGGGATCCATTGCACATGCTCAATTCCCCACAGAACCATGGGGCGGGCAAAGTTTGAAGCAGAGGAAGAGAGAGTGCCTGGTAAGTGGGTTTCAGTAGGTTAGAATACGCTGCCTTACACAGTCTTAGAGAGCAAGGTTTGCCGAATTTATTTTTTCTGTGAATGTACTGTGACCTTTTTTAATACTATATACATGGCTTTTTATTTTATTTTTGATTCAATTAAAGTTTTTGTTTTTTTCTCTGGTCTTGATAGATAATGTAGGGATGTAGTGTACGTGTACAGTAACATGTGTGAGGGAGAAGAGAAAAGAAAAGCTGGGACTCCTATAGATGAATTTTGGTTGCCGGCTGGTTTCTAGGGGAGTCAAGGTTGTCAGACTGGTGACCGGCTCGTGCAGCCTCCTCCCTCATTGGTGGGATGAATCAGTCTCCCGCCTAGCTATTGGTAGATGAATAAGCACATCCTATGACTGCATTTCCTGAGTCAAAAGCAGCAGCAGCAGAATTTAACACATATCTTTCAGAATTGTACTCTTTATGTTTCTCATGACAGTCTGACTCTTTTACAAGAGTCGTAAAGAGTACTCTCAGGGTGTCAAACAAGCTTCCCGCCTTACTACTTTCTCACTGCATGATTCATTGATATCTTAAACTTACCCCATACAACATGAAAAAGGCGCTAAGAAGAAAACATTGAGACTGCTCAGTAGCCGGTACCTATCTGTGGATTACAGTCTTTTTAAGTCCCATATTTCTTACTTACGTTCAGGTGAACCTGTCCACTCTGTTTTTAGAACTTCCTAAAAAACATTGAAAGTCAAAAACCATTAGAGGTTTGCCCCATGTAAAAAGAGTTTGCACTGTTCAAGGTAAGACTCAAACGTAAACATTTACACACACACACACACACTCATATACCAGGTAATTAGCTGTTGCTGTCTATGTTTGCATGGATCCCAGTAAAGTTTTGTGCTCTCAGATTCCTTAGTGGTGTCAGTCAGTCGTGTTTGGAATGCCATTCTTCTCTTTTCCGGCGTTTGTGTGTCATGGTGTCTCTGAGCGACCAAGGTGAATGCGGATTGGTTCTCCCGACAAACTAAGCTGCATGTGATTGGGTGATGAGTGCAGTAGGTTGATTGGTCATTAATCTATGTATCTACTACAGTACATGTTGGAGGGTGGGGGGGAGATGTAAAACTTGCTATGATGTTACTTACAAAACAGAAATAAAAATATATCTGACTAAGAGATTGGAGCTGGGCAATGTTTTTCCTGTATTGGTCTCATGGTTTTGTGTGGCGGGGGGATTGTCATCCCCCTGAAATTGAGATGGCATGTACAGCTTCCGCCTCCAGAGGAAATTGAGGTCTTTCTCTAGAATTTCTAATTATCTTTATTCTTATTGTGGAAATGACCTATGACCTGTGACATAGGTAGGGTATGTGAGGTAGTTAGTTCCCACTGCACTGTAACCTAACCAGCCATTTCTTTCTCTTTGTTTTGTACTTTTGTTTGAAGAAAATGACCCTTTTTGAAAATGTTAAGGACATGCATTTGTCCTTTACTCTTTCTGGCTTCAAAAAATATTTTTTAAATTTAGTCAAGGTTTTAATTGTGCTTTTCCCCTTTGGTTCTGCCTAGATAAGACTCCTAGACTGAACAGTGCACTGTGTACCTTACGTACCTCTGACATAAGCTTTCCTGTGTGTGAACTTAGTCTCTGATGGGTCACCGAAATGACTAGGTTTAACCTAAATTAATTCTGTCCACTAGAGATTGAAGAACCTATAAAAGGGAATTTTGGTTGAGATTAAATCTCACATGGGTAAGGATGAATGTTAATTAGTGGTGGCTTTTTAAAAATACTGTGATCACGAATAGCCATTGTGTGAATAGGGACTGCTCCTCTGACCCATGTGTATTGTAAATGCAGTCATCTATGAATGGGGATGCCATTTGTTTCGATGAATAAAAAGGCCTAATGGAAACTCACTGGGAGCCCAAGTCTCATTGCTGCCTGTCACTTGGTACTGTATTTATTCATCGACATTCCACAGAGCATATATTATGCCCAAGGCCCAGGCAGATCAATGGCTGTTTGATGCTGATTTTAGAACAGTATTTTTGCTCACGGTTCATCACATTTCCAATTTGTTGTACTCTTCATTTGCATGTGTGTGATTCATCTAATGAATGAAGAGTGCTCAAGAGACATTCAGAAACATGCTACAACAAAATAATGATTGTGTTAATTCTTGCACGGTGCACTATGCGAGCAATTATCAGTGGTTGGTTCTAAAAATCTCTTTCTTCATGCTGCCTGCAGCATGATCCATTTAGCCTGTGCGCATATGTAACAGACAGTTGGTTGGAGCTAATGACCGTATGTAGAGTGCATTTGGAAAGTATTCAGACCCCTTCACCTTTTCCACATTTTGTTACGTTACAGCCTTATTCTAAAATGGATTTAAAAAATAATCTACACACAACACTCCGTAATGACAAAGCAAAAACAGGTTTTTAGAATGTTTTGCTTATTTATTCAAAATAAAAACGTAACATTTACATAAGTATTCAGACCCTTTACTCAGTACTTTGAAGCACCTTTGGCAGCGATTACAGCCTCGAGTCTTCTTGGGTATGACGCTACAAGCTTGGTACACCTGTATTTTGGGAGTTTCTGCCATTCTTCTCTGCTGATCCTCTCAAGCTCTATCAGGTTGGATGGGGAGCGTCGCTACACAGCTGTTTTCAGGTCTCCCCAGAGATGTTAGATAGGTTTCAAGTTCGGGCTTTGGCTGGGCCACTCAAGGATATTCAGAGACTTGTCCCGAAGCCACTCCTGCGCTGTCTTGGCTGTGTGCTTAGGGTCGTTGTCCTGTTGGAAGGTGAACCTTCGCCCCAGTCTGAGGTCCAGAGTGCTCTGGAGCAGGTTTTCAGTAAGGATCTCTCTGTACTTTGCTCTGTTCATCTTTCCCTCGATCCTGACTAGTCTCCCAGTCCCTGCCGCTGAAAAACATCCCCACAGGATGATGCTGCCACCACCATGCTTCACTGTAGGGATGGTAACAGGTTTCCTCCAGACGTGACGCTTTGCATTCAGACCAAATAATTCAATCTTGGTTTCATCAGACCAGAGAATCTTGTTTCTCATGGTCAGAGTCCTTTAGCTGCCTTTTGGCAAACTCCAAGCGGGCTGTAATGTGCCTTTTACTGAGGAGTGGCTTCTGTCTGGCCACTCTACCATAAAGTCCTGATTGGTGGAGTGCTGCAGAGATGGTTGTCCTTCTGGAAGGTTCTCCCATCTCCTCAGGATTTTTGGTCACCTCCCTAACCAAGGCCCTTCTCCCCCGATTGCTCAGTTCGGCTGGGCGGCCAGCTCTAGGAAGAGTCTTGGTGGTTCCAAACTTCTTCCATTTAAGAATGATGGAGGTCACTGTGTTCTTGGGGACCTTCAATGCTGCACAAATGTTTTGGTATCCTTCCCCAGATCTGTGCCTCGACACGATCCTGTCTCGGAGTTCTACGGACAATTCCTTCGACCTCATGGCTTGGTTTTTGCTCTGGTATGCACTGTCAACTGTGGGACCTTATATAGACAGGCGTGTGCCTTTCCAAATCATGTCCAATCAATTTAATCTACCACAGGTGGACTCCAATCAAGTAGCAGAAACATCAAGGATGATCAATGGAAACAGGATGCACCTGAGCTCAATTTCGAGTCTCATAACAAAGGGTCTGAATACTTACGTAAATAAGGTATTTCAGTTTTTTTTTTTTTTAAATTTATAAATTTGTTCTCTAAAAAACAGTTTTCGCTTTGTCATTATTGGGTATTGTGTGTAGATTGAGGAAATTGTTTAATTTAATCAATTTTATAATAAATAATAATTATGCCATTTAGCAGACGCTTTTATCCAAAGCGACTTACAGTCATGCGTGCATACATGTTTGTGTATGGGTGGTCCCGGGGATTGAACCCACTACCTTGGCGTTACAAGCGCCATGCTCTACCAGCTGAGCTACAGAGGACCAGAATAAGGCTGTAACGTAACAAAATGTGGAAAAGTCAAGGGGTCTGAATACTTTCCGAATGCACTGTATCTAGCTTACTCGTTTGTGTGTGTGGCTCATAGAAAGTTGTAGAAACATGGGTAACACCTATTGGAATTCCTACACTGATTATGCATGCAGTGCAGGATGGTATCAACAGTGGTGTAAAGTACTTAAGTCGTTTTATTTAGTATCTGTACTTTACTATTTATACTTAACTACATTCCTAAAGAAAATGATTTACCTTTTACTCCATACATTTTCCCTGACACTCAAAAGTACTCCTTACATTTTGAATGCTTAGCAGGACAGGGAAATGGTCCAATTCACACACTTATCAAGAGAACATCCCTGGTCATCTCTACTCCCTCTGATCTGGCTGACTTACTAAACACAAATGCTTTATTTGTAAATGGCGTCTGAATGTTGGAGTGTGCCCCTGGTTATCCATACATTTAAAAAAAATTGTGCCATCTGGTTTGCTTAAAATAAGGAATTTTAAATGATTTATACTTTTACTTTTGATACTTAAGTATATTTTAGCAATTACATTTACTTTTGATACTGAAGTATATTTAAAACCAAATACTTTTAGACTATTGCTCAAGTAGTATTTTACTGGGTGACTTTCACCTTTACTTTTAGTAAAGAAACCTTAATAGAAAATGACTCAAGTATGACAATTGGGTACTTGTTCCACCATTGGGTATCAATGGACATTCTACAGAGCAGATATTATGGCCCAGGCAGATCAATGGCGGTTTGATGCGGCTCATTTCAGGTCACAATCAGAACGATTGAGAACTTGTTCACACTGGGAAAGTTTTTACATGGCACAGGACAGCTCTAGTCTTACATATAGGCTATGTCACAGCAGCACATTGTCAGATGTGCATAGGTACCATCAAAGAGTGGGCCACCAACAAAAACACAGGAGCTAATGCAGTCCACAACATTTACACATAGCTACCGTGACCATCTTTCAGGATCCAGGCACGTCCGCCATTGCTTCCGATGGCATCATTCCATCCCACTTCTTACACCAATGTAGCGAACGGTGACAGTGCAACACCGCTTGGAGGTTTTGAGCCCTAATCTCCAAGTCTGTAGGCAAACGTCATGCTAACCAAAACTAGCTACATTATACCCTCCTTTCCGGAGAGCAATTCCTCACTGACACTTCTCTTAATGAAGTCCCTCACATGTACATGCCTCACAGGTGCCATCCAACTTCTGACACCAATATAGCGATTTTGGGGCTCCGAGGTGAGCCGCAAACTGCATCCTGATGGCTGGAGACAGACCTGTTACCACTGCTCCAAGAAAGCTAACTCTCTTGGGGACGTGGTAATCGGTCTTGTCAACGCCTATCAACAATGTATAATCTCTGAACCGACTGTGGTGCTCAAATGACATGATTTGAAGCTATACAGAAATTATTTCAAACTATACGTATCATGTGATAACATTTCTTGCCGGACAATAAAAACAGTAATGCAGTGACAAAACAATAGTAACAGTACCTTTTAGGTACCTTTTGTTTAAAGTGTAGAAAATGTAGATAACACTTTGTGACAACTGCTGATCTAAAAATTGCTTTATAAAATAGATTTGATAGAAAGTTGTAGTTACTTATCAGTCACATCACATTCTTCCAACAAGGAGTGTGTATTCATTAGTTGAGCTCACTTGAATTCTGACACTGTGGCTGTTCCATACTTGGCATAAATTGTCAAAGGACACACTGTTACACATTTTACTGTAAATTAATGCAAATGGTCTCTATTGCTTGTTTTCACTGTCAATCATTAAATGAGGTGGGGACCATTCCTACTTCTATGGTGGGGACAGCGACGCGGCTGTCTGGTGGTGACGCCTCTTGGTTTCGGTGAAGCAAAGCAAAGGTTAGGGAAAAAAGGAGAGAGAAAAAACTTGTTCCAAAATGGCGACGAAGATCTGGCTGTCCATTGCAAAACAATAGAAATAGCAAAGAGTGGCAGTTTGATTGTTTGTTGTCGCAATTAGTTTTTTTTTGTTTTGCAGTCGACCTAACTGCTTCGGAGTCGGGTTGTGTGTGTTCTATATGGACTACTTGTGATAATTATTTGTGAAAGTAGTCTGGGTATCATGCTTTTGTTATAGTTAGCTAGCTAGCAGGCTATCAAGCTAGCTAGCTACATCCGTATCTTGTTGCAGTGTCTGCTAGCTATCAATTCACATTACTGCGATCTACGCTGAGGATCAGCTGTTAGCCAGGCAGAACACAGGCAACATTACTTTAGCTAGCTAGTCAAGTTGCGACGTAACTACTTTTGTTATTAGCGAGCTAACGTTTTAGTGTTTTCTAGGCTGATGGTCATCGGTAACTTGACGTTTTATCCTGCCTAGCTAGCAGAAGTTATTTTCCATATCCATTTTGCTAGTTAGCTAACTAGTTTAGTAGAAACGAACTGAGCGTCACTTGCTTTAGCTAAGTTAGCTAACTAGCTAACTTTCACCATGAGACAGGAGTGTTTGTTGTAGACGAAGTTAGCTTTAGCCAGCAAGCTAACCAGCTCGGTGAAGTTGGGTAAGTAGTCAGCGAGATTTTAATACATTTATTGTTTACTAATGTAAACTACTGCAATTGTATATTTGTTCTCACTAATACAGTCCCGTTTAACTAGTTAGAAGCTGACGTACAAGTTAAAGGCTTTTCTTACTCAAACTTTGGATATGTTTGACCAGAGGAATGTTATGGAGACCCATTGATTGAATAGCATTTTAGTGACCAACTAACTACTGTAGTTAGCTACGTTATTCGCTCATATGTCATGCTTATCTGCGATCAAATGAATTGAACTCGTCTATTCAAGATACTTTACTTTGTTTTTGCGAATTTGGCTAGCTAGCCAATGCTGGGGCCTTTTGCTAGCCAGTTATTGCAATACTATTTTTTCACGATGCGACATAAGGTGCACTTTATACCTTGCTAGCTAGCTAGGCAGTAGAACAATATTGTCTCAATCGTATTTTACGTCCGTTTTCTTCTGGCTAGTGTTGTGAGACTAAAGGCCAACATTAGCAAGACAAAGGTAGACTCTATGGAAGCAGTAACCTTAGTTGATTCTCTAAAAGGGTAGGGGGTATAGACGCCCACACTAAAAAGGAACACGTCAAGCATTTTATCCGGACTGTCGAAACCTGAGTCCAGAGTTTAAAAACACACTCTTTATTGATGATGGCGGATTTTGTAGTGCCGCGACACAGTGCGGTGATGGAGCGACTCCGCCGTCGAATCGAGCTCTTCAGGAGGCATCACACCAGCTGCGAGAACCGCTACGACAACACAGCTATGGAGCGGCTGGAGATGGAACGGCAGCAGACCTTTGCACTGCACCAACGGTGTCTGCAAACCAAGGCCAAACGGTCGAGTAAGCACCGCCAGCCACAGCCAACCTCAGACCAGTCGGCGCAGAGAGGATCAGGGACCGGGGGCAGCAACGCAGACCTAGGGGATGGTGGAACGCCAGAGCAAAGCAGAAACAGCACTTTGATTGCGGTAATTGACTATTTCAGTAATACGGGGTGGATGTGAAGAATGCAAATGTAGACAAAGCTGATAACAGCTCATTGGCAGTCATTGTATTTGCGCATTAATGTAGTATTCTTCATGTGTGGTGATTGCAACTAAATGTGTCTATATGGAAAACTAATTGCAATCATTTGCTTTGTGTGCAGTGATTAGCACGGAAGAGTTGTAGCCAGTAACATGCGTGCTCCTGGGCGCGTGCTGGCTGGTTGCTGTCACATGATCTCAGTGGGCGAGTTCGTTTTGCATGGCCCGGTGCCCCAGGTGGTGGGTATCTATATATGAAGGACCATTGGAATGGTCTAAAATGTGTAAACTCCGCGCACCCGGTACACCGGGCCATGCTAAAGGAACTCGTCCAATGTTGTAATGCTGTGTTTACTAGGCGGTCTTTGGCATGCTCCATCCATTCAGTGAATTCCACACATTTTTGCTGTGGCCTAACATACATTTCATGCTAGTGGATATGGAAATATATATTTTTTACAACAAGGCATATACTGTCTGTTTGCTTTGGAATTAGACGCAGTCTAAGATTTTTCAGTGTTTGTTTCTGGAAATGGTGCTCTCAGGGCCTCTACAAGCTGGACTGTTGAATAAAATTACATTTGAATGTACTCTACAGGTCGTCTCTGTGGTTGGTCCTCTTGCGAGTAGGAATTTGAGACAATATATATATATTTTTTTGTATTTATTTCACCTTTATTTAACCAGGTAAGCCAGTTGAGAACAAGTTCTCATTTACAACTGCGACGTGGCCAAGATAAAGCAAAGCAGCGCGATAAAAACAACAACACAGAGTTACATATGGGGTAAACAAAACATAAAGTCAAAAATGCAACAGAAAATATATATACAGTGTGTGCGAATGTAGTAAGTTATGGAGGTAAGGCAATAAATAGGCCATAGTGCAAAATAGTTACAATTTCGTATAATACTGGAATGATAGATGTGCAAATAGAGATACTGGGGTGCAAATTAGCAAAAATAAATAACAATATGGGGATGAGGTAGTTGGGTGGGCTAATTTCAGAAAGGCTGTGTACAGGTGCAGTGATCGGTAAGCTGCTCTGACAACTGATGTTTAAAGTTAGTGAGGGAGATACCAGCTTCAGATATTTTTGCAGTTTGTTTCAGTCATTGGCAGCAGAGAACTGGAAGGAATGTCGGCCAAAGGAGGTGTTGGCTTTGGGGATGACCAGTGAGATATACCTGCTGGAGCGCATACTACGGGTGGGTGTTGCTATGGTGACCAGTGAGCTAAGATAAGACGGGGAATTGCCTAGCAGTGATTTATAGATGACCTGGAGCCAGTGGGTTTGGCGACGAATATGTAGTGAGGGCCAGCCAACAAGAGCGTACAGGTCACAATGGTGGGTAGTATATGGGACTTTGGTGACAAAACGGATGGCACCGTGATAGACTACATCCAATTTGCTGAGTAGGGTGTTGGAGGCTATTTTGTAAATGACATTGCGAAGTCAATGATCGGTAGGATAGTCAGTTTTACGAGGGCATGTTTGGCAGCATGAGTGAAGGAGGCTTTGTTGCGAAATAGGAAGCCGATTCTAGATCTAACTTCTGATTGGAGATGCTTAATGTGAGTCTGGAAGGAGAGTTTACAGTCTAACCAGACACCTAGGTATTTGTAGTTGTCCACATACTCTAGGTCAGACCCGCCGAGAGTAGTGATTCTAGTCGGGTGGGCGGGTGCAAGCAGCGTTCGGTTGAAGAGCATGCATTTAGTTTTACTAGTGTTTAAGAGCAGTTGGAGGCTACGGAAGGAGTGTTGTATGGCATTGAAGCTCGTTTGGAGGTTTGTTAACACAGTGTCCAATGAAGGGCCAGATGTATACAAAATGGTGTCGTCCGCATAGAGGTGGAGCCGAGCTTCACCAGCAGCAAGAGCGACAGCATTGATATACACAGAGAATAGTCGGCCCGAGAATTGAACCCTGTGGCACGCCCATAGAGATGGCCAGAGGTCCAGACAACAGGCCCTCCGATTTGACACATTGAACTCTATCTGAGAAGTAGTTGGTGAACCAGGCGAGGCAGTCATTAGAGAAACCAAGGCTATTTAGTCTGCCAATAAGAATGTGGTGGTTGACAGAGTCGAAAGCCTTGGCCAGGTCGATGAAGACGGCGCAGTACTGTCTTTTTATCGATCGCGTTTATAATATATTTTAGGACCTTGAGCGTGGCTTAGGTGCACCCATGACCAGCTCGGAAACTGGATTGCATAGCGGAGAAGGTACGGTGTGATTCGAAATGGTCGGTGATCTGTTTGTTAACTTGGCTTTCAAATACTTTCGAAAGGCAGGGCAGGATGGATATAGGCCTGTAACAGTTAGGATCTTTGAAGAGGGGGATGACCGTGGCAGCTTTCCAATCTCTGGGGATCTCAGACGTTACGAAAGAGAGGTTGAACAGGCTAGTAATAGGGGTTGCGACAATTTCGGCGGCTAATTTTAGAAAGAAAGGGTCCAGATTGTTTAGCCCAGCAGATTTGTAGGGGTCCAGATATTTTAACTCTTTCAGAACATCAGCTGTCTGAATTTGTGTGAAGGAGAAGCGGGGGGGCATGGGCAAGTTGCAGCGGAGGGTGCAGAGCTGGTGGCCGGGGTAGTGGTAGCCAGGTGGAAAGCATGGCCAGCCGTAGCAAAATGCTTGTTGAAATTCTCGATTATTTTAGATTTATCGGTGGTGACAGTGTTTCCTAGCCTCAATGCAGTGGGCAGTTGGGAGGAGGTGCTCTTATTTTTATGGACTTTACGGTGTCCGAAAACTTTTTGGAGTTAGTGCTACAGGATGCAAATTTCTGTTTGAAAAAGCTAGCCTTTGCTTTCCTAACTGATTGTGTATATTGGTTCCTGACTTCCCTAAAAAGTTGCATATCGCGGGGGCTGTTGGACGCTAATGCAGTACGCCACAGGATGTTTTTGTGCTGGTCAAGGGCAGTCAAGTCTGAGGAGAACCAGGGGCTATATCTGTTCTTAGTTCTGAATTTTTTGAATGGGGCATGCTTATTTAAGATTGAGAGGAAAGCACTTTTAAAGAACAACCAGGCATCCTCTACTGACGGAATGAGGTCAATATCCATCCAGGATACCCGGGCCAGGTCAATTAGAAAGACCTGCTCGCTAAATTGTTTTAGGGAGCGTTTGACAGTGATGAGGGGTGGTCGTTTGATCGCGGACCCATTACGGACGCAGGCAATAAGGCAGTGATCGCTGAGATCCTGGTTGAATACAGCTGTGTATTTAGAGGGTAAATTTGTCAGGATGATATCTATGAGGGTGCCCATGTTTACAGGCCACCCATACACAAAAAATGTATGCACGCATGATTGTAAGTCGCTTTGGATAAAAGCGTCTGCTAAATGGCTTATTATTATTATTATTATTACAGATTTAGGGTTGTACCTGGTAGGTTCGTTGATAATTTGTGTGAGATTGAGGGCATCTAGTTTGGATTGTAGGTTGGCCGGGGTGTTAAGCATATCCCAGTTTAGGTCACCAAGCAGTACGAACTCTGAGGATAGCTGGGGGGGCAATCAGTTCACATATGGTGTCCAGGGCACAGCTCGGTGCTGAGGGGGGTCTGTAGCAAGCGGCAACAGTGAGAGACTTATTTCTGGAAAGGTGGATTTTTAGCAGTAGAAGCTCAAACTTTTTGGGCACAGACCTGGATAGTACGATATCCATAGGGTAGTATAATTAAACCAACTTCGTCAAAGCGCTGGTAGTGCATTCTGATTTCTATCACCTGAGGCATGCGCAAAACCATGTAAACACGTGCATGAGTTCAAGTATGCATGCGTTACTTACATCCTGTGCGCTTGATTCGATTGAAAGAAATCTGAATGCACTACCAGTGCTTTGAAAAGTTGGTTTAATAATACTTTCCTTGGGATATATTGTCTCAAATTCCTACCTGCAAAAGAACCAACCACGCAGACAAACGGTAGAGTAAGTTCAAATGTAATTTTGCTAAATATTCTTGCTTGAAGAGGACAATTTCCAGAATCAAACAATGGAAAATCCCAGATGTGGATTTAGAAATTCACACTCTAGTCCCAAGGCAAACTGTCTGTCAGTGAAGTTGTTCTGTGTCACACAGTGAGGTGTCTTCTAGTATAAGTAGTCCATATATTGTTGGCACTCCTCTTTAGTCCCATGCAGTTTGTCATGGATAGGGCTGTGTGGTCATGAAATTGCCAGCTGGTGATTGTCATGCAAATAACTGCCCGGTCTCACCGTAATTGACCGTTAATTAACATAAACATGTTTAGCATCTCTGGCTTCCTCGCATAGCCTGAAAGACACTGATGTGGACCTTTTGGAACATATATATATATATTTTAAAAAGTCTAAATCCATTTAATATAGCCTACACATCACAATAACTCCTTTTAGGCAGGTCTAAAGAAACATTATGATATGAAGAAAATGTAGCTAGCCTATTTCAGATTAACAGAATATCATATTCTGAGTCGTCCTTATGTTAGTCCCTGATCTGGATATGCCACATAGCTGTGGGCTACACCAGTTTATTAACATTTAGCAGGCAATATTTGCTTATAATTCCCATGGCATTATTTTATATTATAGTAATAACAATGCAATTTAACATAGCTGAATAAAATAGAAAGTATATTTTTCCCAAACGATATTTTCTACATTGTAGAATAATAGTGAAGACATCAAAACTATGAAAGAACACATGGAATCATGTAGTAACCCAAAAAGTGTTAAACAAATTAAAATGTATTTTATATTTGAGATTCTTCAAAGTAGCCACCCTTTGCCTTTGACAGCTTTGCACACTCTTGGCATTCTTTCTTAAAAGTTAATTTGTTCAATATCTTTCCATCTTAATGCGTTTGAGCCAATCAATTGTGTTGTGACAAGGTATACAGAACATAGCCCTATTTGGTAAAATACCAAGTCCATATTATGGCAAGAACAGCTCTAATAAGCAAAGAGAAAAGACAGTCCATCATTACGTTAAGACATGGTCAGTCAATCTGGAAAATTTCAAGAACTTTGAAAGTTTCTTCAAGTGCAGTCGCAAAAACCATAAAGCGCTATAATGAAACTGGCTCTCATGAGGACCGCGACAGGAATGGAAGACCCGGAGTTACCTCTGCTGCAGAGGATATGTTCATTAGAGTTACCAGCCTCAGAAATTGCAGCCCAAATAAATACTGCACAGAGTTCAAGTAACAGACACATCTCAACATAAACTGTTCAGAGGGGACTGTGTGAATCAGGCCTTCATGGTCGAATTGCTGCAAAGAAACCACTACTAAAGGACACCAATAAGAAGACAAGACTTGCTTGGGCCAAGAAACCTGAGCAATCGACATTAGACCGGTGGAAATATGTCTGGAGTCCAAATTGGAGATTTTTGGTTCAACCGCCGTGTCTTGGTGAGACGCGGTGTGGGTGAACGGATGATCTCCACATGTGTATTTCCCACCGTGAAGCATGGAAGAGGGGTTATGGTGTGGGGGTGCTTAGCTGGTGACACTGTCTGTGATTTATTTAGAATTCAAGGCACACTTAACCAGCATGGCTACCACAGCATTCTACAGCAATACGCCATCCCATGGCCAGCATATGCGGGAACTCCTTCAAGACTTTTGGAAAAGTATTTCTGGTGAAGCTGGTTGAGAGAATGCCAAGCATGTGCAAAGCTTTCATCAAGGCAAAGGGTGGCTACTTTGAAGAATCTCAAATATAAAATATATTTTGATTTGTAGTAACCCAAAAAGTGTGTAACATGATTCCATATGTGTTATTTCATAGTTTTGATGTCTTCACTATTATTCTACAATGTAAAAAATAAAGAAAAACCCTTGAATGAGTAGGTGTGTCCAAACTTTTGACTAGTACTGTGTGTATGTATAGAACATCCAACTTCGTTGTTTTTCTAAGTCCACAACAATGCTTAAACCACAACAGGAGACCACTTTTGAGGTCAGAGAAAAATAGAAGAAATTGGGATTTTGGGGTTTAGTTAGCCTTTAATTCAAGTGCGCACCAGAAAGACACGGTTGTTTGGTTAGCAATGTTACTGTAGCGCTCGTGTTTGCAGAGTTTGCAAAACAAATGGTCATTGGATTGATGAAAATAATCATTATCATTTATATAATTCTGCCAGGTAGGCATAGGCTACTTTAGTTAACATTTCATTGAGAAGGTTTTTGGGAAAGCCTTTCCATTGCTTCCAGAAGAAGGTTATCATTAGCATCATTGCTAACTGAAATATAAAGTGTAGACATACTCGCGCACTGCACATACAGTGTGGGGAAAAAAGTATTTGATCCCCTGCTGATTTTGTACGTTTGCCCACTGACAAAGAAATGATCAGTCTATAATTTTAATGGTAGGTTTATTTGAACAGTGAGAGACAGAATAGCAACAAAAAAATCCAGAAAAACGCATGTCAAAAATGTTATACATTGATTTGCATTTTAATGACGGAAATAAGTATTTGACCCCCTCTCAATCAGAAAGACTTCTGGCTCCCAGGTGTCTTTTATACAGGTAACGAGCTGAGATTGGGAGCACACTCTTAAAGGGAGTGCTCCTAATCTCAGCTTGTTACCTGTATAAAAGACACCTGTCCACAGAAGCAATCAATCAATCAGATTCCAAACTCTCCACCATGGCCAAGAACAAAGAGCTCTCCAACGATGTCAGGGACAAGATTGTAGACCTACACAAGGCTGGAATGGGCTACAAGACCATCGCCAAGCAGCTTGGTGAGAAGGTGACAACAGTTGTTGCGATTATTCGCAAATGGAAGAAACACATAAGACCTGTCAATCTCCCTTGGCTTGGGGCTCCATGCAAGATCTCACCTCATGGAGTTGCAATGATCATGAGAACGGTGAGGAATCAGCCCAGAACTACACGGGAGGATCTTGTCAATGATCTCAAGGCAGCTGGGACCATAGTCACCAAGAAAACAATTGGTAACACAGTACGCCGTGAAGGACTGAAATCCTGCAGCGCCCGCAAGGTCCCCCTGCTCAAGAAAGCACATATACAGGCCCGTCTGAAGTTTTCCAATGAACATCTGAATGATTCAGAGGAGAACTGGGTGAAAGTGTTGTGGTCAGATGAGACCAAAATCGAGCTCTTTGGCATCAACTCAACTCGCTGTGTTTGGAGGAGGAGGAATGCTGCCTATGACCCCAAGAACACCATCCCCACCGTCAAACATGGAGGTGGAAACATTATGCTTTGGGGGTGTTTTTCTGCTAAGTGGACAGGACAACTTCACCGCATCAAAGGGACGATGGACGGGGCCATGTACCATCAAATCTTGGGTGAGAACCTCCTTCCCTCAGCCAGGGCATTGAAAATGGGTCGTGTATGGGTATTCCAGCATGACAATGACCCAAAACACACGGCCAAGGCAACAAAGGAGTGGCTCAAGAAGAAGCACATTAAGGTCCTGGAGTGGCCTAGCCAGTCTCCAGACCTTAATCCCATAGAAAATCTGTGGAGGGAGCTGAAGGTTCGAGTTGCCAAACGTCAGCCTCGAAACCTTAATGACTTGGAGAAGATCTGCAAAGAGGAGTGGGACAAAATCCCTCCTGAGATGTGTGCAAACCTGGTGGCCAACTACAAGAAACGTCTGACCACTGTGATTGCCAACAAGGGTTTTGCCACCAAGTACTAAGTCATGTTTTGCAGAGGGGTCAAATACTTATTTCCCTCATTAAAATGCAAATCAATTTATAACATTTTTGACATGCATTTTTCTGGATATTTGTTGTTGTTATTCTGTCTCTCACTGTTCAATTAAACCTACCATTAAAATTATAGACTGATCATTTCTTTGTCAGTGGGCAAACTGTACATACACAGACGGTGCATTCGTGTGCCGTTTCAGAAAGTTGCAGGAAATTACGAATCACTGATGCGTTTTGTTAATGTCTTTATGATTAACTTGGGAAAATTTATAAATGTTCTAATAAGTTCAACACATTTAGTTGATTTCCTACTAAGTTCAATAGATGTTTTATGTTGTTGAATTCCGTTTTAATTCCCTGATTCCTTCTGTGTTTTCCGCAACACAGATTTTATAGGGCCCTCTCCTATCAGGTTTTGTGGGGAAATATGTTTGCTGAAGTTACCTCCATTGACCCTGTTGGAATTATCTCTGGCATATTTTTTACTTGAGGGAAACGCTAGCCTATGATAAAAGTGAAAAGGAACCATTTGAATTACATTAGGCATTTTACCAGCTGCCTTTTTGTTAATTTACTCCTCACTTCCAGCCTTGTTGTGGAGATTGAGAAAGTAGGGTAGAAAAGTATCCATGCAATTTGGTTCTCTTGTGGGACTGCCCTACCATGGCAGCACCCATTTGGACTGTATTGTGCCATGAGCCCATGAATCAAATAATATTGTGTTGTATTAACAGTGAAATGCTTACTTATGGGCCCTTGCCAACAATGCAGAGAGAGAAACGGAAAGATAATAACACAAGGAATAAATGCACAATGAGTAATGATAACTTGGCTATATACACGGGGTACCAGTACCAAGTCTATGTGCATGGGTAGGAGGTAATTGAGGTAGTTATGTGCAGTGCTGTGAAAGTATTTGTCCCCGTTCTGATTTGGTCTATTTTTGCATGTTTTTGATACTGAATGTTATCAGAACTTCAACCAAAACCTAATATTAGATAAAGGGAACCTGAGTTTACAAATAACAAACATTGATACTTATTTTATTTAACAAAGTTATGCAACACCCAATTCCCCTGTGTGAAAAAGTAATTGCCCCCTTACACTCAGTAACTGGTTGTGCCACCTTTAACTGCAATGACTGCAATCAAATGCTTCCTGTAGTCATTGATCAGTCTCTCACATTGCTGTGGAGGAATTTTGGCCCACTCTTGCATGCAGAACTGCTTTAACTCGCGACATTTGTGGGTTTTTGAGCATGAACTGCTCGTTTCAAGTCCTGCCACAACATCTCAATTGGGATTAGGTCTGGGCTTTGATTAGGCCATTCCAAAACTCCATATTTGTAGATTTCTAGCCATTTTCATGTAGACTTGATTGTGTGTGTTGCTTCAGCTCACAGACGGATGTCCTGACATTCTCAAGTAGAATTCTGATACACAGCCGAATTCATGGTTCCTTCTATTAAGGCAAGTCGTCCTGAGGCAGCAAAACATTCCCAAATCATCACACTACCATGCTTGACCGGTGGTATGAGGTTCTTACTGTGGAATGCAGTGTTTGGTTTTCGCTAGGCATAATGGGACCCATGTCATCCAAAAAGTTGACCACAAAAAAAGCACCTGGATGATCATCAAGACTTTTAGAAGAATGTCCTATGGACAGATGATTCAAAAGTATAACTTTTTCACACAGGGGCATTGGGTGTTGCATAACTTTGTATGAAATAAGTATGTAATTGTTCACTCAGGTTCCCTTTATCTAATACAGGGGTGTCAAACGTACGGCCCGCGGGCCGGATCAGGCCCGCAAACGGGTTTAATCCGGCCCGCGAGATGATAAAAAAAATAAAAAATAAAGAAATTTGTAAAGTATAAAAATGCGCTGCAATTTTTCAATAAAATAAACTGCTGTTCCAATTGCGTCCACTGGATGGCGCAATTGTGTTAAGCAAGCAAACTGTTTTATACCGGGGCAGAGCAAGTAGGTCAAGCACGTGCAGCCAATGAGCTACTTTGTTTTGCCCGCGATATTTATTACGGCTTCTACTTTTAACATTATGTGCTTTGGCACCCTCATTGCCCCAATATGTCTCTGTCAAAAAAGAGAAAAGTGGACGCAGAGTGCAGAGTGTTCCAAGAAAAATGGTCATCCTATTTATTCACGGAATTGAATGGGAAAGCTGTATGTTTGGTGTGTTCAGAGCATGTTGCAGTGCTGAAAGAATATAACCTTCGTCGCCACTATGTGAGTCTTCATGCCGACAAATATGACAACTTTCAAGGACAGCGGAGATGAGGGAAGGTGAATGAACTGTTGGCGGGTCTGAAGAAACAGCAGTCTGTGTTTACTCACAGCCGAGACATCAGTGACGCTGCAGTGAAAGCTAGCTACCTCATTGCTAATGAAATCGCAGTGGCTTCAAAACCATTTAGTGAGGGTGAATTTGTAAAAACATGCATGATGAAGGCAGCGGAGATTGTGTGCCCTGAAAAGCGGCAGGCTTTTGCAAATATCAGCCTGACAAGAAACACAGTTGCAGACAGGATTTCCGATCTTTCAGTGGATTTGGACAGCCAGTTGAAGCAAAAAGTAAAGTCATTTATTGCGTTTTCGGTTGCAATTGATAAAAGCACGGACATTACAGATGTTGCACAACTGGCCATTTTCATCTGCGGAGTTGATGACACATTGACCGTCACCGAGGAGTTCGTGGAGTTGGTGCCGATGACAGATACAACGACAGCAGCTGATATTTTTACCGCACTCGTCGGCGCGCTGGACAGGGTCGGAGTGGACTGGTCCCGCGCTGTCAGCCTGGCTACAGATGGTGCGCCCTAAATGATCTGGAAAAAAGCAGGCGTTGTGACAAAGTTCAGAGAAAAAGTGCAATCTGCAAATGGAGGACGTGATTTTTTGACTTTTCACTGTATTTTGCACCAGGAGGCTTTGTGTTGCAAGTCATTAAAGATGGATAACGTCATGAAGGTGGTCATCCAAACTGTTAATTTCATCCGATCCAGAAGCCTGAATCACCGTCAGTTTGACAGCCTTCTCAGAGAGAAAGACCACATCTATGGCCTGCCATACCACACTGAGGTAAGATGGTTAAGCCGAGGTGCTGTGCTGAGGCGTTTATTTGATTTACGAGAAGAAATTGAACAGTTCATGGAAGAAAAGGGCAAACCAGTGTTAGAATTTCATTCCGCAGAATGGATGCAGGACCTTGCATTTATGGTGGATGTTACAGAGCACCTGAATAACTTGAACAAACAGCTGCAAGGGCGCAACAGTTGTCACGCAGTATTATGACAGCATTCGTTCTTTCAAGTTGAAGCTGTCATTGTGGGAGACGCAACTTGCCGGTGGTGATGCAGCTCACTTCCCCTGTCTGAAAAATGTGTGCGCGACCCAACATGTGGCAGACATGAAGCGGTTCAAAGATAAAATAACGGGACTGTTACGGGAGTTTGAGCATCGCTTTCAGCTTTATGTTTATATGTTTTTATGTTGATGTGCTATTGTTTTTAATTGATTTTATTTTATTTGTATATTTAACCTATTCTTGACTCTGTGGTTCTTGTGCTTGTTTGGGGAACAGGATTTCATTATTTTTATCTACATTTCTGCCTGAGAAATGACCCTGATATAGATCTGTGATATACTTCTGTGAATCACTGAGGCATTGTGTGTTCTTTGTCCTCAGAACTTTCAAATAACTTGAGGTGTTTTATGATTAATAGTGATGTTGTGCTTTTGGACACTGTCCTCAGGCTCCAGCTTTATGTTTATATGTGTTTATGTTGATGTGCTATTGTTTTTATTTTATTTTATTTGTATATTTAACCTATTCTTGACTCTGTGGTTCTTGCACTTGTTTGGGGAACAGGATTTCATTATTTTTATCTACATTTCTGCCTGAGAAATGACACCCTGATATAGTTCTGTGATCTGTGAAACAGTTCTGTTAATCACTGAGGCATTGTGTGTTTGTGTGTTCTTTTTCTTTAGAATTTTCAAATAAACTTGACGTGTTTTATGATTAATAGTGATGTTGTGCTTGTACTATTTTGGACACACTGTCCTCAGGCTCCAGCTTTATGTTGTATGTTGATCGTATTAAAACAAAGAAAACAATCTGAAGTTGTTGTTTTTAAGTTATATATACCATGATTTTTCCGGTCCGGCCCACTTGGGAATAGATTTTCCTCCATGTGGCCCCTGAGCTAAAATGAGTTTGACACCCCTGATCTAATACTAGGTTTTGGTTGAAGATTTGATAACATTCAGTATAAAAAAGATGGAAAAGTAGAGAAAATTAGGAAAGGGGCAAATATTTTTTCACAACACTGTACATATTGGTAGGACTAATGACCCCACCTGAAGCATTTTGCCTCTGTAACCTCTTAA
This sequence comes from Coregonus clupeaformis, assembly GCF_020615455.1. NCBI lineage: Eukaryota > Metazoa > Chordata > Actinopteri > Salmoniformes > Salmonidae > Coregonus > Coregonus clupeaformis. Next base: position 31,690,744 of record NC_059193.1, read on the forward strand.
GTCTCTGAGAAACAAGTGATGTTTTTAAGCCACACACAACCCAGGCTTCAGTCGCAGCCCAGTAGTTAATTGGCCGCTACCCACCATTTGGGCCACAGCTGCAATAGGACTATATGACTAGCCTCTGAATGATGACTCGGGAATTAAATCCAACTCCACCCACTGCTTTGAGCCTCTGACTCATCATTGCTCTCAGTGCCATTTCCTGATGCCTCACAATGCCACAGTTGAGCTGTCCACTGGTGTGTGTATCAAGCCACGGGGCAGAACATGACTCTCCATTGCTGATGCACCCCATAACCTAGGCGTCATGTCACTTACTAAAACAGGTCTAAATTCCCAGTGTTAACTAGCCCACTCGTGGCACCATGTTAGCAAGCTGACTAGCCTGTCAGCCTGTCTGTCAGTTCCCTATTAACAGGGCTCCGCTCCAGCCTGGCCAGTCAGTATGAGGTTAAACGCTTGTACTATAAACGGTCCCCTCCGTCCCTTCGTTAGACCGGCTCGCCACTGTTCCACACCTGCACATCCCAGGGAGGCCCATTGTGGCCACGCCGGTGGCTTCAAAGGCAAAACGGGCGCGCTGTCAGCGCTGGGCCCGGGGTTTGGAATTCAGCATGCTCCCCTCCACGGCGCTAGCACTAGCTCTTTTGTTGTAGGGCCTCGTCCTCCTATACACATGCTAATTAGTTTCATGTGACTTCAGGTCTGTGGTAGTAGTGGCAGCGGTGGTGGTTGCTCAGAAGAAAGCTGGGTGGGGGAGCCAGAGGGGGAGGGGAGCAGGGCGAAGACGGAGACCAGTTTTTCAGGTTCATAAAGCACTGGAGTGAGTCACTAGACTAGCTGCTCTCTCCCTTTCTCTCCTCTGGGAGAGTGAGGGTGTTAGAGACGAGGCCAGATCAGACGAGCCGTGCACAGTCTTCTCTCTCTAAAGCCAGCGTACAAAGTGAGAAAGACCAGATCAAACGAGCGGCGCGCGGCCTATGATTTCAGTGGTATTGTTGCGCTAAAAAAGGGATGGGCAACTTTGATGGGGGTGGGGGACACAATCTGAAGTCATCATGAGGGGCCTCAGTGGCTCGTGGGTCTGCATACCCACATCCATACCCACACATGCAGTCAGAGCCGGCCCTAGCCTTTTGGGGGCCCTAAGTGAAATCTGGTTGCGAGCAAAACTTTTTAGCGGCGCTACAATTCTACACATTTTGCTAATTGACTGACTGTCAGTGGCTGACATAAGAGAGAAACTGATTCACAACCACATTTTGAAATTGCACCTTGTGTATTCCAAATGTCAGCATTTAAGTTGAGACACCGACTGAGGCCCCCCCCCCAAAAAAAAAACAGCAACACATTAAATACACTAAAACCTTCCCCGCAAATGTACAGCATTATACTGGTACCACAGTTGCCAGCTTAATACTGTTATTTTGCTTTACAGCTGAGATGCTGTAATATGTTTTACAGTACTTTTCCTTACTGTAAAGACATATTACAGCATCCTTGCTGTAAATTTACAGGGATGCTGTAATGTTTTACAGTAAGGAAAATGGTACTCTAAAGCAAAATTACAGTATTAAGCTGGCAACTCTGGTAAAATTCTAAGTAAGAAAAACAATACTTTTGTAAAATACAATGAATGTATTCAAAGTGGTAACAACATTAAAAATGAATGAACAGAATTGACAGTAGAAGTAAGAAGAAGTTAAAACACAGTGCATTCGGAAACTATTTAGACCCTTTGCTTTTGCAAATTTTGATACGTTACAGCCTTATTCTAAAATGGATTAAATTGTTTTTTCCCCCTCATCAATCTACGCACAATACCCCATAATGCAAACAGGTTTTTAGACATTTTTTAACATTTATATTAAAAAAACTGAAATCACATTTTACATAAGTATTCAGACCCTTTACTCAGTACTTTGTTGAAGCACCTTTGGCAGAGATTACAGCCACAAGTCTTCTTGGGTATGACGCTACAAGCTTGGCACACCTGTATTAGGGGAGTTTCTCCCGTTCTTCTCTGCAGATCCTCTCAAGCTCTGTCGGGTTGGATGGGGAGCTTCGCTGCACAGCTATTTTCAGGTCTCTCCAGAGATGTTAGATCGGGTTCAAGTCCGGGCTCTGGCTGGGCCACTCAAGGACATTCTGAGACTTGTCCTGAAGCCACTCCTGCGTTGTCTTGGCTGTGTGCGCTTATGGTTGTTGTCCTGTTGGAAGGTGAACCTTCGCCCCAGTCTGAGGTCCTGAGCGCTCTGGGGCAGGTTTTCATCAAGGGTCTCTCTGTACTTTTCTCCGTTCATCTTTCCCTCGATCCTGACTAGTCTCCCAGTCCCTGCCGCTGAAAAACATCCCCAAACATGACGCTGCCACCATCATCCTTCACCGTAGAGATGGTGCCAGGTTTCCTCCAGACGTGACGCTTGGCTTTCAGGCCAAAGAATTCAATCTTGGTTTCATCAGACCAGAGAATCTGGTTTCTCATGGTCAGAGACCCTTTAGGCCACTCTACCATAAAGGCCTGATTGGTGGTGCTGCAGAGATGGTTGTCCTTCTGGAAGATTCTCCCATCTCTGTAGCTCTGTCGGAGTGACCATTGTGTTCTTGGTCACCTCCCCTTGCCTTGACACAATCCTGTCTCGGAGCTCTGCGGACAATTCCTTCGACCTCATGACTTGTTTTTTGCTCTGACATGCACTGTCAACTGTGGGACCTTTATATAGACAGGTGTGCCTTTCCACATCATGTCCAATCAATTTAATTTATTACTGGTGGATTCCAATCATGTTCTAGATACATGTCAAGGATGATCAGTAGAATCAGGATGCACCTGGACTCAATTTCGAGTCTCATAGCAAAGGATCTGAATACTTATGTAAACAAGGTATTTCTGTTTTTTTTATTTTTAATACATTTGCAAACATTTCTAAAAACCTGTTTTTACTTTGTCAAAATTGGGTACAATTTTAGATCTTCAGATTCAGAGCACCAACAATGAAAATGATAATAAAAATAGAAATAGTACTATATAAATAACAACTGTAGCAGTGATGAACGAATAAATGTCCATTGGGTTGGACATTGACCATTGAGGGGGTGGGGACCAAGTGAAATAAAATAACTAAATAATAATATATACATTAACAACTGCAGCAGTGATGAATGTCATTGGGGTGTGGGCAGAGTAAAAGTCCGTAGAGGGGGTGGGGGGAAATGTCTAAAGGGGGAGCAGCAGCAGGTTAAGTAAGTGACTGTTGTGTGGGGGTGGAGCAGGTAGCTGACTAGTGGTGGCTATTCAGCAGCCTGATGATCTGGGGGTAGGAATTATGGGCCAGTCTTCCAGTTTTCCCTATAATGCTCTTGTGCTGCCTGCGTCTGAGTAATGGAAACTGGGAGAACAGGCCGTGGCTGGGGTCCCTGATGATTTTCTTGGCCTTCCTGCGACACCTGTTATTGTAGGTGTCCTGAAGGGCAGGCATTGTGCACTCAATGGTGCTTTCGGCTGCACGTATCACCCTCTGAAGCGCCTTGCGGTCTGTGGCGGTGGAGTTGCCGTATAAGGCTGTGATGCAGCCCGATCTATGCTCAGGGGCAACTCTGTTTGGGTTAAGGGGGTCTCTCTTTCCCTTCGGGACATATTTTATTATGCTGATCAACAACATGTGCGTAGAAGAAACCATCTCTTTTATAAAGGTCTCTTGAAAAGTTCGAGGCAGAGCAAAGATTATCTTCACTGGGAGAGATGTAAGTTGGGGAGACTAAGTGAATTAATAAAGTTTTTGGTGATAATCAGAAATACTTTGTTATGGTTATCACAAACACTAGAGTAGTGAATTGACGTTAGCTTCAGCTGTAAGCTACCAATGAAAAGTTAGCCTACAAAGGTGGAAGCTACCGGTATCATCTTGCATTCAAATCACATCACATTGTATTGGTCGCATACACATATTTAGCAGATGTTATTTTGAGTGTAGAGAAATGCTTGTAAATACTGCAAAGTTGCTTAGGAGCCAGAAACAGAGCGGCCATGTCTATTGGCGCCATCTTGTTTCCCCCCACGTTGTAAAGTGTTCTAGCCTGTGTTGCAAACAGTAATGAACAGTTTTGACATGTATGCCGTGTTGGATTACTCAAGTGTGTTAACTTCTGTGCAGCATGAGTGGTGATGCAGCCCAGACTCCCAGTGAGTGCAGTGGTTCCTCAGGACAGGCTAGAGCTAGCAGTGAGTAAGTGGAGGAGGCACGGTGCGCTCGCGCTATAGCTAAGGGGACATCGGCTGCGCTGATAGACGGACTTGATCCTCTCTCAATCAGTAGATGACGTGAGACACATTTTACAGAAGTACAGAAAAAAATTCTAGTACCTAACTGTTTTTCGTGTTCTAGTATCGAAAAAGTACCAATGTTTTCGTATTGCGTGCAACACTAGTGATGATCACAGGATCATTAAGAATATATTCATGTTTTCACACGTGTTTATATCTTAACTTTGTCTCCACTTTATTGATTAAACTTGGCCTCTGGCGATGATCTCAGTCAAAAGCAGTGTGATAGTATTCAGCATGTGTGTTAATTGTATGTTACTAATGTTTGTGTCATTATTTGCTCTAGTTGCAGGAGTCTGTGAAGAGGAAGCTGGAGAGCGCTAGCTCCCCTGGTCAAGTCAATGGCTTCAGCGACGGCTACCCCCCGTCCAAGAAGGCCTGCCTGGACAATGGCACATCCAACGGCGGCATCCCCCCGCGCTCTCCCCTGGACTCCAAGCACGGCATCGGCGCTGACTCTCTCATACCCAATGGCATCCACCGGCCTGGTGGTGAGCCCGGTGGGGACGCTGCGGGGGAGCAGGAGTTTCTGCTCAAAGAGATGAAGCAGGAGCCCATGGATGACATCCTGCCCTGTATGCTACCGTCAGGGGGCGGAGCCAGCAACAGCCTCTTCCCTGACCTCAACCTCAACGAGCAGGAGTGGACGGAGCTCATGGAGGAGCTCAACCGCTCTGTGGCCTATGAGGACATCCAGGACATCCTCAACGATGGCTTCGAGGACCGCAAGGACCTCCCCGAGCTGGCCGGACCCACCCCAGGGACAGGTGCACAGTCTGGGGGAGCAACGCAGGGAGGGGGACTCTCACAGGGAGGCCTCCTGCCTCCAGACCTGGCCAGCATTAAGACTGAGTTCTCCCCGGCCTCCGCTGCTTTCGAGCAGGACTCGGGCACCGGCTCACCCCACGTCAGGCCCACGTCGTCGGGACTACCCATGCAGCGCTCCCCGGCAGCGGCGACCACCACTGCCTCCTCCCCGGCCCTGTCCCAGCCCCTCAGCCAGCAGCCTCCCCCATCCAGGCAGCTCCCTCCCCAGAACCACCACCTCCCCCCGGTGCCCGTCCCCAAAGACCTTTCCCCTGCCCAGCAGCTCCAGCAGCTAGCCGCCCATCGAGCCCAGCAGATGCAATCCCAGCTTCAACAGCAGCAACACGCTCAGAAACCGCAGCAAACCCCAAAACAACAGCAACAACCGCAGCAAGCGCCTAAATTCCACCCCTCTGGATCGCACCCTCCGTCTTGGCCCCCTCAGTCAGCCCCGTCTCAGAGCCCCCTAGGGGGCGCCTACGGCCTGGAGAAGCCCACCAGCCCCTCCCTCTACCCCCAGGACTTCCCCAACAAGCCTCAGCTGATGATGCCCGGACAGCCCAACAAGGGCTCACCCAAAGCCGCGGCTGGCGGGTACCTGCAGTCCGGGGGCCCCCACCCCAACATGCTGGGCCACCCTGCCCAAGGACCAGGGGCCCTGCTCAGCCACCCTGCAGCAGCAGGCCCCGGGGGCCCGGGCTCTGCCATGCTCAACTACAGCAACACCAAGCCCCTGTCCCACTACGAGGCTGCGGCCCAGGGGCCACCACAGGGCCCCACTAGTGCCCAAAGCCAGAACAAGGCTGCGCTGCTGTCGCTCCTCAGGCAGCAGCAGCAGATGAAGCAGAAGCAAGGCCCGCCCTTCAGACCACACCTACCCCACGGCCAGGTAAGACTGCAGCTCATTCTCTACAACTAACCATGGCCATTATCACAAGAGTTCTCATTTTGTAAACATGACTTCTATTTGACCACCTTTGATACCATGGTGTTGGCTTAAAATCAATTATATAGCAGAGTCAAAAGCTTAGTGATAAGAGTCAAGGATCCACATAGAAACATCAATAGTAGCACTCTACTGCACACAAAATATTCCCTCCTACATTTTGAAAGATTTAGGCTTTCTGATAATGTCAATAAATAAAAATGCTGGCTGTGCCATAGGGGTACTAAAACACCAAGGACAATCAGATATTTTCATTGTCAGAGGGTATGATCCTAACTGCTCGATTAGGCTCCTTTCACCCAAAGAATGTCCCTGTCTCCATTGCCTGTAAATGTTGGCAAAAACATTGACCAAGGCCATTATTTTACATCAAATCACGTCTTTCATTGAGCATGATATTGTCCTGAAAAGTAGCCTAACTGCCCTAAAAACAAAATGTTTAAAACCTATCAAGTATGCTTCTTTAGAGGTTCCTACACAAGTATGCTTCTTTAGAGGTTCCTACACAAGTATGCTTCTTTAGAGGTTCCTACACAAGTATGCTTCTTTAGAGGTTCCTACACAAGTATGCTTCTTTAGAGGTTCCTACACAAGTATGCTTCTTTAGAGGTTCCTACACAAGTATGCTTCTTTAGAGGTTCCTACACAAGTATGCTTCTTTAGAGGTTCCTACACAAGTATGCTTCTTTAGAGGTTCCTACACAAGTATGCTTCTTTAGAGGTTCCTACACAAGTACATATTTTTTGTCAAGTTATCTATATTTAAACATGCAACATGGGTACAGACAGCCTGTCTCAGTATGGAGAGCAGTTCACAATGCATATAGACCTATCATCTCATCGTAACATTTTTTCTTGTGACAGGTAGGCCTACATTTTCTGGAGCATAGCCTATGCTACAGTAATATAAAAACCGAATGCGCGTCTAATTTAACCATCTCCATCTGGCTTCCAGTGGTCGCCTTGTTTTTTAATTGTTAAGATTATACTTTTTTTTAAATTGCAGCTGCAGAGTTTTAAAACAGCCTATCACTCGAATCTCGTTGCTTTAAATAAGTGCACGCGCGAGCACTCTCTTGCAGTCTTTCTCTCTCTCCATCAACTCATTCAAATTGTATCCAAAATAGATAATCTTGTTCTAGATTGATATAGATATATACTGAACAAAAATATCCATTCAACAATTTCAAAGATTTTAATGAGTTACAGTTCATATAAGGAAATCGGTCAATTTATATAAATAAATTAGGCCGTAATCTATGGATTTCACATGACTGGGAATACAGAGATGCATTTGTTGTTCACAGATACCTTAAAAAAAAAAAAGTAGGGGCATGGATCAGAACCAGTCAGTAGCTGGTGTGACCACAATTTGCCTCATGCAGCATGACACATCTCCTTTGCATAGAGTTGATGAGGCTGTTGATTGTGGCCTGTGGAATGTTGTCACACTCCTCTTCAATGGCTGTGCAAAGTTGCTGCAACTGGAACAAGCTGTCGTACGCGTCGATCCAGAGCATCCCAAACATGCTCATTGCGTGACCTGTCTGAGTATGCAGGCCATGGAAGAACTGGGACATTTTCAGCTTCCAGGAATGGTGTACAGATCCTTGCGACATGGGGCCGTGCGTTATCATGCTGAAACATGCGGTGACGCGGCAGATAAATGGCACGACAATGGGCCTCAGGATGTCGTCACGGTATCTCTGTGCATTCAAATTGCCATCGATAAAATGCAATTGTGTTAGTTGTCCGTAGCTTATGCCTGCCCATACCATAACCCCACTGCCACCATGGGGCACTTTGTTCACAACGTTGACATCAGAAAACCGCTCGCCCACACGATGTTGTACCTGTGGTCCACTGATTCTGCTCCAGCCATTACCACGAGCCAGTTCTCCCCAAGTAAGGTGCCACCAACCTCCTGTGGGTTGGACTTATTGCCAAATTCTCTAAAATTACGTTGGAGGTGGGTTATGGTAGAGAAATGTACATTCAATTCTCTGGCAACAGCTCTGGTGGACATTCCTGCAATCAGCATGCCAATTGTACGCTCCCTCAACTTGAATCATACAGTGGGGCAAAAAAGTATTTAGTCAGCCACCAATTGTGCAAGTTCTCCCACTTAAAAAGATGAGAGAGGCCTGTAATTTTCATCATAGGTACACGTCAACTATGACAGACAAATTGAGGGAAAAAAATCCAGAAAATCACATTGTAGGATTTTTTATGAATTTATTTGCAAATTATGGTGGAAAATAAGTATTTGGTCAGCTACAAACAAGCAAGATTTCTGGCTCTCACAGACCTATAACTTCTTCTTTAAGAGGCTCCTCTGTCCTCCACTCGTTACCTGTATTAATGGCACCTGTTTGAACTTGTTATCAGTATAAAAGACACCTGTCCACAACCTCAAACAGTCACACTCCAAACTCCACTATGACCAAATAGCTTTCAAAGGACACCAGAAACAAAATTGTAGACCTGCACCAGGCTGGGAAGACTGACTCTGCAATAGGTAAGCAGCTTGTTTTGAAGAAATCAACTGTGGGAGCAATTATTAGGAAATGGAAGACATACAAGACCACTGATAATCTCCCTCGATCTGGGGCTCCACGCAAGATCTCACCCCGTGGGGTCAAAATGATCACAAGAACGGTGAGCAAAAATCCCAGAACCACACGGGGGGACCTAGTGAATGACCTGCAGAGAGCTGGGACCAAAGTAACAAAGCCTACCATCAGTAACACACTACGCCGCCAGAGACTCAAATCCTGCAGTGCCAGACGTGTCCCCCTGCTTAAGCCAGTACATGTCCAGGCCCGTCTGAAGTTTGCTAGAGTGCATTTGGATGATCCAGAAGAGGATTGGGAGAATGTCAGATGAAACCAAAACAGAACTTTTTGGTAAAAACTCAACTCGTCGTGATTGGAGGACAAAGAATGCTGAGTTGCATCCTAAGAATACCATACCTACTGTGAAGCATTGGGGTGGAAACATCATGCTTTGGGGCTGTTTTTCTGCAAAGGGACCAGGACGACTGATCCGTGTAAAGGAAAGAATGAATGGGGCCATGTATCGTGAGATTTTGAGTGAAAACCTCCTTCCATCAGCAAGGGCATTGAAGATGAAACCTGGCTGGGTCTTTCAGCATGACAATGATCCCAAACACACCGCCTGGGCAACGAAGGAGTGGCTTCGTAAGAAGCATTTCAAGGTCCTGGGTGGCCTAGCCAGTCTCCAGATCTCAACCCCATAGAAAATCTTTGGAGGGAGTTGAAAGTCCGTGTTGCTCAGCGACAGCCCCAAAACATCACTGCTCTAGAGGAGATCTGCATGGAGGAATGGGCCAAAATACCAGCAACAGTGTGTGAAAACCTTGTGAAGACTTACAGAAAACGTTTGACCTGTGTCATTGCCAACAAAGGGTATATAACAAAGTATTGAGAAACTTTTGTTATTGACCAAATACTTATTTTCCACCATAATTTGCAAATAAATTCATTAAAAATCCTACAATGTGATTTTCTGGAGAAAGAAATTCTCATTTTGTCTGTCATAGTTGACGTGTACCTATGATGAAAATTACAGGCCTCATCTTTTTAAGTGGGAGAACTTGCACAATTGGTGGCTGACTAAATACTTTTTTCCCCCACTGTATATGGCATTGTGTTGTCACAAAACTGCACATTTTAGAGTGGCCTTTTATTGTCCCCAGCGCAAGGTGCACCTGTGTAATGATCATGCTGTTTAATCAGCTTCTTGATATGCCACACCTGTCAGGTGGATGGATAATATTGGCAAAGGAGAAATGCTCACTAACAGGGATGTAAACAAATTTGTGCACAACATTTTAGAGAAATAAGCATTTTTTCCGTATGGAACATTTCTGGGATCTTTAATTTCAGCTCATGAAACATGGGACCAACACTTTAAATGCTGCATTTTATATTTTTGTTCAGTGTACATGTCCTAGCCTACCTCTTTCAGGTAATATATTCAATTCAGTATTAGCCTTATATTTAGCTAATTAATGATGGGTTATGCATAATAAGCTTCTAACTTATAGCCTCTGTCTTTCGCGCAATACGCATGCACCTGTGCTCCGCTGGCCTCTCTTTAAAAAAAACGCTCCTTAGCGCTTGGAGTCCCATGCAAGAAAAGCTATACTAGAACTGCTTGCTGGATTTTGTTGTTGTTGCATTTCTTATACCAATAGACTGTTTGAAGAGCGACGCAAGCTCTTTTTTTTGCTGAATGGTAAATACAGCAGCCAATAGAACTCACGGGTAGTTTGAAAGAAGAGCGAACGCGCAGTTATTTATTCAGACCCATAACCATTCAATCTTCGTGAAGAGAAGTGAAAGCCTTCTGCATCTAATTCTAGTCCTATATTATTCAAGTATGTCATTAGAATGATGAAGATAAGGACAACAAAACGTATTTCATATAACTGTTGAAGGCAAGGAAGGGATGAAGCAAGAGGGAGAAAGAGGTAGGCTAATAACAGGGGAAATATTATGTAAGGTATATATGCGTCAGCCTACTAATTATACAAATAGGCCCTATTATATTTCAGAATTAAATTAACATTCGCTAGCCTGTACTTGCAACTTTGTAGGCCGCATGTGCTGCACCAGAATCACATGTTGTCTTCTGCTTTATCATGGTTTGAACGATGTGCGTAATTCCAGTCCATATAATACAGTATAATACAATACAGTAATAAAAGATTAGCCTACTGGAGCTAAGTTCATTTATTTAACCAAGAGAGCATATAGCTAGCTACATCTATGGGCTTTTATATTTTTCTGTCGTGCGTAAAGTGCACTAGCCTATATCATATGTGTTGGATAACGGCACAATCATTTGGGCTTTTTTGGGCTTGGGCACATTAAATGTCTTTTAATGTAGGGCTCAAAAAATGTATTTAATATATGTCTCATCAGGCTTAAGTTTGAATTGTTATGCCGCTCAAAGCGATAATCAAATCCAGACATATGTATATGCTTTATAATGCTTTTGAATGACACTTCCGGTTTTGGCGGGAAATAATGGGTTACCCGGAAGAAAAGTGATTTATTCTCTGGATGGAACACCAGAAAATATTCAACCCTACTTGAGGGCAACGATGTGCAGTAGAGGGTTAGGCTATTTTGGCATTCTGAATAACCGTTAAGTTTGATGTCAACAAGTGAATGCGAAGGACTTGTTTACGGCCATCACCCAAGCCTAACATAATTTCACACTGCTTGACTGGGAGAATAGGAGCTATCCACATTCCCAACAGGGGAAAGGCTCAACGCATGTTTTATCAGCAAATAGCATTACAACTGAGGCATAAAGAACATTCCAAGGCCATGTGTTCACACACACACACACTCCCCCAGTGCTGCAACGCTGGTGTATAACGGAGTATCATGTCGAAGCAAAACAATGGTCAACAATAAGGGCTTGTTAAAAATGAGCAATGGAGTCATCTGGCTTGCCCTTACAGTTTAAAAGAATGGCTCCAAATAAAGACCTCTTGTTTTCAAAATGTCCGCCTATGTCAAGAACCACAGACCAATGGATAGCCTAGATTAGCAATAGCATTACCATTTGGTAACTTATGATCAACACGTCAACATAAGTTGATTGATGGACTACATTTCTTGCAATCATTGCATTTTAAAGTGCTGTTACTGAAGTTGTAGGCCTCCAAGGCTATTTTTGACATCGTGGATGAAGCATACTGCATGTAGGCCTAGTTGATAGTGAATCTAGGGCCTAGCAGGCTTTTTGTTAGTCAACAAACACAACCCCACACACTGTCCTCTTTTAGTTTTTGTTCTTACAAGTCTGGCACGGGCCCCATGGTTCGAGCGGACTGTGTGTGTTTGTCTGGGTCAAGCAGCTGGTTGCTAAGGAGCTGGCGTGCAGGCTCCCACGGGGGGGTTGTTGTGGTGGAAGGAGGGAACCGGGGAGGGGACAGCCACGACAAAGCAGCCTTTCATGCATCCCTCCCTCCTCCCTCACTCGCCTGTCCTCACCAGTGTATTTTAGGAGCGGCCCCCCGTTCCTCTCTGTACTCTCTATATTTAAATATAGCTGCTGCTAACACACTTGGGTTTTTTCCTCTCTCGCGAGAGGGGACTCGGTTACTTTCTTCCCCCTCTCTCCGCCTCAACTGTGTTCTGTGGTGTGTGTGAACGGACCCAAAATATCCCTCTGCCGGAGCTAGAGGCCTGAGGCTAGCCCCTGATAACTCTGGCCAACTTTCCAGACGTTTCTATGGAGAGGTGGTTGGCACACTGAGTCCAGGCTAACACTGGGGTTGTTCCATGTCAATTCAGCAAGCAGTGACAACCACCATCTCTGATTGTTTGGAAATAGTTTCTGTAGTTAGAATCAAATCAAATTGTATTTGCCACATGCGCCGAATACAACAGGTGTAGACATTACAGTGAAATGCTTACTTGCAAGCCCTTAACCAACAATGCATTTTTTGATAAAAATAAATAAAAGTTAAGTAAAAAAAATGTAGGCAAATAACTAAAGAGCAGCAGTAAAATAAAATAACAGTAGGGAGGCTATATACAGGGGGGTACCGATGCAGAGTCAATGTGTGGGGGCACCGGCTAGTCGAGGTAATTGAGTTAAAGTGACTATGCATGAATAATAAACAGAGTAGTAGCAGCAGCGTAAAAGAGGGGGGTGGGGATGGGGGGGCAGTGCAAGTAGTCCGGGTAGCAATGTATTCTTATAAGCGTCCGGGTTAGAGTCCCGCTCCTTGAAAGAGGCAGCTCTACCCTTTAGCTCAGTGCGGTTGTTGCCTGTAATCCATGGCTTCTGGTTGGGGTATGTACGTACGGTCACTATGGGGACGACGTCATCAATGCACTTATTGATGAAGCCAGTGACTGATGTGGTGTACTCCTCAATGCTATCTGAAGAATCCCGGAACATATTCCAGTCTCTGCTAGCAAAACAGTCCTGTAGCTTAGCATCTGCATCATCTGACCACTTTTTTATTAACAAAGTCACTGGTGCTTCCTGCTTTAGTTTTTGCTTATAAGCAGGAATCAGGAGGAGAGAGTTATGGTCAGATTTGCCAAATGGAGGTCAAGGGAGAGCTTTGTATGCGTCTCCGTGTGTGGAGTAAAGGTGGTCTAGAGTTTTTTTTCCTGTGGTTGCACATTTTAACATGCTGGTAGAAATGAGGTAGAACGGGTTTAAGTTTCCCTGCATTAAAGTCCCCGGCCACTAGGAGCCTACTTCTGGATGAGCGTTTTCCTGTTTACTTATGGCCTTATACAGCTCATTCAGTGCAATATTAATGCCAGCATCGGTTTGTGGTGGTAAATAGACAGCTACGAAAAATATAGATGAAAACTCTCTTGGTAAATAGTGTGGTCTACAGCTTATCATGAGATACTCTACCTCAGGCGAGCAAAACCTCGAGACTTCCTTAGTATTAGATTTTGTGCACAAGCTGTTGTTTACAAATATACACAGACCGCCACCCCTTGTCTTACCGGAGTCAGCCGTTCTATCCTGCCGATGTAGCGTATATCCCGTCAGCTGTATGTTGTCCATGTTGTCGTTCAGCCACGACTCGGTGAAACATAAGATATTAAATGTTTTAATGTCCAATTGGTAGGATAACCGGAATCTTATGTCGTCCAATTTGTTCTCAAATGATTGAACATTGGCTAATAGGATTGATGGAATAGGCAGTTTTCTCGCTCGCCGTCGGATCCTTAAAAGGCACCACGGCCTACGTCCACGATATCTCCGTCTCTTTCTCATGCGAATGACGGGGATTTGGGCCTTGTCGGGTGTCTGTATGATATCCTTCGCGTCCGGCTCGTTGAAGAAACAATCTTCGTCCAATACGAGGTGAGTAATCGCTGTCCTGATATCCAGAAGCTCTTTTTGGTCATAAGAATGGTGGCAGAAACATTTATGTACAGAATAAATTACAAATAATGCGAAAAAACATACAATAGTACAATTGGTTACAGGGCTGTAAAACGCAGCCGCATATGATTAGCGTTCCTGCAACATTTATTTTGTTGAAATATAATTTGATCTCAGAAAATAAGCTGGTTGATTCCACCCAAATTGGACATTGTAATTAATTGGATTCATATAATAATATGATACCAACAGGCTAGGAGACAGTTTCATTCTACAAGCCATCAGACTGCTGAACACTTGAACTGGACTGACCACCTGCTCTAATTCTCTGCACCTTAACGCACATGCACTCACTCATGCACATACCCACATATATACAGTGCATTCGGAAAGTATTCAAACTCCTTCCCTTTTCCCTCATTTTGTTACGTTACAGCCTTATTATAAAATGGATGGGGGGGGAAAATCCTCATCAATCTACACACAATACCCCATAATGACAAAGCGAAAACAGGTTTTTAGATTTCTTTGCAAATGTATTAAAAATTAAAAACGATACTTTATTTACATAAGTATTCAGACCCTTTTGCTATGAGACTTGCGCTTAGGTGCATCCTGTTTCCATTGATCATCCTTGAGAGGTTTCTACAACTTGAATGGAGTCCACCTGTAAATTCAATTGATTGGACATGATTTGGAAAGGCACACACCTGTCTATATAAGGTCTCACAGTTGTCAGAGCAAAAACCAACCCATGAGGTCAAAGGAATTGTCCGTAGAGCTCCATGACAGGATTGATCTGGGGAAGAGTACCAAAAAATGTCTGCAGCATTGAAGGTCCCCAAGAACACAGTGGTCTCCATCATTCTTAAATGGAAGAAGTTTGGAACCACCAAGACTCTTCCTAGAGCTGGCCACCCGGTCAAACTGAGCAATCGGGGGAGAGGGGCCTTGGTCAAGGAGGTGACCAAGAACCAGATGGTCACTCTGACAGAGCTCCAGAGTTCCTCTGTGGAGATGGGAGAACCTTCCAGAAGGACAACCACCTCTGCAGCACTCCACCAACCAGGCCTTTTATGGTAGTGGCCAGACGGAAGCCACTCCTCAGTAAAAGGCAAACGATAGCCCGCTTGGAGTTTTCCAAAAGGCACCTAAAGGACTCTGACCATGAAAAACAAGATTATTTGGTCTGATGAAACCAAGACAGAACACTTTGGCCTGAATGCCAAGCATCACTTCTGGAGGAAACCAGGCACCATCCCAGGGTGAAGCATGGTGGTGGCAGCATCATGCTGTGAGGATGTTTTTCAGCGGCAGGGACTGGGAGACTAGTCAGGATCGAGGGAAAGATGAACGGAGCAAATACGGAGATCCTTGATGAAAACCTGCTCCAGAGCACTCAGGACCTCAGACTGGGGAGAAGGTTCACCTTCCAACTGGACAACGACCCTAAGCACACAGCCAAGACAACGCAGGAGTGGCTTCAGAACAAGTCTCTGAATGTCCTTGAGTGGCCCAGCCAGAGCCCGGATTTGAACCTGATCTAACATCTTTGGGGAGACCTGAAAATAGCTGTGCAGCGACATTCCCCATCCAACCTGACAGAGCTTGAGAGGATCTGCAGAGAAGAATGGGAAAAACTCCTCAAATACAGGTGTGCCAAGCTTGTAGCGTCATACCCAAGAAGACGCGAGGCTGTAATCGTTGCCAAAGGTGCTTCAACAAAGTACTGAGTAAAGGGTCTGAATACTTATGTAAATGGTATATTTCAGCTTTTAACATTTCTAAAAACCTGTTTTTGCTTTGTCATTGTTGTGCGTAGATTGATGAGGGGGGAAAAACAATTTAATCCATTGAAGAATACGACTGTAACGTAACAGTGGAAAAAGTCAAGGGGTCTGAATACTTTCCGAATGCACTGTATACACAGTGTACTAAACATTAGGAATACCTGCTCTTTCTATTACATAGACTGATCAGGTGAATCCAGGTGAAAGCTGTGATCCCTTACTGATGTCACCTGTTCAATCCGCTTCAATCAGTTTAGATGAAGGGGTTCAGACAGGTTACAGAAGGTTTTTTAAGCCTTGAGACAATTGACATGGATTATGTGTGTGCCATTCAGAGGATGAATGGGCAAGACAAAATATTTAAGTTCCCTTTGAACAGGTAGTAACTGCCAGGTGCACCGTGGTCAACTGCAACGCTGTCGGGTTTTTCATGGTCTACAGTTTCCCGTGTGTATCAAGAATGGTCCACCACACAAAGGACATCCAGCCAATTTGACACAACTGTGGGATAGTTCACCCAAATTACAACATTACATATTGGTTTCCTTACCCTGTAAGCAGTCTATGGACAAGGTACACTACGTGATCAAAAGTATGTGGACACTTGCTCGTCGAACATCACATTCTAAAATCATGGGCATTAATATGGAGTTGGTCCCCCCTTTGCTGCTATAACAGCCTCCGTTCTACTGGGAAGTCTTTCCACTAGATGTTGGAACATTGCTGCGGGGACTTGCTTCCATTCAGCCGCGAGCATTAGTGAGGTCGGGCACTGATGTTGGACGATTAGGCCTGGCTCGCAGTCTGCGTTCCAATTCATCCCAAAGGTGTTCGACAGGGTTGAGGTAAGGGCTCTGTGCAGGACAGTCAAGTTCTTCCACACTGATCTCGAAAACCATTTCTGTATGGACCTCGCTTTGTGCGCATGGGCATTGCCATGCAGAAACAGGAAAGGACCTTCCCCAAACTGTTGTAACAAAGTTGGAAGAACGGAATTGTCTAGAATGTCATTGTATGCTGTAGCGTTAAGATTTCCCATCACTGGAACTAAGGGGCCTAGCCCGAACCATGAAGTGTGATTCATCACTTGAACGCATTTCCACTGCTCCAGAGTCCAATGGCGCCGAGCTTTACACCACTTCAGCCGACGCTTAGCATTGCGCATTGGTAATCTTAGGCTTGTGTGCGGCTGCTCGGCCATGGAAACCCATTTCATAAAGCTCCCGACTAACAGTTCTTGTGCTGATGTTGCTTCCAGAGGCAGTTTTGGAACTCGGTAGTGTGTTGCAACCGACGAGAGAGAATTTTTACGCGCTATGCGCTTCAGCACTCGCCAGTCCCGTTCTGTGAGCTTGTGTGGCCTACCACTTCGCGGCTGAGCCGTTGTTGCTCGTAGATGTTTACACTTCACAATAACAGCACTTAAAGTTGACCGGGGCAGCTCTAGCAGGGCATACATTTTACAAATTGTCTTGTTGGAAAGGTGGCATCCCTATGACGGTTACATGTTGAAAGTCACTGTCTTCAGTAAGGCCATCCTACTGCCAGTGTTTGTCTATGGAAATTGCATGGCTGTGTGCTCGATTTTTATACACCGGCTGAAATAGCCGAATCCACTAATTTGAAGGGGTGTCCACATACTTTTGTATATATAGTGTATGACTGCAGCCCATGCTTTGGTTTTGTTTACCTGGCTAACTTTTTTGCGTTTGTGGCACAAATCCATTGCAAGTCAATGGTACCTGTATTAGGATTTTCTTGCTTCATATCCAAATCATCTATAAGTAACATCATTGAGTTACACAATATATTTTTAGATACTTTAGGATGATTTGAACATGAATCGTGACAATGCTAACATAGGTACCAGTGACTTGCATTGTATTTGTGCCATAAACGGTGACCAACAAAACCAAAGCATGGGTTGCTGTCGAACCTTGTCAATAAACTGCTTACAGGATAAGCAAACGCTGTAATTTCGTCATTTTAGTTAAGTATCCCTTTAACATTGAGGGAGGGGCGGGAATCTTCAAACTTTTTTCACCTAATAGCAGCAATTGCACCATCTAGAATCTGGAAATATCAGGATGTAGGATGGGACATCAACCTAACAACTTCAATGACACATTTCTCTGAACAGGGGGAAAAAACATCGTTACATAGGATGAAGAAACAATACTCCTAGCCGCAGCTCCATACTTCTTGTCAGACACAGAACTGATGCTATATAGTCGTTGTTGGGGTGGGATTGATGTGGGGCATCAGTGGGTGGCTTTTGACCACTCCTTTGGATTCCTTATGTCTAACTCATTGTTAGAAAAAAAGTTTGGTCCAAATTGGATGTTGGGTACAATATTTATTGAATATTGTATGAATCCTGTAAATTAAATTGGCCAATAGATGGGTTAGCTGACAACGTCATGAAAACAATGTGCACGCTTCCAGAAGTCAGTATGTTGTTGTGACTCTGGATGGCCAGATTGCTAGCAAGAATGACAAACTGCCATGTGGGGAATCGTAAGTGGCTCGTTTCATCTTGTACTTATTATTATTATACCATGTCTTGCTTTGACTGATTTCATGTCAATGCTAATTCGGCTAAAATTCGCTAGCTAACTAACCAACAACTGTACCGATGTGTTTGAGACAAGCGCTCATTGTGCAAATTGATTTCTGTTTTCAATAAAATTGGAGACTAAATATTGCTTACATGTTGTCAACAATCTAAGCCAACCCCATCTGTTTTGCCCCCATATTTGCACACGTGTCGGTTTTGTTGCCAAACATGGATGCAATCAATTAGCTTAATTTCTCAGAGATCAAATTATATTTAAACAAAATAATGTTTCAGGAATACTAATCTTATCTGTTTCTAACAACAGAAACTATTTCAGAACAATCTGTGATGGTGTGTGTCGAAATCCTCTTGTGCTTTTTGAGTTGGAACAACCCACTGAAAATATGGAACTGTAGTATTAACAGCTGGTCAAGTGAAGCACTTGTATGAGGCCATAAACAAAGTTATGAACTTTCAAACTGAAGTTGTACAACCACATTTGTCATTTACTGTTCGCTGCTCTGGCACCCCAATGGTGGAACAAGCTCCCTCACGACACCAGGACAGCGGAGTCACTCACCACCTTCCGGAGACACTTGACACCCCACCTCTTTAAGGAATACCTGGGATAGGATAAAGTAATCCTTCTACCCCCCCTTACCCCACCCCAAAGGAAAAAATTAAATAAAAAAATACATATTGTAAAGTGGTTATCCCACTGGCTATAAGGTAAATGCACCAATTTGTAAGTCGCTCTGGATAAGAGCGTCTGCTAAATGACGTAAATGTAAATGATTTAAAACTGTTGATTAGTACGTTCTTTTAAGTAAAGCTTCAGTTTTGATTTTAATGCTTTTTCCTTTGCTTTACAAAGCCAAGGACACATTTCCCCCATGTTATTTGTGAACATATTCCCCCGACTTGTTTGACTGTGCCCAAGGCCTAACCTCTGACTCAACTCAGTCTCACTCCATGTCCTTCTGGTGGACATTAGTGGAATAACCAAAACATTTCCCCCATTTTCACTTCAGCAGGAGCAGAACACGTACCCGACCGCATCGCACGGCCCTGGACCCGGCAACGCCATGGCGGGTAACCACGGCAACACTGCCTACCTGTCGGGACAGGCAGCGGTGGCGGCGGCTCTGAAGCAGCAGCAGCAGCAGCAACAGCAGCAACAGCAGCAGCTGATGGAGCAGCAGAAACAGTTCCTACTGGGCCAGAGGCAGCAGCAGATCATGGCCCAACAGGTAAATGCCTGGGGTCAAGGGTCATGTACTGCAGGTTCTTGGGTACTTACTAGGAATAATTTAGGTTTAGGATCAGGGTCTAGGAGCAGATTTACCACACCTTCAATCCTAACCACAAAATAAAAAGAGAACACCGGCTTTGTGGCTTATTCACACAACTGGTTTCAACTTTGATTATGACCACCGGCATGCAGAGTCTGATACAGGATCTCTGTCTATTCGACCTGTCTGGACTTGTAAGTGCTGCAAGGCCCTGAGTAAGAAGTATTCTACATGGTATCTATTTCTAACATAAACACAAGGGGGAGCCATTTGTCTGCATGTATTTGTGTGTATTGTGAATTGTTAGATACTACTGCACTGTTGGAGCTAGGGACACAAGCATTACTGCACAATATGTGTATGTCACCAATACAATTTGATTTGTAGAAGTGGCTTATATGACAGTTTTGCAGTAGGTGCTTTTATCTCTGATTCGTCTATAAGAGAATGTATGGGGAGGAATATCACGTGTATATGCATGTATGACATTATGGCATTCTCTAATATGTATGGTTTCTGAATTTCAGGAGAAGCAGCGTCAGCAGCAGGAGCAGCAGCTCCAGAGGCACCTGACCCGGCCCCCTCCCCAGTACCAGGACCAACAGAACCAGCAACCTGTAGCACAGAACAACCCCTTCCAGCAGCAGCAGGTCGCCCAGTTTACAGGTAAATAAGACCCTACATCACCAGCCGTTAACCCTAATGTAGCAACACCTGATTCTAATAATTAGCAGGTTGATAATATGAATGGGTTGGAGCGAAAACCTACAGGAGGGTAGCTCTCCAGGAACAGGGTTGGGCAACCCTGCTTTATGGATTTCAAACTATTTGAATTGTTTTAAGCATTGGCTAGATCAGGGGTGTCAAACTCATTTTAGCTCAGGAGCCACATGGAGGAAAATCTATTCCCAAGTGGGCCGGACCGGAAAAATCATGGTATATATATAACTTAAAAACAACAACTTCAGATTGTTTTCTTTGTTTTAATACGATCAACATACAACATAAAGCTGGAGCCTGAGGACAGTGTGTCCAAAATAGTACAAGCACAACATCACTATTAATCATAAAACACCTCAAGTTTATTTGAAAATTCTAAAGAAAAAGAACACACAAACACACAATGCCTCAGTGATTAACAGAACTGTTTCACAGATCACAGAACTATATCAGGGTGTCATTTCTCAGGCAGAAATGTAGATAAAAATAATGAAATCCTGTTCCCCAAACAAGTGCAAGAACCACAGAGTCAAGAATAGGTTAAATATACAAATAAAATAAAATCAATTAAAAACAATAGCACATCAACATAAAAACATATAAACATAAATCTGAAAGCGTTGCTCAAACTCCCGTAACAGTCCCGTTATTTTATCTTTGAACCGCTTCATGTCTGCCACATGTTGGGTCGCGCACACATTTTTCAGACAGGGGAAGTGAGCTGCATCACCACCGGCAAGTTGCGTCTCCCACAATGACAGCTTCAACTTGAAAGAACGTATGCTGTCATAATACTGCGTGACAACTTTGTTGCGCCCTTGCAGCTGTTTGTTCAAGTTATTCAGGTGCTCTGTAACATCCACCATAAATGCAAGGTCCTGCATCCATTCTGCGGAATGAAATTCTAACACTGGTTTGCCCTTTTCTTTCATGAACTGTTCAATTTCTTCTCGTAAATCAAAGAAACGCCTCAGCACAGCACCTCGGCTTAACCATCTTACCTCAGTGTGGTATGGCAGGCCATAGATGTGGTCTTTCTCTCTGAGAAGGCTGTCAAACTGACGGTGACTCAGGCTTCTGGATCGGATGAAATTAACAGTTTGGATGACCACCTTCATGACGTTATCCATCTTTAATGACTTGCAACACAAAGCCTCCTGGTGCAAAATACAGTGAAAAGTCAAAAAATCACGTCCTCCATTTGCAGATTGCACTTTTTCTCTGAACTTTGTCACAACGCCTGCTTTTTTCCCGATCATTGAGGGCGCACCATCTGTAGCCAGGCTGACAGCGCGGGACCAGTCCACTCCGACCCTGTCCAGCGCGCCGACGAGTGCGGTAAAGATATCAGCTGCTGTTGTTGTATCTGTCATCGGCACCAACTCCACGAACTCCTCGGTGACGGTCAATGTGTCATCAACTCCGCGGATGAAAATGGCCAGTTGTGCAACATCTGTAATGTCCGTGCTTTCATCAATTGCAACCGAAAAACGCAATAAATGACTTTACTTTTTGCTTCAACTGGCTGTCCAAATCCACTGAAAGATCGGAAATCCTGTCTGCAACTGTGTTTCTTGTCAGGCTGATATTTGCAAAAAGCCTGCCGCTTTTCAGGGCACACAATCTCCGCTGCCTTCATCATGCATGTTTTTACAAATTCACCCTCACTAAATGGTTTTGAAGCCACTGCGATTTCATTAGCAATGAGGTAGCTAGCTTTCACTGCAGCGTCACTGATGTCTCGGCTGTGAGTAAACACAGACTGCTGTTTCTTCAGACCCGCCAACAGTTCATTCACCTTCCCTCATCTCCGCTGTCCTTGAAAGTTGTCATATTTGTCGGCATGAAGACTCACATAGTGGCGACAAAGGTTATATTCTTTCAGCACTGCAACATGCTCTGAACACACCAAACATACAGCTTTCCCATTCAATTCCGTAAATAAATAGGATGACCATTTTTCTTGGAACACTCTGCACTCTGCGTCCACTTTTCTCTTTTTTGACAGCGACATATTGGGGCAATGAGGGTGCCAAAGCACATAATGTTAAAAGTAGAAGCCGTAATAAATATTGCGGGCAAAACAAAGTAGCTCATTGGCTGCACGTGCTTGACCTACTTGCTCTGCCCCGGTATAAACAGTTTGCTTGCTTAACACAATTGCTATTGCGCCATCCAATGGACGCAATTGGAACAGCAGTTTATTTTATTGAACAATTGCAGCGCATTTTTATACTTTACAAAAAATAGTTTGACACCCCTGGGCTAGATGTTGTTTCCTCCCTGTTTTGCCATATTCTTTACACCCATTACACTAGGTCAGTGTGTTTTTTGTTTTGTTTTTGACCCAAAAGGTTTTGGAATTTTCCTGTGACCCAGCTGAATAAACAGGCATAATCCAGTAATTTGCCACAGCCCAAAACAAATCGACCATGACCGATGTAAGAACCTGGTCTATGGGGTTAGGGCAGGGTTTCTCAAACTCAGTCCTCGGAACCCCAAGGGGTGCACGTTTTGGTTTTTGCCATAGCACTACACAGCTGATTCAAATAATCAACTAATCATCAAGCTTTGATCATTTAAATCAGCTGTGTAGTGCTAGGGCAAAAACCAAAACGTGCATAGAGTTTGGGAAACGCTGGGTTAGGAGTAAGAGGGTGATTTTGGAACAGGTATACACCTCAGCCACAGCTAAACTCTACCAGTGCTTACACTTCCATTTCAATTGAATAGGAACCTTTGGGAAATGTCTGGTCGTGTGGGAGGTTTACTCAAATGATGTGACTCACACAGAACAACTCTTTGTTTGGCAGTAAACAAATAAACCTCACTAGTGCAAATATTGCTTACCGTGAATCATTTGAATAGCAAACTAGTAATAGGGTCTAACGTGTTATTTAGTCTCTAAATACATTTGCCCTTTGTTCTGTGTCTTTTAGAGAGAACTGCTGTCTCAATGGTTGCTTTCCTTGCCTCCTTTGATTCCATAATGGCATGAAAATAATGTGGTAGACCCTGTCGATTCCTTCCTGCTATCTGCGTTCATGAAAGAATGGTGACACAGACATGGAGCCATTTAAGAATATTGAGAGAGAGATTTGGTCTTCTATAATGAGCATATTGATTAAGATTGCATATTCCATAAGGATTACGCATATTTGTATAATTCAAAGGTTAGCTTTTCAGTTTGTCTTCATGTAACTCAAAGCTTCTTTTGCTTCTCCCTGCAGGTTCTTCTCAGCCAATGGGCAACGTGGGCTCGCTGGGAGGCCCCGCCCCCGGAGCTCAGCGAATGTTCCCCCAGACGCAACAAGGCATGATGGGCATGACCATGGGCCAACAGGGGGGTGGTGGCCCCACCCCTGGCGCCCTCCCTGCCGCCAGCCAGGCCGACATGAGCCTCTCCTCTTGCGGGGGCGTTATGGACTCTGCCTTACAGCAGCAGGTACTCTACAGTAACATGAACATGCACCCCTCCCAGCAAAGTTCAATGCAGAGGCAGCCCGTAGGCAACATGGTCGCCCCCTACAGACAGAACATGCTAGCCCAGCAGCAGCACCTCAAAAACCAGCCCAATGCCGCCCTGCTGAAACAACAGCAGCAGCAGTTAGCCAGACTACCCGGCGGCAACATGCCCAATGTTATGCCCAACACCATGCAGAGTGCCCAGAGCCAAGCCTGGCAGCAGCAGCAGCACCAGGGCTTGCAGCAAGCCATGGGTGCCCAGCAAACGCCTTCCAGCAACGGAGGTCTCCCGCCCAATTCCTTTGTCAACTCCAACGCCTTCCACATGCAGCAGCAGACCCGCATGCCCAACAAGATGCCTGTTGGCAACACCCCCTTTGGCGCCAATGCCAACAGCAGGCCCATGGGCACCATGAACGCTGCCCAGCAACAGATGATGCAGCAGGCCCAGCAAAGGACTGCAGCCAACCCCCAAGTTTCCCTTGGGCAGCCCTTAGGGCAAGTCTTACCCAATCAGCAACAGACTCAACAGCAACAGGGTTCCCAAGGCCAGGGGGTGTTACCGGAACTGGGGGCCTTCAGTCAGCCGCAGGGGGGGCATTCGGTCAGCCAGGGGCTCCAGTGCAGCCAGCAGGGCTACCAGATCAACAGAACTGCCAACCAACAACAGCAGCAGCAGTTGCCGTTTGGCTACAACACTGGGTCAGGGGCTAGCGGTCTGCCCAGTTTCCCTGGGGAGAGTGACCTGGTGGACTCTCTGCTGAAAGGACAGAGCACGCAGGAGTGGATGGACGATCTGGATGAGCTCTTAGCCAGCCACCACTGATGATTTTGATGAACGGGTGCTCAATAGTCTATAGTGGCCTCCTCTCCTCCATCTGCGCCAATGTTAAAGAGACGGACGGGTGAGAGCAAGTGCCTGCTAGGCATCCATCTTCCATGTTGTGTTCACGTTGCCGTTTCCGATCAGTAGATTAAGACAGAGGAGATGAGGAGAGAAAGCCACTTCAGACGATGAATTGTTGAGTGTGTAAGTTGGTGTATGAGTTCCATGCCAATTGCCAATGAAGTGCAATTAAATGCAGGAACAGCGTGGGTTAGTAATGGAATCCTGTTACTGTTCTGACACTGCTAAGATACTGTCATTCTCAGTATTGTGTGTACTGTGTATATACGAGGTGTATATAATGTTAGGAGAATTAATGGATGGTAATGATGGTGCACAGGGCCAAAACCCCTGTGTTGATTCCTATTGGAGTATTTTTTCCCAGGGCTCGAAGATGTTTAGAGAACTCTACTACTACTATTACTACTACTACTGAACCTGTGGCTCAGTACTAAACCACTGAATCAAGGGTGAACCGAACGCTCCACACACACACCCTCTTCTGCTTTGTTTGAAGTTGCGGCCTTCAATGCAAATGTATGCTCTGTGTAGCAGAGGTGGCCTAGTAATACATTCCCCCCTATGTAAAAGGTTGGTGGTGATACACAAGAGTGTTTGTTCACGGTCTGCTCATAAACAGACCTGTGCCATCTCTCCCTTACTTTCAAACCAATGACTAGGTGTGCTAAGGAGACTCAACTGTGGCGGCCATATTTGTTCGGTTAGCCAGTGCCCATTAGTTGTTAAGTGGGGACCCATATGTTTAACTGTCTGTAGTCTTTGTTTTGAAGAAGAGACCAGACTGTTTCTCTGTTTAGAGTTGTGCAATGACCCCCCCTATGTAGGAAGGTAACAAATGGGGACCTAGTCCCCACATCTCACACATACACTTTTGAGTGATGTCTCTAAAATGGTCTCCCTTTAGGTTCCTTACCATCTTTGACCAGGTTACACACTAAAATCACTGTCTTTATTAAATATCCAGTCCACTGTAATTTCAATAACCAAGCTAAAAGAGAAGATAATGTATGGATTTGTCTTTAGTCATTAAGCTTTTATTTTATGTAAGTGGAATACATTGCCTTAAGACACATTGCAGCCATTATTTTTGCCATACCCTTGAATGACAGTACAGCCTCTCTTGAGTTGGGATATTTGAATTTTTCCATCCTCGTTTGTGTCAGGGGCTACTTGTAAATTTGTGTATATCTTTTTTTTGTATGCATTTTCCTGTTGTTTTGGAGAAGATATAGCTTATTTTTATATGTATATTGCAGCGGATCTTTGTAAGTATTTTATACTTTTAATATGGTTCTCTGTAAAACAAGAGTATTATGTGAATATAGTTCTTTAGAAACTGACTCTGCGTTTTGTCTTTGTATTTTTGTGTGAGTGTGTGAATTATAACTAGCTAGCATTACAGTATTAATATTAAGTGCCAACGTAAGGTGGGAGTAAAATCCTGTCCAACATTGAATTCACATTACAGTTAATCATGATGGTTGATTCCTGGCAGGTAGCTTAGTGGTTAAGAGCGTTGTGCCCGTAACTGAAAGGTCGCTGGTTCTAATCCCAGAGTCGCCTAGGTGAAAAATCTGTTGATGTGCCTTTGAGCAAGGCACTTAACCCTAATCGCTCCTGTAAGTCGCTCTGGATAAGAGCGTCTGCTAAATGACTTAAAAATAAAAAATAGGATTACTGTTATACTATTCCAGGTATTCCTTAAAGAGGTAGGGTTTCAAGTGTCTCTGGAAGGTGGTCAGTGACTCCGCTGTCCTGGCGTTGTGGGGGAGCTTGTTCCACCATTGGGGTGCCAGAGCAGTGAATAGCTTTGACTGGGCTGAGCGGGAACTGTGCTTCCGTAGAGGTAGGGGGGCTAGCAGGCCAGAGGTGGATGAACGTAGTGCCCTCGTTTGGGTGTAGGGTCTGATCAGAGCCTGAAGGTAAGGAGGTGCCGTTCCCCTCACAGCTCCGTAGGCAAGCACCATGGTTTTGTAGTAGATGCGAGCTTCAACTGGAAGCCAGTGGAGTGTGTGGAGTAGCGGGGTGACATGAGAGAACTTGGGAAGGTTGAACACCAGACAGGCTGCAGCGTTCTGGATAAATTGTAGGGGTTTAATGGCACAGGTAGGGAGCCCAGCCAACAGCGAGTTGCAGTAATCCAGACGGGAGATGACAAGTGCCTGGATTAGGACCTGTGCCGCTTTCTGTGTAAGGTAGGGTTGTACTCTGCAAATGTTGTAGAGCATGAACCTGCAGGATCGGGTCACCGCTTTGATGTTAGTGGAGAACGACAGGGTGTTGTCCAGGGTCACGCCAAGGTTCCTTGCACTCTGGGAGGAGGACACAGTGGAGTTGTCAACCGTGATGGCGAGATCATGGAACGGGCAGTCTTTCCCCGGGAGGAAGAGCAGCTCCGTCTTGCCGAGGTTCAGCTTGAGGTGGTGATCCGACATCCACACTGATATGTCCGCCAGACATGCAGAGATGCGATTCACCACCTGGTTATCTGAAGGGGGAAAGGAGAAAATTAATTGTGTGTCGTCTGCGTAGCAATGATAAGAGAGACCATGTGAGGATATGACAGAGCCAAGTGACTTGGTGTATAGAGAGAATAGGAGAGGGCCTAGAACTGAGCCCTGGGGGACACCAGTGGTGAGAGCACGTGGTGCAGAGACAGATTCTCGCCACGCCACCTGGTAGGAGCGACCTGTCGGGTAGGACGCAATCCAAGAGTGAGCAGCGCCAGAGATGCCCAACTCGGAGAGGGTGGAGAGGAGGATCTGATGGTTCACAGTATCAAAGGCAGCAGATGGGTCTAGAAGGATAAGAGGAGAGAGAGTTAGCTTTAGCAGTGCGGAGAGCCTGTGTGACACAGAGAAGAGCAGTCTCAGTTGAATGACCAGTCTTGAAACCTGACTGGTTTGGATCAAGAAGGTAATTCTGAGAGAGATAGCAGGAGAGTTGGCTAGAGACGGCACGCTCAAGAGTTTTAGAGAAAAGAAAGAAGGGATACTGGTCTGTAGTTGTTGTCATCGGAGGGATCGAGTGTAGGTTTTTTGAGGAGGGGTGCAACTCTCGCTCTCGAAGACTGAAGGGACAGCGGTCAAGGTTGAGTTGATGAGCGAGGTGAGGTAAGGGAGAAGGTCTCCGGAAATGGTCTGGAGAAGAGAGGAGGGGATAGGGTCAAGCGGGCAGGTTGTTGGGCGGCCGGCCGGCCATCACAAGTCGCAAGATTTCATCTGGAGAGAGAGGGGAGAAAGAAGTCAAAGCATAGGGTAGAGCAGCGTGTGCAGGACCAGCGGTGTCATTTGACTTAATAAATGAGGATCGGATGTTGTTAACCTTCTTTTCAAAATGGTTGATGAAGTCATCCACAGAGAGGGAGGAGGGAGTAGGAGGAGGATTCAGCAGGGAGGAGAAGGTGGCAAAGAGCTTACTAGGGTTAGAGGCAGAGGCTTGAAATTTAAAGTGGTAGAAAGTGGCTTTAGCAGCAGAAACAGAGGAAGAAAATGTAAATCCCGTGACTTTATCCACATTTTGTTACGTTACAGCCTTATTCTAAAATGGATTAAATAGTTTTTTCCACTCGTAAATCTACACACAATACCCCATAAAGACAAAGCAAAAATATGTTTTTATACATTTTAGCAGATTTATTAAAAATTAAAGGCTGAAATATCACATTTACATAAATATTCTGACCCTTTACTCAGTACTTTGTTGAAGGACCTTTGGCAGCGATTACAGCCTCAAGTCTTCTTGGGTATGACGCTACAAGCTTGGCACACCTGTATTTGGTGAGTTTCTCCCATTCTTCTCTCAAGCTCTGTCAGGCTGGATGGGAAGCATCGCTGCACAGCTATTTTCAGGTCTCACCAGAGATGTTTCATTAGGTTCAAGTCCGGGCTCTGGCTGGACCACTCAAGGACATTCAGAGACTTGTCCCGAAGCCACTCCTGCGTTGCCTTGGCTGTGTGCTTAGGGTCGTTGTCCTGTTGGAAGTTGAACCTTTTTTTTTATTTTTTTTTATTTATTTTATTTCACCTTTATTTAACCAGGTAAACCAGTTGAGAACAAGTTCTCATTTACAACTGCGACCTGGCCAAGATAAAGCATAGCAGTGCGATAAAAACAACAACACAGAGTTACATATGGGGTAAAACAAAACAAAAATCAAAAAAATACAACAGAAATACAATTAATATACAGTGTGCAAATTTAGCAAGTTATGGAGGTAAGGCAATAAAATAGGCTATAGTGCAAAATAATTACAATTTAGTATTAACACTGGAATGATGTGCAAGAGATGATGTGCAAATAGAGATACTGGGGTACAGATGAGCAAAATAAATAACAATATAGGGATGAGGTAGTTGGGCGGGCTAATTTCAGATGGGCTGTGTACAGGTGCAGTGATCGGTAAGGTGCTCTGACAACTGATGCCTAAAGTTAGTGAGGGAGATAAGCGTCTCCAGCTTCAGAGATTTTTGCAGTTTGTTCCAGTCATTGGCAGCAGAGAACTGGAAGGAATTGCGGCCAAAGGAGGTGTTGGCTTTGGGGATGACCAGTGAGATATACCCGCTGGAGCGCAGACTACGGGTGGGTGTTGCTATGGTGACCAATGAGCTAAGATAAGGCGGGGATTTGCCTAGCAGTGATTTATAGATGGCCTGGAGCCAGTGGGTTTGGCGACGAATATGTAGTGAGGACCAGCCAACAAGAGCGTACAGGTCACAGTGGTGGGTATTATATGGGGCTTTGGAGACAAAACGGATGGCACTGTGATAGACAACATCCAATTTGCTGAGTAGAGTGTTGGAGGCTATTTTGTAAATGACATCGCCGAAGTCAAGGATCGGTAGGATAGTCAGTTTTACAAGGGCATGTTTGGCAGCATGAGTGAAGGAGGCTTTGTTGCGAAATAGGAAACCGATTCTAGATTTAACTTTGGATTGGAGATTCTTAATGTGAGTCTGGAAGGAGAGTTTACAGTCTAACCAGACACCTAGATATTTGTAGTTGTCCACGTACTCTAGGTCAGACCCGTCTAGAGTAGTGATTCTAGTCGGGTGGGCGGGTGCAAGCAGCGTTCGGTTGAAGAGCATACATTTTGTTTTACTAGTGTTTAAGAGCAGTTGGAGGCTACTGAAGGAGTGTTGTATGGAATTGAAGCTCGTTTGGAGGTTTGTTAACACAGTGTCCAATGAAGGGCCAGATGTATACAAAATGGTGTCGTCTGCGTAGAGGTGGATCTGAGAGTCACCAGCAGCAAGAGCGACGTCATTGATATACACAGAGAAAAGAGTTGGCCCAAGAATTGAACCCTGTGGCACCCCCATAGAGACTGCCATAGGTCCAGACAACAGGCCCTCCGATTTGACACATTGAACTCTATCTGAGAAGTAGTTGGTGAACCAGGCGAGGCAGTCATTAGAGAAACCAAGGCTATTTAGTCTGCCAATAAGAATGCGGTGGTTGACAGAGTCGAAAGCCTTGGCCAGGTCAATGAAAACGGCTGCACAGTACTGTCTATTATCGATCGCGGTTATAATATCATTTAGGACCTTGAGCGTGGCTGAAGTGCACCCATGACCAGCTCGGAAACCGGATTGCATAGCAGAGAAGGTACGGTGGGATTCGAAATGGTTGGTGATCTGTTTGTTGACTTGGCTTTCAAAAACTTTTGAAAGGCAGGGCAGGATGGATATGGGTCTGTAACAGTTTGGATCTAGAGTGTCACCCCCTTTGAAGAGGGGGGATGACCGCGGCAGCTTTCAATCTCTGGGGATCTCAGGCGTTACGAAAGAGAGGTTGAACAGGCTAGTAATAGGGGTTGCGACAATTTCGGCGGCTAGTTTTAGAAAGAAAGGGTCCAGATTGTCTAGTCCAGATGATTTGTAGGGGTCCAGATTTTGCAGCTCTTTTAGAACATCAGCTGTCTGGATTTGTGTGAAGGAGAAGCGGGGGGGCATGGGCAAGTTGCAGCGGAGGGTGCAGAGCTGGTGGCCGGGTAGTGGTAGCCAGGTGGAAAGCATGGCCAGCCGTAGCAAAATGCTTGTTGAAATTCTCGATTATTGTAGATTTATCGGTGGTGATAGTGTTTCCTAGCCTCAGTGCAGTGGGCAGCTGGGAGGAAGTGCTCTTATTTTCCATGGACTTTACAGTGTCCCAAAACTTTTTGGAGTTAGTGCTACAGGATGCAAATTTCTGTTTGAAAAAGTTAGCCTTTGCTTTCCTAACTGCTTGTGTATATTGGTTCCTAACTTCCCTGAAAAGTTGCATATCACGGGGGCTATTTGATGCTAATGCAGTACGCCACAGGATGTTTTTGTGCTGGTCAAGGGCAGTCAAGTCTGAGGAGAACCAGGGGCTATATCTGTTCTTAGTTCTGTATTTTTGAATGGGGCATGTCTATTTAAGATTGAGAGGAAATTACTTTTAAAGAACAACCAGGCATCCTCTACTGACGGAATGAGATCTATATCCATCCAGGATACCTGGGCCAGGTCAATTAGGAAGGCCTGCTCGCTGAAGTGTTTTTGGGAGCGTTTGACAGTGATGAGGGGTGGTCGTTTGACCGCGGACCCGATTACGGACGCAGGCAATAAGGCAGTGATCGCTGAGATCCTGGTTGAAGACAGCGGAGGTGTATTTAGAGGGTAAGTTAGTCAGGATGATATCTATGAGGGTACCCATGTTTACGGATTTAGGGTTGTACCTGGTAGGTTCGTTGATAATTTGCGTGAGGTTGAGGGCATCTAGCTTGGATTGTAGGATGGCTGGGGTATTAAGCATATCCCAATTTAGGTCACCAAGCAGTACGAACTCTGAGGATAGATGGGGGCAATCAGTTCACATATGGTGTCCAGGGCACAGCTGGGGGGCTGAGGGGGGTCTGTAGCAAGCGGCAACAGTGAGAGATTTATTTCTGGAAAGGTGGATTTTTAGAACTAAAAGCTCAAACTGTTTGGGCACAGACCTGGATAGTATGATGGAGCTCTGCAGGCTATCTCTACAGTAGATTGCAACTCCACCCCCTTTGGCAGTTCTATCTAGACGGAAAATGTTATAGTTGGGGATGGAAATTTCAGAATTTTTGGTGGCCTTCCTAAGCCAGGATTCAGACACTGCTAGAACATCAGGGTTGGCGGAGTGTGCTAACGCAGTGAATAACTCAAACTTAGGAAGGAGGCTTCTGATATTTATGTGCAGAAAACCAAGACTTTTACGGTTACAGAAGTCAATAAATGATAGCTCCTGGGGAGTAGGAGTGATACTGGGGGCTGCAGGGCCTGGGTTAGCCTCTACATCACCAGAGGAACAGAGGAGGAGTAGAATAAGGATACGACTAAAGGCTTTAAGAACTGGTCTTCTAGTGCGTTGGGTACATAGAATAAAGGGGGCAGTTCTCCGGGCGTTGTAGAAAAGATTCAGGGCATTATGTACAGAAAAGGATATGGAAGGATATGAGTACAGTTCAGGTAATCCTAAGTGTTGGGTAACAATGAAAGAGATAGCATCATTGGAGGCATCGATTGAGCCGGGTCTCGGCGTGTATGGGGGGGAACAAAGGAACTATATGAGACAGTTTGAGAGGGACTAGGGGTTCTACATTGAAATTGTATAATAAGAACTAACCCAAACAGCAATAGGCAAGGCATAATTGACATAGGAGAGAGGCATAAAGCAGTCACGTGTTATTAGAGAGAGCTAAGACACAACTGGAAATAGCGATAACGTTTGGGCTAAGACTAAACAGAAAAAACAGGACAGAGTACCGTGTAAAGGAACAGTCCAGCAGGCATCAGCTGTGCAGCTGAGTGATCATAAGGTCCAGTGAACAGCAATATGTGAGTCCGAGAGCAGTTCAAATTGGTGCTTCAGCACAGCTAGCAGGGAGCTAGCAGGCTAGCTCAAGGCTAACTGGTGCTTGCTATATGGCAATGGTATCAGCCAGCAACAGGTTGCAGCTAGCTAGCTGGTTGTGATGATCCGGCGCTAGGGTCCAGTGATTCCGGCAGAAAGTCCAATAAGCTATGGGTCGATAGCACGCTGGGTCGATAGCACGCTGTGCAGACTGGCCGACGAATTGTCCAGGCTAGCTAGAGCTGGCTGGTGGATAGTGTAGGCCACGGACAAAGATGAAGACGCTAACAGTGACTAATAACACGTAGCCATTTAGTTGCAGCTAGCTAGCTGGTTGTGATGATCCGGCGCTAGGGTCCAGTGATTCCGGCAGAAAGTCCAATAAGCTATGGGTCGATAGCACGCTGGGTCGATAGCACGCTGTGCAGACTGGCCGACGAATTGTCCAGGCTAGCTAGAGCTGGCTGGTGGATAGTGTAGGCCACGGACAGTGGTGGAGACGCTAACGGTAACTAATAGCAGGTAGCCAATTCAGATTGCGGCTACACACGTTTCAGCTTACGGTTCTTGATGAAAGTTATAAAGAAATAATAGAATCCTTTCCACGTTGGGTGAGGCGGGTTGCAGGAGAGTATATTTAGTTAAAGAGTGAAAGTAAAAAATTTAGAAATATAGACAAAAAAACAAGAAACGGGATATTTACACAGTCTGAGGTCCTGAGCGCTCTGGAGCAGGTTTTCATCAAGGATCTCTCTGTATTTTGCTCCGTTCATCTTTCCCTCGATCCTGACTAGTCTCCCAGTCCCTGCCGCTGAAAAACATCCCCACAGCATGCTGCCACCACCATGCTTCACCGTAGGGGTGGTGCCAGGTTTCCTCCCGACATGATGCTTGGCATTTAGGCCAAAGAGTTCAATCTTCATCAGCCCAGATAATCTTGTTTCTCATGGTCTGAGTCCTTCAGGTGCCTTTTGGCAAACTCCAAGCGGGCTGTCATGTGCCTTTTACTGAGGAGTGGCTTCCGAAATCTGGCCACTCTACCATAAAGGCCTGATTTGGTGGAGTGCTGCAGAGATGGTTGTCCTTCTGGAAGGTTCTCCCATCTCCACAGACTAACTCTGAAGCTCTGTCAGGGTGACCATCCGGTTCTTGGTCACCTCCCTGACCAAGTCCCTTCTCCCCCGATTGCTCAGTTTGGCTGGGCAGCCAGCTCTAGGAAGAGTCTTGGTGGTTCCAAACTTCTTCCATTTAAGAATGATGGAGGACACTGTGTTCTTGGGGACCTTCAATGCTGCAGAAATGTTTTGGTATCCTTCCCCAGATCTGTGCCTCCACACAATCCTGTCTCGGAGCTCTAGGGACAATTCCTTTGCCCTCATGACTTGGTTTTTGCTCTGACATGCACTTTCAACTGTTGGACCTTATATGGACAGGTGTGTGCCTTTCCAAATCATGTCCAATCAATTGAATTGACCACAGGTAGACTCCAATCAAGTTGTAGAAACATCTCAAGGATGATCAATGGAAACAGGATGCACCTTGAGCTCAATTTTGAGTCTCATAGCAAAGGGTCTGAATACTTGTGTAAATAAGATATTTCTGTTTTTAATTTTTTATAAATTTGTAAAAATCTCTAAAAACCAGTTTTTGCTTCGTCATTATGGGATATTGTGTGTCGATTTGAGGATTTTTGTAGTTATTTAATCAATTTTGGAATAAGGCTGTAATGTAACACAATGTGTAAAAAGTCAAAGGGTTTGAATACTTTCCGAATGCACTGTACGTAGACGCATGAAACAGCCTGCTTCTGGACCATTGCACTTGCACAACATGCAATCCAATCATACATGGCTACCATGTGGGTCCAATTTTTCAAACGTTAACTGATCAGATTTTGGCAATCGGATATAATTAATTGTTAAAATTGGGTTTTTCAAAATTGAAAAATGAGATTCTGATCCTCCGGATAGGGATTCGTATTTGGTAGTCCAATCGGACCTTTAATCAGGATTTAATTGTTGTTTTTGCATTTTTCAAAACTCAAAGGTAGTGATTAGGATAGTTTTGAGGCCGGAATTCAGGATGATCTTGATCCCACTTATAGGGTGGATTCAGGGTGGACATAGAAAGGTGAAAGGCACTACAACCAAGAAATGTCAAACTAAAGTGAGGAGATAAAATAAAAAAATATATATATATTACACTTTCCTACATTTGGAAACTAAAGGTTCGTTATGTTAAATTCACCGCAGTATAGGTATGTGGTCAGTTGTTAGGCTACATTGAGAAGTGTCAAATGTGTGTACTTAAGTGATATACAGGCACTATTTAAAAAAAATCGAATTACCTTTATTCATGTAGTTTACTCCTCTCTCTTTCCCTATGCGTGTAGAAGTAGTACCATAACCTGTCTGGTGTAGGCCTATTCAAAGCTCTGAAAATCCGTATTCTGTTATCTTGATATTGTGGTATCTGGATCAGAACGATCCGATTTTTATTTTCTGAGAAAGTTTTAACAGCCACATCGATCTGATCCTGGATAGCAAAAAAGAGGATCACAAAATCCAGATAATTCTGATCCAGATTAAACGTTTTGAAAGAATGTGCCCTCTAGATCAAAAATAAATCGCCCCTGGTTACCAACTGAAGCATCCCATTGGATAATACATTACCCAAATTATACAGGCCACTCAAACCAGGAAGTTGCCACCTCTCCCCCGAGTTGACACCTTTTGGTCTACTCAGTCAGAGAAACAGTTTGCATCTGAACACCAGGTTGGAAGGACATTCACTTTTAGCTCTGACATGCTAGATCAGGTAGTGCTCATTGCAGGAGTAACTGTGCTAGGTGTGTTAGAGCAAGGTAAGTTGTTCATATTTTATTTCTATAAAAAGTGCAGTGCTTTTATGATAATCCTGTGGTCATTATCATAGAACTAGTAATTAAGTTAACTTGTTTGTATTCAATTTAACATTGGAAATGTTAACCTGTGGCAGAAAATGCATGCATTACACATATCTTATCAAAGATCTGATTTCTTTGAGTGTTGGTACAATTTCCTTGTCAATAAGTGTGAGGAAATTATTTTTCAGATTTTTATAGCATGGATATTGTGATGTGTGTTGGTAGCTTACTTCTCTCTACAGGTGATATACGCCAGACGCAAGTACTCTGTCTCCCCACCCAGCACCTCAGGACCCCCAGGGTTTGACAGGGTCTTCAGAGCTCAGTAAGTCTGCTAGATCTGAAATGACATGTCTATCAGCAGTTTAATATTGATTTCTTTACTTACTTACTTTACCCAAATATAATTTTAGTATTAAGTTGCTGTTGTGTCATTCTTCACCTGCACTCAGAAATTGATGACGCTTGATAAATATCCCTCAGTACTTAGCAGGTGACATACAGACAATAGATGTAGAGAGTAGGCCTATTTAGTTGATTGCCAAAGTAGTTGATTTAGAATGAGAATATCAGGGTTCGCACAAGGTGTTTGAGGTTCTTAAAGTACTTTAATTTGGGACTCTGAAATTCAAGTACTGGAATACCTTGAAAATCAGACATTTTCTATAGTTGGTACTTGAAAAGTACTTGAATTAAAATGAGAGAACAGAAAATGATCAACTATGTTAATATGAAAAATATTAGAAATGTATTGGTCTTACGAATTAAGAGTTATATTTCCTCAAGTGTTTTGCGCTCTGGTTGCCAGGCAAGCTCGCTCATTCCACCCACACTGCCACTCAGCCAGGCAGGTACAGAACTGACTGATTAGGCGCCGCCAAACACACATCGATAACTAAAATGCCGGGCAAATGTATACTGAACAAAAATTTGAACGCAACATGTAAAGTGTTGGTCCCATGTTTCAGGAGGTGAAATAAAAGATCCCAGAAATGTATTTCTCTCATTTTGTGCACAAATGTATTTACAGCCCTGTTAGTGAGCATTTCTCCTTTGCCAAGATAATCCATACGCCTTCTTATTCTTATTCTTCTTCAATGAGATTTAACGGCGGTCGGCATCCAATTTGTTACATTACCGCCACCTACTAGACTGGAGTACAACTCCCTTATCTTTTCTTGAAAAATTAAATAAAGCAAAGAAATATCCTACCATCTAACACTACACTCACACCTTCAACACTACAACTAATAATTAACCCCACCCTTCTCCACTTTTTTAAATATACTCACTCCTACCTCATGCCCTCAACATGAATTGATGGGACATCACCGCTTAACACTCCCCGTAACTCTTCTGCTGTCAAGTCTCGCACACCCAAATATCTCTCTGCAGCTGCCACCACAACCTCAATTTTCTTTGATTTGCGTTCCATCCCTGCAGTACAATTAATAACCATTACTATAAATGCTAAAAATCCAATCTTGCTGAACCATATATCACTTGTTGATTTATCCCTCTGTACAGGTACATCTCTACTACTCACACAATTTCTCTCAGGATCCCTCCCCCTTGACCCATCTTCCTCTACTTTCTTCACTGCCTCCGCATATGACAACTTCTTCTCTACTCTTACCCTGGATACCTCAACCTGCTTCTCTCGCACTGGACATGTCTGATCCCCAGCCCCATGGCCACCCCTACAATTAGCACACACCACCACTTTCCCCACTGCTTCACACTCCTTTGTCTCATGCCCTTCTGCACCCTTCTCACACCTTGGAATCTACCTCCTACACACTGCTGCCACATGCCCATAAGTTTGACACCTGTAACATCTTAAGGTATTCGGCACATATGCTCGCACTGGATAACTTGTATATCCTAACCTCACTTTCTCAGGCAAAGACTCAACTTCAAAACTCAAAAGAACAGACAATGACTCTTCTGTTTCCACACTCTCGCCACCCTGTTTACTTCGCACCAAACGACGAGCATCACACACACGGGAATCCTCTCCTTCAGTTGGTCAACTTTTACATTCACTGCTACTCCAGTAATCACTCCTCTCAATGGCACCCTTTTCTTAAGAGCAAAACAATTCACAATTCTTTCCCCCATTTGTTTAACTCTGAGCACCTTCTCCCTCTGTCCAACAGAAACACAAACAATTATCACTAGACCACTTCTGGTTACCCTCACCAAATCCACTTTACCCAACGCTCTTTTCACCCATCTTGAAATCACAATTGGATCAGCCAAAAGGCAAGGATCAATTTTTTCCACAAACTTCACTCCTACTGTCACAGACTAATCTTTATCCTGACCCTCTGTGCAATCCTGGGGCTCTGAGTGCTTCACCACACCTTCCACCTCCAATACATCACCCTCATTCACTTCCATTTCTACTCCTGTCTTCAGCTCACTTTGCTTACATTTCTTACCACTCTTCTTTAACAAACCTTCTCCCTTTTTCCCACCATTTTTAACTGACTCAAACTCACAATCTTCCTCCATCTCTCTCTTAGACCTCCTCTGCCTCTCTTTTTCCCTCCATTCCTCCTCATTCATCCAAGTATACATCTCCTTATGATAATACCTCATTTCTCCAAATCTATATCTGTTTCTTGTCTTCTCTAAGGACTCCATTTTCCCCCTCCTTTCCTTTCCGGCGTCTATTCTATCCTCGGCCTTGACCTCTTCATTGCTCTCCTCTTCTGATCCGTTGTCCTCCTCTCCTGAATCACCATCGTCTTCCGATCCCTCATCCAAGCTGTTATCCTCACTATCATCGGGACTTACTCCCTTTCCAACTGCTCGTCTTTTCGCTGAAGACGCCATGCTCCACCCATCCATACACCTGACAGGTGTGATATATCAATAAGCTGATTAAACAGCATGATCATCACACAGGTGCACCTTGTGCTAGGGAAAAGGCCACTCTAAAATGTGCAGTTTTGTCACACAACACAATGCCACAGATGTCTCAAGTTTTGAGGGAGCATACAATTGGCATGCTGACTCCAGGAATGGCCACCAGAGCTGTTGCCAGAGAATTGAATGATCATTTCTCTACCATAAGCCGCCTTCAACGTCGTTTTAGAGAATTTGGCAGTCCATCCAAACGGCCACACAACTGCAGATCACGTGTAACCACGCCAGCCCAGGACCTCCACATCCTGCTTCTTCACCTGCGGGATCGTCTTAGAGCAGCCACCTGGACAGCTGATGAAACTGAGGAGTATTTCTGTCTGTAATAAAGCCATTTTGTGGGGAAAAACTCATTCTGATTTGGCTGGGCCTGGCTCCCCAGTGGGTGGGCCTTGCTACCAAGTCATAGATTAGGGCCTAATGCATTTATTTCAATTGACTGATTTTCTTATATGAACAATAACTCAGTAAAATCGTTAAATTGTTGCATGTTGCGTTTATATTTTTGTTCAGTATAGAGTCTAGCCTGCCTGGCATGATATTGATGTTTATGAATGGGGTTTGCCAGACCCAGCCAGGGATGTAGTGGAGGGTAAACGCTGTTTACGCAACTTTTTTTTTTTTAGCAAACTTGGCCCACGACATAGGCAGAGAGTTATAAATAACTACCTTCGCCCAGACAAGTGTTGGCAAGTAGCAGAGAGACGCCGTGACAGTGGGGAATGGTTTAACATCCCTCCACTCCTGTCGTGTCAACATATGAACTGCAGGAGCAGTTGACTGAAATTAAACTAGCTAGCTATAATCAAAAGATGGGCTATAAGTTCTCATAACAAAATACCTTTTCTTTATAGAGAGTAGTGAGACAGTGGTGAGTCAGGCTGCAATGAAGGAGGCAAAGGAGATACACAGAGAGGAAGTATTGAAGCAAACGGGGAGAGAGGTTAGTAGTAGTACAGTGGTTCCCAAACCTGGGGTCCAGGACCCATGTGGGGTTGCCTAAAATGTAAATAGGGTCCCCTGAGAGAATCTTTAATCTTATCAAACACATTAATAACTTGTTCCTCTTCAAATGGGTATAGAATACAACATTTTAGAGTCAACTAAGGGCCTTTTACACTGTCAGAATTCACTTTCATGTCATGATGGGACAGCCTGTGGGACCTAAAATTTAGTGAAATATAAAGACAATTTGATATGTACACCGAACAAAAATATAAACACAACAATTTCAAAGATTTTACTGAGTAACAGTTCATATAAGGAAATCAGTCAACATCAGTACTGACTTACCACTCATGTATGTAGTAAATAAATAGTGAAACACGTATTGTTGAGTAGAACTTGTAAGGTAGTGATAAATAGAAAGTTGTTGTTTTATAGGTTGTGGAGACATACTGCCATCTGGTGGCAACTAGAAACAATTGCATGATAGGAACTATTACAACTTGATGGTCCTTGAAAATAAATATTAGTGCTTGAAAAAGTACTTAAGTCCTTGAATTTGACTTGCCACTGTCTGTGAGTATCCTGCAATATGTACCCAAATACATTGCAACATAATTTGGTCAAGAAAAATGAATTCGATTTTTGTCAGAAATGGCATGCCCAAAAGCCACCGCATTTGTAGATTTGCCCCTAGGTGCTTGCTATGTATTTTACTATGATTCCTGGCTCTTGAACTGATTTATGTTTTGTTTCTTTAGAGCCAACTGCTCTGAATATTTCCCAATCTTCATCACCATACTATGGGTGTCTGGACTCTTCTTCAGCCAAGGTAGGCACCCAAAATGTATTCTCTGCTGCCTCAGTGCACCCACACAGCCTCATGCTTTATTTGACAATTTCACTGAATATATTGACTACCTCTTTGAGTCAAGTTGACTCCCATTGAGGAAATTAAAATAAGATTTTATGTTTTACGACAGGCAGAGATGGGCAAAAGATACATCAATATATCTTTTTACAAGACACTCTAATGACCAATGTCTATTGACTTGGAATAAAAATGTAGCTAATTCATAGCCATTGATTCATGAAGAGTATAACTTATAAATGTCTCATGAGCTTAGTTCAACTGTCTTCCTCCATCACAACCCAAAATATAAGCTTTTTTTACCCCATTGTTTGTAAAGTATGTAATTGTAAACAAACACTGTATAGCTTCAAAATATGATTAAAGCTATTGTTTTGATATCATGGATGGTTAGTCCTTGCATCCATAGCTCCATCTATGAATTTGAGAGTGGTTTCTCCAACCCCATCCCTCAGCTGTTTACTGAAAGAAGTGGCGGAGTGACCGCTTTGTTGTTTAAATCCCAGATTGCCCTTTTAACTGCTAAATTATGACCCATTTTTCTCTTCATCACCTAGGTCTGTCAGCACTATGTGGACTCCTATACCTGTACGGGCGCTACCTGTACTTCAGGGGCTATGCTAAATCGGCACATGGCCGGTAATGACACATCGGTCTGTCCCTCGGGGCCTGTTCCAATAATTATGCATCATTCCATGGCATTGCAGATCATCCTTTCGTTCCTTGGAATTACATATCTGGCGTATTAGATTAGTGATGCTCAAGAAAGAGAGTAAGGAGAGATTTCATTTTGAAGTATAGGGTCAGAATCAGTGTTCCCTCAAGATAAATAGCAGCAGGCACCCGCTACATGTGGATACCAGAGCCTTCTATTTGCAGAGTTGTCACAATGGGGAGGTCGGTTTTCTATTATCTGGAGGCTGGAACAGTTCCTCAACTGTCACTTTCCCTGTATCTTTCCCATAGGAAGTTTATTTAGAAAAGTTGTCTAATCTCGTATTCTGTACAAAATTAACTTTGTCGTGTTTAGTAAATATACTCCAAACAGACAACATCATCCCTTCATATTCATTGTCCATCAATCAATATTCATTGTTTCTGAATTATTGCGTAATGCATTGCTGCTAAAACAAATGATTATCTTTCTTGCTCTCCCTCTCTCCCCCTCTTTCTCTCCTTCCCAGACTAGCCCCTCTGTATTTCAGTGCCAAGGTTCTGTGGGTTCTGATTGGGTTCTCCACCCTGGGGATTCTGGGTTCTGTGTGTCGGTTCTACCTGGATCTGGACCTGACGCAGCTCGCCAGCTCTGTCCTCGGCCTGACTGAGGAGGGGGGGGAGCTATAAGGGATGAGCAGGAAGAGAAGAGATTAAAGGAGAGATTATGGGATACACTAACAAAAATGTAGACAAGCTACCTTCGTTGCCAAATCAAGACAACTAAATGTGACTGGTTGATTGAAGTAGGGAAATATGTGTTCCAACCATGAGCTGCAGATTTGAAATAATACATGTGTCCGGTCTAGGCCTATTGTAGGCTATTTTACGAACTGCTTATGTGCCATTTGCGGGTATCTAATGGTTAAAAAATGAATATGTTTATCTTTCTAATGCTGTTAACTGTATGTCTCAACTCATATTATTAAGTGGATTACACCCTGTTAAAACGGGAGTGAGCAGTGATATTGATTAGAAAGAAGCACCTGTTTCGGTAGCGCGAGTCGCAGCTCAAATTGCGCTTGCAGTCCTTCATTTAGCAAATCACCTTGCAACTCCGTTAGGCCTAAGTGTTTTTCAATTTAGACAGAGAATATAGGCATACACATTTTATTTAGTTGTCCAATGTGCTAACTGACTGTAGTGTGCTAGCTAGCCAGTGTGTTTACAGTTTCATTAATTTGCCATGAGAAAAAGGCTTCTGGAAAAAGCAACTCCCCTTTCTATAATCATTGCCAAAAATAAAACATAGTTTTCTTCACTTGTCGACTATTAGGCTACTGTAGAAGGTTAAAAGTGTATAAATAATCCACATAATTTGTGAATTCCCCCACTCTGTTCAAGCAAGGGAACTTCCGTACAAAATTTGCATGCAACTTGTTAAAAATTTAGAAAAAAAAGGGGTTAGACTGTTGTCATAAGTGTGTTGATGCATCCAAACTATGTTAAATCCCCATGCAATTTTTTTAAATTTGATTTTGAAATCATCATTGTATGTCTAAGTCTCAGGTTATTTATTGAAAATAACTCCAAATATATGTATCATTTATTTCCCTGAGCCTTCCTATGCCATTGAAATGCTCCGTCTGATCGTGTGGGCGTGTTGATACAAATGTAATCAGCCCTGATTGGCGGATAGAATCGTCTAGACCAGGGATGGGCAACTGGTGGCCCAGCCCTCTCTTTTTAGCCCCGCGGACCAATTTCCAAAGACACATTTTTTTCCGTAAGTTAGTCTTACGGCCAGCTATCTAAACATGTAGTAATCATGGTTGAATTACCGATCGAAGGGCCCCCATTGATTTTGTTAGACACTGTCAGATAACATATTAAAAACTGCAAACATTTCTCTCCACCCTATTGCAAAATGTGTAGAATTGCAGGAAATTAGCTGTAAAACTGCAAATGTTTCTCTCTTCCCAATGGCCAAATGAGTAGAATTGCATGAAATGATTTATAAAATTGCTAAATCTTCTCTCCGGCCCATGACAAAATGCTTAGATTTGCAGCAAACTTTCTTTAAAACTGCAAAAATATAGAATTGCTTAATCTTCTCTCCGCCCCATGGCAAAAGGTGTAGATTTGTAGCAAACCTGTTTTAAAACTGCACATTTTGCTTAGGGCCTCCAAAAGGGTAGGGTCGGCTCTGACTGCATGTGTGGGTATGGATGTGGGTATGCAGACCCACGAGCCACTGCGGCCTCCCATGATGAGTTAAGATTTTTTGTGGCCCTCACCCCCATCAAAGTTGCCCATCCCTGGTCTAGACTCTAGAGCCTACCCCGCTAACCCCTTCAAAGTAGGAGGATACATATGCAAATAAAAGATGACTGGTCGTTGGTCAGAATAATCTGATCAGATTCTGATGTCATGATCTGGGCCCAAAACTCCATCTCACATGAACATGCTGAAATTCCAGGCATTTCTTAACAGCTCTTACAAAAAAGGGCATGTAACATACCGTTTTATTTTGGGGAAGTGACCATGACCTTTGGACAAGTAAAACATTACCTGTTTTGGCCATTGGACAAGTGCCTTTGAGAGCTAAAAGCCCCAATGCAGCTGTTTTTATATCAATATCGAAATATGTCTGGGTAACAATTGAGTACCGCCTTACAAGCATTTCGCTACACCCGCAATAACATCTGCTAAACGTGTATGTAATTAGCAAAACATATTTCTCAAGCAAGAATTTTGCTAGGACTAACTGGAAGTGGTTTGAGTGGGGAGGGGCGAACTTTAAAAGCTTGCTGTTGTTAGCAGCGAGGTTTGGAACTCTTTGTTATTGGTATATTAACCAACGTTCCACCTGGTGACGTCAAGCTGAAACTCCAGCCCATTCAAACAGGCTGATTAGAAGGTCCTGTGTAGATTGTATTTTCAACCAGCAACTATCTGGAAATAAC
This sequence comes from Coregonus clupeaformis, assembly GCF_020615455.1. Taxonomy (NCBI): domain Eukaryota; kingdom Metazoa; phylum Chordata; class Actinopteri; order Salmoniformes; family Salmonidae; genus Coregonus; species Coregonus clupeaformis. Next base: position 31,734,577 of record NC_059193.1, read on the forward strand.
ACTGGTTACAATATTTCACAAAAAAGTTTAATCAGCTGTTGTACAATATGGTATAAAACACAGGAAAAACTGAATTTTGATTGCACTGGGCCTTTAATGTCAACCCCTGGCTAATGTCAACACTCGGTGGTACCAAAGTACACTTGAAGTCGGAAGTTTACATACACTTATGTTGGAGTCATTAAAACTCGTTTTTAACCACTCCACAAATTCCTTGTTAACAAACTATATTTTTGGAAAGTCGGTTAGGACATCTACTTTGTGCATGACACAAGTCATTTTTCCAACAATTGTTTACAGACAGATTATTTCACTTATAATTCACAATTCCAGTGGGTCAGAAGTTTACATACACTAAGTTGACTGTGCCTTTAAACAGCTTGGAAAATTCCAGAAAAAGATGTCATGGCTTTAGAAGCTTATGATAGGCTAATTGACATAATTTGAGTCAATTGGAGGTGTACCTGTGGATGTATTTCAAGGCCTACCAGTAGGACCGCAGGAACCTATCCACATCCTGATTTACCCGTTCCACCTGCCCATTTGACTCGGGGTGGAACCCAGAGGTCAGGCTGACCGAGACCCCCAGACGTTCCATGAACGCCTTCCAGACCTTGGACGTGAACTGAGGACCTCGGTCGGACACTATATCCGCTGGTACCCCGTAGTGCCGGAAGACGTGAGTAAACAGGGCCTCCGCAGTTTGCAGGGCCGTGGGGAGACCGGGCAGAGGAAGGAGGCAGCAGGACTTGGAAAGCGGTCCACAACGACCAGGATGGTGGTGTTACCTTGGGAGAGGGGAAGATCAGTCAAAAAATCAACACTTACAGTGGGGAAAAAAAGTATTTAGTCAGCCACCAATTGTGCATGTTCTCCCACTTAAAAAGATGAGAGAGGCCTGTAATTTTCATCATAGGTACACGTCAACTATGACAGACAAAATGAGAAAAAAAAATCCAGAAAATCACATTGTAGGATTTTTAATGAATTTATTTGCAAATTATGGTGGAAAATAAGTATTTGGTCAATAACAAAAGTTTCTCAATACTTTGTTATATACCCTTTGTTGGCAATGACACAGGTCAAACGTTTTCTGTAAGTCTTTCTGTAAGTCTTTTCACACACTGTTGCTGGTATTTTGGCCCATTCCTCCATGCAGATCTCCTCTAGAGCAGTGATGTTTTGGGGCTGTCACTGGGCAACACGGACTTTCAACTCCCTCCAAAGATTTTCTATGGGGTTGAGATCTGGAGACTGGCTAGGCCACTCCAGGACCTTGAAATGCTTCTTACGAAGCCACTCCTTCGTTGCCCGGGCGGTGTGTTTGGGATCATTGTCATGCTGAAAGACCCAGCCACGTTTCATCTTCAATGCCCTTGCTGATGGAAGGAGGTTTTCACTCAAAATCTCACGATACATGGCCCCATTCATTCTTTCCTTTACACGGATCAGTCGTCCTGGTCCCTTTGCAGAAAAACAGCCCCAAAGCACGATGTTTCCACCCCCATGCTTCACAGTAGGTATGGTGTTCTTTGGATGCAACTCAACATTCTTTGTCCTCCAAACACGACGAGTTGAGTTTTTACCAAAAAGTTCTATTTTGGTTTCATCTGACCATATGACATTCTCCCAATCCTCTTCTGGATCATCCAAATGCACTCTAACAAACTTCAGACGGGCCTGGACATGTACTGGCTTAAGCAGGGTGACACGTCTTGCACTGCAGGATTTGAGTCCCTGGCGGCGTAGTGTGTTACTGATGGTAGGCTTTGTTACTTTGGTCCCAGCTCTCTGCAGGTCATTCACTAGGTCCCCCCGTGTGGTTCTGGGATTTTTGCTCACCCGTTCTTGTGATCATTTTGACCCCACGGGGTGAGATCTTGCGTGGAGCCCCAGATCGAGGGAGATTATCAGTGGTCTTGTATGTCTTCCATTTCCTAATAATTGCTCCCACAGTTGATTTCTTCAAACCAAGCTGCTTACCTATTGCAGATTCAGTCTTCCCAGCCTGGTGCAGGTCTATAATTTTGTTTCTGGTGTCCTTTGACAGCTCTTTGGTCTTGGCCATAGTGGAGTTTGGAGTGTGACTGTTTGAGGTTGTGGACAGGTGTCTTTTATACTGATAACAAGTTCAAACAGGTGCCATTAATACAGGTAACGAGTGGAGGACAGAGAAGCCTCTTAAATAAGAAGTTACAGGTCTGTGAGAGCCAGAAATCTTGCTTGTTTGTAGGTGACCAAATACTTATTTTCCACCATAATTTGCAAAAAAATTCATTAAAAATCCTACAATGTAATTTTCTGGATTTTTTTTCCTCATTTTGTCTGTCATAGTTGACGTGTACCTATGATGAAAATTACAGGCCTCTCTCATCTTTTTAAGTGGGAGAACATGCACAATTGGTGGCTGACTAAATACTTTTTTTCCCCACTGTAAGTGTTGATTTTTTGACTGATCTTCCCCTCTCCCAAGGTAACACCACCATCCTGGTCGTTGTGGACCGCTTTCCAAGTCCTGCTGCCTCCTTCCTCTGCCCGGTCTCCCCACGGCCCTGCAAACTGCGGAGGCCCTGTTTACTCACGTCTTCCGGCACTACGGGGTACCAGCGGATATAGTGTCCG